>NC_137463.1:241248775-241934609 GCF_964235325.1 Thermobia domestica | reverse complement strand
ATGTAAGAATCAGAAGTGGAAAGAACAGATTATAAGAGGATAGCCTACTACTTATTCATTTTCTAATTCACACACAATTTATTTCGAGACTATCGTGCCGAGACTGAGATTGGAATAGCTATTGGCATGGTGCCGCATTTTCCATTAGACCGAATAGGCCGAAATTTAAAAATTAAGTAACATTTCTTAGATTTTTCGTGTGAAAACGTAAAAAATCAAGAGTAAAATAGAATTTTTTTACGCGCCGACCCGTGCACTTCGAATCTACACAGTAATAAATACGTAAAAGCGTAAGAAATTTAAAAATAATCCAAAACATGTTTTCCATTTGTAATTTTTTGTTACGTAGTTGTCTGCAACATTTAGTGAGTGGTATATAACTGTAATAAATTGTAAATTCACTAATTAAGCAAATTTAGTAAAGTTTGATTTTGAAGTTAGAGATGAAGGGTGGAGAAAATGTAATTATTAGGAAAGCCGACAACAAAAGTGCTTAGAGGCACCGACAGCGAAAGTGCCTAGGATCACCGAACTCCTAAATGCGGCACTGGCTATTGGTCAAGTGGGACAAGACCGAAAATATTGAAAAACATGGTCTCGTCTCGATACCATTCCTATATTTGACCCATTTTATTTCCTTTAATGAGGGTTTCTCACTTTAGATGATTAAAAGTTCAATATAAATGCCTATTCTCTATCATAACACTTTAACTCACCCTTCTTAAACTTGGGAAGGGGTATATTGGCCCACCTTTAAATTCTGATATTGTCAAAAATTTGATAAATGTTCTCTAGGCCCTGCACTTCTGTAAATGTGGGTGGCCCTGCTTGTTCACTTCTATAGGTTAACCTCTCTTAAATTTGGGAAGGGGTATATTGGTCCAACCTTAAATTAGGGAATTGTTAAAAAGCAAAAATTTGGCAAATGTTTTCTAGTATTCTAATATGTACTTCTGTAAATCTGGGTGGACCTACTTGTTCACTTCTATAGATCAAGAATTGTCAAAATTCGGCATTTGGATTTTTTTTAAACGTATTGTATCCTCTTTTATAAGGCTTTATTGTATTATATGTTTATATAGACGGGTACAGGGGTAAATTCTCTTTTATAGGGAATGGGCACATTAATGTTCTTCTTTTAACATTTGGGAGGGGTCATTAAATTTGAGAATTCTCAAAAAATATGGTAAACATTTTCTAGAAATTGAATATATACTTCTATAAATTGAGTAGGTCTATCTTATCTTATTCTATGAACATAAGATTGTCAAAAATATATTGTCGAAATTAATACGTATATTTGGCGGGAAAATTGAAGTAGGATGGGATGGGAATTTTGAATGTTGTGCTTATTGATCGCTAACATAGATTGTAACATTTTACCATATGGATGAATACAGCATCCTATTGTCTTTCCTTGGACATGAATATCTTGAGACACTTTTCCGAAATTTCAGGAGGACTAAATTTGATTCGCCCTAAAATTTTGAAATTATCAAAAAATAAATAAAATAAATAAATAAATAAAAACTTGTAATTGTTCTCTAGAACTCGGGTATATATTTTTCATAAATTTGGATGGTTTAACTTGTGTCCTTTCACGAGTATAAAATTGCAAAATTTCAAATTGGAGAATATTGACCTAATACACTGTATAACATCTTAACACTTTGAAACTTAGGGACAACTCAATGTTTAAGGTCATTGGTGCAATCTGATTGGTTCATCCATGCCTATGCTTCACAACGTCACACTTCAAACCTTAAAGATTGTAGTCGTGGAAATTAATCTTTCGTGCAATTCGTGATCTTTGTCTTGATTAACTTCAGATTTTGGAATTAATATCAAAATTTAGGGTATCGTGCCTGATCTATTGTTGGAACAAGGAGGAAAATTACTCAATCGGACTATATTAGTCTTTCTCAATTATTGGTGGTCCACACTTTATGTTTTGGCCATAACTTTCTTGTGCTACCACATTGACGCATAATAAAACAAAATGGCGCTGTTAATTCAGCACAATTTTGCAGCAGATCAGTGGTCCCAGCTTGACTATTTATTTTGTATGTTATTTCAATCAAAGAGTTTATTGTTGCGGTTAACATAGACCAGTGGTCCCAGCATAACTACTACTTTTGTGTGTTATTTCAACGTCAAGGGTTCAATGTTGCGGTTAACACAGACCAGTGGTCTCAGTGTAACTACCACTTTTGTGTGCTATTTCAACGTCAAGGGTTCAATGTTGCGGTTAACACATTCCAATTTTCCTAATGTCTACCACTTTTGTGTGTTATTTCAACAGCAAGGGGTCGGTGTTACGGTTAACACACGCCAGTGGTTCCACCATGAGTACCACTTTAGTGTGTTATTTCAACACCAAGAGTCTGGAGTTGCGGTTAACACAGGCCAGTGGTCTCAATGTCTACCACTTTTGTGTGTTATTTCGACGCAAAAGGTTCGGTGTTAAAGTTAACAGAGGCTCTGTGTTTCAATTTGAATTAGGTGAATGAATAAAGAAATGCGGAAATAGTAACAGCGCAACAATGTCTTTCTATATATACACAATATGTTGTTAGTAGAGATGCAAAATAATAATAATAATATTAATAATAATAATAATAATAATAATAATAATAATAATAATAATAATAATAATAATAATACGTGGAAGTTCTCTCCGTAAAAAATATCGACTTTTGAAGGTAAAACAGAAATATTCGCTTTTCTTACTTTTTGTGTGCTCTGGTAATACTTTATTTGCCTATAGTGGATTCTACAATTAAGATAGTGCGTTTACATCATTCAGAACTTATGAGTCCTATGTTCATCACGGCCCTGGCTGATTTGTTAGTTTACAAACTAGCATTTGCAACAGGCCCCAACAAGCGAAAGTTATGCAACCTCCATATCCCAAGGGTCGTATTGGTTGCCTAACCATCTTACCAAGTACCTCGAAGTTATACATCTTAATATATTTTTGTTACTTTTTTAAATTCAAAAAGTATCATAAACTAAAAATAGATAAAACAATTTTTGTTTTAATATAAAATCTTGCTTACGTCTTGCTTTCCGTTCGGGAAACATTTTATTATAAGCTTCAGCAAATTCATTTACAAAATTAAAGCAGTAAATAGCTATTTTGGATGTTATGTTACTTTAACATCATTATTTATAGAATCCTTTCTTTTTTTTATTGTTATATCGTGTCAAATTTTTGAAACTAAATCACTTGGAGACAGGCCCGTATACAGGGGGTCTAGGGGCCGGGCCCCCCTAAATTTTTCTGGCCCCCTAAAAGTTTCACGGTAGGCTTGCAAATGAACTATAATATGGTGATAAACTATAATATGATTGGATCGGCCCCCCCTAACTTTGCCCCCCCCCTACATTTTTGGTTGGCTACCGGCTTGCTTGGGGATAGCGTTCCGAACTTTAACAACTCACAGTTTAGTGATCTCAATAATGTTATATATATATATATATATATATATTGTAATCGATGTTTACGTCGTGGTTCGGATTAATTTTTCAATCTCATATTTTGCCCTTTCCTCCTCTTATTTTCCAGCTACTTTACGACGACGACTGATTACTGCCCATGCCTGCAATTTCGTTATGCAGTGGCTGGAAACACAACAGACGAAAATGCAGACAACGTAAATGGGTTTGTTAGGCTACAAATATAATGGAGTTAGATATTAATTTTTACAACAAGTAATTTAAATCACATCTGAATGGAAAAAATATAATATTACTGAATAAGCATAAACATTACATGCATGTGAGCTCAGAATGTACCTATGTTTAACAGTTTTTCATTATCAGTATTGAGGTGGCGTGGCTTAACTAAAACAACTCACGTATTTCTTCGGCTAGCCTGTGTATCACTCCATCGACGTCTTGGGTTTGAATCCCGGTTGCTGCTTCCTCGATGAGTATCCCAAGCTGGTGTCACGGTTATAATTCCTTGTCCATGAGATCGTCAACGACACTTTATCAAACGATTTCACTTATGTAAAGATTACTACGGGAAAGTGCGAATTATCTCTTTTCACATATACAAGACTTCACTAATTCTGATTTGACGCTCGATATATTAAAAGAATGTTTATATGCGTGTAACCATATAGTAGTGCTATAATTATAGGCAGCATGAACGCTGCTTTCGATACAGTACGACGAGCGCAAGAGTAAACGGTGACGTGGAGATGGTCCTTCCAAGGGTGCCGGAGCACTGAAGCTTCTCCTAGTTAGCTTCTTCGTATGAATGCTTGAGACGGGATTTTCCCGTTTATGACGTTTAATGTTGAGTCCAAGCTCTTTGGCTGAAGAGATGAGGATGCTTTGAATTAACAAATCAGAGATGAACGGTAACAAGACGAAGGTGTTATTGCAACTTTCCCGTTTTCTTGACTCAAAGACCGTTCACAAAGGAAACCATTGTCTCTGCAACGTTATGTCCAGATAAGGCTACGAAATCTACCGGAAGTCTACTAACACAGATGAAAAGACATGCCAAAGCGATGACAAAGAGTTTCTAGAACAGTTGGACCTATACGAGGGTTGGTTAATAAAGTTCAGAATAAGTCTATTTTCTCAATGTCTCTTTTAAATCGCAAAAATGAGCTGTAGGACGGTGACAACCTATTGGGGCCCGAGCAGTGTCCGAGCAAATTGCTCCAATTTGCGAAGAGAACCCTGGCCGTTGAAGGGTTAACGGTCCATACTGGAATGTCACTGGAAAAAGCGCTGTATTATGGAACACCCTGTATATAAGTCAACTGTCACTAAAAGTTCACCATAGAGACTCGATATGTTGGGACTGCATTGTATGTAATGTATTCCCCTAATCCACTGAAGTGTTACTGGAAAATCACTATATTGTGGAACACTCTGTATAGGAATCGAAGATCGTTGGGGACTCACTACAAAAATTCGGTGTATTGGGACTGCACTGTATATCACACTTCACTTAGTAACTGTAAGGTTGTTCACCCTGTATGACGATATGCCACTTTTGTTAAAGCCACCTATTATGTTTATAAAGGGCCACCTTTTATTTTTCATTTATATACAGCCACCTTTAAGTTTTGATTAAGCCACTTTAAGCCACCATTAATAAATTGTTCATTATTAATTGTTCATTTATTTGTTTTTCAAATATTGGTATCTCACCATAATCAAATGTATCTTAATTCACTTTTCACTCATCTTTTACAAAACACATGATATACTTAAACATGTCAATCCAAATAAATGCACAAATGATCATTAATATAGAAAATACTTAACTACTAAACAATAATAAAGTGTGTATACCGATTTCGGAAGTGTAGCCTAACAACGGAATGAACGTTAATATCGGAATTCCTAATATCTGTATTTTGTGTAGTGTACTGTGTGTATATATGCACCTTTTACAACAAACTTAACTAATACTTAAATTTTCTAAAGTGACATCAAAATGATTATATCAACTAATATATTCTTAAATGCAAAATATTAATAATCCAAAAGAAATTTCAAAACAAGACTTCGTAAAATAAGTATAGCATAATTCACATACTAATTATCCAAAATACTATATTTCAAAATATCAAAATAATAAAAAGAATTTAAAATCAAATATACTATCAAGTTTCAGTAATCATATTGCTCAAACAACAAACAAAAGATTTATTGATTTGTTTCAAATAAATTTAGAATCACATGTCAACTTACTTTTTTTTTTTCTTAAATTATCAACTTCACACACAGCAAACGTAAATTCTTATTTTCCTTATTTATCAATTGCAATAAGTATGCGGGCGTCAATACTAGTGCACGGATCTCGTATAACATTGGCGAACATACAACTTTTGGCTGTTACAATCATTTGCGAATCTCACTTTTAACAAACGTCTTATTGGCAAAGGCAAACTACAATTCCATTTTACGGGCATTAATCGCAAACACATATCACATAATAAGAGGGATATACAATCCACCTCTACACATTAAACACTCAGAAAAGACATTCCCTACTCATCTAGGAGCAAACTAGGTATTCGGGAAATAACAAGGAGTATCCATCTCCGAACGTGAACCGCCCTCTAATGGCCTTTGGTTTCACGTTAAAATACGCATACAACAATAAGTCCATATAAGGATGCCGCTCTATACAGCCTTTGGCATCTCGAGAATAGCCCTAACTCACTCATAATGCTCAATTGCCATTCGGTTGAAAGACGTATACAGCTCAAAATACTTTGCACACAATCATTTTGTTCGCTCGATGACCATTATCAATATCAACGTAACTAACAGATTTAAACTTGATTGCCTCAACACACTATAAGCAATGGAATCCATTAATTACTATTAAATTGTACAATAAACCAATTGCTTTCCATTATTTATTTATCTATTTATTTATTTTATTTATTTTTTTTTCAAATTCTCAATTCTCAAAATTCTCAAATTCAATCTAAATTTCGTTATAGTTGTGTGAGTTTATTGACAAGTGTTGATTCGAACAATATTTTCTCTCCTTGCAAACTTTCGAACATGAAAACAATCAGTTAAACAACAAAATAATTCGTTAATTATGATCATGCTATCCAAATGAACTGTATAGTGGATTCTATAGTGGATTCTATAGTGGATTCCTATAGTGGATTCTACAATTAAGATAGTGCGTTTACATCATTCAGAACTTATGAGTCCTATGTTCATCACGGCCCTGGCTGATTTGTTAGTTTACAAACTAGCATTTGCAACAGGCCCCAACAAGCGAAAGTTATGCAACCTCCATATCCCAAGGGTCGTATTGGTTGCCTAACCATCTTACCAAGTACCTCGAAGTTATACATCTTAATATATTTTTGTTACTTTTTTAAATTCAAAAAGTATCATAAACTAAAAATAGATAAAACAATTTTTGTTTTAATATAAAATCTTGCTTACGTCTTGCTTTCCGTTCGGGAAACATTTTATTATAAGCTTCAGCAAATTCATTTACAAAATTAAAGCAGTAAATAGCTATTTTGGATGTTATGTTACTTTAACATCATTATTTATAGAATCCTTTCTTTTTTTATTGTTATATCGTGTCAAATTTTTGAAACTAAATCACTTGGAGACTGGCCCGTATACAGGGGGTCTAGGGGCCGGGCCCCCCTAAATTTTTCTGGCCCCCTAAAAGTTTCACGGTAGGCTTGCAAATGAACTATAATATGGTGATAAACTATAATATGATTGGATCGGCCCCCCCTAACTTTGCCCCCCCCCCTACATTTTTGGTTGGCTACCGGCTTGCTTGGGGATAGCGTTCCGAACTTTAACAACTCACAGTTTAGTGATCTCAATAATGTTATATATATATATATATATATATATTGTAATCGATGTTTACGTCGTGGTTCGGATTAATTTTTCAATCTCATATTTTGCCCTTTCCTCCTCTTATTTTCCAGCTACTTTACGACGACGACTGATTACTGCCCATGCCTGCAATTTCGTTATGCAGTGGCTGGAAACACAACAGACGAAAATGCAGACAACGTAAATGGGTTTGTTAGGCTACAAATATAATGGAGTTAGATATTAATTTTTACAACAAGTAATTTAAATCACATCTGAATGGAAAAAATATAATATTACTGAATAAGCATAAACATTACATGCATGTGAGCTCAGAATGTACCTATGTTTAACAGTTTTTCATTATCAGTATTGAGGTGGCGTGGCTTAACTAAAACAACTCACGTATTTCTTCGGCTAGCCTGTGTATCACTCCATCGACGTCTTGGGTTTGAATCCCGGTTGCTGCTTCCTCGATGAGTATCCCAAGCTGGTGTCACGGTTATAATTCCTTGTCCATGAGATCGTCAACGACACTTTATCAAACGATTTCACTTATGTAAAGATTACTACGGGAAAGTGCGAATTATCTCTTTTCACATATACAAGACTTCACTAATTCTGATTTGACGCTCGATATATTAAAAGAATGTTTATATGCGTGTAACCATATAGTAGTGCTATAATTATAGGCAGCATGAACGCTGCTTTCGATACAGTACGACGAGCGCAAGAGTAAACGGTGACGTGGAGATGGTCCTTCCAAGGGTGCCGGAGCACTGAAGCTTCTCCTAGTTAGCTTCTTCGTATGAATGCTTGAGACGGGATTTTCCCGTTTATGACGTTTAATGTTGAGTCCAAGCTCTTTGGCTGAAGAGATGAGGATGCTTTGAATTAACAAATCAGAGATGAACGGTAACAAGACGAAGGTGTTATTGCAACTTTCCCGTTTTCTTGACTCAAAGACCGTTCACAAAGGAAACCATTGTCTCTGCAACGTTATGTCCAGATAAGGCTACGAAATCTACCGGAAGTCTACTAACACAGATGAAAAGACATGCCAAAGCGATGACAAAGAGTTTCTAGAACAGTTGGACCTATACGAGGGTTGGTTAATAAAGTTCAGAATAAGTCTATTTTCTCAATGTCTCTTTTAAATCGCAAAAATGAGCTGTAGGACGGTGACAATATATATATATATATATATATATATATATATATATATATATATATATATATATATATATATATATATATATATATATATATATAAATAAAGTATTAGTTTACTCACAAATTTAAATATTTGTGAATAAACTAGAACCGCTAAGTCGCTGATTTAATTATCCTGTATAAGTGATCGAAAATATATTAATTCAGAAATGAAAGAATAGCTTTGGTTTGTGCACGTTTGAGAGGAAATACGTACCGGGAAGTTCAAAAGGACTTTGAACGCAAATGTCATAATGACACTCCCACTAGTGCTAATATCAGACTATTGGTACAGGAATTCAATACCAGAGACAATGTGAAGGACGTGAAATGACCTGGTGGTCCAGAATGTCAGCTGACACTGTGCAACGGATAGCACACCGAAAGCATCAACCAGGAACCTAAGTCGGGAGTTGGGTGTATCAGAACCAACAGTGTTGAGGATTCTCCCCTACATCCTGCAAAAAAAAAAAAAAAAAAAAAAGATCTTACTACATCCAAATCTGGCATAAGCTGTAAAAGTTGGACTACACTGGTCACAAAGCTATGTATGTTGACCTGTTGCAAGCAATTGAAGAGGATAAATTGCTGGCGTATGTGCTCTTTGGCCGTGAAACCATCTTCCATTAATGTGGCATGGTCAACCAACAAAATTCCAAAGTGTGGACGAATTAACAGCCACATTATATTTTCACGGGAAACAAACCACTCCAATAGTTAATGTGTTGTTGAAGATGACGAAGACGAAGGTAATTGAATCATTCTTCTTCGCAAAATCCATAGTGACAGTCATTTTGTATTGAGATATGCTGTGAATGTTCCTTGAACCAGAATTGCAGCAAGATGACCCATTGGATATCGTGATATTCCAAAAAGATGGAAGCCCCTTCATTTCACACTGCTTGTTCGCGAATACTTGGAACAGACACTTATAATCACTTTGTATATAAAACAATACCCAATGGCCAGGACCAGATTAAGGGAGGGGCTTAGGGGGGCTATAGCCCTGGGCCTTCAGGTGGACAAGGGCCTCCACTCTGATCAAAATCTCAACAGACTATCTAAAAAGAATCATGAAGATACTTAAAACTCCTTTGTTTCGTTGGTCAACCACAGAATTCGAAGCTGGAACAATACCAATTCGTGGACCTCAAAGTCAGTAGCGTCCTTTCAGTTTTTTTCGGGGTGGGGGTGGGGGAAGGACAAGATTATTCAGCAACATTAAGTTTTACATTTTATTATTAGTATTAGTGTACGCTTTATTAAAAAAAAGCATGCTTCTCGAACTCAGGGTGGGCAGTTGCCTCGACTGTCCTCCCCAAATGACACCCCTGCTCCGAGAGGCTCAGTGGCAAACACGCGTGCTTGCTGTGTGCATGGTCCCTAGTTCGATTCACGGTGGTGGTATTTGGTTCAGATACAAACCGGAGAAATTGTAGGATCCCACTTTTAAACAGTAGGTCCCGTCTCATAAAATCTCAGTCCGAGGGTTTTCTCGAAGTTCTCTCGCTTCCTCTTACATAGACCTACTTGTTGCACCAATTAATTTATTATCATTCACTTTTATTGATCATCCTCATTTAGCCTAAAGGACAGGCTTGCCAACCGTGTGATAATTTATTTTAAGATAAGGATTAATAAGATAATTTAAGCCTTAATGCGATAATAGGTGAATATATGATACTTTTAGAACGCAGCTTTTTTAACTTTTAGAATGCACATAAATTGTAGATGTGCATTAAATAATTATAAAATACACACACTGAAGTTTTTAACAGTCATTCCCGCTCAAATAAATCAATAATTAACTGAGAACTGACAAATAGCAACGCTGCATCCATTCTCAAAATTCAGTTACGTTTACGACGGAGTGAAAATATTAATTGTTGTACAGAGTAATGTTAATATGGATGTTTTTAGAAATGATGAAGACGGTGACGAAATTTTGGAATTCGAAACTGAAGATTACTAGATAAGTTTGCGATATATTATTGCTGTTAGTAGTAGCTAATATTATACAGTAGGACGTCGATAATCCAAACGGCAAAAATCCGAAACGCCAAAATTCCGAACGCGGTCCGTAGAAGCTTCTTACATTTTGTCTTAGCGCTAGCGACAACTATTCCGTCGGCGTTGTGTGAAGTCAGTGTTTTTACAAAAGCTCATTCATTTGTAATTGTTTGTCATACATATTTTTTCCCTTAGGCCTATACAATTTAAGGTTTAAGTGTGAGTTACAAGAACAGTGTAATTTAGTGTACGAGCAGGTTCTTCAGAAACATTAAATGTAAGTAGTCTTACGTACGATATTGTAATTGCTATATGTACTGTATAACCACTGTACCGATAAAAAAGCATGCCGTACAGTATATTTAAGCCTAAATGACATTTTCTTGGCCATTTTCGAAAATTCGAACAATTTGAAAATCCGAACTACCTGTGGTCTCAATTAGTTCGGATTTTCGACTTCCTACTGTACGATAACTTTTGGTAATATACGATCATTTTAAACACGTAAATCCATAATTTTGTTTTCTGAAGTTAGCAACTCTGCTAAAGAGCATAACGGTAGAAAACTAGAAATTGAATGTCATTTTATAAAACATCGGTGTTGAAAAGGGATATCAAGCTCAAATTATTCCACTTAATTTCGCCTATGCTCATTTTGTAATCGTATAAATGATTGCACTTAAAAGTTCTAATTTTTGTTTTTTAAATTCTTTTGTGTTCTGTGTGCTGTTTCTACCACTATGTATTTGTATTACTACAAGTGAATTAGTTAAAAAAAAAAAGAAAAAAGAAACAAGGAATGCCTGCAAGTGTCATAGAAAAGAATAAAATAAACAAAGAAATAGCGACTAACCTTTTTCCCCGGAGATGAATACTCTACATGACTGATATCCGCATCACAACTGTAATTTTTTTTTTTTTTTTTTTTTTTAATCAGTGTATTTGAGATTAATCTGTGGTCACTGACTTTCAAGGAATCTAATTGTCTTATCAAGTACCTTCAGATGTTATCACTGAACAATTCCGTTTAGTGAAGTCTCGGCGCAATTAATGACATCCTACTTTTACGTTCTTTAACAAAAGATTTGTAGTGGTTAATCAACAAATTAGTCATTGACTAGACAAGAGTGATAGGATATTTTCATTATTGTCATCCAACTAAACTGCCAGGTGACATTGTCTTTGAAACGTTTAAAGTACGGAACAAAAAATAATAAAAATAAAAATAAAAAATAAAAATAAATAAATACACTTCCAAAAACACCGTTGAAAGCAATGACGATTTTGGTTGTTTATTTTTGTCCCGTACATTGTTTACAGATAAATATTTTACTACAATTGATACGAACTGAAATTATGTTTTTTCTTTCTTCTTCCTACATCTTCTACGTCTTCTTCTTCTTCTTCTTCTTCTTCTTCTTCTTCTTCTTCTTCTTCTTCTTATTATTATTATTATTATTATTATTATTATTATTATTATTATTATTATTATTATTATTATTAAGTATTCTGCCTATTGGCAGCTCCTGGGACCAATGAGGATTTTTTCTTGTATCCTTCTTAATTTTCAGTTTGAACCTGGAAACGTTTCTTCCATGTTTCTCGATTTTCAACTTCCTCTTTTAATTTCCAATATTTTCTTATATTTTTCAAATCATCGATCAATTGTGTTCTTCCTATTCTTCGCTTTCCTTCCATCTTTCCTTTTTCGCGGTATGAAGAAGACAATTTCTTCGCAAGATGTGTCCAATCCAATTGCCCCTTCTACAAAGGATAGTGGCTAGAAGCGTCCTCTTCTCTCCTATCCGTTTTAACATCTTCG
Organism: Thermobia domestica; assembly: GCF_964235325.1. Taxonomy (NCBI): domain Eukaryota; kingdom Metazoa; phylum Arthropoda; class Insecta; order Zygentoma; family Lepismatidae; genus Thermobia; species Thermobia domestica. The sequence goes on along the minus strand of NC_137463.1, from coordinate 241,922,224 downwards.
TTTGTTACTGTTTATGTCCATTTTATCTTCTCCATCTTCCTCCAACACCACATTTCAAAGCTCTCTAAATATTTCTTCTCAAACGTCCGTAATGTCCAAGTCTCTGAACCATGAAGTCCAATACTCCAAATATATCTCTTGAGCAATTATTTTCTTTTTCCAATATTAAGGTACTTGTTAAAAGCGACCTTTTCTTGTTGAATGCTTCTTTGGCTATGGCAATTGAAGACTTTGGGGCAAAAACCCGTCAAGTCCAAAAAGTGAAAGTGTAAGGGAGATAGCTTCACAAGGGTTTCCTTTATCCGATTTTCTTTTTTTTTTTTTAAAAAAAAAAAAAAATTGGCACACATACAGTATACTAGACCGAAAATAAATCGACACGATTTTTTCTTTTTGTTTCTTTCGGAATATAGGTAAAGGGAGCAAAGGGCACCTTTTCAAAAAAGGACCCACTTGATTAAAAGAATCACTAGTAAATACGGGTTTTGCCATTTTTACGAGAAAGGGGTTGTAGGGGCAATGCCTCCTTCGAAATGAGAAAGGACCCCGCACCATCCTTACGGAAATTGCATTTCGGTGGAATTGCTTGAAACTGTGATATCTTGTAGATATAGTGTTCCTGAGAAAAAGTCTCAATGGGCACAACCACAAATCACTGACCGTTCGGCCACTAGAGGGCCACTATTTTGAAAGCAGCCGAAGATAGTGATATTCTGGATTTTGATGAAAATGACTTGCCTTAATCATCCGTCTCTATTAGCCTAAAGAGCATAATCATGGGACGTTAACCTGAAAAAAGATTTGATCCTACTTTGACGTATGTATAAATTCAGTCTCATATAGCTTCAATGTTGAACAGAGATGTTGAAGAGAGAGAAGAGAGATTGATCTATAAACAAACAGAAACAACAGCTCCTGAAGAAAATGAAAAAAGAAGAGGCAAACAGGTTTCGTTTCCGAACGCAAAAGTACGATAGGCTTTCAAACTACGCGGGTTTAATATTGAACGCGGAACGTGTAGATCTATTTCTTCCATTTTCAATAGAAAGGTAAATCAAATACAGAACATGCTCTTAAGACGCAAATTCCATTTCAAAAGCATTTTTCTCCCGCTATCTCTTATATTGTTTATTCTAAGGCAGTAGTTCTGAACCTATTTCCTTTAACGACCCTCATTTTATCACTTTTTTTTTTTTTGCCACTGACCCCTTATAATTTCTGGTTGGTTGCGCCTCGAAGAATCGCTATGTGTTAAAACTAGAACTTTTCAGGAGAAGCAAAAAACATTCCAAACTCTTATAAGTTTTGTCAAATACAAGGAAGCACTTGAAGAATATAATAAAATTGGTTCTGCGTATATTATGCACTGGACATTATTGTAGCTTGCTTCAACAGTATTATATTACTATTTTTGTGTTTACGTATCACCTTTTGCGCCTTTACAAGCACATAGAGGATTTGTATACATTAATCAATACGTACGTGATGAGAACCTGAAGCCTTAAATTTCAGTTTATAATTTTTCATTGTTGTGGCGAAACAATTGGATATTAACTTATCACATTACAAGGGACGCTGCCTGACAGCTTTCACGTTTATTTGCTCGGCATAACTCATTTTCGATCAACTACATTTCGGCAGAACTACATTTCATTGAATTGTGTAGGAAAGTTTTGGGGGGGGGGGACAGAGATCTAAGGTGTCCCGTATTATCATGGCAGGCAGGGTTTAATATTATGCATCACGAAGATTGAACCGGACATTTCCGCACTAGTGAAATTACACCATGCTCAGATATATCATTAGCTTTCAACTTTAATTGTATTTCAATATATACAGTAGGTGTTGTTGCATTTGTATTTTTCTGGTATTTCATTATGCAGTCCTCATTAGCTTCATATCATAACTATTTCACTTAAATTGATTTTTAAACAACTCTGCACCTGTTGAAAATGTTTAATAGAACTATTTTTTGTTGTTCTTAACAATATGTATAAAAATAAAAAAAAATATGGCTATCAGAACAAAATTCAAAATAATATTTAAAAATATTTTCTGGTATTAGATTCTATCTGTATTTTTGCTTATCCTCGCGACTCCTAGAAAACCATCTCACGACCTCCCTAGTGGTCGTGACCTCCAGCTTGAGGAACTCTGTTCTAAGGGAATCGTAACTATTTTTGCTTATGAAGGTGAACACAAAGTGGTTTCAACCTCTTCCGCTTTTAATTCCTCCTTGTTTCGTTGTGACTAGCAGGGATAGTGTCGAATACGAATAACATTACGAATTACGAATAACATCATAATATTTTTCACTATTTATAAAAGAAAAAGTCCTGGTTGACTGATCAACGCCTATATCAAACTGTATAAGGTAGAAACTTGAAATTTGTGACAGTCCATAAGATTTGTGACGAACTAAAAGAACTTTCTTCAGAAATGAAACGTAGAAGGGAGGGCGAAAGGTATTAAAACGATGGGAACGTAAAGAGGTGATGTTGCAATTATTATAATAAAATTCCCATATCTTGGCGTTCTTTAAGGTTAGAGACAAATGTAATTTGGTATTTACACTTCTGAAAATCCAATCGGAAAATGACCATTACGCGCAGATGGGAGAACAAGATAGATCTCACACAAATTAGAATACAAAGTAGAAACTGGATCCTGTTGGCAATGGAGAGCTTTTGTGAAAGCGGCATTGAACCTCCGGGTTCCATAGGCCATAATTAGTTTTTATAATTAAACACGTTTTTCAGTAGTTTTTCATATTTAACCTATAGAATTGAAGAAAAGGGATTGGAGATTGCAATTATTACAGTGAAATATCCATATCTCGAAATCTGTTAAGGTTGGAAACATGAAATTTGGTATTTGAACTTTTCATTTAACATAATTAAACCTCTTTTAGTGTTTCTTTTTTCATACCTTACCTGCACTAAGATTCCATATAAGGGGTTTAAATTTCATGCGAAACTTCGAGTTCAGACGAATTTTGTATCAACGACAGGAGGAGCGCAAAATACTGCTCGCTGTAACGCGTCGGTGGATTTGATATTCATCATAATCATTATAGGTATTCTGCCATTATTGGCAGTCGTCAATTGCCGCAACTGAGAAGCTTCCATGCTCCTCAGTCTTCTGTTAACCTCTTTGTTTTCAGTGCGATTTTTCTGTTTTGATATCGTGTATTAATTTTAGCCTCCTTCAACCCCTCCCTCTCTTTCTTGCTAGCATACCCTCTAGCACGTCCTTCATAATACGGTTGTTCTTAGCCAATGTACCGACCTTCTCCCACTATTTTTTAGGTTCTCTCATTCGTTTTCCGTTCGACTCAGCTAATTCTCTCCTTTCTTCTCCATATCCAAATTTCGAAAACTTCCAGTCGTTTTTCATTATTTTGGAGTAATGTCCATGTTTCTGACCCATACAGTGCAACACTCCACACGAACCATTTAATGAATCTTTTTTTCAACTCTTTATTTAAGGGGCCGCGGTGGCTCAGTGGGTTAACCCTCTCCGCTGGTCTAGTGGCTAGTACGTTCGCCTCTGGTGTACGGGGTCCCGGGTTCGATTCCCGGTAGGAGAACCTTTGTGATTTTAACTGTCCTCTATGTTTGTGTCCCTGTTGTTCTAGATGATTGGAAAAGAGTCGAGTAAAACAAGTAATATTAAGTAATAAGTAGTTCAAGTAAGATACTGAGGCACGTTCGGTGTCAGTTAACTTTTTTTTTTTTAAAAAAAAAAGTAGTAAAGCGTTCACTTCTGGTGCCTAGGATCTCGGGTTCGATCCCAGCTGCTGCCAAGTAAAATTTATGGTAGACAAAACCGTGTGCGTGGGTTACCTAGGGGTTCTCCCGTTTCCTCCTACTTTCTTCATTCCACTATTTCATTCCTTTCTTATAATCACCGTCTCCTTTAGCCTAGCCGGCATAATCGTGGGACGTAAGTCTTACAGATTTTTTTTTCTTTATTTAAGGTCCCACAAAGTAGTATTTTCTTTCTCCTGAAAGACTTCTTTCGCCATTCCTATCCCTGCTTTTATTTTACATTCACACTTCATATCATGACTAATAATACTACTCAGGTGCGGAATCTTCGGATATATCTGATAATTTATTGTCTTCACCATTTGGTAGTTCTCTAACAGCTACTGATGAACGTCCATCATAAAAAATCCCTGGATCAATTGCTGTAACAGAATTACAAAACGACTATAGTAGTTGTCACTTCCGCACTTCAAGAACATAAAAGTACCTGTAAACGCATGGTGTGACATACGTGGCACATACGTTTTTTTTTTCCTCACATTCCTCCAATACCAACATACAAAATTAGGATGGTATTGTTGGAAATACAGCTCAAAGTACTTATCTTGAATGCAATATTTTTTGTTTGGAAAACTGCGTACAATGTTTCGCCAAAAATTATTTTCACTGATAAAAATCCAGTTTGACAAAAACCAAATATCAACGCCCCCCCCCCCTAATACAACTCACAAAGAACATGCCAGATGACACCAAAATCTCTTATTCATACACGTCAATATTTCACATAGCAGACGAAACAATCATTTGGCACCTTTGATAAATTACACAAAAGTTAAAGTGAAAAAAAGGGGGGTGCCATATATGGTACGGCATGCGGCTAAGGGGTTAAACTGATTTGTAAAACATTTTTTTATATGCTGTAACTAGTGTTCTAAAAAAATCATTTTTATCAGATGGAAAATTTGGTGAAGAAACAACGTTTTTATTCTTTTTTAGTTTGGATTTCATTAGCTTTTTCTGCTACTTGCTGTAAAACAGGAAGTGAGATATTGCTGTTAATAAAATAATTATGAGTCACGAATAATAAATAAATATTTTGTCAGGATATCTTAAGGAAATTAAGTGAAATTTGAAAAAAAAATCAGTCGTATGTAGATAGGTTATATGCATAAGGGCTTAAATTGAAATTGTTATGCACAAGGGTATAACATTAGGTCCGGGGCAGTAGTTCTTGGTTAAGCGTAATAAAAACTACCTGGTAATTAATTAATGGAGAAAAAAGCTAAAAGAAAACAGTGCTGTTAGTTTCCCGGACGGAAACCAAAATTTTCCGTTTTTTTTTTCAGCCCTCAAAATCACTAGCTGTAATACAATATTTTTTGGCTTTGTACATTGTAGTTGGCCCCCTTCGAAAACGGCTGGCCTCCCGCTGGCTACACTCCTGCTCTGGGATTTCTAAGGGTTCCCCCTTTCCCACCCACATTATCATTTTAAATGTTCCTTTCATTAATTACCTGGGCCGTTGTTGCTCAGTGGTAGAGGCATCATCTCTGGTGCGCTGGGACCCTGGTTCGATTCCAGTTTCCCCCAAGTGACCTTTGTGGTAGATAAACACAGTGTGCGTGGATTCTCCCGTTTCCTACCACCTCATCACCACTGTCTCCTTTAGCCTCGGTGTGTAACGTGGGACGTTAACCTAAAAGAAAATCATTAATCATTTGCCCTCCTTAGCCTACAGGATATACAGTGAGCAAAGAAAGTATTCATCCGGCCAGAACTGAAGTGTTAGTACGCATATAATTTGCATTCAACTCAGTAATAAAAGCAAGAACGAAACACAAATATTTCATTACACTATCTATATATTTACTAAATATAGAAATTAAGTTATTTCACATTCGAAGCATACGAAAAGGTACAAATAAAATAAACTAAACATATTTCACGCCAAAAAAGTATTCGTCTACAAAGAAACATTATTCATCTGCAATGGCTTAGATTGTCGTCCCCAAAATTTTAATACTTTGTGGGTCCTCCTTTTCGCCGTATGACCTCCTGCAACCTCTTTGGCATTCATCTAAATTTTCTGTTGTTGCCCTGGTAATTTTTCTCCATTCCGTCAACAATGCGTTTTTAAGATCAGTTTTTTTTTTAATGTGGTGTTTTCGTATGTTTGTTTCCAGTGTGTGCCATAGATTCTCAATTGGATTTATGTCCGGTGATTGTGGAGGGGTTTCCATCCACTTCGGAGTATTGCATAACAGCCACAGCTTCGTATTCAGGGCAGTGTGTTTCGGGTCGTTATCTTGCGTTAATATGTAATCCCCTACTAGGCCCATTTGCTCAACACTCGTGGGAAGATGTTTCTTCAAGATGTTGATATATGCTATATGATCCATTATTCCCTCAATGAAACAGAATTCCCCAACCCCGTTCGCACTCATACACCCCCATACAAGTACTGATCCGCCCCCATGTTTCACTGTAGCTGTAAGATTCTTTTCCTCCAGCTCACAATTCTTTTTTCTCCATACCAGAACTCGTCCATCTGATTGAAACAAATTAAATTTGCTTTCATCAGTGATAACCACCTTTTTCCAGAAGTCGAATGTCTCGTTTCTGTGTGATTTTGCATACTCCTGGCGCTTCTTTCTGTTGGTTTTGCTGATATATGGTTTTCTGCGGGCTGTTCGGGCTCTATATCCAGCTTCATGGAGGACGTTTCTCACAGTTTGACCTGACACTTTCTTTCCAGACTCTTGTTCAAGCTCCGCAGCTATGACCGGTGCACTCATTTTCGGAGTTTTCTTAACTTTACGTAAGATGAGACGTCTATCTTGCTGCGTTAGTTGTGATGGACGCCCCGATCTCGGTATGTTTTTGTCTTTTAAACTTGTATATAAAGCTTTTAATGGTGGTAATAGGCCGACCAATCATATTACTGATCTCACTAAAGGATTTACCCTTACCAAACAATCGTATCATTATTCGTCTTTCCTCTTCACTTGTTTCTTTTGATTTTCGGCCCATTCTGTCTCCCCTGGTTGATTTCTGTTAGTTGTTCACTCCAACAGCAGCAGCACACACACACTTCGACTAGAGTTCACTAACTGACACAAACGTCTGCAAATAGTACCAAAAGACACGCGTTACGAAGGGTATGTTGCTTCAGGTAGATACAAGACGAATACTTTTTTGGCAGTAAATGTGACCTCTCTCTGCTTTATTGTAACCTGTAGAAAACAAAAGACAAAGTTTCATTTCTTTCTTTCTTTATTTTATGCTGGGACGTGTAGACGAACCTACGGGCATATTATTGTGTGATAAAGTCTTCGTTCCTTAAATATATGATTCGATTTATATTGTATGCGCTTTGAGACGAATACTTTTTTTGCTAACTGTAAATGTCGGACGTAAAACTGAAATATTTCTTTTCTTTCTTTTTTACCACTGTTTGCCTACATTGACATTAGTTTTCCCCCACAAGCGAAACAAAAAGCTAATAACATGTTTCGTTAGTTTCAACTTTTATTATTCATTGTTTTTTTTTTTAATTCCCTTAACAGTTAACGTTAATTTTACCATAACTTTACTCTCCTATCTTTCCCCGCAGCCAAAAATTAACCACTATGTTGTATTGGCCTTATAAGTGTAATGAATAATTTAATTAGACATAAAAAAAGTACAATATAAAAGCCTACATGCAATGTATTACTCTCAAGTTTTCAGTCAAGGCCAATCCGCCCATTGACCATGCATGAACAATATTAGTCGTATGTGGAAGACACTAATGTGTTAATTAATTATCCGGAAATGAAGCTTGACTGGGAAATACCGATGACCGAAAAAAGGAAAAACGCAGCGTAAAGACCCTATTCAAATTCCCAGAAAGAATAGGGCGAATTTCCGCTTGGGGGCAGCACTGTAGAGAGAAGCAATATGGATGACTGGAAGTGCAGGTGGAAGTGAAAACTTTCTGGTAACATGATCGGTACAAAGTAATCTAAGCAACGGAGGTTGACCTCCTCAAGACATGGATGAATCTGAACATTTAAAAATACGTCTAAAACGAAAGAATCTTCGAATTGTTCAAGAAAATGCGGATAAAATACATGCATTATTTGCTGTGCGTCTGACCGAAAAATCAGCAAGTGAGAAACAGGATGTGTCTGGTTGCGATTACGTGTTCCTAAATGTGGAACGAGAGAAAAGTGATAGAAATGAACCAGCAGAAGATACAATACAGAAAGTTAAGGTATGTAAATTAATTGAAATGTCATTGTGATTGATCCAGAATTACATATTATTGAACATAACGTATTTTTGCATACAACTTTGGCACATATCGGTCAGTTCAATTCTGGGTCTAGGGCAAACAGGATTCGGATCGAGGTCGAGTGCGATGTGAAAGTCACTGATCCCAAGTTTTCAATTATTCTTTTTGTACATATCCTTGTAATATTTTATATACACAAGTTTTTAAAAGCATCCAGTGTTATATGTGAAAAATTAACGTTTTCGAAATCAGAATGTGTTGTTTTGTTCTGATAAGCTCGTTACATTGAATGAATGAATTGTGAATGTGACATTTGTGTTTTTTGTTGAAAGTTTCAATTAAATTGGGATTAATTAGAATAAGTAGAATTAATCCTAGTGGTGTGATTTGATTGAAAATACCATAAAATTAACAGGGAGGATAGTGACAAACTATGTGTGGCGTAATTGATTGATTATTTTAAATCCTATTTCGCCAGATATGAAATTCTTAACTCTTACTTCTGTTATACATTGTGTAAGTAGTTATTTGTTTATATAAAAATGTAATCATTAGAAGTACCATAGGGTGGTAAATTGTGCACACAATGAAAGAATATTGGACTCTAGTTACGGGAGTTTTGCAAATCCTTTTGTTTAGTTAATTACGATTTTTTTTTTTTTTTGGGAAATGCTGGCCGACTTTCACTTCATTTTGCCAATCTAATGGAGAAGTGGTCCTTACAGTAGGGTCGAATTTTCCCGGATCTTTATCCAGGTCACAGAATCCAATAAAATATATAGATCAAAAGAAAACTAGTTTCTGTATGCATTTTTTGGAAATACTTCATTGTTTGTTCCAGAAGCTCGGGATGGATTATCAAAACAATAACGGTAAACAGTTGTAGATTTTTGGGACAATGTTTAGTAGAAGAGGTCCAGCTATTTTTTCTAAAGAATGTTATAATTTCGGTAGTTTCTATTCACTTTATGTTTCGGTTAGATTAGTTTATGTTAGATTATATTAGTGTAGGGGTCCAGCATAATTTTCGAAAAAAAAAAAAGATAGTATTTCGGTTATTTCTATTAATATTAGGTTCAAGTTAGTTTAATTTAGTTTAGGTTAGGTTATGCTAGGTCAAAGTACTTGCATTTTCCCTTTCTCCCGTAAATTTTGTATTTTTCACGTACTTCTGGGCCCCTTCTACTAAACATTTGCCGATTTTTGGTCAATTGAATAAATACATTATGTGTACTACAATATCGTACTACAAGCGGAGTGCCCAAATAACCAACGCAGCTCAGCTAACCTGAATTTCCAATGGTGAGAAATGTATACATTCGTAGTTGTATACATTACTTTTAAGCTCGAATAAATATGAAAGTTTGTTCCTATTATAATTTATGGTAAACACGGTTCTGTTTATTCAATTCATTGTTCTTTAACAGTTCTTTCTGCAGTCAGTTTAGGTCTGTTATCATGTTAGATCCTTTATGATTCGTTAATCAGTTCATTTGCCCCTAATCTACGTAGATGCTACAAAATGATTGGTTCTTTAGTGATAAGCTATTTAAGAATAATTTGTATTGGCGTTCTTATAGTAACATTTGAGATAAATAATTATTAAATATATTTGCTTAGAGGTGCGTATCTACTTAACGAATACTACTCTTGTGTGATGGGTTCCTTCCGGGATATAACATCGAGCAGGGCTGCCAATAGATTTCATGGACCGTAGACGAATTTTTTGAGGATTCCCCGAATTTGAAAATTTCGAACTTCAGAAAATCAGAATTGAAGAACACTTAGAAAAAAGTCATCTGTCTAAACTGTCCCAAAAATGAACCTACATTCTGGAGGATGCGTATATTTTGTAAATTTAGCGGTTAGTAGTTAATTTGTTATTGTATTATTATTATTATTATTATTATTATTATTATTATTATTATTATTATTATTATTATTATTATTGGTCATTGGCACGATTGCTTAGATTTATTTGGTTCATTATGCAATCAGAAGATGGGACCGTGTTTGTCAATAACTTTTCTAAAAAAAGAAATTCAACAATAAAACTTCTAGTTTGTAGACGCAGTTATTTACATCTAGTTGTTTGATCCGAAGAATGTTTATGAAGACAGCTTGACATTTAGTTCATATTCAGGACAATGTATTTGATGAAAAATATGTAGAGTCTTTGGAAAAGGGGAAACTCAGATGAAAGTTTATTATTCTTCCTAGTCAAGTATGTTGATGTTCTTTGCATTTTCGTAATGTTTAGTTACTAATTATGACATTTATCAGTGTGGGTTTGTAACACTATATTTGTCATTTCTAAATATATGTATAGTAACTTGGAGCATTATTGCATTCTACATTGACACACACAGTTTTTTTTTTTTTTTTTGGTATAACAGAGCGAACATCAGTGGGAGGTTGCGATGGCTGGGTAGTAGAGCATTCACGTTGTGCATGGGTTTTCTCGGAGTTCTCCCGTTTCCTCTCACCTTCTTTATTCCACCATTTCATTCTTTGTTATTATCACTGTCTGTTTTATTCTTAAATTTGATTTGAACTACTCACTACGCAAAACAATACGTTTACTGTAATAACTATTACCGTGTTAACAGTTTCACCAACTACCTACTTGGGCTTCATCAAACACTATCTAGTGTCTCATAAAGCCAAAGTCTCATAGAGACATATAGTTGGCTAAACTATTAAACGTTAATTAACAATAAACATGTTGTTTTGCTGGATGAATCAAATTTAAGTGTACAAGGTCAAAGCTTAGACAATAAAAAAACTCCGTTATTTACAGGCATAATCGTGAGACGTAAAATTAACATTTCGTTTCATGCTAAAATACGTTTATGAACTGCATTTTTACGAGGGAATAAAATTACTTAGTCTACCGTGTTATTTTGGACATGATGTCTGATTATGTTTCTAACAGATTTTTATCGTTTGGTCCAAAAATTCAACCTTAAAGAAGAGAAAGGATGAGTACTTTTTATTATTAAATATTCCTTTTGAACTGCTTATGAAAATAATGTATATATACATATATGTATATCGCATTCAGTCTCATCAGAGAGTAGATTTGTCGTTTAATGCATGAATTGAATATTGATAGTCGATTTCTTTTTACGGTCTTTGTAAGCAACGAGAACTGGACCTACGGTCTATAGTAGTGGTGTAGTAGTCTTCTACCGGCAATCGAATCCGAAATTCATAATTAATATGGAAGACTGTTTGGGGAGAGAAATGAAGTGTTAAACCGTCGCAGTGAACCGATCTAATGAGGCTGAAATAACTTAAAGCTCTTCGGTAGGCTAGCCCCTTCGTTTTGAACGGATATTATTTAGTTTCTCTTCCCAAATCACTTCGTAGTGACTCTGGCTCACTTAGTAATGAATACGGTTTCGTTATTTGTAATTGTAATGATTATAAATACAGTGGGACGTATGGCACAAAAACTACAGTGCATAAATACGAAGCAACTTGTGCTACGTGATAACTAAAAAGCACAAATGCTATCTAACCGAATCAGTGCAGAAGCGCAGCAAGGAGGGGGCGAGAGTTAGCGAGAGGGTGCGGCACGTTAGCAGTGGTGGGTATACGCATAGTCGAGGTCGTTTACAACAGCTCACTATAAGTCACAGTACCGGCTCCAGAGCCGTCGATAGATTTGGAGAACTGCTAAATGCCATGCTTTTGAACTTTTTAAGCTTAACGTGCCACGTTATGTACCGGGGCTAAGAAAGAACGGTGATGGTTGTAAGAAATGAAATGGCGGGAGGAAACGGGAGAACCCCAAGGAAACCTCTCGTGTTTGGCTGTCACATAAAAAAAAAACTTTTAATGAATAACTTAACGGCATCGAAAAATACCAAAAATACAGAAATTAAAACAGGTAGTAACTGTAAAATGTTATTAAATGAACTGATAAATGTTTCCAATCATCGTTTTCGTATAGAGCAAAAATTTAAATGCACAGTTTATGCTGTCATATTTGTTCAGTATCCAAATTTTTATACTATACGAAAGATCTTGAAAACCATTATTAGCTTGCTTGGTTCGATCCCAGCTCGCACTAAATGAGCTTTGTGGTGGACAAACGCCGTGTACGTAGATTTCCTCGGTATTCTCCCAGTTTCTTCATTCCAGCATTTCACTTATTTCTCATCAGCACAGTCTCCTTTAGCGCGACTAATTGTGAAACGTAAAACTTAAAAATTTCATTTCATTTTCAGAGTTATTAGCTTATTTTATAGGATTTTGTAAATACTATCTGGCCCAGTCGGTGATTTTTTTTTGTAGTGTATTGTATCTTGAAATTATTGACAAAAAAAAAAAAAAAAAAAAAGTGGGTGTCCTCAATGTGAAGAACCTTAGAACCTTAAAATTATCAGCTGATGATTGAATAATAAGTCCTGTTTAGCTCTTTCTTTGAGGTTGACTGTGTAGGGCTTATATATTTTAGCATAGTTCCTAATGGATGATTTAAGTACTCGATTGCAATCAGTATGGCAGCTAAGTAAAGAAACATGAACCAGGATATGTCTGAAGTTGAATTCCGTGCAACTGTGTTTCCATTTGCACAATCTTCGAATAATTAAAGAAGATACGATCCGTTCATATCTTTTAGTTTGACGCAATATATAATTGTTATAAGTTATCTGTGTTACATATTTCATTGGAATAGACCGAGCGCGAACTGACTCAGAAATATGTTGTGGTTGACCAGTGAGTTGGTCATCACGGTTGGTTATAATTACAGAAAGTTGCTTATTTTAGCTTTGAAACTCATCTCTGGTGCATGGGGTCCCGGGTTCTATCCCAGCTCTTGCCAAGTGAACTTTGTGGTGGACAAACACCGTGTGCGTGCCTTTTCTCGGGGTTCTCCGGTTTCCTCCCACTTTCATTCCACCATGTCATTTATTTCTCATCATCACCGTCTCCTTTAGCTTTGCCAACATAACCGAGGGACGTAAAACTCAAAGATTTCTAGCTTTGAAACTATCTATCTATCTATCTATCTATAAATAAATGAAAATCACTATATTTTTGACTTCGCACAGCTTCTCGATCAGAATTTCGACATAGATGAGGTTCGGGCCTGGGAGAGTTTTAATCATTTCATTTTGAAGTAACAACGTAGGGGAGGGGGGAAATAAGAAGATGCGAGACTGATCTCAATGAAATTTGCCACATACGTGAGGTTCGGGCCTGGAATAGTTATCATTTCACTTTGACGGTGCAACTTAAGGAAGGGGGAGATATAGATAAATATATAAAAATGAACGTGACTTCCTTTGTGACTTTGCACCGCATGAATCACCCGACCGATTTCAAACAAAATTTTCAACATAGATAAGGTTCGGGACTGGTAGTATTTGTATCTTTTTACTTTGACGGTACCACCTAAGGAAGGGGGAGATATATAAAAATGATCGATATTGGTGTCGAATCTGTAGGTTTTGGGGGTTGCTGAGACGAACAGTGTCACTTCCGATGCCGTTTAAATGCAAATACACCCCGTTATATCCAAAATGAAACGTATTCTCCCCGTGCAAAGAACAAGTACTCTGCTGGTAACTTAGATAAAAATAAAATGTGACCAAAGAAAACTAATGTGTTACGAAAAGTAGCGTACCTTGTGCTTCCGCGTTTATTACTTTAATTTTGAATACTTTCTTTTTCTCTGGGAACGTCATCACCATCATTTTTATAACTGTATCACCGAATCTTTAGTTTGACATCAATTGTATTTTTGTTTAAAAAACAATTAGTACAAAGTATGCAGTAATTATTAATTTCAATGTTTAATTGCTCTTGGGAATTGTCCCTGTATTTCCCATCAGTTCATTATTTTTTACGAAAAATTGTTAACATTAGCAATTTATTCGGAATTGCACAATATGTTTTTAATTTATGCTCTTCATAATTGGCCCTTAGTATATTTTTAGATGTTGTAAACATAATTCCACTGGGAGATTTAACAGTTCATAAATTTTTACGAATTTTAGGTCTTATGTGTTTAAGCACGGCTTGTGTAGTTTGTCAATGGGATTTCTTCTGGAAGAGCTAGCCCTAAACTTTTTGTTGACATCACTGTAAAATTGGTGCAGTGTGATATCGCAGTGGATATGGCATAAGGTGGGAACAAGGGGAGGACAGTGATCCGAAAAGCCGACTCCAGCTGACTGGAAAAAGATTTAAAACAAGAAGAAGAATGTTCTATGTACCGCATCAGCAGTTCAGTTTTGTTGTTCCGTGACATTTTCTCAGCAGATCGGAGAAATTAGAAACAATCCATCTCACTTCCCTTAAAGAAGTGTATTCATCTAAGTTTAATGCATAATTTACAGGTGATGTAAGATTGTAGTTAACAGTATCTTTGCTGAGAGCCTGTTAACGTTGTGTACAGACGAGCACAAAATTATACAAGTCGTCATAAAAGTCTTCTGTATAAGTTTATTTATTTATTTTTTTTAGCAGTAACGATTTTTTAAAAATGAGAATTTATTGCAAAGAATTTACATAACACAATTAATAAAATAATGGAAGAGAAAATTATGAGAACTGAGATAGATTGCCGGAGAGTTGCCCAATTTGCTGAGGAAGGTGTAACAGTAGACCGAGATACTATGGTAAATATACTGCTATTACGCTGTTTTATCTATGATTTACATAGAACGGGATATACGCGAGAGGTATCGTAATCATAGCAATAACCAACTTTCTTAGATATCTAGACATCGAAAATTTGTACGCTAATATTTGTGAACATTCTTTTCTACATTAGAACGTCATTATTTTATTCTCGAAGACTTAAACGAAATTAATAACGTTAACTTATGTGAAATGTTATGGGTTGAAATAACCAATCCCAATTTTAAAAAGAGCATTGTTATAGGTCACCTGATAAAAATTATGAGGAATTCAAAAATTGTTTAAATTTAATACTAACTAAAATTAATAGCGAAAATAAATATTGCATATTTGCAGGGTACATTAACATTCATTTGAATGTTGAGCACGAAAGCGTAGAGTACATACATATGTTAAACAGCAATAGTAACAACATATCTATAACGGTTCCCACCCTTATTCAAGGAAATACACGTAGTATAATAGATCACATTGGGACGAATATGATAAATAGTAAAATAGTATCAGGGGCAATAACAACATTCCTTAGTGATCACTTTCCTGTTTACATGTCAACGTCACTGACATTAGGAAATTTAAACAAAAGAGTACGGGAAGTTACTACTGGGGATTACAAGAAAATAAAGCAGAAGATAAAAAAAAAAAAAAAAAAAACAAAATGGTCCGAAATCGGTATGTACACTACAGCATGCCCATCAAAAGCCTTACAAATTATTCAAACAACAATAGACAAGTGTATAGAAGAATGCACTGTAACGAAAAGGTGTACTAATAAATACAACATACAAATCCAACCGTGGATAATGATGGCTATACTTAACTCAATTAAAAGAAAGGATACTGTTTGGTAAAGAAGTACTCAAAATCCATTCAATTTAGGGCTTCGCGAAAGATACAAGCAATATCGCAATACTTTAAAGAAAGTTATCGCGAATGCCAAAAAGACCTATTATATGAATAATCTGATAGAAGCAGAGAATAATATCAAGAAAAAATGGGAGACCATCAAATCGGTAATAAATATTCAAACATGCGGACATAAATATCATTAATGAACATGGAACCCTTATTAATGATCCGATAAAAGTAGCAAATGAGTTCAACAGTTTTTTCGTAGGAGTTGGGACGGACTTAGCGGCCAGTATAAAATCATTACCAGGGGACCTTTCTCACCATATATCTCGAAATGTTGAGGCAAGTCTATTTCTCAGGCCTGTTAGTGAAATTGAAATATGTAGCATAATTAGAGCTTTACCTAACAAATCAAGTACAGGACATGACAATATAAACACAAAAATTATCAAAGATTTTAGTAAGGAAATAGCACCCATTCTTGAACATACAATTAATAGAACTTTAGAAACAGGAATATTCCCTGATGGATTGAAAATCGCGAAAGTAATACCAGTGTACAAAGGCGGTAAGAAAACATGTAAAACTAATTACAGACCAATTTCGATACTCCCTATTTTGAGCAAGATATATGAGAAAGTAATCTATTCCAGATTAATAGAGTTCATAACAAAACATAAAATAATAACTCAAGAACAACATGGGTTTCAGAAAAATAAGTCTACACAACTTGCCATTAATAGTCTTTCAAACTACATCTCAGATGCTCTTGACGAGAGTAGTTATGCGATAGGTGTGTTTATTGATCTTAAAAAGGCATTCGATACCGTAAATCACAAAATATTACTGCAGAAACTACAATGTTGTGGAATACGGGGAGTCGCTTTCAATCTTATGAACAGCTATTTAAAGAATCGGTTGCAATACACTAGTGTGAATGGACACACATCAACCACAGCACTTGTAAACTGTGGAATTCCTCAAGGTTCCATATTAGGGCCATTACTGTTCCTTTTATATATTGACGACTTACCATGTGTATTGAAACATTCCCAGTGCTGTTTGTTTGCGGACGATACAGTTATATTCACGAAAGGACCAGAGCTTAAAACAATACAGAAATCGATTAATTTTGAGTTAGACAGATTATCACAGTGGTTTCGAATTAATAAATTAACTTTAAATGTTGACAAAACTAAGTGCGTATTTTTTAGAAACAGACATAAAATGCAAAACATAAATAACTATCCTATTACAATAAGCTCTCAAAAAGTAACAGTTGTTGAAAACATAAAATACCTAGGTGTTTGGTTTGATGAGCACTTCACATGGGAGAAACAATGTTCTGAAATCAGGAAAAAAGTTTCGGTACACACTGGGTTATTGTTTAAAATATCAAAAATGTTTCCGGAATCTATCGCAAGAATATATTACTATGCATTCATCCACCCATACCTTTCATACGGAATTGAAGCCTGGTATGGAAACTTAAGTGCTGAGCTTAAATATAAGCTCCTTGTTCTTCAGAAGAGAGTAATAAGAATAATAAAAAATGAACATTTTCTTGCACATACAGAACCTTTATTCCATGAACTGAACATACTAAAATTAGATAAACTTTATCTTTACAGGATAAATTGTCTAATGTACAGAATCCTCAAGAAAGATGCAATTATATTTTCAACACAATTTGTTGAAATAAAACACTCAGTTAGTACACGTGCAAAGACAAACAAAGAACTTGAAAAACCAAAACCACGATTAAATTATGGCATCAAAAGCATCAGGTACCAATGTATTAAAGCCTGGAATGCCCTTCTCCTAGGTATCAGAGAACTACAAACTTTTAGCAAATTTAAAAAACAGCTGAACGAGTATTTAAAAAATTGAGACAATACCATGTTAATGTGTCATTATTATTGTTATTATTTTACTATGAACTAATTAAGTGTTAATAACCATGTAACTTTGTGTTATCTACATATATTAAGTATTTATCCGCCATCCTATAATATGTAAATAAATTCTGAAAGGGAGAACCACAAACAGCAGAAGCTCGGCCTCTCCCTGAATCGCTATAAAGATTGTTAAGTAACTGTTTTGTACTCATATACATACTCTATTGAAATTAAAAAAAATAGAAGTTTGGGGAATAATTTTAATATGCGTTATTCTTGCGTACGTTTATTCGTGTCTGTTGAAACTTCTGAAGGACTGACTCATTACTAAGCATTTACAAATATGAAAAGGGCTATTTATGTAGAGAATAGATGATCCCAGCTCCAGTACTATGTCCTCCTAGTGTTACGTCACAACTACTTCCGACTTCGGAAAGCGAAGCAGTTTTCATTCATGACTCGAGCTGAGGTCATGGACTTCCTGTATTCGTGGTGGACTTCCAGTATATCCTGGACGCATACCTACGAATATACTGTCTCATCATATTTGTCAATGCATGAACTTACGCCATGACTAGTGACAGGTAGTTGACTTCAGTGCTTGGAAACAATTTCAAAGATAGAATTACATAGCAGTTTTACAGATAAATAATTCATTAATTAATCACAATTGAGTTTTGAAATATCCAACGTTTCACTGTAGTTTGAAAGTCATTTCAAGAGTAATGAATTAAAAATACAATCACGGACAAAAGTTCAATAATGAAGTTGAATAGGGTCCGTAACAATACTACATTAAATATTAGACGCAGTAAATATACTAGTATGTTAACAAATTATCATAAACATGTCTCATTTAATATCTTCAAATAATTATGAAGTAGTCTTAGATTGTAATTTACTGATATTATCTGGAATGTGCTGTATATTTCGACAGAATCCACGGTTTTTCTTTTAATAGTAGTAGTACCTTTTTCATAAGATGATACAAGCTGACTTACTACTATTGATAAAGGACAATCGTGTATTTTGTCCGAAATATATAGCTCCAGAGGAACATGTCAGTAAATTATGATATAATGTTAAAAAATATATGTTACGTTCGGTAAGCAACTTCATTAAGTATTATATTTATTTATTTAATCTGTTCAAAATAAACAAATAGGTAAATTTGAAAAGCACAGATGATTGTTTTGTCAATATAACATGACTGTCTTACAGGTCCATGCCTTCATTTGATTTTGAATTTTACTCAATTAATTTTTCTGTTTCAGAATTTCGTAGATTCGCTGTTCGACGACGATAAGAGATCATGTGGAGGAGAGGATTCCAGCTATGACTCTGATTGTGACAACCCGGATATCGAGAGCCATAACGATGTCAGTCGAACAGTCTCCGATACATTGGGCGAAGAGTACGCAGAGTATGTATCTAGCAGCTACAACGCCAGGGTAGAGTTCGCGTTGAAATTGGGTTACACAGAACGATTGGTTCAAGCAGCATTACAGAAGCTCGGACCAAATCCAGGGCAAAATGAGTTGCTGGAGGAGCTAATTAAGTTAGGTGCGAAATCTCGACCGGTTGATTTTCCAGCAGACAACGAAGAAACGGAGCAGTTGCAAACACCACAGGATGATTCAGCAAATCTTCGCCCAATTGTAATAGATGGTAGTAATGTGGCTATGAGGTGAGTGTTCGTTCATTTCTTGTTGATCTTACTAAAAATATACGAGGTTAAGTCACAAAATAAGTTATGGGTAGAGGTGTATGTGTGTGTAATACTCCAAAAATGAAGAATAAAGCTTACTTTGTGCACATAAAAACCAAGGACTTTGATGCATATGTCCTACCTCTAACAATGTTTTATAAACCCCTCTTGGAAATAAAATGCGTGTTCTACATATGAAGAAATTCCTTCACGTCTATCTTCACTTAGTCTTTGATTCCAAAATGTGATGCCGCAGAAAGATTGGAGTCGCTCGGTACAAAGTCGGGACTGTACGGCTGATGGGGATGGGGGCTTCCTATCGAAGAGGGCAAGATAGTTTTGCGTTGCCGCTGCGTAGTGTTGTGTTGCATTGCTCTTGTAAAGGAAAACGGATCTTCCTCGTAGCTAAGTGGTTCGCATACGCGCTCTTGGTGTGGGAGACGCGGGTTCGATTTCCGGCTGGAGCTCATGTGGTTCGGATCTCACGTTAAGCTGTAAGTTTGCGCCTCATATAACCTCGCTGCTGAAAGGGACGTTAAACAAAATCAGATCTAAAGAAGAACGCCAGATGTAAGAAGGCTCTTCCTGAAAATGTCACGCTTCATTCCTCTCAGTCTGACAATATCGCCGAGCATTGATTGCTGCAGTCTCCATGTTTGCCGGGTACAGAATGAGCAGCTCATCCGAATTTTCTGCTAACATTGCGATAGCACTATATGTAGGATCTTGGTTGTGAAATAAAAGTAAAATGAAACTTTTAGCTTAATGTTTAAAATGAAACTTTTAGCTTAATGTTTCACTGTTGTGCCCTTTACGTTAAAAGGGACGGGAGGATTGTGGTCGTACGTTACAAAATGATGTATGGAAGTTCTCGTATTAAAGCAATGGCTTGTTTTTCCTATTGTTTTACAGTTTCTGAGGGGAGGAAAGAATGAGAGGAGACTTATATTCTGACTTCTTGGATATCATATTAAAACATACCAAGAAGTTAATCTTCTGTGTCCATTAAGACTTCGGTATGAATATCGTCCTTCCTAATTAATATAAATTAGTACTTAATATAACACTGGAATTTCTTTCGATCTAATATCTTTATTAGTCCGTATTAGATGCCCATTCTTTTTCGTGTTACCGTACATCTCATCAGTTATATTTATTTATTGCAGTTTCCCGTCATTTTTTAGCACCGATGCTACATGAAACGTGGACATTGTACAGCTTCAAATGAAATCCGAGCCACTGTAATGCGTTAAAACTTAAGTTCTCCCAGCAGAATTCGAACCTGGGCCCCACCGATCAAAGGCGCGCGCGCTAAACGCTAGACCAGCGGGAAAATCTTTTTTAGCTACATGTATGTTCCATTGTAGTAACTGCATGAAAGTTAAAAGAATGCGATATATGTAAGTCCTTTACTGGTATCGAAGTAATTGCGAGAATCAGGGTTGAATTGCGTACAACTCGTTCAAATGAATTCCATAGAAGTTAGTTAGTACCATTCAATCTTTCAAGGCTTAAATGACACAATGTCAGAAGTATTATAGATAATCTACATAAATTGTGTGTAATTATTTCTTGGTTGGTGTAATAACTTGTAGATACTGTGGGATGCATACTTCACATAAATAAGGAATTTACTTTCTATAGTTCAGTGCGCTTTAGGGTCTGATCGGGAACCCTCCTACCTCAAACTGGAAGACATTGCTGAGACATTATGTAGTTTTTAGTCTTGTAATAACGAAACATTCCATCAAGAAGCACTAAAATATTTAACACTCAACATTTAAACTGTGTCTATTGATTTTTAAGGTGTAAAATGTATTGGGGGAAGATTTGTCTTCTTTAAGATATTTTCTCTTCTTGCTAGCTTGTTTCATGATGTGCACCATTCCCTTGGAATAATCCAGTTCAATCTATTCCAACTATGTACAAAATTTGTTTTAGTTTCGAAAATGATATTCATATTAGTTATACTATGACAGTCCTGTAAATGAAAGACCGTTTTCATAACTAAAACAAATTTTGTTCGTAGCTGAACAGACAGAACTGGATTATTCCAAGGAAATATTACACACCGTGATAAGTTAGTGAGAAGTGAAAATAACTTAAAGAAGACAAATCATCCTAAGAATACATTTTATACCTCTGTATTTCTGAACTAACTTGGTCTAAATTAGATCTTCTGTATTTTGTAGTCTCGGAATTGTCCATTTATTTTAACAATGTGAAACAGTGCTTTCGTTTGTGGAGTTGTATATCTTTTCTTCCTTTTGAAGTGACTCTTAAAATATTCACAAGTATGCAAAATCAGTGCACCGTATTTATTTCTATCAGGTGGCCTTTGCGGATGAGTCGGCAGACACGTCACTTCTGTAAGCCAGGGTCTTGTGTTCGAGATCAAATGGAGGACAATTTCTTTCGGGTGCAAACCGAATAGTGGTTCGAATCCCATTTTAAGCTTGTAGCTTCCTTCATATTGTTGCATAAGGACGTAAATACTAAACGAACTTGTTTCTATCCCTATGTAATCTAAATGAAAAATGCAAATGCGTTAAAAAAAGTTTAAACCAAAAGATCTGTTTCCTTTTGTTTCTTCCTTTAGGAGGTTTAAAAAAAAAAAGTTTGCTTGCTTGTCATTTGTAATTTCTTCCGTAATTTTAATTTTATGTTCTGACGGTAGTTACTCGATGGCCGAACGATTCGATTCGATTCCAGTTTTGCTAATTCTAAGTATAGGATATGCATTGAGTAGCTTAGAGATAAGATATTCCTTGTATTCGAGGGGTAAAAACTTTTTTCAACAGTTTCGATGGTGTCGGACATCCTTCACAGCTGCACAGCTAGACTAGTAATTTATAGGTGGATTCTTTCCGTCTTTGGAGACCTTTCCGTATGAAAAATAAGGAAGTTAAATTTTCACTGTCAGAAATTGTATTGACTCTTTATACCACGGTGGTACTAATATTATACCACATTTTATATACCACCGTGCTTCAAAGAGTCAAACGTGATCCCTTGGAAAAAATACGTTATAAAGTGGAGATATGTTTCACTTTCTTGAAGATGGACCTACATTTGCAGTAAAGTTAGTGCATTTATTTTCCTGTTAAGACAATTGATGAATGTTGTCTCAGAAGAGAAAATATGTAAAAAAAAATCTTGAAATTGGCACTCGTACTTTCAGGTTTCATCACTGATCTAACAACAGTTGAAAAGCGCCCAGCACTATGTGCGATGACTTAGTTTGTATGTAGCAAATTTTTATGTTACAGAATACATACATTTTCTTGTACTTTAAGGAAACTAGTGGTGAAACAATTCGAGAAATTTTTAATTCTATTATGATTTGATGTATTGAAGTTTTTGTTCATTGAGTGTTTTCTTGAGTTAATAATTATGTCACTTTACCTATGATACACATTCCCTTTATCTAGATTCAAAGCAGAGCAGTTCTTATGAAGAGTGATTCAATAAAATCCAAGTCGATGGAATAAAAGCTTCAATTCGTTACACTTCTACAAATTAAATACTCTGCAAATTGCCAGCTTCCTTAAGTATAAGAAAAGACTCTGCTACATAAAACCTAACTTCTCACGTACAGTACGGTGCGCTTTTCAGTAGTTGGTTAGGTCAGTAAAGGAACCTGTCAAGATATTAGCTCACCTCACATATTTTTTTCTTATGAGACTACATTCATAATTTCTGGCTAAACAGGAAAATCAGTGCACCGACCTTACTACAAATACGTGGAAATATTTAACTCTACATTCAAGAAAAGGAACAAATTTCCATCTTATAACTTATTTTTTCTGAGAGATCACGTTTAACATTTCTAACATTTTTGGAAGCGAGGATTGTACTTATCTTATTTCTCTTATAAAGGGTCACCACGGAAGGAAGGAACTTATCGTTAGAGTCTATTTCACTTGTGCTCTCGGAAACTATGCGAACTATAATTTGACCCAACCCCCGCCGTCCTCGGACGGAGGAAACCCTCCCTTTACTTACGGAAAGGAAGTGAATGGCCTCTGTGTTGCCAATTTGTCATTCAGTCGTTTGATCTTGACTAGTGAAGATCATAGGCTACTTAAGACTGGCTAATAAGACAGATCACAGCGAAGCCCGGGAAGTAACTCATTGTGGCAACGCTTCCGCATCCAATAATTGAAAGATCTCGGCCACAGCAACTTGTTCCTTCTCTTTCGAGGGAGGTGCGGGAAAACACATATCGACAGCAGCGCCAGCAGGGGCACAGTTGAAGACATTGAAACAGATGCCAGAGAGCATCGAAACTTTTTGGGCGAGTTTTTACTCCCCGGATGCAAGGAAGATCTTTTCTGTCTTTGAGCCAGTTTAGTTTGTTCTAATTCCACATCTTTCAAGCTCAAGGTCACGGATTCGATCCGAATTTGGGATTAGTAATGTAGTAGAAGCAGATATGTGTTGATTTTCCTTTTGCAGTTAGTTTACGAAGGTGGATTGGAAAGTTCGTGACCTGACCTACAAAATTAGATTATATTTGGATAAATGATATTTTATTTTCCACGTAATCCCCCACGACCGAAATACATTTACGCCACCTCTCCGGGAACGCTTCTCATACCATTTTTAAAAATGAATCCTTGGGCCCTGCAAGATATCCCAATACAGCACTTTCCACCTCTGCATCCCAAGAAACTCGCAGACCTCCCAAAAAACTTTTTCAGGTTTCTAAACGAGTAAAAGTCCGAGGGAAATAGATCAGGCGAATAGGGCGGGTGCGGCAACAGTTCGAACCCACAGGAATGAATGCCTGCCATGGATGCAACGGAAGGGACGTGTGAACGCGCAAGAAATACCATTCTTCGCAACATTCCTGGCCTTTTAATTTTGATGTCTTCATACAAACGTCGCAGAAGAGTGTAGTAGTATTCAGAATTGACAGTCTTTCCCTTTTCCAAGAAATCAATCGGGATAATGCTCCTAGCATCTCAAAAGAATTGATGGCATGGAATACAATAGCGCGGAGTCTTCCAATGTTTCTACGAAGTCCATATGAATTTCCTATGGTGTTAAGCCCTTTCTATGCAGATACTTAATGATAACTCGATGCTCGATTTTCTTCATGTTACAAATTTCCATCACTTTTGTCGACTTAGCGCCTAATAAACTCCTCACCTGAAACAATAGAGGAATGAAATTTTACAGAGCAACTATCAACGGCTATAGCTACGCAGCTAATGTATACAAACATAAAATAATTGTTCCTTCCTAATCAGGCCACGAACTATCCAATCCGCCCTCGTATTTTCTTCTAACTGTCGTTTTACGAATAGTTTCTTCTTCGTTATAAACATTTCTACTTCTGCTTGAGAGCTCTTAAGAAGGGTTACCTGATTGAACTTTACATTCTGTTTTTTAGCCATGGCAATAAAGAAACGTTTTCCTGTCGAGGCATTAAGTTGTGTGTGGATTGGTTCAGAACGAGAGGTCATAAAGAAATCACTGTATTTGTGCCAAAATGGAGGAAAGAATCGTCACGCTCTGATAACCGTGTCACAGGTACGTAATTTTGATTATTTAATTTTATCAGTGGAAAAATGCATTGAAAAGATTTCAGTTGAGTACACGACGAAATGACTGGAAACCAGGAATAAAAATAGATAGCTTTCTGTTTGAGCCCTCCTTCATTCATTACTATCGTTTATTTGCTGTCAGAAGCACAAAAATATATTTCTCATATTGGTAGCAATCTGTCATGACTAAATTGTTAGCGTTCAATATTTTCATGCAAGAAACTAGTTTGACTCATGGTGGGTATATTATAATTTCGTTCCTCATACATACGTTAAACTATGTACGTCATACATAATCTCGCTGTAAAAAGAGTTCTTCACATAATCTTATGAGCATTAGGCCTATATATCGTACGTGATTTACAGAACGCATACCATCTTGAATAAACTTGTCAAGGAGGCAGACCTGGACATACTTAGTACACTTACTATTTGAAGAACAATTTTAATAAAAATTTTACTAATTGCTGTTTGGAGAAAAATTTTAATTTTTTTTTTACTAATTGCTGTTTGGAGAAAAAAATAAATAAAAATTTTATTAATTGCTGTTTGAAGAACAATTTTAATAAAAATTTTACTAATACGTATTTGGGGAAAGAACATAGTTCACAGTGATCTTGAGAATCAGGAGAAGGAATGGAAAGTCAGGAAAATTAAAATGCTCCTGGAAAGTTAGGAAAATGCTTCCAAACTACTGCAGTCAGGGAAATTGTATATTTTTGTTTAGAAGAGTCAGTGAAAATGCAGTAAGATTTTACGAAAAGTATTCAGATTGTTCTTATTACTGAAGTGTTGTTAACGGGCATTAAATTAAAAATTTAGATGCGTTATAACAAGAAACTAAGATAGGTTTATTGGTTGTAGACAGTCAAGGAGATTATTATTATTATTATTATTATTATTATTATTATTATTATTATTATTATTATTATTATTATTTTGCCTTTTGGCAGGTCCTCGGAGTATCTTTGCGTGTGTGTGTTTCAATTTTAGCTTTAGGCCTAGAAATCTTTCTTCCACGTTTCTCGATATTCAGTTTCTCTTTCAACTACCAATATTTCCTTCTGTTTTTGAAATCGTCTATCAGTTGTTGTTCTTCCTATTCCTTGCTTACTTCCATCTTTCCTTCTGTGATGGTATGAAGAAGAAAGTCTCTCCGCAAGATGTATCCAATCCAATTGGCCCTCCAGAAAGTGTCATCGTATCTTCTATCCGTTTTAAAACATCTTTATTTATTACTCTCTCTGACTATTTCATCTTCTTCACCTTCCTCCAACACCACATTTCGAATATATTCTCTGCAAATATTTCTTCCCTAACTTCTCTAATGTCCAAATCTCTGAACCATACAGTCCAGTGCTCTATATATAGCACCTGACTAACCTCTTCTTAGACCAGTATTAAGCCTACTAGTTAAGAGTGATATTTTCTTGTTGAATACTTCTTTGACTATGGCAATTCTTGACCTCTTTGGTGCAGTAAGCGACTCTCGTCAAAATACTTCCCGCGGGAGTAATCGACCTCTGGAAGTTCTCTTTGTTCTGCTCTGACCCATAAAGGCGCGTTTCCACGGGATATTCTCATGACTTTCGATTTTTTGATGTCGATACCCAGTTTTACGTATTATAACATTATCTACATATCTGATCTTGTTAACGATCTATCCTCGAGTCTTGAAATCTCCAATTATGAGGTACAGTATGTTTACTTGTTTTTGTTTGAGTGTATTCAGAAAGCCGAGATGTCCAATTAGTGTACTAATATTTAATTGTATTGCTAATACAGGAAGTGTTAAGTGAGTATTTACAGTAAAAACTTAAGCTTATAGTGTATTTAAAAATAAAATAAAATGGTGAGCGTTGGAAGGCTATGAGAATGGTGGAGGCCGATTAGAAGACTTTTTTTCTAAACCTATCAAAAATGATATTGTCGCCAGTCAGAAAATTTACTTACAAGCAACGTACAGAACAAAGCAGGATCAGATCCGACTCAAACTTCGCCCAGAGGACACATATTAGAAAAGAAGAAAAAAAAAAATGCCAAATTGGAGCTGCCCCCATCCAGAAACACCAGAGATATGCTACGCAACATAACGCACCATGCGACAATATGATATAAGGTAAACGTCGCTCGCAAGATACCCATTTATGTCGAAAACGGAAAGAATGGGCAGCACAAAGATGATATCAAGATATTTGATATGCTATAACATTGACTTAGCGGCCATCTTTAAAGCCGCGATCTTGGATATAGCGTAAGGTATTGAAATGACAAACGGAGTGTGTGATATATCAATGTAAGGTAAAATGCAAAAGGGAAGCCAATGATGTAACCGCGAAAAACATATGTATAATGTGTGGACGGGATGAAGTGTGGAAGACTCGGGCAAAACAAACGCGTGTTTGAAGGACAGAATAATAGGGCAAGACCCCATGACAATGGTACGCGACAAGTAACTGCAACAGTGACTGTGTATGGAAGTGCATCCGCCTTGACAGATTATGCCTTTCGAGGATATTGGTATTCCGTTTGTGACAGTGAAAACCACAGTTGCAACCCGCGATACGAGTGCTCGTTTGGAGACTACATAAACTACAAAGGACTGTTTCTTATGGAACAGCAGATCGGCAGATCGCTCCGGAGTGTAGGAGATGATCTTGGATTGGTGATCAAAAACACGACCTACCCGAGATTGAAGCCCACTCCTGGACAACGTTTTGTACATTTCTTGTTCAATTTTCTTGATGTTTTCTGTGAACAAGGGACATTTCGACGCACGTTTGTTTAAACAACACTATCTGAAGCAAAGTGTGTACGGATGAGAAAGCCCAGCCAATTTCTAGCTTACATTTCTTTACGAATGTTTCTTTTCCGTTGCGCGGTTTGCTACACTGTTTTGCGACGGTCCCAAACAGTCACAATATCAGGGAAAGGCAGCGTTCTGCATTGACTCAATGAGTTCCGTGAGTTGTTGCAGAAGGCTAGTTTACCACACAATGAAACGACTCGAATTGAGTCTATTGGTTTCGAGAGTCATCCACATTCACTTTTGTTATATCGTGGTTGTTCAAAATCTCCAGCATGTTTTCAGTTGTTTGTCGTTTGTCCACTGTTGGTTCCGTCGATTGGATGTACACTTGTTTTGGAAGTACACATTGCATTAGTAACATCGCATTGAGGTGGTTAGCCATTGCAACTCTGCATTGGTGTTTGTAGATGAGCGATACTGCGGACACATTCACTACACAGAATATTGCGCGTTTTGGCTTGCGTATACCACAAACACACTATCACTTCTCACTGACCTGCCCCTGCTGTCACGTTCACTTCATTTCATATGTGCCAGTGAAACCAGTAGATACAATTCGAGTCGTTTCATTGTGTGGCAAACTAGCCTTCGAATGGGAGATTGCAACAACTCATAACTCATGGAATTCATCTAGTCAATGCGGAACACTGCCTTTTCCTGATATTGTGACTGTTTGGGACCGTCGCGAAACAGTGTAGGAAACCGCGGAAAGGAAAAGAAACATCTGGGCTTTCTCATCCGTACACACTTTGTTTCAGATAGTGTTATGTAAGCAAACGTGAGCCGAAATGTCCTTTGTTTACACGAAACATCAGGAAAATTGAACAAGAAAGGTACAAAACGTTGTCTAGGAGTGGACTTCAATCCCAGGTTGGTCGTGTTTTTGATCACCAATCCAAGATCATCTCCTACACTCCGGAGCGAGCTGTCGAATTGCTGTTCCATAAGACATAGTCCTTTGTAGTTTATGTAGTCTCCAAACGAGTACTCATATCGTGGGTTGCAACTGGTTTTCACTGCCCCAAACAGAATCCCAGTATCTTCGAAATGCATATCCTGTCAAGGCGGATGCACTTTCATGCGCAGTCACTGTTGCAGTTACTTGTCGCGTACCATTGTCGTGGGATCTTGCCCTATTATTCTGTCTTTCAAACACACGTTTGTTTTGCCCGAGTCTTCCACACTTCATCCCGTCCACACATTACACATATGTTTTTCGCGGTTACATCTATGGCTTTCCTTTTGCATTTTACCTTACATTGATATATCACACACTCCGTTTCTCATTTCAATACTTACGCTATATCCAAGATCGCGGCTTTCAAGATGGCCGCCAAGTCAGTGCTATAGCATATCAAATATCTTGATATCATCTTTGTGCTGCCCATCCTTTCCGTTTTCGACATAAATGGGTATCTTGCGAGCGACGTTTACCTTATATCATATTGTCGCGTGTTGCGTTATGTTGCGTAGCATATCTCTGGTGTTTCTGGATGGGGGCAGCTCCAATATGACATTTTTTCTTCTTTTTTATTATGTGTCCTCTGGGCGAAGTTTGAGTCGGATCTGATCCTGCCTTGTTCTGTACGTTGCTTGTTAGTCATGGGAATTCAGGGAAACCAGTATCAGTATTTCAACGTGAATCATGAAGAATTATTAGTAGATGCAAGTTTGAAGTTAAATGTTAAGTATATCAGTTTGTGGACTTACAATAAAGATATACTAGAATCAGTGAAAGACGAATTCCTTTTGCAATCAGGAAAGCCATTTTTGCTATATATTTTGATGTTATTTAAACTAGTCATTTTCTCTTTTGTAATGCATACGATACCCGTTTTGTTTTCCACTTTAGTTTCATGTTGTTGCAGTTTTACAACCGAAACTCCACACATTAGATGGTATTAAAAAGGTACAACTAAAAATGGTGCCCACGGACTACAGAGCATTATTCTACAAGTCAAAGCGAAAAATATATATAGTTGTGTATCTTTCGGGTCCTTGTCTGGAGACGCGAATTCCGCTATGTGACAATATCTCAGATAAAGAACCTCCAAGAAGATCTATCAATCCTTCAAATAGTTACATTGATTCTTTACAGATGGCATTTACGATATAATTGTCTGTGTGTGAAAGTAATGAATTACTTTCTTTTAATAATATTGTTGTTGTCTTGTATGTTTTCTGTATGCATGTATTTTATGTTTTAGATCCCGAAATTCTTCGTGAACTGGAGCGTGATAGGTTGCTTGTGTTTACTCCGTCGCGTGTTTCAACAAAAGGCAAGCGCATGGTGTGTTACGACGATAGGTACATCTTACGCCTTGCAGCTGAATTGGATGGCATTGTTGTTTCGAATGACAATTACAGAGATCTAGCCCAGGAGAGCCCTGAGTTCCGGAAGGTTATAGAAGAGAGGATACTTATGTATTCATTTGTTAATGACAGGTAATGCTGTTTGTTTGGATTGCAGTTACTGTACACTTACATTCAAACTGTGTATTATTTTAAGGTGATGGTCACAGTTCGGAGTAGAAATGTCTGTAAAATTAAACAGGAAAAGGAAATACGTACTTACGAATGTGTTTAGTCGATAACTTGGAGCGAACAGACAATTTGAAACAAGTCTTATGTGACGTGGAGAGTGTCAGATATAAAAACAATACCGTCTTTCTCTATAAGATATTTAGGGTTGTATTTAATTTCGTTTTAGGGAGCTCATGTGGTTCGGACCACGTCTCATATAGCCTCGCTGCTGAACGGGATGTTAAACTCAAAATCTAGTCTAGTTTAATTTCGTTTCAAAGTTCCTGAGAAAAAGAACATAACGGGTATATTATGACGAGAGAAAGATATATGAGAGACTGACTGACAGACTTCAAGCGTCTCTGTTCTTACCTAAGATAGCATGGGCTGCATGGGCTCAGTGTTAAAACGCTTATAGGTGGTACGAAGAATTGTTGGGTCGCATGTAATCTTGTGGTAGACAACATCGTTGTAGTTTGTTTTCTCACGGGTTTCCCTCTCCTTCCACTTCCACATTTCACTAATTCTACCATCAGTCACTTACATAGTTCCAACCGTGGATCGTGGAAAAGAGAAGGGTTAATTTTTTTTTTACATGCATACGATATACAAAGCGTGAAAAGTGCACGACTGGACCGAGTTTTGAACTCATGTCTCCGACTTTCCATGCCAATACATTACTAATGCGCTATCCAGTCCGCTCTCGAGCAACAATATATTTCATCACTCTTGAAGTCGGTACTCACCTGCTCAGACCAAGTAGACTGCACCACAACTCCTGTTGTACTTGAACAATGGGTGAATGAGCATCGACTTCAAGAATAGAATGTATTACTGTTCAGGGAGCGAACTTGGTAGTTGTAGTAGTTAACGTATCGGCACAGTAAGCCCGTGACCTGGGTTCGAATTTAGATCCTATTGTGTATTTTTTGTTTGTATATCGTTGAATTAGTGAAATTAGTGTAATTTAAAATCTGTTATTTATCGCACATCATCAGTTCAATGGCTAAACCGCAAATGTGTACATTTTGTCAGTTTCACTTAAATGTAGTTCGTATTACTTGGAGCAGATAGATTCGAATGCCAAAGTCTCGTATGTAAAAGATACATAGGTGAACACACATTTAACCAATGGCAGCAACATTTACCTAAATATAAAAGCTGATTTATCCAGAACTTGAGTATTAAAATGCTTGTAACTCAAATTTAGCATATTCGCGGTTTTGGCATTGAGCCAACGATATGAGCGTACATGTATTTGTAGTATTGTTATTTTTAACATTAAGGCCACATTTTGATTTGCTGTACTGGGTTACCAGCAGAAACGGTCTAGAATAAAACATGTCAATCTGTGTGTTACGATGTTATACGACTTTTGTTCAACAGATTTGTAATGTTGGTTGTAGAAGTACAAGGGACACAGTGATAAAACGGGAGATGTCTCAGTGCGTCACGCTAAATTCCTAAGAGCAAACAATCTTGTCAAAACATGTTATTACGTGAACTGTCGCTTTCTGTTGTGTATAACGAGGTCCTTTAACTTAAAAACATGATATGAACTTAGGTCAAACTTAAAGAAAGAAGAAAGAAAGAAAATAAGTATAAACAATTTAAGTTTTTAATTAAGCACGATTTTAACTTATTGCGTATAGCAAGCCGAAAGCCTGGGAGCAACAACTAGTTAATATGAGGGATGATCGAAAAAAGGTACACTGTAACTTAACGAAAATTTATTTGTAGATTAATAACATTTTTGTCTTTGTGCAGGCTTGAAGACTTCGGATTCTCATTATGTACTATACCCGAGAAGCGAATATTAAAAATGATGACTCGTCTGGAAAATTGGTCAAGAGTAGAAGTGAAGTGAGTAGTGGGGCAGAAACACTACACCTGCTGACATTCATAGGAAGATTGTAGAGGTGTATGGGGAGGGCTAACTTTTGAAAGCAACATGTAGGAAAGTGGTGTTGTGCCTTCAAAGAAAGACGGACCAGTATTGTTAATGACAATCCTGGACACAGCGGTAGACCCATTACTTAAACCACTGACGTTACGCTTGGAACGACTAGAGCACACCTTCTACTGCCCTGACCTAGGCCCACTGACTTTCATCTTTTCGCTGTTCTAAAGCAGAAAATGGTCAGCAACCATTATCTGGCATGTGATTATGTCAAAACCGTTGCCTCACGGTGGCTACGAGAACTTGACGCGGATTTATATGCAAATGGTATATAAGATTTTGTCTGCCGTTGTGTTAAGTGGTTGAACAAAAATTGTGATTACATCGAGAACTGATGTTGAATGCCGTCTATCATCAGGTGTGTTGATCTTCCAGCCATGTATCACACATAAGCCATAATAGGCTTTGTAACCTCAATTTTTTTTCTTTATCACCTCTCGTAGTAACTTTTGGAGTTTCTTGGTGATTCTTATACTACATTTATATGCGGACGTACGCGGCGGTGCCATCTTAACAGCATTTCCCTCGGCAAAACACTGGCAGTGTTCTTAAAGCTCCTAGGACTAAATTTTATACGCAATATATGTAATTTTGCTCCTTTGGTCACGAAGCAAATAATCATTGGATGAATTAAGACGGTTCTGAGTCACGGAGAGAGATAGTTTGTGTGCTATGAAGTAACTAACAAGAACAAGGTTGCAATTACAAACGAGTATGGCTTTTACAAAACTGTTTTTATGCTGTAAAAAAATCGTTCTATATTCGGGTCAATTGGGTATATGATATATTCTGAAGAGGTTAACAGATTACAATAGCATGTGGCAGTCCTCGAACAATGTATATTACTATTAATTTGTAGACTGCTACTTTATTGAATTTATAATCTAATCTCATGGTTTTTTAAAAAAATTATTTATTTCTTTATTCTAGATTTATGCCACCTGATGATCCGCTAGGTCGCTCAGGTCCAACGTTGGAGAATTTTCTTCGTAAGCAACCAAAACGCACAGAACCGTTACCCCCTTGTCCGTATGGGAAGAAATGTACATATGGAAACAAGTGTAAGTTTCATCATCCTGAGCGTGGGCCTCTTCCACATAAGTCTGTTACAGAACGTTTGGTTGAGCATGCACAAAAACAAATTCAGGAGGTCAAAGCCAGAGGAATACGTAGTCGAGATTCTAGCCCAGGTAAGACGACTTTTTCTTTATTCCAATATCTTAACATGGTTTAATACACATGTTTCGGGATACACATTGGATATACAAACGGTTTGTGTACTCAAAATTGAACTTATTGTTGAAACAAATGCTCATTTCTTAGTAGAAAGGTGTCGTATCTTGAATAACTTAAAGTAGATTTTTCCGTCATGATATTTATATTCATTTGTCTGCATTTTCCAAACTACACCAGGGTAAGTCATATGTGTGGCAATGTTCAGCATCCGACTCCCTCTGTACCACAGAAGCCTATTCGGCGAAGTACATCCCATCTCATTGTATAGTTCTTCTCTAACGTTCCACCAATGATATAAGCCCCTGACGATACCAGGCTGCAGGTTTTAAAGCAAAGAACTCAGTATTGCCCATTTTCACATCATCCACGGAATGGAATATTCTGCCCTGCAGGAAGTGTGCCATGGAACGAAACAGATGAAAATCAGATGGCGCACTGTCGGGACTGTAGAGGGTGTTGTTAAAATTTTCACGCCATTCATGTTCACAATTTTCTAGCGGACCCCTCTTGATCTGTGGCATGGAGCGTTGTCAAATTGGAAATGTCGCTTTAGGTACACCAGTGCTGGATAACACGGCGAACAATTTCGTATACCCGTAGCAGCTGTTCCATCATACAATGTCCCATCTACGGCCATGTGGAACGAGCTCCCAGTGCACAGGACCTACGAAATTCCACCACGCACACACACACACACACACACACAATTGTCTTCTCTTCAAAACGCCCTTTTTGAACCACAGGCTGCGCCTCGGTACTCAGTCGAAGCCATTGGTTCCCGGTTTCAGGATAACGAGGAAAGATCCACTTTTCATCACATGATGATCCTCCGACAAACCTGTTATTATTTGGATTTTGAAGCAGTTCTTCACACAGGGTCACACGTTGTTGAGCTTGAACTGGAGTCAACTCATGCGGAACCATTATCGGTTGCTTGGAGCGAAAACCAAGTTGATACAGATGACGAATGACACTGGTTTGTAATGACTGGACCTCATTTGCCAACTGACGGGTACTGGGTTTCCTTCCACAGCGTTCAGGAGGGCATTGATATCTGTTGTGACAAGACGTCCGCACTTGGACTTGAAACCACTTTCTAGCTGTGGACAGGTGGGCAGTACCTTTCACCTTCTAGAGCACAAATTTCCCTGGCTGCTGCTGCACTCAACACCTCTCTCCAGTAATGGCGCAGGAGCACACGACACACAAGTTTTTCGTCAGCCATTGTCCTGCCAACTGTGTATTCAACGAATAGCTCCTCCTACACACCGTTAGCACTATGGTAAGACAGACACGTGACTCGCGTTCTGCCACACCACCTGCAACTGGTCTACATGTTGCACATGGTTTTCCGGCATTGCTTGTGCGGAATCACACAACGCTACGAACATGTGACTCACTCTGGTATTATGGTAATATGAACACGTTATGTTGTATTTCAGCTTTTGCGGCTGATAAATTAAACAACTTGTTTAATGAGAGGAAAATGTTTTTACATAGTAAAGTGAGAACTTTGTCGTGGTTATGTGATTAGCGTACTCGCATTCGGCTTGGGAGATCATGTGACTCAGACTTGGGTCATATCACGTAGACCGTTCAATTGTTCAATGTCTATTTTAGAAGAGGCAACTCAAATAGTCAGAGATTATAAGTGCTAGCTGACCAGGGTTATGAAAAACAATTAAAAATAAGTGGATAAAATTGGGTTTTATTAAATTTTCTATGTACGTTCAAAGCTGTGTTCCTACTGAAAATACCGTTTAAGCATCATTAATGTTCTTTTGTACACATCAAATCATGGATTTCCCTTGTTGCATAATCGGAATCCATGAAGCACTATCAGCATTTCGTGGGACTCACGTTGCACTGTTGGCTTTCGCTTATGTCGATTTCTGGAAAGAATGTAGTAAACAATTTTCTAGAACAACAAAGAGATAGGTACTTCCATGTAATATGATATTATATAATAGGAATAGAACCCTCTATTAATGTTCCAAAAGCGGTGTGCAGCGGCAAGGACAGAGTAAAAGATGCGACTCATCTTTTACCTGTTCTAAGAAATTAGTTGTCCAGCTTATTATTATTATTATTATTATTATTATTATTATTATTATTATTATTATTATTATTATATAATTTATTTATACTTGCTGCTGGTTTATATCCTTGAACAATATTTTATTCTCTGCACAGTATTTCGTCGGTTGTTGAAAAGGCAAAAAAAAAAAAAAAAAAAAAAAAAAAACGCTCATAACTGCTACAGTACGTGTTTCGGAAAATGTACAGAAAGCTAGTTATATGGTTACCGATCGTATCGTAAAGGAAGAAACACACAAAATAGCTGAAACGCTCTTAAAAGCTGTTTGTAAAGAGATAGTGAAAATGTTCCTTCATTCAGAAGCTATCGTTGAAATTTCTAGAGAGAGTACGGTGGCTTAGTGGTAGAGCACATACCTGTCGTGCCTGGAGTCTAGTTTGATCCCCGGCCAAGTAAGTTTTTGATTGATTGATTGATTTTGAGTTTAAGGTCCCGTTTAGCAGCGAGGCTATATGAGACGTGGACCTACTGATTAACGTGGAATCCGAACCACATGAGCTCCCGCCGGGAATCGAACCCGGGTCTCCCGCGCCTACGCTAACCGCTTAGCCAGGAAGGAGCTCAAGTAAGTTTTTGGTTGATACCATCGTGTCCGTGGGTTTTCTCTGGGTACACCCGTTTCCTCTTACACACTCATTCCACCAATTCTTCCATTATCATTCACTTGTCTTAATCATCTGTCTCCCTTAACCTAAAGGGCATAATCGTGGGACCTTAAACTGAAAGATTTCATTTTGAAATTTCTAAAATTCTCTCCCTTCTGATATAATTAGTTGCTAAATTCACTTTCAACTTTGAACTAGGGTTCTCGACGTTGAATGACTGAAATTAAAATTCCAGAGTAGGAGGCTGCAGTGGCACAGTGATAGAGCGTTCACCTCTGGTGCGCGGGGTCCCTGGTTCAATCCTAGCTCGCGCCAAGTGGACTTCGTGGTGAACAAACACTGTGTGCGTGGGTTTCCTCGGGGTTCTCTCGTTTCCTCCCACTTCCTTCATTCCACCGTTTTATTCATTTCCCGTCATCACCGTCTCCTTTAGCCTAGCCGGCATAATCATGGGACGTAAAACTGAAAGATAAAATTTCAGATTAGGAAAGACTGAAATTCATCAATCATCATACATTGTCAACGATTCCTCCATGAAACAGGTGGTTACGTGCAGTTAAGCAGGCACAAGTATCATGTTGAAAGCAGCAGTATAATTATCTATATATTATTAGCGGTGTCTGTGAACGAAAAACTTCAGATCCAAATTGAAAAATTGAAAGTGACTATGTTTATGACTCAATCTCTTGAACTACCCGACCGATCTCGATCAAATATTTGCCGTAGATGCAGTTCTGGCCTGGGAGTGTTTTTAGCTATTCACTTTGTCGGTAGAACTTAGGGTTGGAGGGGGGATTATAAAAAAAAATAAATAAAACTTAATAACTTTAAACAAACAACCAATCTCGATCAAATTTTCAACATAGATGACATTCGTGCCTGGGATGGATTTTACCATTTCACTTTGACGGTACAACGTAGGGATTGGGAGGAGGGGGAGATATACAGAAATCAATAAATTTAAAAATAAAAGTGACAAAGTTCGTGAGTTAATAATACTTGAATCATCCGATCGATCTCAAATAAATTTTCAACACAGATGAAGTTCGAACTTGGGATTTTTTTTTTTTATTTCATTATTTCATTTTGATGGTAGAACTTACGGGGGGGAAGGAGGGTAAATATATGAAAATGAATAAAACTTTATAACTCTTGAACCACCCGACCGCTCTCGGTTAAACTTTCAACATAGATAAGATTCGGACCTGGGATGTTTTCATCATTTTACTTTGACGGCACAATGTAGGGGAGGGGAAGGAGGGACATATGAAAAAAAAGGGGGGGCTGGGATAGTTTTTATCATTAAACTGATCTCGATCAAATTTTCAACATACACGACATTCGGGCCTGGGATAGTTTTTATAATTTAACTTTCACGATGCAACGTAGAGGAGGAGGAGATGATAAAATTTTCAACCACCTGACCGATCTCGATAAAATTTTCATCAACCTAAATGAAGTTCGAATCTGAGATGGTTTTTGTCATATCACTTTGACGCGTAACTTAAGGGAGGGTGGAGAGACATTTGAAAGCAAGGTGAGATACATTTGAAAATGATCGAAAGTAACTGATATTAATGTCGAATCTGTAGTTTTTGGGGTCGCTGAAATGAACAGTGATACTTCCGATACCGTGCCCCGCAACATGAGGAGGGGAGAGGGATATATAAAAATCACCGAAAATGACCAATATCAAAGTGCGGTTTAGTAATAGTAAAAACGGAACATATTACTAGTTTTCCTTAATTTAACCCAGCGAAATCAGGGTGCGTGTTAAATTCGAGTAATTATCGAGAAATTCTTAATTAAAGATATTATTAACGTGTTATTAAAACTACTTTGCTAGTCATGAATATTTTTAATTTTGTATCGTATTCAATCATTCAGACAACAATATTGTCCTGCGCTTGCGCAGGACATGTGGGTTTGCTAGCTTACTTTAATAATAATAGAAATGTGTAATTTGTACAGTAAAATAACTTCATATATAAATCTTAAATTCGTTACACTTACCTATTGTAATAAATTGTAACTCATGTTCATAAATTATTAACAGATGCATGATTTGATTTGTTTAATATTTTAATAAAATACATAACAATAAAAACAATAATAGGTTAATTACAATATACATTTGTATTAATTAATAGTGTCGTAATACACGGTTTCGAGAGAAATAACTTTGAGATTTGCCATGGTGTCTTGGATAGTTTATACTGTGCCATGAATTAAAACAGTTTGCGGAACACTGCCCTATTACAACGATATGGTATATTTGTAACACTTCCATTTTTCTTATAATCTTGAGTGTCCCTATCACTGCGAAATTAAAATACTGCTAATTTTACAGTAATTATGTGTTATCTTCAGATAGATAAAAGATAATCGAAAAGTGGATCAAGACCTCCCTAGACGATGTTATTTTGCATGAGATACCGCTATTACGAGTCACCTAGTAGCTTTCCGTTTGCAGTTATTTAGAAACGCGAAAATAAATGCCCATTTTCTAAATGGCTGGAAATCGAAAGCAGATAAATGAGTCATGATAACGGTATCTCATGCAAAATAATATTGTCTAGGGAGGTCTTGCTCCACTTTTCGATTATATTTTATCTATTTGAAGATATCATACAATTATTGTAAACTTAGCGGTATTTTAATTTCGCAGTGATGAGGCCTCTTAATTATTGCGGGGAAAAGGTGTTGCTTAAAAGTGCACAAACTGTGATGACGGTGTAGAAGAAGAGAGATATAATATATGATATCTAACCGCTGTTATTGTAATACCAGATTCATCGTTTTTCGGGGTTGCTATGACAACCAGTGGTTGTTGATTGTGATACTGAGAGAGAATATAGATAATGAAAGTCTAAAATCACTGTGTATTATTTCAAAATGGTAAGTGATTGATGATGTGTGATTTCATAGTACGTGATATCATATAGTCATTATATTAGCGAACTGGGAAAAGTAACGATTATATTTAAGAAATTATCGTTATACTATTGCATTCAGGATTCAAATCCTCGAGTTAGCCGTCCTGACTGAAGATTCCTTTAGTTTACCTGAAAATACACCAGGGAAGTACCTATATAGTACCTCAAGGGCAAGAACCAGGGATGAAAAAACTTTTTTTTTTTTTATTTATAGAAAAGAACAAATGTTACAAATGTTTTTCCTTTTTCTTTTGTAAATTTCATTTCCAGTTGTCAGTTTGCTTTCTTGACGATTAAAGCCTTTTTGGAATACACTACAATCACATTATACGTCACATACTCCAGCAGGTACGCAAGAATTCGTGAACTTCAATGTAAATGAATATGTACAAGAAATGAATCTGGAAAAGACACTCCGTCACAGAAAAGCAATTCTCATTTGAAGCAAACCAAGTGCGGAACAAAACCTGAATATAGAGAGGAGGGGGAAGCAATAAGATATTTTCTTTTTCTCAATATTTGTCCATGGATCGTACGGCCTAGATACCAATAACAATTATGAAAAATTCCTCTCTCCCCCTTCTATTGCCAAGCAAAAGAACAAAATATTGTCACCCACTTACACAAACTTCAAATCATGTCATCAGCCTTTATTTTTGTCTCCCCTCTTGCAACAATGCTTTTCCCGTTGTTATATTCCTAAGGAATAAAGAGGAAGCAAGCGTAGTTTTCTGGAGCCTTTTATTAATAGATGGTATATGTGTGTGTAGCAGCGTCATACATGCTCGTAAAGCGTGTTAATGGTGATCATGTAGTAAATAATATGTTTGGTTTGTTTTCTAGGAGAGCATTTGAAAGGAAAGTCACTTAGTCTACCGCTGCCATCTACAACTAGCGATAAAGAATCAGTGAAGACAGTGATTAAGAAGACTCCACTTTCACGAACCAAATCCAATATACCGGAGAGCAGTCATCTTGCTGTGCCCAATATGCAGGTATCAAAAAGCAAAAGCGTAGAGAATGTAGCAGAAAGTAAGCTGACCGCCCCTGTGGACATCGGAGCGTTTCAATACACAGCCCCTCAGCCTCTTCCAGAGTATAGTCAACAACAGCAATTCTGGAGTCACCCGGAACCGTGGACGCAACACACATCATTCAAAGGGCAAGGATCGGGTCTTGTATATGGGGATCAAAGTGGACACGTGGCTGTGGCCAAATGCATTTCTGATTCTGACGCAACCACCAACTTAGAAGGGGCAAATTTGCATCGGAAACTACAGCGTCAGCTAACCTTGAATCCAACATATGATCCACGTTTGTATCAGATGCGTGGCTTCGTTCCTCCATATGCACCTCCAGTTCACGGAGACTCACCACAGTCACGACCTCCAGATACCGCCGCCGAGTTGACTGATCACCATTCTTTAGTACGCCATGATAGTGCTGGACCTCCTGGTCAATATGGCAACATAGCACCCGGATGGGATCATCTGACATCTCCCCATCATGCGAGTGTCACTCGGATATCGTCTGATCCAGATTCCTTCCGCCAATGGCCCGCTGCGAATCCACGGCATATGCAGAGGCTGAGCAGCACTTCAGATCCACAGCTGAATTTATACGGAGCTGGGATGCCAGATGCTCACCTGGTGTCGGATCCTTTTGAGGGCAGCCCTTGGCCTCCTGCGGCTCCTCCACCTGTCCTGCCTAACAGAGCACCGCCCATATGGCCCCAACCGCCGTTCCCAATGGCTCGGTCAACGTCTGAAGAGGCGCGCAATCGTCTCTATTATCACCTGTCCTCTTTATTTCCCGCGAAGCAGGTACAAGCTGCTATGCAGCTCTATCCAGATGAAACAAATCCTCAAAAGATCTGTGCTGCAATTCTTGCAATGTTTTCAAAATCTGAATGTTAAAGAAAAAATATATATATATTTAAATATATGTAAAAGGATACATATACGTTGTACTAGAAAAACTGTTAATTTGTTTCAACGAGTCCTTGTATATAACGAAAGTTACTCGAAACAGTGACATGCCAAAAGAGGATGTTCTCTTTGAAATAAATTAACAGAGTTATGTGTAAATAATTTGTTTAATGACCTCTGCACAGTCAGAGAGAAAGAGTATTCTGAAAAGAATATCAGTGGCTGCTGTTAGCATGCAAATATATATATATATAAATAACTGTATATGTATTAGATGTTGGTACATATGGTTTATTGCTTGTATGTCGGAATGTATGTTCGTATGAATGAACACCTTTGTATTAAAAGGAATCATATATATGTATATGAAGATGCATTATATAAATGTATATTATTATCTAAAAATCTGGTACTTCGTAGGTTGCAGCATGTTGTCTGGTACACGATATATGCTGCATATTTTTCTCTTCTACTTGGAGATAATATATGAAAAATAAAATATATATCTATGATTATATAACATATTACTAGTTAATTTAATTACTGTGTTAGATGATTGAGCAGCCATACACTCATCTAAGCCATGTCGTAGCAGATTTTTTTTGTTTTATTTTTTTTTACTTAAATTAATTAATTAATTAATTAATTAATGGAAAGGGGGCGACTCTGGACTTGGGTTCAGTTTCTCAGTAGCTCTACTGTCTTTCCATTCACACTCACTTTTCTTGTCTTGTCTTTAAACATTCCTGGGATTCGATTCCAGCTGGATATCTGGAATCCGTGCATTAGTTTGCAGATGCGTGTTTGAATGACATGAATATGGTGATCATGTCGCTAAGAGGTGATGTGTTATAGCTTACCTCAAAGTGTTTTCTTGCATTACAAGATGTGTATGTAACTTTTAGGAAAAGTAATGATAATTCTGAGAAATATCAAAGTAACTGATTGTGAAAAAAAAAAGACATTACATTTAACTTAATTAGTGTGTAATTTTCTTAATTATTTCCTAAAAACGTTAATACTACTACTTCTACTAGTACTAATCAATACTAAAAAATGAGAGACTTCAATTTTATAGGTGAAGACGAACGAATCCAGAAAACCAAAAAGAAAGAAAGAAAAAAAAGCTTCGATACTCAGCTGTCATTCGTTGCTAAGTAATATTTATTTCTTTGAGCTTTTGTTAACTCTTAAACAAAAGAACTCTTACTTTAATAGTAGAAAATGTTATTCAGTATACTGTCTATTAATTAAATTATTTAAATAGTAACATCATAGCTTTTTCCATAATTTCGTAAGAACGACTTCCATAAAAATTACACAAGTTCTGAAAGTAACCTGAGCAGATCTTTGACGTCTATTTCGAATACGTATACAGGGTGTTTCAAAACAGGACCGACAGCGTTTAGGAGGCGATTCCTGACAAAATAAGACGGAAAGTGTAGACTAACCCGGATGCTCAAATGCTTCCTTTCGGAGTTATAGGCTGTCGAAAACTTGAAAGAATGAAATTTAAAGGTTCATAGCTCCAAAACTATGAGACTTACCGTAGTCGGGTCAAGACTTCACTTAGAAAATGTTACGTGCGGTATTCAAAAATACACGTTTCACAATCCTAAGGCACTTACGCAGCGATGTTTATTATAGAGGCAGTTTGGCTACGGACATAATTTGAAGTACTCAACAACTGCCTCCATAAAAATTGTTGCGGAAGTACCACAGGATTCTGAAACATGTACATTTGGATAGGACACATACTAGTTTCTAAATGAAGTCTTGACCCGACTACGGTAGGTCCCGTAGTATTGGAGCTATGGACCCTTAAATTTCATGTTTTCAGCAGCCTATTAACTCCGAAAGGAAGCAATTGTGCACCCAGGTTGGTCTATACTTTTCATCTTATCTTGGTGTCAGGAATCACCTCCCAAACGTTGTCGGTGTTGTTTTGGAATACCCTGTATACAGGCTTTTGTTATTCAGTTGCTGTACGTTCTTAACTGTGTGTAAGAAGATATACGTTACCCACGCAATTGTTTCTTGTGTTTTATTAATGATTTAATAATATTTTTTGTGTATTAAACTCTCTTGACTGCTGATATTAGTACAATGTTTTCAAAGAAATGTAAGTTTTCTTTCTTTTTAACCTTGTAAAATTCTTTAAGTTAAAATATCTTCAGTAAAAAAAATGTGGGGAAAAGAATGTTCGTACAGGTTTTTATC
Organism: Thermobia domestica; assembly: GCF_964235325.1. Lineage (NCBI taxonomy): Eukaryota > Metazoa > Arthropoda > Insecta > Zygentoma > Lepismatidae > Thermobia > Thermobia domestica. Next base: position 241,879,196 of record NC_137463.1, on the reverse strand, counting down.
TCAATGCAAAGCATAGATATTTAAAAATATAAATACGTATCTTGCCTTGATTTACGTAGCAAATGAAATTGTATGTTTGTACCATGACGACTGCCGTTCTGTTAACGGTTACGCACTTATTACAGTGAACGATGAAACTTGACAGATTTCCGATAAAATGCATGTTTATTGGAAATTGTGTTAGTGTTTCAAAGACATAGACGATGTACGATTGAAGATTACATTTAAAGTCTTTCTTCACCCGTATAATTAACTTCGATTCGCGTAGAGAAATATGTACTGCAAAACATAGGAAGTATTTTATTAACAGTAAAATATCTGCTCGTTGCAGTTTATAATTTGCACATTTTATAATAAAAGTAATGAAGTAGCATAATCTGTATTTTAAAGAAAGAAAAAATGGATGAAAAATTGTGATAAATTTGTAAATGTATTAGTTAACTTATTTTTGTTTTAAAACAATTTGTAATGGCATGTTTAATCTGTGTAGCTCCAACATATGAAAAGTTTTGGTATTTACAGCTTTTGGACAGGTATTAAATTTTGGTATCTATTGTCACTAATGAAACAGAAAGTAATTAAGTTAGAATTGTGTGTGTTTAAAATGATCTCGAAAGCTAACTTTTGCTGTTAATTCAAATTAAATAAGAGTTTGTGCGAAAATAACTACAATGTGAGGCGGAATTTAATTCGTAAGTCTAAATATTCCAAAATATTGGAAGAAAATTTTTTTGAATTTTGTCTTGTACCAAGCTATCAAATCTGGGTTACTATATAATCCAACTCTCCAAGATAGTTTTAAATTATTGTCCACTCTTCTTGAAATATCCAGATTGACAGAAGAAAATTACGTACATTTTCTTCATTTGGTCGTTTGTTCTTAAGATTTTTTAAAACATGTACAGCCTCTGGCGTGAAATTTAATTCTGGGTCAGAGGCTACACGGGTCGGGTTTGAATACTTTGCTATAGAATTGCCAGTGATACGTCAGGCGGGAGACCGTTGTTCAGTTCCTCGCAGTCCACCCCATCATATTTGCACGTGTCGTGAACTCGTTAGATTTTATTATGCTTTCGGAGATCATAATGTATGTAACTTTCCAAACTATGCCATGTAGTTACAATTTTCAATTATTCTGACAATAGTTTTATGTAATAATTACTTTGAGTTATGATCAGTTGAGTAATTTTGATTTGTAACCAGAGATTAAACACGTACTGTTTAAAGTTAGATTGCCATGCTTCAAGAATCTTGTAGCCGTCATTAAAACATTTTGAAACCGTATCTTTCTATTTACTGATTACACATTAGAACTTTCTGAAAACAAAAAAAAGATATCTCTACAAGGTAACAAACATGCAGCACTGCACTCTAGTGGACAAATAGTGAAAATCCTCATTAAAAATGTGTATTTTGGTGCGCTTAGCCTTCTTCGTTCAAAAGAATCCGTTGTTTCAGAAGCGGCGAAACTGTTTTTTAATTTGTGTCAGTAGGAGGGCGATAGCAGGTAGCAAGCAAGACGACCCAGAAAGTTGCACATGGTTTGACTCCTTGCAAGAAAAGGAAAAAGTTGTATGTCCCTTTCAAGACTATGCTTACATGGAGAAATATTGTAGGGTTGCAAGATTTTTTTTTTTTTTTTTTTTTTTAAAGGACAGCTACAAAATCCTTGCAACATGGCAACCTAGCTGTACTGGTATGAAGAGAGAAAAAAGACAATATTACTGCATTTACTATTGATTATAATAAGGTATAGTATTGAAGTGAAAACCACAAACTTTAAATTGAAATAGTTTTGGTACTATAGCACGAAAATTGGTTCACTTTAAAGTGGATTGTTTTCAGTTAAGTGTGTGTACTTTACCACAATTAGGAATAAACAATTTAATTATATTTATAAGGTGGAATAGTATTTCAACAGAATTTCGACTGCATGATTGTTCATGCTGCACAGTCAGCTTATTTTGGAGATCTTTAATACTTTAACAATTCCATTAAATTTTCTTATTTGTCTGAAAGCTATATCTCAAAAGTTCTTCGTTTACTGGATGTGGTAATGTTGAGCAGTGAAAGAAAGAAAAAAGTATATATATGCCTTCCATAATTAAAAAGTTGCAAACAATTAATTTGTGCTCAAAATTTGTTCTGTTCTACGAATGCGCACAACTTAACCTCTTAAGAGTACTAATACATCTGTTTCTATAACCTGTTTTGTTTGTTATTTATTTATATAAAGCTGTTTCATACTACGTGTAGTGTTTAATAACTATTTAAACAATGTAGATTTTCACTTCTTTATATGTTACATGAATGTTGAATGATGTGCAAGGTACTATTTGTACGTCTCGAGTACAAGAAGCGGACTCTGTTGTTAAGTAGTGCATTACGTTTGTCTTTTGTTGTTACAAAAAAAATATGGGCTTACTTTCTTCCCGTTTGTTGTATTTACTGCTGGAAAAAAATAACTTTTTTTTTTAAATAAAAAAGACAACTGGTGAAAGATTTTTCATTGTGGTGTTCTTTTCCAATCCTTGTAGCAAAGCGTGCATTGGCGAGTATAAGTCTATTCATTTCCAATTCATATAAACTGAAAGATTAAAAACTACTCACCAAACTGCACGTACTTTGGTAGATATTGTTTGGAAGATTGTTCCACTTACGTAATACTCTTAATAACATCAATCTTGCACATTCTGTTAAGATTAACACTCACCTATTATGCGCCAGAAGAAAGAATTGTTTCGACTCTGCAATTAAATATATGAAACAGTAGAGTGGCCAAAAAACTTCCTGAAGACGATCATGGCACCGATGGCTAAAAGATCGAACCCACAATTGTCAGAGGAATATAAAACTATTAGTCTCATATCTCACACAGCAAAAATTTTGCTTCGAATTCTGAACAGAAAGTTTTCATTTGTTTTGGAAGAACAAATGAAAAAAGCGGAAAAGGAACAGTTCAGGAGAGGTAAGGGCACAAGAGATGCAATTGGATTATTAAGGGTGATCGGAGAAAGGGTTATATAGAAAAAGGGAAAGAGGTCTATGTTTTATTTAATGATCTAGAAAAAGCTTTTGGTTGCGTGGATTGGGAATTGTTACAAGGTGTAAAGAAGGTTATTTTGGAATGAAAGATCGAAGACTCATAAAAAACTTGTATATGAACCAACAAGTAAGTGTTAGAATAGGGGAGGAAATGACAGAAAAGAGTGCAGTTGGAAGGAGAGTACGACCGGAATGCTGTCTTTCGCCCACATTGTTTAGACGAGACAGTGAAAAAGAGCCTACATAATGAAGACGGTATTTCGGTAGGAGGTAATTGGTTAGATGTATGCGGTTTGGAGATGATATGGCGCTTATTGAGGAATCTGAAAAGAAAATCAATAAGATGTTAGAAAACTTGAGAAAGAGCTGTGAAGAATATGGGATGAAAATAAATGTTACAAAAACAAAAGCCACTGTGATTGGAACGAGGCGGTCGGTGTCAAATATAGAAGTAGGAGAGTAGGAAATAGAAAACGTGAATAGTTTTCGATACCTGGGTAGTATCATTAGTGATGTGAAGTGTGAACCTGAAATTAAAGGATAGAAATGCGAAAGAAAGGAGGAAAAGTATGTTTTGGGGACCTTGAATAAAGAGTTGATAAGAAGACTCGTAGAAGGTTTCGTGTAGGGTATTGTATTGCGCCAAAATGATGAGAAACGACTGGAAGATTTCGAAATGTGGATGTGGAGAAGAATGAAGAGAATTAGCTGGGTTGGGCGGTAAAGAAATGAGAAGGTGTTAGAAATGATGAAGTAGATAATAATTTTAGATATTATTAAGAATAGGAAGAGAAACTGGATGGGACATTGGCTAAGAAGGAACTATTATCATGAGGGACGTGCTAGAGAGTATGGTGCCAGGAAAGAGAGGGAGGGGAAGGATACTATTTGGTCTAGGAATTAATTCGTGCGGGTGGACAAGAGATGGCGCAACGAACGGAGCGTCCCACAGTTCCGTGTATCCACACATGTGTTGCAAACCCCTGTCATCGCGTATCGTTCGTAGTATAGGGCAGTGGATTAAAGCGTCAACAACACCAGTTTGTAGTTAAGTGAACATGGCGCAATTTGTGCCTGATAAAGTGTTTTTGCGGGGTGTCCTGCTGCATTACTTTAACATGCAGAAAAGTGCAACTGAAAGTCATCGTATTTTGGTGGAAGTGTATGGTGACCATGCTCTAGCTGAGCGAACGTGTCAGAAGTGGTTTGCACGGTTTGGAAGTGGTGATTTCGGCTTGGCAGACCAAGAGCGAGCTGGACAGCCAAAAAAAATTCAAGACGAAGAATTGACAGCATTGCTCGAGCAGGATTCGTGTCAAACGCAGGAACAACTTGCAGCAGCATTAGGCGTTGATCAAACAACAGTCTCCAAACGCTTGAAAGCCATGGGAATGATTCAAAAGATGTCACATTGGGTTCCACATGAATTGAAAGACAGAGACGTTGAAAGACGAAAAACCATTTGCGAATTGCTGCTTCAACGACAGAGCAGAAAGGGGTTTCTGCATCGAATTATTACGGGTGATGAGAAGTGGATCCATTACGAGAACCCTAAACGAAAAAAGGCCTGGGTGAAACCAGGTTAACCAGGTCCATCACAACCAAAACGAGATATTCACTGTGCAAAGGTTATGCTGTGCATATGATGGGATATGAAAGGTGTGGTGTACTATGAGCTGCTGCAACCGGGTGAAACTATGAATGGAGAACGTTATCAACGACAATTAATGCGTTTGAAGCAAGCTCTGGCCAGAACACGACCAGAATGGGAGAACAGACATGATAAACTTATTGTTCAACATGATAACGCTCGCCCACATGTCGCAAAACCGGTCAAAACCTATTTAGAAAATGTCGGATGGGAAGTTTTACCCCAGCCGCCGTATTCACCAGACGTTGCTCCTTCGGACTACTACTTGTTCAATTGCATGACCAACAATTTGATTGGACAGCGGTTTACTTCTTCAGAAGATATCGAAACATGGGTCTCTGACTGGATCGCTTCCAAGGATGAGGACTTCTTTCGCCACGGAATCCGTACATTGCCTGACAGATGGGCGAAAGTGGTGGCTAGCGATGGACAATATTTTTCTTAAGGTATTTATGTATTTTGTGTTTGTACTACAGCTTCAATGTGTGCGTACCAACCGCACGAATTAATTCCTAGACCAAATACAATTAATAGACAATATCAAAACGGAAAGATCGTATATGAAGACGAAAAGGTTAGCGGGAGACCGTGGAGCATGGAAGCTTTTCAGTCGCGGCAAGAGATCTGCCAATAATGGCAGAATACCTATGATTATTATGCGCCCTTAGGAATCTTAACCGAATTGTTTTAGAATCACGCAAGTGGGAATTGCAAATTGTAATGTTAATATGTTCGTCCGTTACTCCACAAGGTAACGAACGGAAGAGATTTTTTGCAGTAGATAGCTAGGGTGATTATCTCAGCGGAGTTCCTTAATGGAGTCAGTCCGTTAACCCCTTGCACTAAAATGACGAGTCTAGTTCGTCATGGCCACCCGGTGCCAAATCGCACAATGACAAGCTACACTCGTCATAAAATTTAAACTATTTGTAGCATTACGTAGGGTTACTATATTGATGTTTTGAAAGTTATATAATGATAAACCATCTATAATACACTTTTATAACTTCAATTATCAGGATTCAGAAAATAAATCGTAGTGGAAGAGATTAATGTTTTAACGGTGACTTAGATCTGTCCGTTACTGCACACGGTAATTTGAACGAAAGTGATTTTTGAAGTTTTTTTTTTTTTTCTTCTTCAATTAACAGCTAGAGCGATTATCTGGACCGATTTTGTTAACCCCTTTAAGTCTTATGGGATAAAAATGACTTTAATGATAGCTGTTCATATCCTATTTTCTATTATGAAAAAAAAAAAAAAAAAAAAAAAAAATAGAACTTGCACATTTCGCCTGTAGATGGTAGCAAATATTCTCCAGCGGTTGACGTCTACCGGATGAAATTGGAATTTCTAGCTTGTGCATGATCCATTTTACTGTCTACCTCAGTTCAATTTAAATTTTCTCCCTCATTACTACTTTGCAGTACTGCAGTAATTTTACACATGTTTCATTTAAAAAGTTTCACTTCACTTCTGGAGGAAACGCTTGTAAATACAGTAGACTTCCGAGTATCCGGCCTAATTTTATTTTATCGTAATTAAATGAGGAAGGCAAGGCGTTGCATTGGCAACATTGCCAAGGTATTGGAAGCGGGCGTCTGCTACGATCCTCCTACGTGTCGTGCAAGTTGTGACGGGAAAAGCAGAGTTGGACGAGAGTTGAGTAGGACTTTCTATACATATCCACTACACTTACACTTTTTCCCTTTACACGTTCATACATTCCCTTCTTTTTTCCACACTTTTTTCCATTCCTTTTCCACTCCCCACTTTTCTCTACCTTTACCCTGTCCATCTTGGCCTTCAGCCCTCTTTAACTGTTCGAACTTCTCTCCCGATTTTGACCTTTTCCCTATTGTGCCATACTTCTCTCCTGATTCGACTTTTTCCCGATTGTGACATTACTTTTTTCACGTATTTTTACTTTATCATACTTATTACTTTGTACATGTTTTATGACTGTACTCATCTTATTACTTTTTATCATTTTTCCACTAATCAAATCTTTACATTTTACACGTTTAATTACCTTTGTAAATTGCCGATAAGTCTTGTTCAAGACAGTGGCAACGTTATTTTGCGCCACTTTTGTGACGCTTACTACAAACAAACAAAGCAGCGTTCTGCTTCTTGTTCATTGTTTCTTCAGTGTATAACGGACCTCAATACAGTACGCTTGCCGCTGTTCCTGATTATAAATGTACCGGTACAGTCCGCAGCAAAAAACCTACAACATGAGCATGTAAGTTTATTGTGAAACTACGCCTAACAGTGCAGAGAATCAATATAACGTCTCATCCTCATCACACTCATTTTGGAGCCAAAGACTTCGTCGTTTCACAATCAACTTACATGCTCATGTTGCAAGTTTTTTTTTTTTTTCTTTCTTTATTTTGCTGCGGACTGTACAGTATGTACAGTACTATATTCGTAATTTTTTCTTGGGGTATGCTTAATATTCATAAAGAAATGAGTTCATAGAACTCCAGCCTATTCGGCTTTTTTGTTATCCGGCCTGCCCTCCGTCACATTAGGCCAGATACTTGGAGTCTACTGTAGTCACATACACAAAACTTATTGAACGTACAGAACACATCTCAAAATTGTGTTGTTGCCAGTGTTGTTTTGAAATACCCTGTATATATATATATATATAATTCAATAACGAACCTTTTAAGTTCCTTGAACATCCTCAATAGTCAATCTATTATTAATTATTTTCTTCAGAATTATGTAATAGCCAAATGCGCATGCCAAAGTAACTCAACTCCGTGTTTCAATAAATTCGTGATTCGGTAACTAGATTTGGAATATTTTTTTTACACATGACACAATTATAATTAGATTTTTTTTTTTATTTTGGCTCTAAGCTTCTAATAATAAACAGTGTGTGCAGTTCAGCAGTTTTGAGAAAAGTACAAAATATTTGTAGAGTTAAAAAAAATCATCGAACTTACTGTAAAGATTAGACTTGTACGAGTATTTCTCTACAGATTTCGTTGTCGTAATGCGTCTCAATTAGGAAATAAAAGCTGGTACATTATTCTCCTGTACCTGTACATCAATACGTGCGCACAATAGGTAATACAGGGTGTTTCAAAATGAATATCGGAGTTTTAATGCTTTGTAGTAATTATTACATTTAATGTACAATTATACATCAAATGAAAGAGCAACTCAGTGTTCAATGGCTTTTTGCTGCAAGTGTTCAATGTGAGCACCACTCGTCACACTGTATACATCAAATCAAGTCGATAGGCGAGTTTTTCACAAACCTTGATCAGTGTGGTTGGATTAACTGTTGCAACAACTGCTTCAATCCTCTTTCTTAAATTCCTCAATCTCCTTAAAATTCTCCACATAGATGTCACTGGAACTGCTAATTCACAACCAGCCTTCCGGAATTGATTTCTTGAGGCTACTCGTGAAAGACTCTCTCACTCGTTGAACACGTTCTTCAGTCACTCTTGGTCGTCCCGTACTCTTCCCTTTGTACAGAGAGGTGGTGGTTTCAAACTACCATCTACGGATGTTATTGTCACTTGGTGGATTGCAATTGAATTTAATACAGAAAGCACGTTGTACTGTAACTCCAGATTCAGTCTTTGCAAAATATAAAACACGAAAAGCTTTCTCCTCACTAGCAGCCATCTTTGCTAGCGCATGCGTGTGTACAAAACTGTTTGAGTTGCTCTTTCATTTGGTGTATTATTTATAATTGTAAGTAAATTATAATAAACACTACTAACTAACTAACTAACTCTATGGCCTTTGGAACCCGGAGGTTCAATGCCGCGTTCACAAAAGCTCTCCACTGGCTTCTATCCTTAGTTAACTGCATCCAGTTTCTACTTTGTATTCCTATCTCTGCGAGATCCATCTTAATATTGTCCTCCCATCTGCGCCTAGGTCTTCCTAATGGTCGTTTTCCGATTGGTCTTCCAGTCAAGACTTTGAAAGCATCTCTACTTTCTTCCATTCTAGCTACATGACCCACCCATCTAAGCCTCCTAGACTTGACGACCCTAACAATGTTGGGTAAACCATATAAATTATGTAGTTCCTCGTTATGAAGTTTCCGCCTTAAATAATAAACACTACAAAGCTTTAAAACCCCGATATTCATTTTGAAACACCCTGTATAGGATATTTTGGTTTATTGACCTTAAAACAGAAACCTGAGACATGTAAAAAAAAAAAAAAAAAAAAAGAGCACTTTACTTGTGGAGATCTTTTTTTCCTGTCGTATGTTTTTGTCAATTGCGTAGTGCGAAAAAAAAATGCATGTGTTTCGTTGGCTTTGTGACACAACACAATTAGAGAAGAGAGGTTCGTGTGAAATAAGAATGAACTCTCATGTAATATGGGCCAATGAAGAAATTCAGCAGAACATTTCTGGCAAGACCAATTACCTCAGAGAACTGTGATACAGCCGAATACTTCTGAGATCTTCTAATATAAATGAAATAATGGTATTTTGTGTTATAATAACAGTGGAAAATAGTGTTATAATAAGTCTACGAAATCACACCAGAACTTGAGGGTGTCTAAAGGTTAAAGTTCGTTTACATAATTCATTATAACTAGAGACCGGATATTTAGGCATTAAAAACCTGGAAAAAGGCAGGCAAATAGGCACTAAAGTTTAAAAAATAGGCACTAAAATGTAACTCGAAATAATTAAGATAAATACTCAATACAACAAAATATAAATTCAAGTCATAGATAATGTTAAAAAAATATAGAAACATACTTGTTTGTTAACATCTTCTTTTATTGTATATATATTAAAACGATGCTCGACATGTATATTTGTAAATACATTCTCTACATACTTCTCTACGCATAACAATCCAAATTTTATACACTTTATCAGTACATTCACTAGTCCAAAATTTTACAGCACATTTATCAGTACATATAGCAGTCCAAAGTTTTACATCTTATCACTACAAACAACACTTATATTTCTCGGAAGAAGCAGAATCCTTTCTTGAAATACTAAATTATATATTTCCCCCCAATAAAGTCTTATTTTGAAGAAAGTGCATAGAGTAGGCAACATTAGGCACTAACGCATTAATGAAGAAATGGGTGAAATAGGCAAAATAAAATTGGCTTAAATTGAAGCTCCCCATATAAATTTTAAAACTTTATTTTTGATTATATCTTTAATATTGAAGAATAGGTATTTTGCCAAACATCCGATCTCTATAATTATAACAAATGAAACGATATGATCAATAAACATTAATCTTCTACAAAATATATCCCAGTCCAGACATAGTGAAAGCGAGTTTTTTAGAAATTTGTTCTATTGAGAAAATTTATTATTTCCAATGTAAAAACACTCCCAACAATACATTAAAAATCTACGAACTACAAAATTCAATCCTACTTAATGGTTTAATATAAAATTCTGCACCGACACTTTTCGTTGGTTGCAGCTCTTGTTAAAATCCTCCCGCGAATGCGCCACTTTTGTAAAATTACTCCGTTGGCATCCTGCAGCACAAGACAGCAAAGAGATTAAGATTGGTCTGATTGAGTCGCCATCCAAGTAGAATGGATTTGGAAAAGGATGGGAGGTTCATTGTCAGGAAGGGAGGACTTTCCAAGAGACGATTCAATGTGTTCGAAATTGTCATTTACTAGATTAACGCTGATATTACTAAGGGAAATATCAGTGAAGAAATATTATGAGATTTCCTTCTTAGCCCTTTGGTTATTTAATGCATAATTAGGATATTTATCTTATTTTTCAACATCAAAGTAAACAATATAAATAAAATAAGTCTTAAAAAATGTGTTGATCCTGTACGTATGTTTAACTTCAACTTGAAACTGTATTATTTCAATTTATGACTACTATTCTTACGACCTGTTATAAAATATAATCTCCTGGTTACGATTGTAACTTCAGTTAAGTGCCTATCCGGTTTGTCATAAGGATCAGATTGTGTCACGTGATCAGGTCAGAAGTTAGGTTGCGTGCTTAAAACCAGTCTGGAGATACCAAATCCAGATGTGAAATATTTTAAGCCTCTAACCTTCGCGTTGGGTCGCCCTGGGTAATTCGCAGATGATGTATAAACTTTATCACTATTGTTTACTCAAACAACTTGAACTTTTGACCATGTTCTATCCATACTTACCTTACATGCTATACATCGTTTTTAAGCTCTTCATTGTCTTTGCTATAATCTTTAGCCATCTCCTTATGATAGTTTTTGAGATATGTGGACGATTTCATTTTTTGCCCTGATTTTCTATTGACTTTATTTATTTATTTATTTATTTATTTTTTTAACCATCCATTTTAGGACAACTTACTTTCGGAATATAGAATCTACATAGTCTCTTCTAGATTTAAGCTGAATTTCAGTCTTTCCCCCGACGTCTGTTTACATAATTGAAACCGGACAGGCCGTTTCTTTCATCTATGTGAGATGTACAATTAATAACATTAACCCAATAAATATAGGTTGTTTGAAACTTTATATCATCTTCTAGAAAAACTGACTTATTTATTTCCTCTTTTCCTTTTAGCTGTAGCTTACGCGTGATAAACCAACCACTTTACGTTCACTTCAAGAAACCATAAATATAATTTTTAAACATTAACAAATTAATTAACAAAAAAATAAATAAAACACTGCTTGCTATTACCAACCAATGTAGTAACGTTTATTTGTATTTTAATTAATGATCACTGTCTATTTGTCACTGAACTTTTGCACTGCGTTTCCGATCGCAAAGGAGTACACTGCAACTTTTTTAATTGTTTGTCACGTGAATCTTGCTCTATAAACGTATTTTTACGCGGTTAAAAATTAAAGCATTCCTTTTCTGTGTGAGTCTTCATATGCTTCTTTAACGTCTGTTTTATTCTGAAACATTTTCTGCACATGATACATGTATATGTTTTCTCCCCAGTATGAATTTCAAGGTGTGACGTAAGAGTTCTACCACCTTTACAAGACTTGGAACACATCGTACACCAGGGTGTCTACTAAAATTTCAAAATGAAATTTCGGAACATTTTCAAGAGCGAAGTTGGATGCAAACTAGGCCGAATTTACATGCATGCGATTTGGTAGCGATTTTGTAGCGTCTAAAGCCGACCATAGACATCTTCTGGTGGTAGAACAAAATTTTCCAGTCTGTACTTATATATGTACAGATAAAAAAAAAATCGTGACCCAAAAGCTAAATTTCGTGACTTTTTCTTGACTTTCATGACCGCTTTCTCATTTCTTGACTTTTTCGTGACCGATACACACCCTGTACACGTAAATCGTTCCTTACTTTTACGCACTCGTTCCTGTTTCAAATGGTTATTAAAATTCTTTGCATAATATTCCGTTGAACAGTAAGCGTTTTCACCTAAATGATTCTTAATATGATTTATCAGACAAACTCTCTGTGTAAAAGTGGTATTACAATATTCACATGCGAATTAACTTTCTGATTGATGCAAATTTGGATGTTCGTTCAGTGAACTTCTATGTGGAAAGCAATCTTGAAGTTATACGTCCCACAGTTATGCCGGCCACGCTAAAGGAGACGCTGTTGATGAGAAATGAATGAAATAGTGAAATGAAGAAAGTGTGAGGAAACGATAAAACACCGACAAAACCCACGCACACGGTTTGTCCACCACAAAGTTCACTTGGTGCCAGCCAGGAGCGAACCAAGGACCCCATGCACCAGAGGTGAACGCTCTACCCCTGAGCTACCGCGACCCCTTCTATGTGCAAAGTTCTTGCCAGAGATTCCACAGCAAATAAGTGGTCTCTTAACCATGAGAACAGTCAATTCATCCTTTGTAAAGAAGAATTTTTCACAATCGGTACAAGTAAAAGGTTTCAGCAATTTATATATATATATATTTTCATGTTCATTGTGATTCTCTTTGTGTGAGAATTTTCTAGCGCACATCTTAAAATCATACATCTGAATATTACTATGCAACTGCATATGTGTAGTAAGTTCAGATTTGCATAAGTTTGTTTTCACAAACTTCATAATTGAATGATTTTACTTTAGTGTGGATCAATTTATGCTTCTTTAAATGATTTTCATCACAAAATGTCCTATAACACTCGTTACATTGAAATGGCCTGTCACTCGAATGTATTAACATATGCCTATTGAGTTTGCTCTGTGAATGAAAATATCGGCTACACTGCAAACAACAAAATGGCTTCTCTTCACTATGGATTATTACATGTTTTTTTAGGTCACTTTCTTGAACAAAAGCACGATCACAATTCGGACACTCGTATGGCGTTTCCCCTCTATGAATTTTGATGTGTTTATTCAAGTAATCTTTATGATTGAATTCCTTCTCACAATGCGGACATTGATGTTTTATTCTGATTTCAACATGTGTTCTTAAATGTTTATTAAGAGCATTTTTATAATTAAATGAAAATGAACACCGGTCACAGACGTATGGTCTTTCACCCGTATGAATTCTTTCATGAACTACCAAATGCGCTTTCTGCGAGAACGATTTTTGACACTGCATACATGTAAAAGGTCTCTCACCAGTGTGAATACGAATATGTTTGTACAACACACTTCTGTCCGAAAATGCCTTTTCGCAAAATTTGCAACTAAACGGTTTTTCGCCAGTGTGAACTCGAATATGAGCATCAACAAGCTTCTTCTCTGAAAATTTCTTTCCACAAAAATTACATGCAAATGTTCTGTCCCTGTGCGTTCGACTTACATGCTTAGCAAGTAAAGGTTTTCCACTAAAGTGTTTCCCACATTCTTCACATCGGTATGGCTTTCGTTTATCATGAATGTTTACATGTTGAGAAAGACAGATTTCCGTTGGACAACGTTTTTCACAACACGGACACACGAAGTCCTCTTGTGGTTGTTGATATTCTTCAATGAGAGGACAATCTTCCTCTTTTTTAATGAGGATCGAACCTTTATACGTATTATGAGCTTCTGTATCAGCGTCTTCCCTGAAATATTTAAAATTATCATTATCAATACAAATTAACCTAAATTTATTTGAGTCGACTGGCCACATTTTGGCAGCAGAACGATAGTGAAAATTTAATTTTCGCATATAAATCAACTCTCTGTATGTATTTCTCAAAAGCAATTTCTAAGCTAACATTATATACAGCTTTCTTCCACTACTCCAAATAGGTATTAGTATTACAGGTTAGTTTTTATTATTATTATTATCAGTGTTCAAATTGGAAAAAAAAAAAAAAAAAGAACAGAGGCGGCATGTTTTATTGCGATTTTGATTCGACATACCGGTTATCTAAATGTTGAAATGCACTGAAGGTATGTCGCCTAAATGATTGCATTTCTATTTACATAATGACTGAAAACCATTGGAGAGCTTCTCTGTAGTAACGCGGGGGATGGAGGGACTTTGATCGCCGTTAACAACTTTCTGAAATATATATATATATATATATATATATATATATATATATATATATATATCCTTATGTTGTATTATAGAGAATTGTAAACGAAAATGCTCAATAACCGAATGAGGATATTAACAATTTGGCTCTGTTGTGGCCCTTTATGACGCCCACTTTAGTGTTTCTGTCATTAGAAAACAGTGTAAGAAAAATGGTTGCAACATCAGTTTAAGGGGAATAAAAAATGTTATTAAAAAGTACAAGGGCAACGAAGCTCCACCATTTGGATCACCAACGAAGTTGCCTACGAAGCGGGAATGCACCAAGGCCACCTCCACTATGCAGAGGAAACTTCGCAAAATGGCAATGCAAGAAAATCCGCCAACACAAAGGTGTATGGCTAATCGTCTTGACGTGTCTTTGGGGACTGTGAATCGGACGTTACACCATCAACTCAAGCTGGAAAAAGTCATGAAAGCTCGCGGCCATCTTCTCACGGATGCCCACCAAAAGGAAGGAAAGTGTAACGCCCGGAAGCTGTACGAACGGCATCTGGCAAAACAAAGGTGGATGTACGTCGTAAAGCTCGATGAAGCATGGATTTACCTTTCTGACTGCGGCAAACCGAGAGCCATCATGTACCGAGACAAAGGCGCCAAGAACTTCAGAAGGTGGGTCCGTGTCTGTAAGAATCCTTCCCAAAAGGGTTCATGGTCGTTACTGGCTACTGTTACCGAGGTGAACTGAAGATTCGTAGGGTGGTGAAGAACTGCAAAATAAATTCGCAGTATTTTCAGGAGCAGATCATGCGGTCGATCTACGAGCATGAGATTCCAACAGTGTACGGAAATGATGCCAATCTGGTGCGCATTCACATGGACAAGACCTCATCACATACCTCACGATCGTCCCTCGCATTCTACAGGGAGATGGAGGAGGCACGTGGTATACAGGTGATAGCTTTTAATGAGGTACCTGTTAAATCTCCAGATGCAAGTCCTATGGACTATTGTGGATATGGATTGCTGAAGCGGGCTTTGGGAAAACGGCGTGTGACAACTGTGGAAGGACTTTGGAAAGCTGTGCAAAGGGAATGGGACAAGATTCCTCTCCCAGTTCTTCAGAGAAGCCTATTACAGTGGAAATTACGCTGTCGGGCTATTGTTAGGAACCAAGGGAAGCGCATCAAGCACTTATGGACCTAGCGCCATGGATTCTTCTAAATTTTTAGGTAAGTCGAAATTGGCCAAATGTAGACTGAACAACCTCTGTAAATTGGGATCCATAACGCACTTGAAGAGGGAAAATTGGGAAATCCCGGGAAAATTCCCTCCCATCACCTTTGGATCCCTTTGGAGTGGCCCCGGGTAAAATCACACTATCCAAATATGTCTCGAAAAATACAATAGGGGATAAGAAATGATTGTACCAAGTTTTTATTGATAGAATAGGTATGAGGGGAAAGCGTGCGTTGTTATACAAGCTTTTCCCTCATATCTATTCCATTTATCAATACAAAACGGTACAGTTATTTATTAATCCCTATAGTATTTTTCGAGATACATTTGGCTTGTATGATTTTACCCGGGGCCACTCCAGAGGGGTCCAAAGTGGATGGGAGGGATTTCTGGAGGGAACTTTCCCGACATTCTCCCAATTTTTCTTGTTCAAGTACGTTATGGATCCCAATACATAGCACCTCTGGAAAGCTTGTTTCATGCTGAAGAGAACTATAAACCATGACTTTCCAATGAACAGTGTTCATGCAGTAGCTATTTCACTGCGAGTCTACGATTTTCTTCATACTAACAGGGTTAATGGGCCCCGGAGACTTACTCTGTTGTCCATGGCACCTAATTTTTTTTTTTTTTTTTTTTTTTTTTTGTGTATGAACATATATTTGTTATGTTTATCGAATGGATTAGGTTTGATTCGCATGTTCGGATGACTTCATGTCCGTTCCTTGTTAGAACGCTGAAAAAAAAAAAAAAAAAAAAAAAACTTGTCTCTACTTCTTACTGTTTGGTTTGATACCTGTCGATATACAGACAGAGTCGTTCTATAATATCTTCTATATGTATGCATTACATATTTCGGAAGTCTGAAAAATACTGCCACCTGACAGCACCCAATAAGCATCAACTGCAAGGTAAACATGAAGAGAAGTAGTTTACTTCGCTCAGAGATATTACAGAGACCATTAACAAATATTTATGTGGTCTTATCCTCTCTCTCTGTGTTAATAAACATTCTACAAGGAATGATTGGGTTATAGTTTTGCTTCCATGCAGATAAATGTTAATACCGGAAATGGCTAGTTTTAACCACTTCCGGTTTGAATAGAGTTAATAGCGGCCATGAAACCTATGCTGTGGACGCCGAATCGATTGACAAAAACCGTAACTCGATATTTCTTACCGTTTTTGCTTTGACACCTGTGTACAGACGGACAAAGGCGTTCTATAAGACTTCCGACAATTCCGCATAGCATAGTCTTGATTCTAGTCTAGAGCTGAAATAGTCTTGGGATTTTCAACATCAACGACCAGAATAAGGAATGACAAAAGTAGAAAACAAGCATGCTCTGTGACAGGTGGTCCAAGCCTACTGGCGAAGAATGAAGAGGAACGTAAGATAAGTTTCTAAATGCCTTTAGGTACCTATGAGTGAATGAGGAATCGCCCTGGAAAGGCCAGTGTCTAGCCTCGGGTCCTTCTCTCCTCCTGGCCTTTGTTTTCTTCCCTACTTGACTTGAGAAATTATATACTACATATTGTTTTGCTTGGTGAATCCTTTTCCTCCAACTTTCAGGAAATCGACTTAAAACTATTGCTTTTGCAGAACTCCACTTTCTTTTAAACCCTAAACAGAAACATGACGGTTGAAATTTTCGGAAAGTGTTGCTATTTTTCACTGCTTGCTTCTATTAAATAGTGTATATTTACAACGAAGGTGAGGGGGGGGGGGGGTACACGCGCACACTTGCACCTCCCTCTAATCCGGTCCTGCATATACATAGTTTGTAGAAGTGCCTTTGTAGTGTAGTAGGTAACCTCCCTATGCCAAAATGCTAACTGTACATTAAAAAAAGCATATTCCTACCTACAAACAAACCTTTGTAAATTCGTGAAGAGAAAACATTTTGTATCGAACCAAAGAAAAATATTTCAAGCAATCTTTTAGCTCGACTATATTATTGATTTTTTAATTTTTTTAAAATTTATTTTGTTATAGAAAACAAACAAACAAACAAACAAAAAAAAGGCCTATTTCTCAAAACTATTAGTCTGTATTACTACTGTGAAACTTTTCAAAATCAAATATTGTTCAATTGTATATCCCATACAATCATGCCAAATTGGAGGTATTAGCATAGCATTATTCTAATGTTTCTGCTTTATCATAGTTTACGACTAGTAGAAACCATTACAAGCCTAACAGCTTTGAGAAATAAGCCCTTGGTGGTACTAACCGTAAAACATCTTTGTTATCTTCATTTTCCTCATTTACACATTTATTTTCCTCTTTGAACTCATTTTTCACAACTGAACTTCGTATATATTCCTTTGAATCCCAATTATCAGGATAAAATTCAACTTTATTAGGCGCTTCCTCATAATATACTTCTGATTCAGCTTTTACTTCGACAAATTCAATTTTTTCTGTTTTGATCATTCTGTGGGACAGTTGACATTCTGTCTGAAATTCATGTTTGTGCACCAAGTCGAACAAACGCAACTGAAAACGATAACGGACGTGACGTTACCTGAAATAAATAAAGCAAAACAGATAGGCAGATTATTCGCTACTATCTACTTATCTATCCACACTGATGCCTTTACTGTCTATTAAAAATAATGTAGTAAGTTTTACTTATATTGTGCTTGCAACACCTTAAAAAAAATATACCATGAAAATCATTTGAGCACATTTTGTAACACCCCGACTTTCTAGTTTATTAAAAATTAAACAAAATTTAATATTATATGTGAATGAAAATTCACTACAAAATAAATAAATACAATAATAAATAAACATATCTAACTCTACACGCCTTGGTAAAAAGGCTCCATTTCAATCAGTGAGTCCCTCGATGACGAAAGTATTCCTTTTTTAGTACAATCCGAACTAACTAACTCTATGGCCTATGGAACCCGGAAGTTCAATGCCGCGTTCACAAAAGTTCTCCAGTGACTTCTGTTCTTAGCAAACTGGACCCAGTTTCTACTTTGTATTCCTATTTCTGCGAGATCCATCTTAATACTGTCTTCCCATCTGCACCTAGGTCTTCCTAATGGTTGTTTTCCGATTGGACTTCCAGTTTAAATTTTGAAAGCGTTCCTATTTTCTTCCATTCTGACTACATGACTTACCCACCTGAGCCTCCTAGACTTGATGACCCTAACAATGTTTGGTAAGCTGGATAAATTATGTAGTTCCTCATTATAAAGTTTCCGCCATCCCCCATTTCCGTTCCTCTTGGATCCGAATATTCGTCTCAGGTCTTGTTCTCAGATACTTTCAATCTATGTTCTTCACTCAGAGTAAGCGGTCATACAGAACAACAGACATGGTTATAATTTTATATATTTTAAGCTTCAAATTCCTCGCCAGAGTAAGCGACGAGAAAAGATTTTGAACTGAATAATAATAATAATAATAATAGAATTCCCTGCTTTCAGTTGACATTTAATTTCTTCGTGAAATGGTTTTGGTTTGTTAACCGAACTTTTTATTTATTAACTTTTGTTCAATGCAAACTTACCAGCAATTATATCAGGGACTGAATGCACAGCCAACCTTCCTATTTAATACAAGACTAAAAATGTTAAAAAAACAACTTTCGGCGTATGGCGTCACTTCATGGTAAGTTATATCTTTCAACCATGAACATTTTGTAGGTACTTATCACCTATTAGTTGAATATTTCTACAAACAGGGTTTAATAGTCTGTTTCTTTTATACTTAAGAGCTCCTTCGTGGCTAAGCGGTTAGCGTACGAGCCTTTGGCATGGGAGACTCGGGTTCGATTCCCGGCGGGAGCTCATGTGGTTTGAATTCCACGTTAAAGAGTAGGCCCACGTCTCATATAGCCTCGCTGCTGAAATGCAACAGCGAAAAAAAAAAAAGATGATTATTTAAAACAATATAGCGTCTATGAGGGCATTCGTACCTAAGTTTATGACTTGTATTGATCACCCTTTACTAAGGAGTTGGGTAAAGATCGGTCTTTTTTCACCTATGACAGTCATAAAAAGTAAAAGTGTTCATAAAAGCCAGTATACCGTATGAATGTGAAGTTCAAACATTAAATATTGCATCTATGTAAGATGCACATGAAAAAGATTACAGCAAGTCACATAAAGAACCAATGTGAAATGACAGTGGATTATATGGAGCGGAGTAACGAGCTTTACAGAATTTGGACGTGTCGAAAGAACGCTTGAAATATGGTTTTTCGGCTACTCAATAACTCACATAATTTCCTGTACCAGCAAAGAAAGTTAGACGTATCTATTGTATTATTTTGTTGTAGTGAAGCTTTCCCTTTTGTATACCATGGACAACGAGTAAAGATGATACACTCCAGTATTTATGAAGAAGACCGCAGTCCATTGCTTTCGAGCTCATGACGACATTGAAAATTAAGGTACAGTCGACAAATTTCAATTTCTGCTTCAATCGTGATAATAAGCAACCATATAAGTTATTAAAATTTACACCTATTTCAGAGAATTGGATAGAGAGGTCATGTACTCTCATTACGGAACTCCCTCAACTGCATGCTTATCATTGATATTTTGCGGTTACATTTCCCACCCCTCGATTCATTGTCAAATCCCAATTAAGGATCATCTTGTAGGAAAAATTCTTCTAATAAATTGGAATGCAAGATGAATACGGTGTGATGAATGTACATGGAACAAAATTACGATGCTATAAACAACTAGCATGAACATTCTATTCGTTAAAATATATATATATATATATATCCGTTAAAATATAAATATCTGTAATTTTATGCTCATTCTAAATAATATAGGAGTAACATTTTAACTTGGTCCTGTTTTATTTCAGCAGTAAGTTCGTTCGCGCGACGGGAAAATTATGGAACCAAATATACAAACTGATTCACCTTATCTGAAACACGAAGGAGCTACCATTAATCATTGTTACAGAAAGAATTAATTATTGTTCCAATTCACAAAGAAGGCGACAAAAGTGATTGTAATAGTTATCGAGGCGTCTCTCTTGTGTCAACATCCTATAAAATCCTCTCAAACATTTTGTTAACAAGATTAACCCCATACAGAGATGAAATTATTGGGAGATTATCAATGCGGATTTAGGTTAAATCCTAACACTCTTAGGGTCATTTAGGACAAACAACTTTATGCTTTATACAGCCGCATATTATACTATATTTTTCCTTACAGTATGCTTTTTCTTAAATTATACCTTAATATGCAGTTCCTTGAATTATACTTCACTTTTACTTATTTCTATTACATATTTGTTTTATTTTACTCGTTTTTATTAGACAAGCATTAACAATGTATATGAAACGATTCATTTTTCCCACTAAAAATTACATCAATACAACACACTACCTCATTTTGTGCAAGTTTCCTTAAGCAGTGTTTCGAAGAAGAAACACGTAGCTGCACAGTAGACTTCTCATATTTAATAAATTCAGAACAAAGAATACAAAATAGATTACCGCCTTCAGCTTTGAAATGGCCAGTTGGGAATTTTCTTAATCTCTGAGATTGCATATGCTTTTTGATTTTGGCATCTTGGAATAAGTACAACCAGTCTTAACACAAAGTGAGGACAAAGAAATCCTCTGAGCGGAAGGTGCTGAGAGAGGAAGAATTCGAACTTTTCATCGTTACGCATAGAGGCAATTGGCAGTTGGTTTCCATTATTTGCGACATTGATAACAGCCTTTGTTGGTGTCTTTTTTTTTTTGGCACAAAACATATTAACATATTTTTCTTTATTGTACACATAAACTGGGTTCTGGAATAAAAAGCATTAAGCATTACGCTTTATGCATTATATCTGTAAATTATGTTTTATTATCCTTATGAGATTAGAACATTTGGATACCGGTATGTAAAGTGGTCAAAATCACAGATATGGTACCAACTATAGGAGAAAAATTCCGTTATGCTTTTACTGCTTTGTGGTTGCCCTAGTCATTACTTGTAGGAGGTTGAGGTGAGCAGGTCATGTGGTCAGAATAGAAAAAAGTAGGAGCGCTTTCAAAAAACTGGAAACCCAAACCGAAAAAGATTATTAGGAAGACCTAGGTGTACACCGGAGGACAATACTAAGATGGATCTTGCAGAAATAGGAATACAAAGTAGAAACTAGATCCAGTTGGCTAAGGATAAAAGTAAATGGAGAGCTTTTGTGAATGCGGCTTTGAACCTTCTAGTTCTATAGGCCACAGAATTGGGTAGTTAACACAAGTCCTGCTAACTTCTTCACAGGTTTGTTGACTGCAATTTTGTTCTATTTCAGGCTGTTTATAAAATTCCAAAATGAAATTTCGTGACTTTTTCTTTACTGAACCATAAAATTTCGTAACATTCTCAAGAGCGAACTAGGCCGAATTCTCATGCATGCGATAGAAGCATGCTTTGCTTGCGATTTGGTAGCGTCTAATGCCGATCATAGACATTTTTGATGGTGAATTTTGACGTTTTATAGAACAAAAGTTTCCAATCTGTGCTGATATTTGTAGGAAAAAAAAAAGTGACCCAAAATTTAAATTTCGTAATTTTTTTTGACTTTCATGCTCATTTTCTGATTTCGTGACCGATAGACACCCTGTATTCTATTTTGTGTTCTTAACTTGAAATATGCTGATGTGAATCACAGACTCTACTAATATATACTACGAGCATCTGTCATGTTGTCTTTTGCTAGCCTACAATGTTATTGTACTTTACTTATAAATAATTTTTATGACTAGACTTAGTTACGAAAACACTAGAATTAGTTTTGCTGATATCTCAGTGTGTAATTATATTCGCATCATTTTTGTTAACTGGAGTTTGAATCCCTAATTATTAGGTCCCATTGTTTGTCTAGATTGCCTTTGTCTAACTTCGATTTTGGTTCTTTCTTCCTGGCAAAATATGACTCGTCTATCGACCTTTCCACTAAGAATGGCGTTTACCCTTTTGATCGAATGTTTGGTGTTACTTACGTATTAGGATAAACTTGACCCTGCTTGATTCATATCTTTGTTGCCTCTTACATGATCTTTTATCCTAGTTTCTGCTCCTTTTTTTTGTCATTCCGATATTACAATCATATATAACTTTATGTACGCTTAAATCTGCTTTCTTATCCACGTAATAATTCTTGAAACTTGTTAATAATTTCTGGGAATTTATTGGAGATTTAAATAACATACCGAATCCATATATTTGTGCTACACTGGAAACTAAACGATAATCCTGGTCATAGAAGAAAATCAATTTATTTTTTAAATTATTATCTTTTATTGTGAGGAAGTCATTACTGAGCTTCTTTTAGTATTGATTTTAAGTTTGTTGTTTCCAAAACATCTATTTCCTGTAGTTAGTTTCAGCTTTTATTTATTTATTTTTTTTTTTTTAAATAAAGATACTACTTCGTAAACCCTTAAAAGGAGCTAGACTATGAAATATTTCAATGGACGCAGTGTGAAAACCGTAATCGACTGACTTTAATATCCGTATGTTCACGCATAACTTTGACATGGGTGCACCGATTTTGATGACTTTTTTCTCTTTAAAAGGGCATACTTTTTTCGGTGGTCTTACATAAATTTCACTAGGATGTAATGAAATTCTCTGGAGATAGACCATGAAATATTTCAACGAGTGTAATGTAAAAACAGTAATTGACCGACTTTAATATGCTTGTGTTCACACATAACTTCCACATACGTGCAGCGATTTTGAAGACTTTCCTTTGTTGAAAAGAGCATACTTTTCCAGAGGTCTTACATAAAGTTCGTCAGAGTGTAATGAAATTCTCTGGAAATATACCATGAAACATCTCAATGAGTGCAGTGTGAAAACAGTTATTAACTGACTTTAATATGCGTATGTTCGCGTAAACTTCGACATACTGTTTACCCATTCGGCTGAGATCTCTAGTTGGCAGAGTGCCAAGGAGAGTCTATCTTAATGAAAGGAATGGACTGTAAAAGAAAAAGAAAAGGAAGGAAGGCGTTGGTTATTCGGGTCAACGGTAAAGGTATTGTTTGCAGTGTTACCAACCCGGCGCAGTAAATCTATACCTGATAAAATTTTATAAATAATAATATGAGAATGAAATCAAAGTGGGCCTACAGCACTGAAAGCAGGATAACCGATTATTATTGTCCGTAGGGCATGACTAGGGATCTATGGTACAAGATGAAAAAAAAAAAAAAAAAAAAAAAGAGGAATCCAAAATTTGGAGGAGGGGATAAGCACAATACTTTGCCTTCACTGGTTGACGGTATTGGCTCCATCATAATAAAATGAAACGAAGCGCGTACACACACACGCTTCTCCACGTACAGTTGTGGACAGGTTGGCTGTTGATGTATATTAGTACTTGCGGTGGGCTTTCGATATACTTCTGTTATAATTTTATTGTGTGATCGAGTGGGCGATTATAATTTTAGTGATTACTGCCTTCCTGCCATGACTCGGATAGATAGCATTCGTGGTTTTTAATAGCCACCTAGCACCGGTTGATGAATACAATTGGACACCTTAAAAACTATTGGGATATAGTATACATGAAGCTGCATCAGTCCCCGAAGGAGCAGGACGCTCATACTTTTAGGGATTATTCATTGAGTATGTACGAACTTACGAAGGGGGTAACAAAGCGACTTTTATTTACTTATCGACTGATACGAAAATAAAAAAGAACGTACCTGTACTTTATATCTGCATATGTAGTGCCCTTGTACTTTATCTATAACTATGTGTGTGTGTGTGGGGGGGATTTAACGCATATGGCATTTCTTGTGCACATGGATACTTCTTACTATTGCACTACGTAGAAAATTTATGGTATTTCATGTAGAAGTGGTAATAGAACACAGAAGAAACGCAGATCAGGGGGTTCTCATGTATACTATTACCAACTATTGTTGTAGGTATAGAAAATGAATGCAGAGAGAAAGTATATATTTCATGAATTTCTGTATGGATCCATTTTATCAAACTGCACGAAGTGAATTTTGAGGACCAACGAAAGGTAGTAAATATAGGGTTTTCTCTTATGTAAATAGTATACCATAACCTTACGTGGATGATGGGTTGCATAATTTGCAAAATAATGAAATCAAGTAGGTTTACAAATATGTAAATACCAATCGAACGTCGTTTTCATATCACTGCGGAATATCGATTTAAGATTTGCAAGTATTTTTCTTACTTTTCCACGCACCTTATACACAGGATGTATTTTCTAACTAAACTATATCATTTTGTTCCGAATACTTTCATTCACATTTCTTTACATTTGGCAAATTCTATTATTATTAACAACAGTTTTTACAATCATCCACAAGCAGACAGTTAAAGCTATTCTTTTTTTTTCTTTTTTTTTTTTTATATATATATTTTAAGTAAACCCTTCATGTTATGGTCGCATCCAGACGGCCAAGTCGACCAAATCACTAAAATTGTTTTGCATAATTATTGATTACAAAAACAGTATCCCGTTCAATGTTGGTTTCACGCTGACTATTGCTGATAATCCAGATAATAATATATGTCTAAAAATGTATCATGTCATTACTTAAAGCAAACTTTGAAGATTTTTTCTCTGTCCGGGAGTTATTTTCGAAGGATTAATTTTTGTATATCTCACGTTTATATACACATACTGTATAATGATCTCATTAGATCCAATTTGGTGTGGAAACGAAGTTTGAATACGTAACGAATAATGGTAAGAAATACAGACGCCTCTCCTACTTATCGTATTCTGGATCCAGATGTCTCTGCAAAAGCGTGTACTAAATTTAGTTGTTATTAGACGTCCATTCTGCTGCTTCTTACTATCAAAAGGGCTGTTTCTAAATTAGAAGCTTTTCTAGCTTCCCTATGCTAGACATTCCATTTATCCTCTATTACGACAATTGGCCTTCGCTCCTGGTGCTTCGTTAAATCTCTACTTCGGTAACGTAGCATAAGAACAGTGAAAATAAATTTCTATTTCTAAGATAATCATTTCGATTAATCAAATCACTAAATTAAAAATTATTTACGATTGCTTAAGATTTTCGATCTGATAAGATTGTAATTTCAAGATCGGGTCCTTTACCTATTGAAATATGCTGTACATTTAACATATGTTTGGAGATGTAGTGCAGAAAAGTGCCAAAATATTACCGTGCATGTTTGTTAAATTATGCTTCTTTAAATGTTGACTAGATGAACCTGCGCTCTCTACACAGCGCATCATTCACATATGAGCATAAATCTCCTTGTCATTCCTCACAACATATGTACACACACAAGTGAAAGACGTTTTTATAAAAATCGGCAAGGGGTACCATATAGGTGATAATTTTTCAATATCTCGCACCGTTTGAAGATTGAGATTACTTCCGGTTGTAGTTTCTAATTCATGTATGATCAGTGTTTTCTTTCTTCTTGCATGCAGTTTGTAATAAGGAAATACACTACATACAGAATTAATTATAACGCCAGTGATATATTGTGTTCATTGGGCAAAACATTCCAAACAATAGAAATTCATCTTAGCCTCAAGCAATGGTTATCCTTTGTTTTTCATTATAATTTGGCCACGAAACAAACGCCTGAGATATACAACCCATACATATAAGTATGATATGTTGGAATGTATAACTCATAGGATATGATGCTTTACTTTTTTAAAATTTCAACACTTTCAGTGTACCCTAAAATGTAATAAAGAAATAACGGCCACATTCTTTTAAATATTCAATCAGAACTGGACAATCTACACAAAATTTGGAATCGACCAACGAAAACGGCACGTTTCTTGCACTTTGGTTTTCGAGATCTCATTGTGGAAAGGATTGGAGACAAACATTTTAATATATAGATATTATATTCATATGTGTTTCTTACCATAAAGAATTAAAAAAAAAACATTTTCATCATGTTATATTAGACCTCCCGATATGGACTAATGAAAATCATTAAAGGAAATCAATACGACATAATATCCTTGAATTCACGTGTATTCTGGTAAATTTATATTTGGATAATAATTACGAGTGTTTTGTGATATCGAAGTATCATATCGGTAATAATAAGCAAGGTGAATATATTGCCGTAGAAATAATCTGTCATATAACGAATTATGACATGCAAATGTTATATAGCATGCAACTTTATTTTAAGAAATAATGCCTAGTACATAATAAACTTTCTTCATTAAGTTGTGAAGTATATCCAAGCAAACTATGGTATATCTCTGTAGTGTATTTCTACAAGAAGAGATCTCTCCTTTTGTTGACGTGTTATCTTGGATAATATCGTTTTCTTGAATAGTTTTTAAGTGGTGTTAAAGAAGACGCCTTCGTTAATAATATAAGTTTGAAGATAATAAAATAAATACAAATTAGAGCCAAACATCCACGGAAAAATTTAGATCGGCCTATCTAGACAGGTGGGAGCGTTGTACCACGCAATATAGTGGTAAGGACCAGTATTAAGAATTCTATAAGGTAAAGAAATAATTTTTGACAATTTGAAATTTAGATTACAGCAAATAAGATATAAACATAGTAAATGTAGAATTGTTCATTAATATCACAAATGTGGATGAAATGCTTGTTCGTTTCCAGCAGCTTACAAACAATAGTCTTAAGAATAACTACACATTTCTCAAAGAAAATGCCTCATTATACATCCTTTGTTTAAGGAAAGAGAAAAATACTTCCTAGAATCGAGTTTTAACACTTCATTCTAGATTCGTTGTCCAATCCCAATTATTAATTATACATGGTGATTATAAATGATTTTAAAATAAAATATATCAAAACGATTAATAAATTATAATATTTCTGTGCGAATTATAAAACGAATCAACAGATTTGAAAGTTCGATTTCTCATATTTATAATCTTAACTCATGATGACAGATAGCAGCACAAGCCTAGCTCTTAAAATGTCATGTATACACCAGAAGGCATTCCATGTTTTGGAATATGAGAAATGTTTTTTCTGTTTTTAGCGGACATGTGATTTCGTAGACAGTTTTAACTGAACTGCCAGGGCACCAAATCATTCAGAGGTGGGTATCGATAATTTAAGAAGATTATAAATCTGTGTAAAGGTAAAAACCCAGGGCGTCGAAGCGTTTTGTTTTACGAATTTGAATTAGGCTATGTTCTGAAGATAACTTAGCGGTTTTCCTGTGGCCTCCAAGATCTCCTGATCTGAAGTTTGTGAATGTTTCCTTTCCGGGCCTGTGAAAGATACTGTATATATGCCTTTACTACCAATAACTGGATGAGCTCCAGGATCGCATTACAGTTGCATTTACGACCATTAGTAGGGATATGCTAGAACTCTTTTAGGGGAGCTGGACTACAACTTAGTTGTGTATTTCGTGATAAAAGATAGCCACATCGAACGTTGGTAACAGTATGTCTGAAATTTTGAGAGAGTCTGTATGTTTTTGTGTATAATTCGTATGTGTTATACATTTTTAGCACAATCCAATAACTCCATGAAAATCAATACACGAGCCAAAATTCAGTTAGTTTTCTTACAAGAAACATACAAACATAGTTATATATTGCAAAACGAGATCTCTCAGCTACAAAGCGAATAAAATGCAGGTAGTGGCCTGTGTTGTATGAGTTCTTTTTAAAATGTTATATGAAACCACTAAAGAGCAAATTACGTTACTGAAATTTAAAATTCCATGGAAGACTATCAATTTCCAACATGCTTCTTCCCTGTAGAATTTGAATTAGCTCGTGTATTCCAAGAAAGCAAAAAGTGGAGATAGAGAGAGTGATCGGTGTATAGTATTTTCAGAAACGAGGGTAGCTGCGTGCTTATGTTAACATGTAATCTTACTGTAAAATTATTTCATAGAACAAGAATTGCAGAGAAAAACACTATTTTTAGACGAAGCATTTGCCTCACAGAGAAGAAATTGACAACACGCGCCGGAAAGGCAACGGAGGGTATTGTGATTATTGATCTACGCCAACACAGGTACAATAGGCCTAATGTTTAAAGGTTTCGTCGCTCTTCATTAAAAATTACATAAAATAACTCATTCTTATGGGGAAAAAAATCATGTTTTCTTGGAAATGTCAGAAGGAAACACGTATTAGAAAACAAAAGTTTCAAGAATAAAATTAAAAATAAGCATGTTATAATCAAAGAAAGAAACCTGTCAAACTCTCATCAACAGTACCTTTTTGGTGACCATGGCAAATAAGCAGTGACAATTACAAAGAGAGAAGGAATTTTATGTTTTATTAGAAATACAACTTAAGTTTCTAATAGTGTTAGTTATTATACATATGAAACAGTCCTAGTATGCATACATATTAGTCATTTTACACGTAAACAAAGGACTATATAGAAATGAGCTGCAAAATATGAGAAGTAGTCAGTCACTTTTGACAGTAAATTTCATATATACATTCACCAAGTAACACAACTTCAACTGATCTTCGTAGAGTAGTTGGAAGTTGTTTCATCTTTTTGATGGTCATCAGTGCAAATCTCATCTTTCGAAGTAAAACTTTTTTTATAAGTTTTGTTCTGTTCATTTCGTAAACAACAATTGTTTATCCCAAAATGTTTCCTAATATTGTTCGCTTCCTTTTAGTTTATTTGGATATTTTGAAACAAATCAGAATTATTTCTTGAGAATTCCGTGAAAAGGACCATTTTACTCCTTTTGTAATTTGACAATGGCCATCATGAGTCGTGGTGCTTTCAGTATAAGAAATTGCCTCTGCATGAAATTATCATTTTTCCTTTCAATCACGTGTTTCATCCTGTTGTTTCCTGTATCACACTGTAGCAGTACTTTCTGTGTGGTTCAACGTTCACACACCTATATCACTTGTGACTGGCATAGTATGGAAAATTTCTTCTGTCCTTAAGCTTTGTAGACCACTGTATATTTCGAGCGACCATAGTTCAGTTGATATAGCGATTCGGAGCACGACACCATTGTTATAAAAGGTTCTTCAGGAAATTTATAGATTTTCAACTATAGTAATGGAGTTGCACTATATAGTCATTTTACTTTTGTTTGTGTTTTGAAATAAATAATCTGAAAGGATGATTGCTTTATTTTAAACAATGTAAAAATACTTTCCAACAAGAAAGTAAAAAGATTAAACAATATAGTTTTATAGCGAGCATTACTTCCAAACTTTAGTAAACGATTTTTTGGGGAGGTAAGGTAGCGTGGTGTTTACAAAACAATGGAACATTGTGCTTTTAAATTATTTCAATGTTAATTTCCTAAACAATTTTATTTCTAGACACAATTTAGTTTATTACAAACTTTATATTATTTTACATGTCTTTTATGTCCTGCGCCTCTGCCTTCCCTTTTCTTTTAACAAAATAGTGTTAAAACGGAACTACCTGAAACAGGCCAATTCGTCCATGTTAGGAACGGGCCATCTTAAACAATTATAATTTTATCAAAACGTTTCAAAACAAAACTAGTGAAGCAGTGAACTGGGTCTTAGTGCTGTGACTTTTTATAAAATTTTCCGTAAGGGAGATGAATGGAAGTGGAAACGATTTTATTATTGTGGCCAGCTCAAGGATTGGTGCTCTAGTAGAAATTACACGCAATTTAGAAAGACTGGTGTTTCTATAGCCTTTTACGAACACTGTTTTCATCCTCTAAAACACATACAATTTTGGTGTGAGCATAGTAGACTAGTGGTTCGCTCTCCTTTAGCTTAGCCAGCACAAAATTCCAGCTTTCTTTCTGTCACACACACACACACACACACACACACACACACACACACACACACACACACACATATATATATATATATATATATATATATATATATATATACACAGGGTGCGGCACGTAAAACCTGCCCGTCGTAATATTCTGGTATATTGTGTTTTTGGCAACACTTAAATAATCTACCTTCCTACCAGGAGATGGCGTGTCGAGGTCGGGTCGACTTACGTGACCTGCAGCAGTCACGTGCAGCCGCAGCCAGTGAAACTTGTCGAAACCAGTTGAGAAAAAGGCCTCGTTGTGTTAAGCCGGGTGAGTGTCAGTGTGTGATAATGCCGTATTCGATATCCGAGCGTGTTGTCATTGTTGAAGGGTTCATTCTCACTGGATCTTTTGTGAAAACAAAGAATTTGTTTCGGGAGAAATTTCCAGGACGTTCTGTGCTAGCAAAAAGCACCATTCAGGAATTGATTGAAAAATGGCGGCGTACAGGATCGGTTCAAAATGCTCCCAGGAGCAGACGACCATCTGTCTGCACACCTGAATTAAAGATGCAGGTGGTGGAGATAATGACAAGAAGTCCTCGAAAGTCAACCAGGAGATTGAGTCAACAGGTTCATGCGAGTGAGAGAAGTTGCAGACGTGTTTTAAGGGGACTGAAGTTAAAACCGTACCGGATAAGTGTTGTGCAAGAACTGAAGAAGCCTGACCTGCAGAAGAGGGTGCATTTCTGTTCATGGCTGTTGAGCAATGTTGCCAGTGGTTTCTTGGATCCACTAATGCTTATCATGAGTGACGAGGCGTGGTTCCACCTGTCTGGGTACGTAAATTCCCAAAACAACCGGTATTGGTCGACAGAAAATCCACACGCAATCCACCAGGTACCCTTGCATGATGAGAAGATTGGTGTTTGGTGTGCCATTTCCGCTACACGCGTTATTGGGCCCATATTCTTTGAGACGACAGTGAACAGTGACGTGTATATGGGAATCCTGGAGGAGTTTTGTACACACTTGACCGAAGAGGAGCGTCAGTTATGTTACTTTCAGCAGGACGGTGCAACATGCCACACATCAGCTGCATCATTGTCCCTTGTGCATGAGTTGTTTACACCAGAGAGGACAATCAGCAAAGGCTTGTGGCCTCCTCGGTCACCAGACTTGTCCACGTGTGACTTTTACTTATGGGGACTGTTAAAGGGAAGAGTATACGAAACAAATCCACACACAATTGAAGAACTCAAGACCAGGATCCAGGATGTCACCAATAGTATTACAACACAAGAACTGACAAGGGTATATATGAATCTCCTCAATCATGCTCACATGTGTGTTGAAGTGGGCGGAGGACACTTTCAGCACCTGCTGTGAAGGCTGCTGTGAAGGTGAGTAGTCATATTCAATACATTACATTTCATTTATGTGTTGTAGTTAATCATATTCAATACATTACATTTCATTTTATGTGTTCACTTTACGGGCCGGTTTTACGTGCCGCACACTGTACTAGGTTTACGGAACACTTTGTGGCGCATGTGAAAACTGTTCCGATTCCTGTTTCAGTTCCGAATACACAACACAGAAGAATCTGCAATCGACTACGAACATAGCAGACGTTTTAAGATTACACAAGAAAGGCTACGCAACATATATTCCAATTCAAAGTCTAGAAAACTTATTATCATTGGCAGAAATCAAGAAGTGGCGACATTTCTTCATTTTTCCTAAATAACATACAAAGTCTGCCCCGTTTTACTCGTTCACTCTTTTACGCCGAAAATAGTGAAGCAGAGATTAAAACACACAGACACAAACCTATGGTTTATGGAGCACCTGGTAGCGTATGCCCCAATAAAATTTCGGTTCCAGTTTAGTAGAAATAACACG
Organism: Thermobia domestica; assembly: GCF_964235325.1. NCBI lineage: Eukaryota > Metazoa > Arthropoda > Insecta > Zygentoma > Lepismatidae > Thermobia > Thermobia domestica. The sequence continues at coordinate 241,847,230 of NC_137463.1, read as the reverse complement.
CATGCGCAGAAACTAATAAAAAATAATCAACTTTTGAACACCTGTGTAACATTATAACCTTTTAACTCTTACATGCAGAGATTTTATAATGCTACGGTATATTTTCACATGGACCCTATTTTCCAGCCCCCAAATCCTCGTTCTCTTTTCGAATCCCTATTTAAAAGAGCATATATTCTAGCACATATGTAACATAGCAGAGGTGTATTTGTTCTCTTTTAAGGCAGTCAAAATTTAGGGGTCAAAGTCCTTTTTGGCAACGAGTGACAGATCTGGGGCCCTTCAAATAAGTGCTCGGCGTATATGACATTGATATTAATTTGGTGGTGTCTAATTCGAAATCTCAAAAATCGTGACCGGAAGTGCGGTTTTGTGGGTCAAGGTGACCTCGTAGCGACTCGGCGGTTTCAGATTCGTGCTCGACGCACCGAGTTAGATAAAAAGGAATGATTTTTCGAAATTGTCAAGATTTAGGGGTCAAAGTCCTATTTGGCAACGAGTGTCAGATCTGGGGTCGTGAAATTCGAGTTCAGCGTATATGACATCGGCATTAATTTAATGGTGTCGAATTTGAAATCTCAAAAATCGTGACCGCAGTTGGAGTTTTATGGGTCAACACGACCTCGTAGGGACTCGGTGGTTTCAGATTCGTGATCAGCGTGTATGACATCGATATTAAGTTCGTGGTGTCGAATTCAAAATCTCAAAAATCGTGACCAGAAGTGCAGTTTTGTAGGCCAAAATGACCTCGTAGCGACTCGGCGGTCTCTGATTCGTGCTCGACGCACCGAGTTAGATAAAAAGGAATGATTTTTCGAAATTGTCAAGGTTTAGGGGTCAAAGTCATGACGTCACGAGCAACCAATACTGAGTAGAAATGAAAATAACATGATAACCATTATATTTAGTCCCAAAATGCACTAGAATTAAATTGTAGAAGACAATTAGAGAAACAAAATTAAAAAAGTAGGGAGTACAAATGGTTACGGAGTTATAGTGAATAATAGACCCCTCCCCTCCCGTGAGGTGTTTTTCTGGCATCCTTCATTTTTGTGATCAGTGATGGGTATATATTAAAAGAATATCGGATGCCAAATTGTTACATAATTTGCACTTAGAACTCAATTTTTAAGCCCCATTACTTAGACTAATCTATTCTTTTTCATTTTGTTTCTTTGTTCAGTTTGCATTAGTAATCTGAATGCAAGGTATGGACTACGCTACCTACTATGTTTATTATAATGTATTCAGATCAGTACGTTTAATGAACTCTACCGAATTTGCAACCGAACTACGCGAAAAGACAGGATGTGTGTTAAACTTTTGGCATGATCCTAGACGTGTCTCGGAACTTTCCTTACTGCGTTCAAATCCAATATTTTTTTATTTGTGCTCACATTTCTTTTTCTTCTTCTATCTTCTTTTCTCTCTCTCTCTCTCTCTCCGTCTCACTTCTGTATCTCTAACAGGTATCTATTGGTTTCAATTTTTTATTCAGATATGTTTAAGTTTCTCCCTACATCAACTTATGAATCTCGTTTCGTCTCATTTTTATTCTTTCATTCATTGACACTAGTGCATGTATATTTTGAAATTAGAATTGTTGTTGCTGATGTTAATATGTGAGAGAGGAAAGGAGGAGAGAGAGAGAGGTTCTCTCTACCAGACACGATTATTTGATAAGAAGGTGTATATTGGATGGCCTAGCTGGAAGGCGTTTGCTGTCGCTTTTTTATGCTGAGTGTATACGTTCAGTAATTCACCATGAATATAACTTACGAGCAATGACACAATTTGTAACAAAACTTAAAACTATATATTTCCGTACATGCAAAATACAAAATAATAATAATAATAATAATAATAATAATAATAATAATAATAATAATAATAATAATAATAATAATAATAATAATAATAATAATTACAAAAATAAAAAAACACTTTTTATTTTTTACCCATACCATGTACGTGTTAAGATGAATGTACAAAACAAGTTACAAAAGTTTCATAATTGTAACTTTAGAGGAATGGCACAATTTGTAGAAAACCCTAAAATTTACTTTGTATGCCCATTAATGTTTACAGTGTAACCTTAGGATTCAGTGGTTTCTTAGAATCTACTGAGATAGCAGAAATTAAGCTTTCATTTGACACCTGGGTGAGCCCAATAACTTGAAAAATAAGAAAGTTATGGCAATTTTAGTCCATGATATCGAGTGTCGTTAAGTGAAATTGGCGCCTAATTCATATTTTTCAAGAACTTGTCCCCGGCACATTTAAAAAATCCGGGAAAAATAATTTGGTATTTAAGGATGAAAGAAATTTGACGAGAATCTGAGAAATTGAAGCACGGTGATGGTTTAAAATTAGGCTTTTTGAGATGGAATGACCCAAAGACGAAGAGTCAAAACCTTGTAGTTGTAAGTTTACACTGCTAGGCGTGAACGACCAATACAAGAGATACTGTGCAAGAAAGAAAGAGAAAAGTCTGTACTAATCAAAAATGACATGTAAAGTTTTACAGGAATGATTGTTTTACTCTACCTGTCGCCTTACTTTCCAGCAGGAACGTTTCAGATAATCAAAATATTCGATTGCAGTGCAGTGAGGTCTATTGTGAACCAGGTAGTAGAGAGTTGTACTAAGTAGCAATGTTTAGTGGTTGTGTTTTGTGTTGGCGGGAACCATTGATATTCAGGAAAAAGAAAAACTTTCACCGTAAAATACTGTTTAGGTCAGCAGTACTCGTATGAATGGCGTATAAGCGTTTATTAGTGGAAATCAGATTATGAATTACTTGGTACCACAGACTTTTCACTTCACTTGTGGGGAGAGGATGATTCACATTTTGCCAAATTGCGGGCTAGTTATGTTGTGGATGGTGCATAAGAATATAAACACTTTCTGAATTGTCGTGCTGTTGTTGGAGTATGTCGTATAAAATGCAAGTATTACCGGCCTGTTCTTGGGTCAGGGGGGAGGCAAAGATGCCCAGGTTAATTTGAAGTCACGAAGATAAGACGAACAAAGTTTTTCATGGCGTAAGTTAGAGGGGTTATTGCCATGGATTCTGGTTGTCCAACACGTTAACCACTTTGCAGTGTGTGTATTTGCATTTAAGGACTGTAACTGTATGTTTTTTTAAAAAAAGTAGTGCTTTAGCTTTCTGGCGAATATTAATCAAATATAGATTTTTATGAGCGTATGGGAAGGATAAAACCGGCCGTCGTACTCGGAAAAAGGATTCCATGTACAGAATCCACCCAATTAGGTAGTCTACTTTCTTAGTATACATTTCTGTTTAAGGAAAGCTTGTGCAACATACCAAAGTTTGGAGCAGATTTAAGGGTTAGCATATGACACCAGTTAGTACAAGTGAATTGCGCGTGATTTATCTGCTTGACTTTGTATATGCATTTGGGTTATGATCGGCTTTCATATATGAGGATGGTAAGTTATGACATCATTGGTAAATGTTATAACAAGAATTTTAAAAACGGAGTCAGGCTGCTCGTGCCAAGTGTTCAGCGGGGAATGTTCAAGGTCTCGTGCCAAGTGTTCAAGCTCTTATAGAAAGCATGATATTGTTCTTTAATCAATCATGAACGACATAAACAAATCTTTCAGCTTCTCTTCTTGAAGAGGAATCAACCACAATATTTGCTTTCAAGTTGAAACACTTTCTCATTTCGGAATCTTCTTGAGATTTGCAGGCATTTAAAATCCTGTTCGTGACAATATGTTAAGAAAATATTGTTAGTATCACATTTGCAGAACTGGAAATGTATAATCTTCAGCTATTGTGCTTGACTCTCCTCACTGTCAGTTTTCTTGTTCTTCAATATTTGTTTTTGTACTGCACCAAAGTCATAAAACTCCTTCTTGTCCATTTTAAAAACTTCGTATCGTCTTTTCCTTGACGCTGTCTAGGTTACAATAAACCATTATGAGGGATAATTAATGTTAACGTTCCTAGCAGGCCTCTCAATACTAGCATGAACTCAATCACCCTCCGTTAACAATTGTCCCAATTCAAAAAGGCATTAGTTTATCTCTGGAAATTCTGTGTTTGGGTCGCATGTAAGAACATGGTGGACGTTTTGATATTATGATTCTGTCCTCCGATTGTATCAGTAAATAGGGAAATGAGACGGCCATAGGTAATTCTACTAAGTTCTTGAAACATTCACGATGTCAATTCATGCTACATATACTTAGTTGCTTTCTTTGCAGCAAGGTTGTACACAGACTATATACAGCTAGTATTCACTTGTAGGTAGAAAATATCTTTGGCAGAAATGAATGAGCAGTATCCAGAAGCTTCCATGTCAAATTCCAGCAAATGACATTCTCCAGCTAAAACTGTTCTTGGTCCCATTTTTGAACTGTCGGTCCGATTCTTTCCTACTTAAATGTTCAAAATAATCTTGTTGCTCTGCCTCTTTATGTTTTCTAATAAGTTTTTGATGTGATAACAGCGGTTACATACATGTTTTCTTGGTACACTAAAAGCTATGTTTAATTCTTTGTTGAATATTTCCCTGTACAGTCAATTTTTCTCTGGAATAACATTCTGTTCTTCACATTCTTTTTTGTACAGGCCATACATGATTTGTACTTTGGGATCAGCTGGAACGTATTTTATTGTAGTACCTTAGCAACAATAATGAGACTGAACCAGAGGAAAAGATCATATATGATTTCTTAGAGAGAGCCCCTCTGACTTTAAGATCAGTTCGTAAATGAGAGATGAGTTACTATTTTTAACGGCAAGGAGAAGTGATGGAGTCACGTCGATTTGTTACCAAGTAGGTGATTCAAAATTGTATATATATATATATATATATATATATATATATATATATATATATATATATATATATATATATATATATATATATATATAACAAAAATCCGATTTTTGGAGTTACGTGCCTCTGGTTCTCATATGAAGACATGTATTCTTTATGTATTTCAATAACGTATTTCGTAACGACTTTCTTCTCCCTTATTTTACCCTTTACGGTCACCTAATAAATAATTTATTTCTAGTTTATTCTTCAAGAAACTTATTTTTTTTTTGTCCTTGAGTACATATGTTCTTCTTCCCCATCCAATTTCATTGCAGTTTCCCTTTGTTACATTCTATCCAGTCAATTGTCTCTTTTGGTGCAAAAGATCCATATTCGATACATATTCGATATCCAGTAGTAGTTCATGAGGTGCGAATCGTATATTAAGCTGTGGATCAATGTCTTACATAGCTTCGCCGCTGAACAACCGAATAAAACTCTAATTAATCAACCAACCAATCATAACTGCATTTTGAACCTTTCTAGTCATTAGTTAATACCCATGTTTCTGCTTCGTACTTTGCAATTTTCCATATGAAACATTTCATAAGTACCTAGGTATTTCTTCTAAAACTTTATTTACCAACCCAAGAAATGAGTGTTTCGTCTTTGTAAAACTTTCTCCTGTTCCACCTAGTTTTAGCTTTATGCACAGTTGAAAAACGTTGTTAGGTAGTAATGGAAAGTGACACTAGTTTCATTTCTCTCTTTCTCTCTCTCTTTCCAAGTTCTACAATTTACTCAGTTCACTACAGTTTACCCAGCTGAAGGATTATTTTGAAGTTTGAAACTTCTACTCGAAAAACAGCACTGTTTAAAATCAGTCCAATGCAAAGAGAAACAAAAATATTTAACACATGTTGAAATGAGATGTTTAGATTTAGCATTATCTAATATCTAGGTAGAATCTAATAAAATCACAAAATGAGGTTTCATGTCGCTAGGACTATGCTTACTATTAGTTTTATCGGTCGTAGTGTTCGTGAAAGTATAAATAAGAAGTGATGATAGGTGTTCTTGGTAGGATGCGATATGTAAATAGGAGTGCAATGTTGAGTTTTGTGTGTGTTATTCGACGTGCAATAACGTAAATTTTGAGTAATTTTCCTTGAAAATTTTTGATATATATATTTCAATGTTTTGATCAATAGGATAGACCTGTTTCTGTAAAGATTTTCTATTAAATTTATATTTAATTCACATAACGAATGTTGGATTACTATTAGTGTAGTACTCAAGGTTAATTGTGTTTTAACCATCTTTCTTCCAATCTTTTCTGAATTCGTAATAATTTGTTAGATGATATTTATCTGTAAAACAAGGAAGACAAGTTAATTACAGTGGCTCATTAATATGCGACTTTCCTGACAACACAGTAGAATATATGTAATAATATTATCATAGAAGATTTTCCCTATCACCAATACCATAATTAATTCAAAATAATTTCCAGTATAGGTAATTCTGTGACTATAACTAGAATATGCTAAGTTCAAAGATTTTCTATACTTTTCGTAAAGTACCAATTATTGATTAAGCAAGTTATGAAATTGTAAATTATTCCATACGCGATTATTCCAGACTATGCTCTAGTTATCATATTTACTAACATTCACATAATGATAAAATAATAATAAAAAGTATTCAATTTACTTGTCTTTATCTTTGTTTTGTTTTTGAGTTGTAATATACAAATTGAATAAAGAGACATGAATCTTTACACTAAATCATTTTATGTAATATTGGTCTCTCAGTAGAAACTATAATCAATTTATCAATATATCAGAGTTACACTATGATAAGTCTATTTTTGGTCGAAATTGAGTTGGAATGCTTTTCTTAAAATTTCAAGTATGCTGTTTCCAGCGGTGTAATAATGCATAATTGAATATATCTTTAATAATATAGAAAATGATAACGTTTCAACTAATATAAGTCTGCATCTCAGTTGGACGTAAACAATGTTAAATATACTTATGCGAATTGCAAATACCTTTATTCAAGCTTGCAGCAAAGTAGATACATACTCAATTCGAACATTCATTTATGTTGAGCATGCAAGAAAGGATCACCCAAAATTTTCTAGAATGACCTGGGATTGGGAAAAGTTGATAAGAAAGAGAATCAATTTACCGCACTCAATATTGATTTGAAAAATTTCAAAATCTTTAAGGTGCTATATATTTTAATTCTTTTGTGTTCTTGCAAGAAACGTACCGGTGAACATACACCTCTATCAACAGTAGTTCAAATCCAACTGCGAAAGAAAAAATCCTTTCCTTGGGAATTTTACTTCAGTGAATTTATTTTGTGAGTGCGATTCTGTGAAAGTGCGAAACAATCTGTATGTCCAGATAAAGTTCCTTATTTAAGTGATGAACTGAAACCTGTATTTGTTTTCAAAATAAAGATATCTTGTTATTTTATTGAAATAATTTAAACGTTTGACATGAGTATTACACCAATATTAAAAAATGCAAATTTCGTGAGTTCGAATTCATGAGAAAAATGCTGTGTTACATTTGCTTTATTTTCTTGCTCTAAAAATAACACTGCATTTTCACTAATCTGTGAAGTTATGGTTTAGCTAAAAGTATTACTTGAAGTTTTCATTCAATTTAAACAACAATTTCGTGGTAATCTTTAAGAGAAGTGTAATTTTTTGTTAAAGGTTTAAAAGTCATTTGACACTTATATGTATGAAAAAGTTATTTAAAAAGTCATGTATAAATTTGATGAGAAAAAGGTAATAGAAAACGATGTCTAAAAGTTTGTGTTCCTAAAAACATATTCTACTTTCTAGGTAGTTAATAAAACTTAAGAATAATTGCATTGGTTCTTGCTTCAAAAACACTATTATCGTTTCTCCTATAAAGATACGAATTTATGACTTGGTTTAGCTTTACTTTCGAGGTGCAAATTGTTAGTATGACAATCACTAGGTTCGAAAAAAATAACATTTCTTTTCTACTTAACAGTAATGATTTTAATAAAGTAGACAATTTTGGCAGACACAGAGAAAAAACTATGCTTCTTTTTTCAAATTTGTGCTTAACGTTTTGCTTTAATTTATTATTCACATACATTTACTTTTAAGACATTAAAAGCTTTCTAGAATCCATTTGTAATGTAACGTTCTATTATTATGTAGATCCATTTAGAGTCCATTAATTACAAAAGAATAAAATGGCTTCATGTTATGACCACGGCGTCATGCTATCAATCCTACTTTCTAGAATTGATTTGATATTCTAATTAATCTTCAATACAAAAATGTCCTTCGAAGGAGATTCTGAATAATTCAAACACATTATCCTTATACAAGTGGTAAAATTAATGCAAGTAGAGAAGAATGTTTGTTACTGTTACGAATGGCAAGCAACAAATGCTGTAATCTGCTAGTTGGCAGGATATTTTGTTGATCAAAAAATACTGGGCAGCTCCCAAACCCACAATACGCAGGAGTTGTGGTGCACATGGATAGACTGCATTTCTTCAGATTATATTTGTTTCCTTAAAGACCACTATTTCATGTGACATTAATATAAGAAAGTAACAAGACCCATACGATTTAAGTAAATTTTAAATATTTTCTCCTTCAGCTAATATGTATTATATTTTAGAGAAATACAAAAGTTTATATGCATGTCACATGTGTACACTCACACAATAAATTTTTTACAGAGGAAGTTTTGTTACGTCATAAAATTTTGATATGTTCAAAATCCGGATGTCACACGAACTGGCCAAAGGACTCGCATCTGTCTCCTACTTGTAAGTTTTATTTCTTTGTTTTGTGTGAAAAGATCAATAACTGCCTTTCTACTTTCAGGATGTGTGATAAGATTATTAATTACTTGTTTTTTCAGGAAAACAAATTCATACCAACAAGTAAAGTAACATTTGCTTCTTTCCTTTTTCTTTAGAGGACACGTCTAAAAGATGAGGCACCTAGCTTACTTGCTCTTCAAGAGTAAGAGTATCATCATTATTACAAAACCATGTATACATATTGTATAACAAAAAGTGAATACTTTTTGTTAAATATAACTAGTTGAAAAATTAATATCTTCTATCATTTCTTGAAGCCCATTTCTTCCCCAACACGAATTGTTTTTTTTCTTTCGTTTTGAATAATTTTGATTTCAAAGTTTTCAATTTGAAAATATTAATTTCGAGAATGTTAAATTTGAAATTTGGTTTGAAAATATAGTTAAAATAATTCGTTTCAAAGTTTATTTAGAAAATTTTAAGTTTGAAATTTTGATTAAAAATTTTTAGTTTAAAATATTGAGGTCGAAGATATTGGTTTGAGAAAATTTTAAAAACTTAGTTTCAGAATTTTCAGTTTATAAAATTTGTTTTCATTTGAATATTTAAAAAAAAATCAGCTTTTCGTTCGAAAGTTTTCATCCTCAGAAACATAGTTTAAAAATACTGATTTCAAAGTTATCAATTTAAAAATATTTATTTCGAAAATTTGAAAATTGAAATTCGGATTGAAAATATAGAGTTCAAAAATTTGGTTTGAAAATATACAGTTGAAAAGTTTTGGTTTGGCAATTTTTGAAAATTTTAATTTTAAAGTTTTCAATTTAAGAATATTAATTTCGAAAATTGAAATTTAAAATATTGAGTGTGAAAATATTGGTTTAAGAATTTTAATTTGAAATCTTGTTTAAGTGTAAACTATTGAGTTTGAAAGTATTGGTTTAAGAATATTTTATTTGAAATTTTGGTGAAGTTGAAAATATTGAGTTTAAAAGTATTGGTTTTAGAATTTTTAATTTGAAACCTTGGTTTGAAATATTTTTGAGTTCTTGAAAAAGTAGATTGGAAACTTTTTGTTTTTAAATTTTGATATAAATATTTGAAAAATTATTTGAATTTTTGCTTGAAATTGCTTAGTTGAAAATTTTTAGTTTTCAAAATTTTGTTTGAATTTTTCTTTATTTTGAAACTTTTTACATTTATCGAAACCATTACTAAAAGAATCGGAACAATTTAGATAAAAACACTATATATCTCTTAAGGAAATGTTCACTGAATTGACCTTAGCAACAAAACGCTGTGTTTAAGGAATCGCTCATACCAATAACATTGTTTCGTAGCCATTGTTGTCTCATGTGATTAATCATTGAAGATAAAACATATAACAAGGAATAACTCCGAAATTTGAATTTTGACTATTTTTACCCATGAATGGTACTAGAGATCTTGCAAACACCTGGTCATCTTGAGGGCTGGTGCTAATGAAAGTGTTCCAGTCAGCCTAGGGGTGAACTATTGGAAGTGTTGTTATTATCATGCAATCAGAAACGAAGAAAATTAATGAATAATGCCTCTACCAACCAATCAGTGTAGGGGTTGAGCCAACGTGGGAAGACTGATACTATCGCCCAATCAGTGAGTAATGTAACATGTGACCTCTATCAAACAATCAGCGTAGGGGTTGAGCCAACGTGGGAAGACTGATACTATCGCCCAATCAATGAGTAGTGTAACATGTGACCTCTATCAACCAATCAGCGTAGTGTGTAGTCTAAAAGTATTCCATACAACAATATGACCTATGAGGTGCTTAGAGGTGTTATTATCCAATCAACCTAAGGAGGCGTGGCTAATAGAAGTTCAATCAGCCTAGGGGTGGGACTAATGGATATATTGATAATATCACACAATCAGAAACGAATAAATTAATGAGTAATACCTCTATCAATGAATCAACGTAGGGGTGGAGCCAAGGGAGAGGGTCTGTTACTATTAACCAATTAAACGACGTGACAAACATCTTGGCATTTGAAGGCGGCGCTTCAAGTTCCCTTTAAATGCTGCTAGCAAATGAGAGGCGAGCGATATTGCCACGTTTATTTTGTACACATCTACGTCTATACTCTGCCACCTGATCGCGCCATAGTTCGTCTGCTTAGCCATAACCACATCCCTTAGCACTCGGCAACGTCGCGTTAGAACTTGCGTTTTATTCGTTTAGCTGAAATGCCAAGATGTTTGTCTCAGGCTTTAGTAACAAAGCAATTAATGAGTAATGCCTCTATCAACCAATCAACGTAAGGGTTGAACTTAGGAACAAGGGGAAGGGGAGAAGAGAGGGTTAAGGGTTACCATGTGACTGGAGGCTTGATTTTGAAAGCGATACACTTTTTACTGACGTCGGCTCTTTATACGCAGGGGCTTACTACTATAGATATATATTCTAACCCAAGTCATGTAGGATTTCGATGGTTAATATTGTGTTTTTAAATTTCCACGTGGTTCTCTTGATTCCCTTTCTTGTATTTCTTCCATCATCCCTCATTAATGAATTTAGTATACCAAAGCTCTATATATTCATATTGTCTATCTGTGTTCTTCAGGGAGACAAACAGTCTCAAGAACTATTTGATGGATTATCATAAATTTTGACCATGCTGTATAGAGTCAATAGTTAAGAATCAAGTTCCTTGATGAATGGAATATTCAAACCGAAAGCGGTACAAATAAAAGAATTCTGATTTTAACGTCAATCACTGTACAGTAAATATTGTAATAGATAGCGAGAAGCGGTTAGCTGTAATCGACATACATAATATTCATGTAGACAGAATAGTACCTAATTTGGGTACCTGCTGAAAATAGTGAGCTTAGTTAATTAGAGATCATTTTCCGCTTTAGAAAATGTATGTTGGGTCAAGTGTCAGACATAGTAGGAAAGAAAAGAACAATTTTAGGTGTAATAGAAACGAGGAAGAGAGACTGGTTGGAACATTACCTTGAAAGGAACTGTGACATGAAGAACGTGCTAGTATGTATGGTTGCAGGAGAAACAGGGAGCGACGAAAGAGGCTACAGTTGATGGATGGTATTAAGATACGAGTTGAGTAGTATAGGTTTGACTACTTGACCTGTTAGGAGTCAAGTAGTGTAGGTTTGATGTGTATGCATTGTTTAAGCCTAGCTGTGACTTATTATATCTATTGAGATATGCTGAATTCTGACAACACCGAGGTGGAGGGTGACTAATCATATAAGTTAAATCATGGAGGGAGATGGCGATTACCGTACAATATTTAGTTTTCCTAACCTGTGTGAATATGTTCGAAAAATGTATCGTTTACGTCGCTCGTAAGTAGTAGCAATGTAAAGCAAAAGTAAATGATCGATTTCTTTGGTTTTCGGTCAATTCATTCAACTTTTCACTTTTCCTTGTTTCTCTAAATGCCATACTACAATTTAATGATCAATGAGTATTTTCTTTGCAACTCTTAGTGTTTTCATTTTCTGCAGAACTAATCAGCTTCAATTCGTAGTGTCCAATGAACGAAGTTTGTGATCTTTCTTATACTCCAAGAGTAGGTCACCACAACATATTTTTTTAGATCCAATCTTCTGTTCTAAGGTCGCTTACATTACCATAATTTATATCTCACTTTCATTAATGTTTCACTTTATTTTCGGTCCTTTGCAACCTAATTTAAATAGTTAAGCTGCATTAGAGTTTGGAAAGTTCTATAATATTTTGGCTTCCTAACGTCTCAGGCATGAAAATAGACGAATACATAGATATACAGGGTGTTTATAAAAGAACTCCGGGTGTTGGATTTGTTATGGCAACATTTGTACCGAGTTTTGTTCTTCTTTTGTTTTTCTTTTGTTCTTCTTTCCCTCGTTTTGTATCAGCTGTAGTGCAAGTGCTAATGTTAGAATAAAGATAGTATTTTTTGCCTTCTATAATATAACATTAACGTTTTATTGTAACATCTGGCGACCGTGACACGACTGAAAAACGACTTAAATAATGGAGAAGGCAAAAAGAGTGAGAACAGTGGCGAGAGCTATATTTACAAAAATCGCAAAAAATGTGGAACAGTGTTGTAATGCCGCGAATGTGAACATTGACGAAATTAAAGTGAACTTTGAATTATTGGAGGATAAATACAGGGCAGTTGATGAACACACAATGAATACATTGAACTGTTATTAAAAGAAGAATTCGAAGAAGAAGATTTGGTTCAGGAAACAGAAGCACAAGATAAGTATGTTCTGACATTTTATAGTCTTCGTACGAAAGTTCAAGAGTTGATCGATAAGCATGCATCAAATTCAACTTGTGATACAGACAGTGTTTTGACAGAAGGTAAGAAAGGGGTATTAAGTTACCGGTAATTGAATTGAAGAAGTTTGATGGTGACTTAAAGAATTGGTTACCGTTTTGGAGTCAGTTCAATCGAATCGATGCGGACACGAATATCGCAAACAGAGACAAATTTCAGTATTTAGTTCAGGCCACTCTACCCGGTTCAAGAGCACGCCAATTTGTTGAAAGTTTCCCGTTATGTGATGAAAACTATCCGAAAGTGATTGAAGGTTTGAAGTCACGTTTCGGTCGTGAAGATACATTGGTAGAAGTGTATGTGAGGGAACTTTTAAAACTGGTGTTAAGCAATTTGAACAGTAATAAGCAATTAGAACTCAGTGCCTTGTACGACAAAATTGAGTCACAATTACGAGCATTAAGTACATTAGGAGTGACGACAGACAAATATTCAGCAATGATGTACCTACTAGTGGAATCGTGTTTACCTGAGGAACTTTTGCGAGCATGGCAAAGGGGAACTACGAACTATGGAGAATCTACAGTGGAAAATAGACTGGAAAATTTAATGTTGTTTGTGAGAAAAGAAGTTGAAAGTGAAGAGCGGATAGCACTTGCAGTTGCAGGCTTTGATTTGAAAGATACTTCCAGTGCGATAAAGAAAAGGAAGGATCGAAGTAGTCCCACAGAAACTGTTCCAACAGCGGCAGAGTTAGTTAATTGTAAAGGTAACCCAGAGAAATGTATTTTTTGTAGTGATTTTCATGTTACCGAAGAGTGTTCGAAGGCACGTAACTGGTCTTTCGAGGAAAAAACAAAGGTGTTAAAAGCAAAGGGTTGTTGTTTCAAATGTCTAAAACCGGGGCATGTTAGCAGTAGATGTAGAGTAAAATTAAAATGCACCCAAGTGCAAGGGACAACATTCATACATTATGTGCAAGGGACCAAAAGGTAACAAGGAAAATGACGGTACAGTGAAACAAAGTGTAACGAAACCGGTTATTGAAAATACATTAACTAATAACGTGTATGCCGAAACGTTTTTGCAAACATTAGTTGTAAAAGTAAGGGGTCAAGAGATAGAAAGGGAGGTAAGAGTAATTATAGATACAGGTTCCCAACGATCGTATATTCGAACAGCTACCGCATTGGAAATGGGATACGAAATTGTTAAAAAAGAAAGTGTTACGCATGCACTCTTCGGAGGTATTTGTTCTGCACCTTATGAACATAGTTGTTATCAAGTTAGGTTGTATAGTCTGAAAGGAGATTATGCATGCAATTTTGAAGCGCTGAACCAAGATACAATATGTAGCAATGTGGCGTCAGTAGTTGAAGGTCCTTGGATACAGGAGTTAGAAAAATTTGGTGTAGAAATTTACGACAGGAACCCTGGCGCGATAGAAATTTTAATTGGTTCTGACATTGCAGGAAAATTTTTTACTGGGAAAAGAATTGTGTTGAAGTCCGGATTGGTAGCTATGGAAACATTGCTTGGTTGGGTTTTAATGGGCAAAGTTAAAGTACGTGGTATGTTAAATTCTTGTCTATGGCAACGATGTCCATGTTTTGTAAAGAAGCATCTATAGCGGATTTATGGCGGTTAGATGTTCTTGGTATCACAGATCCTGCGGAAAAGAAGACAAAATTGGAAGCTCAGCAAGCAGTAATGGATTACTTTAATAAGACCGTAGCTATTAATGAGGAGAAGAGGTACGAAGTAATGTTACCTTGGATAGAAGGATCCTACACTTCCTAGTAATATTGAGATGTGCAAAAGAAGATTGAATACACTTATTGCTAAGTTGAAGAAGGAAAACCGTTACGAAGACTATCAACAAGTGTTGAATGAATGGATATATGATGGGGTAATAGAAGAAGTTCCACCAGAAGAAAAGGATAAAGAAGGACATTATTTACCTCATCGCCATGTAGTCAAGAAAAGCAGTACGACGAAAATACGTCCCGTCTTCGACGCTTAAGCCAGGGAGAAAAATTATCCTTCATTGAATCAGTGTTTAGAGAAGGGCATTAATTTGATCGAAATGATACCCTCAATTTTGATAAAGTTTAGGTTAAATAGAATCGGAGTTGTATCCGATATCAAGAGAGCATTTTTACAAATTAGTGTTTGTAAAAGAGACCGTGACTTTTTGAGATTTTTGTGGGTTGACCAGGAGGGAAACGAAAATATATTTCGTCACAAGCGTGTAGTTTTTGGTGTGAACTGTAGTCCATTTTTGTTGTGTGCAGTGATAGAACATCATCTTAAGTTAGAAATGGAAAAACAAAGAGAAGGAAAAAGCCAATATTCCAGAGAAGTCATCGCTCAGCTTTCGAAGTGTTTTTATGTGGACAATTGCGTTACCAGCGTAAGGAATGAAGAGGAGCTTCATCACTTCATTAATGAAAGTACCCAAGTAATGGCGAAAGCTAGATTTGAGCTGAGAGGGTGGGAGCACACTTCTTTTGGCGAGATGGAGCAAGACAACGGAGTACCGGTCTTGGGTCTACAGTGGGAAACGAAACCTGACACTTTGGCTATAAGACCAGAATGCTGCGACGGGTTGATACCAGAAGTTCTTACTAAGAGAGTTATTTTGTCGTTTGCAAACAGGATATTTGACCCCATAGGGATTACTTCTCCAGTGACGTTGTATCCAAAGATCCTTTTGCAAGAAATTTGGCGATTGGAATTAAGTTGGGACGAAGAAGTACCAGGGGCAGTAAGGAAGAAATTTTTACAGTGGGTAGGTGAATTGCCTTTGTTGAAAGAACTTTCATTTCCTAGATATATACAAGGAGATTCAGAAAATTGTAGCCTACATGTGTTCTGTGATGCAAGTGAAAGAGCCTATGCTACGGCAGTTTTTCTTAGAACTGTTACTAGAGAAAACATTAATGTGCAGTTAGTACAAGCCAAGACCAGAGTTGTTCCTATAAAGAAATCAATCATAGCAAGATTAGAATTATTGGCAGCTACTATTGGTGGGAGACTAGCTACTTCTGTGATTGAGGCCTTGAATCTTGAAGGTATACAGATTTATTATTGGACAGATTCTACAACAGTTCTTGCATGGATTAAACGAGATGAGCAATGGAACACTTTTGTTTGGAATCGAGTGCAAGAAATCCGAAAATTAAGTGAAAAAGAAACTTGGCATTACGTACCAGGAACCATGAATCCGGCGGATTTACCATCGAGAGGATGTACTTCAGAACAACTGCTTGAGTCAAAATGGTGGGAAATTCCTTCGTGGCTGCGACGACCGAAGGAGGAATGGCCAGAACAGAAGTATGAATACAAAGAAGAAATCATTACGCAGGAAAAGAAAAAGACGGTCTCATCAGTTATGCTTAATGTTGGAAAGGAGGACAGTGACTGGTATTATCGGTATCCTTCGAAGTACGAAAAATTAGTTCGCATAATAGGTTGGATGAAAAGATTTATTCATAATTGTCGTTCTAAGCAAAGAAGAAGCAACGAATTGTCTGTTGAAGAATTGATATCAGCAGAGAGGACTGTTATTAGACTTGTCCAAACAGATTCCTTTGAGGGTGTTGGCGACAAGAATTTGAAATCTTTGTGTCCGTTCGAAGACAATGACAAACTCATCAGAATAAAAACCAAAATTACAGAACTTTCAGATGTTGAAACCTTCCGTTATCCAGTTGTATTGCCAAGCAGACATCCAGTAGTAAAAATGTTAGTGTACGATAAACATGTGGAAGCTTGTCACGTTGGTGTTCAAGGTTTGTTGAGTCTTCTTAGGGAACAGTTTTGGATACTCAAAGGAAGAAAAACTATTCGATCTATAAGAAAGCAATGTGTCATATGTAAACGATATACTGCCAAGAAGTTGGAACCAATCCCTGTAGCCCTACCCGAAGATAGAATCAGAGATGCAGCAGTGTTTGAAGTAACGGGAGTGGACTTTACCGGACCAGTTAGACTACGAGATGGAGGAAAAGCTTGGATTTGTATATTTACCTGTGCAGTATATAGAGCAGTGCATTTGGAGCGTGTTTCCGGATTATCAACGAGTGACTTTCTTCAAGCCCTTAGAAGATTTATAGCGCGTCGAGGCCGACCTTCGGTCATTTACAGTGACAATGGTACGAATTTTGTTGGCACAGAAAATTTATTGAGCAGACTGGATTGGAAGTGTATAACGTCTTTTGCAACTGTGAAACGCATCAAGTGGAAATTCAATCCACCCAGTGCTGCTTGGTGGGGTGGATGGTGGGAGCGTTTAATTCGATTAATGAAAGGACTGTTAAGGAGAATACTTGGAAAGGCTTCGCTAAATTATGAAGAATTCATTACTGTGTTGTGTGACTGTGAAGCTGTAATGAATGGTCGACCGTTAACTTATGTTTCTGATGATAGTTCGGATTTATTAGCTTTAACTCCCGCTATGTTTCTGCAGCAAGTTAGAGAAGTAGGAGTACCGGATCTCGACTACTTGGAATCCGTTAACCTACAAAAACGGTTGAGATATTGTCATAAACTCAGGGAACAGTTACGCAGTAGATTTCGCAGTGAATATTTGGGACAGTTGGTGCAGCATTGGAAATCTAGAAGAAACCATAGCGAAATAAAAATAGGGGATGTTGTACTTGTAGAAAACTTCGAACTGTTACAACTCGAACTGGTAGAAAAGTGAAACCTCCTAACAGATTAGATCTTTTGTATATACTTAAAAATAAATAATGTTTGTTGTGGTTGAGTTACTAGTCCCCTCAACGTAACTCAAGGTAGGAGGATGTTGGATTTGTTATGGCAACATTTGTACCGAGTTTTGTTCTTCTTTTGTTTTTCTTTTGTTCTTCTTTCCCTCGTTTTGTATCAGCTGTAGTGCAAGTGCTAATGTTAGAATAAAGATAGTATTTTTTGCCTTCTATAATATAACATTAACGTCTTATTGTAACACCGGGGTTTTAAAAATGCATATCTTATTAACGATAAAAGACAGCAAAATTTAGTTAATTTCTCTGAAACGACTAGCTCAAAAAGTTTTAGTCATACTAATTGGAAATGTTTTTATCAACAGGTGGCAGCGCTGCGGAGCGTTGACCTTGAGACGACGTAGCGGCTGCGGTAGTCAGTGAATCAGCGCCGTGCCGTGTGGATTGTTGCGCTTCGCGCTATGGTGACGCCACAACAAAAGGCTCAATGTGTTATTCAAGAGATAGAGTACCGTTACGATGTGTGCCGTGCCACTCACGGGGCTCATATTGAACTTTATTAAATTGTTAAAACAAACGTGAAAATGTAAGCTTTCCAATCATGTATAACACATGTATGTACGTTTTTTTTTTTACTTATTTTGCCTCAAAACCCCGGCGGGGCTCATATTGAACTTTATTAAATTGTTAAAAACAAAACTTGAAAATGTAAGCTTTCCAATCATGTATAACACATGTATGTACGTTTTTTACTTAATTAAAATATTTTTCCTCAAAACCCCGGAGTTCTTTTATAGACAAACTGTATTTCTTATGACATATGTTTTTACAATCTGCTTAACATAAGCTTTCAGACGATTTTAACAAGGGATGCAACCAGCATATTTTATTAGAGATTAGATTTCTAGGCTGTCGGCATCTATGGCTATTTAGCCAGCGACGTCTGAGAGTGACGTCCCTTGGCGAGCACACTGTCCGAGCGAAATGGAAGGAAGGAAGCGGCTTGGGACCTGTATATTAGGCACCACCCCGGCATTTCGCTAGTGAGAATGAAGGAAACTCAGGAAAAAAATCAGTCAAGATGGTGGCCTGAAAAAGTTGTTACACTTTCTTGACCGAGTGTCCCACCGGGAATCGAATCTGGGACCGCTCGCACCAAAGACGAGAGTTAGCGAATACGTCATGCAAGGCCGAAGCATATTTTATTATCACTGATATGGGTCAAAATAAAAAGTTCCCGAATTTACATTAATTTGGTGCAAACCAAGCTAATAGGAGACGTGGATATCCTACAGCCCATCAGAATATTGTGTCCAAATAGCTGCAAAACAAATTGCTATTTCATTTTGCTCGGTTCAGAAACGAATCGCCACTGATCTTGTTAATAAATTATTCCACAAAGACTACTGTTTGCGTTCTTTTCAAAAGTCAAGTACAGTAGACTCTGCATTATCAGGCCTAGTTAAGAGACAGAAAAAGAAAGAAAGAGAGAAAACTCAGCAATAAAATGAGAAATGTTTTGTAAACGATCTACTAAACTTGTAACGCTCTCATAAAAACACGACTACGCCAAGAAGAAAGTCATCAATCAAGGAAATTTTCAAAAACTAGAAACTATATATATTTTGACTCTTTAAGGCCTAGTTAATTTTGATTATTTTGAAATTGCATGTACATTATGTTTTCTCATCCGTTGGTACGCGAGCTGGTAAGGATTATCCGTATTACTTATGGCAGTACGCCAGTGCAAAATTGGGAACTCCTGATTTACATTTTTTCATGTTTCTTGCAATTAAATTAGACATTATTAAATTTATTTTAAAATGCCTGCAATACATTTATTCTTTTCGAATTCTTTTTTGTGTAATATCGTTTAATCGTATGTTACAATATTAACAAAACCCTGTCTATACTAAGTGTTCATGTAATATTAATAAGACCGAAATGCGATGTAAAAAGTGTGTTTTTAATGATATGTGTGGAGAAATAAGTGAGTAATCATAGTTCTCCAACGTACCAAGCATTTTTGTTATCCGGCCCGCCCTTCTGCGACATTAGACTGGAGAGTCGGTTGTCTACTGTATATACGTTTACGACAAACGACAAAGGGAGACGAAAAAGGCTTGCCTAGAATCGATTTAAGATGAGAGTGAAGCGTTTGGGAACCGAGGCGAGACTTCTACAAAAAAAAAAAAAAAAAAAAAAAGACGAAACTAAAAAAAAATTCTTCTCGTCTAGTTTTGTGGGTAATACTAATATGGACATTTTAAGAAAGTAATTGCCACCCTTTTCTGCTACTGCCTCGTCGAATTTCCAAAAATCCTTTCCAAGTGGTACCTACTGTATGTCTTGTTCAAATTTTAAGTTTCTAGCTTAAGCTGTTTGGCCTGAACTTTGATCAGTCAGTCAGACAATCACTCAGTCAGGACTTTTTTCAAATATAGAGATATATGAATACAGGTCGCTACTAAGGAAAGTACCCCGGGCATGTGGTAGGAGGGGCGCATAAAAGAGGAATAGATAGTTAGAGGTACATATAAATTAGAGAGCGCCGAATTTCATGTTTGGCCCGGGTGATGTAAGCCCTGTATGGTTAAGGAAAATATAGGCTCTAATATCCCTGAAGTTGAAAAACCACTTACGTAACACCCCAATTTCGACTTTACACGTCGCTAGTCCTACGTTAGTGTTCGATAGTGACGCAAATCGTTAGTATTCCACAGATAACGTGTACTTTTTTTAAAAAAATAATGAGTATGGGTCTTCTAGCTGCATGCCAACAGGCTCACATCTCAAATCATCTCATCAATCTAAGAATCATCTCAAAAATGAGGTTAACCATTAGAACAATGTAAATGTTCATTAGTGCCATCAATATGAACATTCATACTTCGATCGTACAGCTCT
This sequence comes from Thermobia domestica, assembly GCF_964235325.1. Classification (NCBI taxonomy): domain Eukaryota; kingdom Metazoa; phylum Arthropoda; class Insecta; order Zygentoma; family Lepismatidae; genus Thermobia; species Thermobia domestica. The sequence continues at coordinate 241,826,686 of NC_137463.1, read as the reverse complement.
TAGTGTAATAATAAGACTTTAACAACTTTATACATCAGGCTCACCTTATTAAAATTAACCAAACGAACATGATAACACCACGCTCTTTGTTAGAGTCTCAATGCGTCCCTATATTCTCGCTAACATAATGTACAAGGAGAATGTGCTGACTGCTATGCCCAAGTTACTTTCTTGCAACTATGAGCTCCTCCGTGGCTAAGCGGTTAGCGTACGCGCCTGTGGCGTGGGAGTCCCGGGTTCGATTCCCGGCGGGAGCTCATGTGGTTCGGATTCCACGTTAATCAGTAGGTCCACGTCTCATATAGCCTCGCTGCTGAACGGGATGTTAAACTCAAAATCAACTCAACTCATTTCTTGCAGCTATTATTTATCTGTTATTTATTGCTAGTCTGCAAAGAATTCCTTAGGTTAATATGCCGATGTCATTGATAGTCATTGCAGTGCTTGATAGTCCTTGATGGTGGTAGGAGTATGTGCGCTACTATTAAAACATATCAAAAAACACAATAGGTAAAATCTGCAACTTAAAGGTTCCTAGTTTTCTTTTACAGTACATAAACTAATAATAATAATAATAATAATAATAATAATAATAATAATAATAATAATAATAATAATAATAATAATTGTTATTGTTATTATTATAAAAAGAATAAGACTATTGCAGCATAAAAGTTATCAATTGCATCACATCGGCAACAAGCGACATATATTTTAACTTCATAAAAATTCGTTTCTCACGATTTTCTCAAAAACTACGCAAGATAATTCCTCTCTTTTATATCATTTTGTTTATCTCGGTGTGATACCTATCTTATCTCTGGACAATATCACAGTAAAACAAGAATTAAATATTAGGAGTGCAAGATAATTCTGGGTTATATCTCATTAACCATGGAAAGATTGTGTAGTGTATATTTCAGGATGTAAGTTTCAGATTAACTTGCATTATATATTCTTAGGATTACAAAAAAGAAATAAAATTCCGAATTCACGAATTTTTCCGAATTCCAGATTTTTTCCGAAATCGGATTTTTCCGAATTCCAGAATTTCCGAAATTGGAATTTTTCCGAAATCGGAATTTCTCCGAATTCCGGATTTTTCAGAATTTCGTTTTTTTAAAAGAATTCATGAACTTTTTCCGAAATCCGCAATTTTGCGAATTCCGGATTTTTTCCGATTTTACTTTCCAGATTTCGGAAAGTATAAATTCCGCAATTGGCCATCCCTAAAATGAAAATGATTATGTTTCTGAGTTAGTAACTCTTGATCAAATTTTCAACATAAATTAAGTTCGAGCTGGGATGACTTTTAACATTTCACTTTGATGATGCAGCTTGGGGGAGAGGAAGTGGAGCGATATATACAAATGATCGAAGATGACCGATATTGATGTGGAATACATAGCTTTCGGGGCCCACTGATACGAACAGTCACATTTCCGATGCCGTTTAAATCCTTATTCTGCCCCTATCGTCCTTTATGTGGAAAATGAAACGCATTCTTCTCGTGCGAAGAAAGGGCATTCTGCTAGTTAGAAGAAAGTTTACTTTGATAATGACGTCATTCATCTGTCATCAAAAGCTACTTTCAAGTAAATGTTACTTTCTTTACTTCTTCATTTCTTCTGTAATTTATGGTGTCGAGTGGGTGATAAGCAGTAAAGTACCACCCGACCTTAACTCGAAAATCACTCTTCGAATGAAGGGGTCGTGAATGAGATCAGTCGGGGAAACTATTGACTAACAGTCGAGCAAGATAAGTCATATGAGATTAAAATTCAGAAATTTGCTGGCAAATTTACTGACTATTTTGTTTTGCATTTCTTGAGTTGGGGTTCTTGTTGGGCTGAGTTTTGGTTGCATGCCATTTGCGACACTCTGCAGAACGTAGACTTAACTGGCTATCAGATCGCAAATTATATGAGCACCATGCCAATTACCCGCCTGTAAGAGTATCATGTAATTAAATTGCATATTCCCCATCCATATACTCAGAAGGTTTATTATTATACCGATATGACAGTACAACTCTTCTATTTACGCTTCAGTGTCGAGCGTATCATTCTTATACAACCATTCACCAATGCATTCTTAGGGCAAATTCTGCAATGCCCTCATGCGTATAACATTCTCGCCTAAGCTTGTAGTATAAGAACAATATATAAAACACAAGAAGTATGGTCATAGTTGTTGGATAGAACTTGTAGATATATACCCAAAACTTCCCAGAAGTAATGTAAAATTATATTTTCATTACCTATCATATCTGTATTATTTCTGTGAGTATATTTATTTTTCTACTTATTGAGTTTTGCCTCCTTTCTACTAGCAGTATTATTATAACCTCTTTGTATTTTCATGAGCGCCTTTTATTTTACGTTATTGTAACCAAATATTTCTTTTCCTTTTGGAATGGCTAAGGAAAATCTACTTTCATTTCAACGTCTCATGTTTCTCATAGTGTATGCTATTTTCTTATAATATTGAAGATATACTTGTCTCTTCGTCACCATTTGTATCTTCTACTTTGGTTCATCGCAAAAACATGATTAATATTGAATTATTTGCTATCCCATTTGTTAGTTCTATGATTTAATTCTGTCCACATCTAAACTTTTGCTTTCCCTTCATGGAACAGCATTGAATCCAAGTTTCCTTTATAAACATCAATTTCTTTTATGAGTTTGAATATTATTTTCATCCTGCTTATTGGATTTTAGATGAGGAGTTTATAATTGTTACTTGCCATTTCTATTTCCTTCTTCAGGCATGCATCTCTTCTGAAATCCAATTTATATCCTTCTTACTTTCTTTGCAGCTGTATTGATTCAAACATATGGAGTTTTCCTTTTTCTCTTTCGGAAAAGTTTCCTTTAATCCTTGCCTCTTTCTTATCTAGAATATTTCTCAATGTAGCTCAATGTTCTTCCACTCTTTGGGTATTTCATAAATCTGAGATTCCTTTACAGAGAAATGTTGAAGAATATTGTAAGTACAAACATACTGATATACAGTGGCGTATTTACGATTTTGTTTCGGGAGGGGCTTTGCTTAGTTTCGGGGGGGGCTTTGCCTGAAAATGTGAAAATTCTGCAAGATATTTCATATATTTCACTATAGTAAGTAAGATTTCGGGGGGGGGGGGGGCTTAAGCCCGGAAGCCCCCCTCCCTAAATACGCCACTGCTGATATATTATATTATATTTGCGGGTTAATTGTTATTGTTAAAGCTTTCCGTGCGAGTCATCTAGATTTAACTCATGATCAGAACTCAAACAGGGTTTGATTATCATATTAAGCTATATATCCGAAACGTAAAACCGAACTCTCCAATCCGAACGATAAAAATAATACTTTCTGATATCTTCAAGGATATTAATCGAGATATCATTGTTAATTCTGTGCCAACCACTGAATCAACATTAACAGCGTTTTCTACTAAGAGAGGAATCCAACTTGAGATTGGAATATCTAATCCTTACTTGTACTTATTTTTTAATAATTGAAAAGTACGAAAAGTAGGGCGAGCATACATCCTGTTTTGACGCGGGACAGTCCCGTTTTACTGGCGTGTTCGGGCCGTCCTGTCAGCAGATGGAATAAAAGTAATATTTGTCCCGTTTTATACCAGTGCAAGATGTAAATAACAAACCCTGTATCCTTACATCTTGTAAATATATTAGTAATTAATATTAACAAAGAGGCAAGAATTGAACTGAAATTCCCGACATTAAACATACTCTATAGTTCGCAGCACTGCTCGAAAGGCATCAGAGGTTTTAGCAGTTGATTTTTTTGTTGAACATACTTCAACCGTGACTTTCGTTTTTTGTAACTTTCGAATTACTTGACCCCGTCCTGTAACAGAGAGAGAGAGAGAGGGGAGAGAGAGAGAGAGAGAGAGAGAGAAAGAGAAAGAGAGAGAGAGAGAAAGAGAAGGGGAGGAGCTCTGATATCAAGGCGCTGATAAGAACAAAGGTAGGTCTAAAATTAGGTATTGCTAAGGTAAACAGGAACTAATTTACAGCACTGACCTGTTTGTCATTTCTTATGATTTTTAAGAAGCGGGAACCTGTTTCGTTTTCAACTGAAAATTTTATGGTCACCCTAACGAGAAGGCGAGATAATTATCACATTTTGTGTTGGGCATGAATTTATGAGGAAGGGAAAGGATAGCGACTACTTGATATGGAATTACTGCTCTACGTGAAAAAACAAGGATTGATCATTTGGATTTTCTAAATCCTTAGGCGCTGTTTTTTTTTCGCATTTGCTTTCCTTGTTCTTACTACTGCTATGGTTTTGCTGTGTTACTGAAAGTAAAGAGTGGGAGAGATGAGACGACAAGTCGCAACTGTTGACTGCATACGGTGAGTATAATAAAAGTGAGTATAATAAAAGTAGATTTCTTCTAGTGCTCTGTTCTTTTGTCTTTCGTCTAGTTTGTGAACAGGTTGTGATTTGAAATTCATACTTTGCTATCAGGAGCTCCTTCGTGGCTAAGCGGTTAGCGTACGCGCCTTTGGCGTGGCAGACCCGGGCTCGATTTCTGGCGGAGCTCATGGGTTCGGATTCCACGTTAATCAGTAGGTCCCTTCTCATATAGACTCGCTGCTGAAAGAGACATTAAACTCAAAATCAACTGAACTCATTTTTTGCTATCACTCGAGGACTATAAAGAAAAGAAATAAATGGTCGTTCTCTTTCGTTCCGTTGTCTTTTGTGAGACAACATTATGTTTTCGGTCCACATCATTCTAGATTGAAGTTATTTATATAACCCTTGTTTCTCTTCGCGAAATAGTTTTCATTAGAGGATATTATAATTAAAGTCAAAGAGTGCAGCAAGTTTGCTGCTTAGGTATTTTGATTACTTATTTTGACTACTTATTTAAGGTTAATATTTATGCCTAAAAGTGCCTCATTAATCTGTGCTTAATTACGTTCATTGATTGTGGGGAGAATAATTTTAATTGAATCACCAAATGAAACAATTAATACTTGGAAGTTCAGATTGGGTTGTTAGGCAATAAATATGTATTTTGTGAGTTTTAAAATAATTCTGAACATTTGGTTGCTGGAAAATACTACAATTCAATTGAAATATATTATAAATTGTTTGGATAAATGTAACAACTTGGTACCCGTTTAAATTTAAATGAGTTTTATGAATTGTATTTATAATAAGTACCTCTGTTTAAAAATTGATAGATTTAACGACGAAAGGAAAAGTCAAATGAACGTCGTATTTATATATTGTTAATTCGCCACATTTGTTTGTTTGTTAGTCAGTAATATATATGAGATTTTGTTTATGAATTATAATCCTTGTTTACAATTATAAAATAAAATAGTTGTTAAATATAAGTTTAGGTATCAGAGTGTATTTGTTTTGTTTTGGGTATTCACTAATATTGGGGCATTTATTGGAAAATAGTATTGCTATTGTATTGAAATTTTGCTTCCTGTTAACGGACTTGACTTTTCCAGGAGACATGTCTGGGTGTTCAAAGTACCCCATTGTATTAAGAGCTATAGTTTTCTTTCAAATTGCTTACCTTTTTTTCTTTCTTTCTTTCCTTTTTGATTTGAAGTTCATAGTCAAGCGGTGAGTTTACTTAGATAGCGAGGGAGCGTTATCTGTGGAACATATATAAAAACAAACACTAATAGATGTGATAGCGAGATGTGTTATTTCATGCGAAAGAACATGACATTGATCAACAAGAAATAGGCGGCTGAAAATTCCTACAAAAGGTTTCTCAACGGTTTTTTGTGGTATCGAGTGCATTGAATAACATACTAAAACTTTACCCAAGTTTGATCACCGAAAAGACCCGATTTTCAAGATGGCGTCCAAGATGGCCGTCAAAATAATTTAAACTCTCAAAAAATTCCGACAAAAAGTTTCTCAGCAGTTCATTGTGGTATCGCGTGCACTGAACAACATACTAATAGTTTACCTAAGTTTGACCACCGGAAAGACCCAGTTTTCAAGATGGCGTCCAAGATGGCCGTCAAAATACGGATTAACCCTAAAACAATCCTACAAAATTTTTCTCAGCGGTTTTCTGTAGTATCGAGTACGCAGAATAACAAACTAAAAGTTTACCTAAGTTTGACCACCGGAAAGACCCAATTTTTAAGATGGCGTCCAATATGGCCGTCAAAGTAGGTTAAACCCTCAAAAAATTCCCACAAAAAGTTTCTCAGCGGTTTATTGTGGTATCGAGTGCACTGAATAACATACTAAAGGTTTAACCAAGTTTGGCCACCGGAAAGACTCGATTTTCAAGATGGCCCTGGAAATACGGCTCAACACTCCAAAGATTTCTACAAAGAAGTTTCTCAACGTTTTTTTACAAAATTTTCTCAGTTTACCCAAATCTGACCATCTTAAAGACCTCAGTTTCAAGATAATGTCCAAGATAGTCGCCAAACCCGTCTACAGTTCTCATTCTATGAAGGTAAAGCTAGTGTTTATATTTTCAGGGTCTTACAATACATTTATGACACCTATATTACCAAAACTGTTTTCTTTAACGTTAGTTTACCTGAACATGTTGTTTTCTTAACATTAAAGTATTTACAAATAGTCATTGTCACATTCCTTTTCCAAAACAATTTCCTTGAAATAATTTCTAGTTTTCTTTGACACGAAAGTCGGTGATTTTTTTGACGTTTTTCTTGTACTATAGTTTGCGTTGAATGACATACTAAACGTTTACCTAAGTCTGACAACCGGTAAGGCCCAATTTTTAATGTGGCGTCCATGATGGTCATCAAACACTTAATTCATAGAGTTTTCATTCTATAAAAGTAAAATTAGTGTTCACACTATAATTTTAACGGCCCTGATTTTACCAGTAACTTTGCTTATACTTAATTTACGAAAAATATCAAAATTCTTCATGAACATTGAAATAATTACAAATATTCATTCTCCCATTCTTCTTCCGAAACAGAATCATTAAAAGTATTTTCACAATTTTCAGTTTGACACGGTCCACACGCAGACGTACATGGTAGTCCATATCTCATGCAAGTTTCGTTAGGCATCCAGTCGTGCAATTGCAGTGGATCATATGAAGAAGACTTTCTGGAGCAGCAGGTATATCACTCATAAATGGTACATACTGATTGTGCAACAGCTTCCGACCCCAATCAACTTTATTCATATCACTGACCTTCCCAATCCAAACCATGATTTGATAGTATACTCGAAAGCTGTGATATTTGGTCGAAGACTCGGTAGAAGAAAGGCTCTCTGGAGTGACGAATGACGTTGCAGAAACAAGTTTTTTACGGAAGTGTTGGTGGCGCAAAGAAGTAAGAGAGTCAGTATTTCTGCCCCCAAATAAAACTACCATTACCTTTCTTCCTAGACTCTCTATAATAGTTTTGTTTGTCGTGGCTGCAGAAATACATTTGCACAGTTCTGAATCGTTTGCTTACTGCTAATAAGTTTTTGGAATGCTGACTTCTTGCCTACACCAAATATGCGCGAAGTTGAATCACATCCTGTGTAAGCATGAATGAACAGTAGTTGCGAACACACATTACTACCCAGGACTCGCTTAATCTCTGTGATATCATATACTTTATGCAATGCAGACCTGTCCGAACGAAAATATAGTCCTTTATTATTTAGCTGTGCATAGTATAGGAGAAGGATAAGTAAATCTGTATCTTCCCCTACCAACGTTGTTGGATGTTGTTCTGAATATTTGACAGCTGCCTTGACAATGTCCATGTCTGCATCCCCTGACGCATTAATAACACTGCATTCTCATCCGCAATTCTTCTGTGACCATGTGAATAAATGTCTGTTTCTGGGAGGATATAGAGAGAAAATCATCTTTATTTCCTGCGAATTCTGTTGTTGCATTGAAGCTGATGGTCGAGTGGGTGATTTGACCTCGTCGATGATGAGCATTATCCTTGATAGAAGGACCGGCTTCGTAACCATCAAAAATAACAGTTGCTTTTCCGTAATGTTTTATGGTAAATTCAGCGTATGAGCGTGCAATGGCACAATACGTGTCGTTCTTTTTCCAAGGCAAGCGATGAAGAAGGGAACCACCGTCTAATACATAATGTTCAGTTCTGGGATTCGAATCCATTATGCCTTTTTGGGATTTCTTGATAACATGCTCCTCAATTGTATGAGCCAATTGAGCCTTGTCACTTTTACGAAATATTTCTTTGGCTTCAAACAGAGCTGCTGGGAATAGACTGAGCTCATATCTCCATGCTCCAGAAAAAGGTCTCCAGTTTTTGACATAACCAAAAATCGTTGATAGAGAAGAGCAGGATCAATGGATCGGTCTTTGTCAATTTTAATGCTCGACTCGTCGGCAAGAGTTTTTGCACGGTCTTTTAGTTTAAATGATACATCAAAGATTGGCTTCCCGACCATATCTTGTACAATATTTTTCCCAACAATCTCTGAATTATGCACATTGACATCGTCTTTGACAACTGCATTGTAACAATGTTTCTCAAAGAAGGGTCTGGTGAGAATGGTGTACAGGTTACAAGTTTTCCCTTGATCTTCTCCAAATCACAGTAATCTCTCTTAACTCTTGACATTGTTGTTTCTCGATGCTGATGGCTGGTTGTGTAGGTAAGGGCATTAAATGCCTGCATAGTATCGTGGAATTGAGATGTTATAGATGTCGACATGGTCCACAAAGCACGCATTTCTTCAGTTATCCCACTTCCGTGGGTTAATCCGCCACTACTCTTTAAAGACCTCATCAACGTCTGCTCGATAACTAGGTCTGAACTAAGTCCTGCCCCAAAATGGTTACTGCGGCGAATCACATGGAATCCCTTGGAGAAAACAGCATATACATTAGGATGTGTTCCTCAATTGATTCACTTGCACATAGAGATATGCAGATTATAAGTAGTTATAATGTCCAGCAGCGGCAAATATTGGTAGACAGTCTAACACTGCTTGCAAGTGCATCATCCAAGACCCTGTGCGGTCTGCTTTGATGAGTGATCGAGTAACTTGCAGCATTCTTTGATAGTTTGTCCAAAGCATACTTGTTTGTGATCTGTGGCCAAGTTCTCCCCTTCTTGTGTCAATCAGTTGTTTTGCTTCGATCAACGCATCCGACTTTATCGCATTTTCAATCGTGATTTGTTTCAATATCAATGATGAATATAATTTTTCTACTTCATTCACTAGTGACGCAAATTGTTTGTTATTTTCCTCCAGATTTGAGACAATTATATGATTCAGACATCTGTCTATTAAGAGATGTTCACGGAAAGCTCTCTGAACTGATTTTCCGGTCATCATGTGCTAAACAGTGTTTCCACCGTAAACAACTTCCATAATATTACGAAGTCCTGTTCCTTCCATCAGTTTACTGATTGCGCCGAGCAGGTTCATAAATGTGTGAAAGCATCCAAGCAACAGTACGATATCTTTTAAGTAGCTACCCTGTGGTGCATCTGTAATGATTTCTGCAGCTTTCCAATACAAAGGCTGGTCAAACGTTATAATTGGTGGAGCATGTTGTTTCATAGCGAGTCTACAAATAAAGTCCAAGGTAGATAAAATGCAAGACTTGTCTCCAGAGTACAAGTCTATCATAGGCAAGAACACAATCGATGATTGACCTGGATGTTGTAATCCTTGATGTATAATGTGCATCATTTCCTGCAACTCAGGGATTTCTTGTAATAAGTTTAGCGAGAGTTCCCAAAGTACATCAATTGTATTATCGCAGTTGCCAAGTGATGGGAGATCTTTGAAAACAACGGTGTCACGAACATGTTTCGCAAAGCGATATTCTAGAATTGGAATTTTACTCTTCACTGCCAAGTCCTGATTACTTACATTTCTTCTCGGAATGACTCGATTCGTCTTTTGTCCTGGTGTGAGAGCAGCTATGATCCCTATTCCATGGAAGGTTCCTCCATATATTGTGGTCGATATTGTCTGTAGCTAAACAAAGAGTCATGTCTGGCATTCTTATATCACCTGTCAACACATCTGGAGCAACTGAATCAGCTGCGTTCTTTTCAAAACGCAGAACTTCTTTATAAGACGAACTAAATCCCAGAGCATGCAGCGTATCCACAAGGAATTGAGATCGATACAAGTGGTGAACCTGCACTGCAAGGCCAAGCTGTAAGGGAGCAACAACAGCACGTGGTCGGGCTGCCTGAATAACTGCATGATCTATTCCTGCCACCTTCCGATTTATATTTTACCCTACAAAAATACCATTCAACAATCTCCGCAAGGAATCAGGTACGAAAGAAAGGGCTGATACTAGCTTAAGAGAATTTTCAGTTGGATACTGATCTGTTAGAGATGGGATGGTGGACCTTATATAAGGCGGGCTGCTGTTTCGATGATAGCGTTTTTCTGTGATTCTTTATCCTTTGCAACAATGCTGAAGTAAGATCTGAGAATATTTGATGTAATTTCTCTCATCGTTACAATATCATGGACACCGTCTCCTTGAGCAAAATAAATATTTTTGTCATACTGTTGTTTTAACTTTTCTTTGATGTAACTCTTTCCAAATGGTTCTGAATCTTTCATTTCCAGAAATTCCTTCATTTTATCTTGTAGGTGTGAAACGGTCAATTGTTTATCGTCATTATCTTCTAGGTAAGAGCAAACTTTCAAAAATACTTGCTCTTGATCTTTGTTTTTGGGTCGGCCAGGTTTACTGCGCTTCGTCTCTTGTTCTTTCTGAAACTGTAGCGGTATGCGAAACCCAGAACGAAAATTGCTGCTACAAGAGTGATGGTAAACACAATCAGCGGCGTGCAGGTCATGTCCAAAATATTCAATTCTTCCTTTCACGACATCCGCCCATTCATCTAAACGACTATTACAACATTCAATAATAGTGTTCACAAATACGTCTGTCTTCACATAGCTGACACAATCACTTCCTGGTGTAACTGTAATACCGCAGAAGAAACAATCTGTTTGGCTGTTGAACGCACCTTGAGATACCCTGCACTTCTCTTTGCTGGTTGAGAATATTTCCTATTTTTGCTTTTAATGTCTTTCGGACTGATGTACCGTTGTCTGCATTTTGTGTGTACTTTTTCCCCTGCTGAAATTAACAAATCATCTCCTCTTTCCGCACTTGCTTTATTGATTCCTTCAGCTCCCTTCTCACGAACTTGTACAATATCTGAAGAACAACTTAAATCTTCATGACATATAGGACAATTTCTTTCCTGGATATGTTAGCATTCATGCTGAAGCATGAAAGAAACAAAGAAAACAACATTAACATATTACTACGTTTTTTAAATCGCACAATAAACTACACAACAGTAATATAATAAAGCAATAAGCTACAGTTCAGTAAACGAATATGCTCGAAAATAGAAGCGCAAATTGGAGCAAAGTTACTTTGCGCCTACGAAATATATTCTAAGACCCTAAAAAAATGTGGACACCAACGTTGCTTTTATATAATGAAAACTATGGGAGTTAAGTATTTGACGACCTTCTTGGACCCCATCTTGAAAATTAGTCCTTTTCAGTTATCAAACTTAGTTAACCTTTTAGTATGTTGTTCAGTGTATTCGATATTACAAAAAGAAATCGTTGAGAAACTTTTTGTAGAAGCATTTGAAGGTTAACTCGTATTTCATCGGCCATCTTGGACGCCATCTTGAAAATTGGGTCTTCCGGTGGTCACACTTGAGTAAACTTCTGGTATGTTATTCAGTGCTGTCGATACTACAAAACACCGTTGAGAAACCTTTTGTAGGAATTTTTTTAGGGTTAATCCATATTTTGACGCCCATATTGGACGCCATCTTGAAAATTGGGTCTTTCCGGTGATCAAACTTGGGTAAACTTTTAGTATGTTATTCAGCGCTCTCAATACTACAAAAAACCGTTGAGAAACCTTTTGTAGGAATTTTTTTAGGGTTAATCCATATTTTGACGCCCATATTGGACGCCATCTTGAAAATTGCGTCTTTCCGGTGATCAAACTTGGGTAAACTTTTAGTATGTTATTCAGCGCTCTCAATACTACAAAAAACCGTTGAGAAACCTTTTGTAGGAATTTTTTGAGGGTTAGGTGTTTTTTTTTTCATATCTGCAGCCGTCTAAAAGCAATAGCGATAATCATCTCTGATCGTGTCTTTCATGTAGTGTTTTAAATGGAAAAAGCATTGGTCTATTGTTACCACTGAGACTAAAACAGATTCCATTAAATGCACTTAGTTCTTACAATAAAGTATCAAAATAATAATAGTAATAATAGTAATAAAGATATCTGCTGAAAGATATACAGAAAACTAGGTTTCAGTGTCTATAATATAGGGCTAAATTAATATTTTCCATTACCGGCTGCGACCATTAAGAATACCTTCGTGATCTATATAGAACATGAGAAATCAATTTCCATAACACGAAAGATGCATTAACACTGCTACGGAAACATACAATAATGTTCATAAAAAAATTATTTACTTCTGCCTTCTGGAAAAACTATTTTGTAGAAACATGTAATTTTACTCTGAAAACTTTTATTTATTTTCCATGATCCGAAATAAAAGAAATATTTTATCCACGCAAATTTGTGTGGTGTATTAGATTTTCATCTCTAAATAGACAGTATAACCTCTAGTGTTCTCTAAAGAGAAGTCAACAAAGCAATGGGGAACTTTGAATGTTTTATTTATATACCCCGATTTGTTCTATAACAAATCCATGTAACATGTAGTGTAAGAATATAAGTTTCTACTTTTCTTCTTCAACAAAAAGACTGGTTTCGAACACCTCTTCATTCCTCGTATTCGTTTGCTAGCCTCGTTAAAGGGAGATAGTTTTGGCAGTCTGGGTCCTCGCTTAATTGTAGCTGTGGTATGTATATAATGTGTAAGGTGTAAAAATTATAATACTCAGATATTACAATGTGTTCTCTAAGAAGAATGAAATAATATTATATGTAATTGGATGTGAAGTGTTATAATGAAAAGAAACGAATCATTCTTAAGGTATCAATATTTTAAGTTTCATTAATCTTTTATACGGACAAATTTGTTTTTGGATGGCTGTAAATCAGTAAATGCAGTTATATATATAATGAATCATTGAACAAACTGAAATCTAATGTAATTCTTTAAGGTTGCACTATTGACATAGACACAATCTTATCAACATTTGTTTAAATTAGACATCTGAAAAGGAATTATTATTATTATTATTATTATTTCATATTTTGTCACTTGTAAGAATAGCAATTGCATTACGCATGGAACTATACCTTTAGAATAGGATCAAATTAATAAAATCAGGCGTTTCAAATGGGAAGTGACAACAGCTTAGACAATCAAGGGGCCTGATTTTATGTGCTTGCACTTGAATAAATAGCATTTTCGATAAGAAACTACTGTTAGCTTGTGCTTCAATTAGTTGCGACTAAGTTTAATTTTATTGTTGTTTCGAAGATTTTCGATTACACAGATTTAACGTAAGATTTATAATAATTTAATGCGATTAGTGGTGTATTTAGGGGGATTCAGGTTTAAGCCTCCCCGAAATTGTATTTACGATACTAAAGTAAATGGCATATCTTGCAGAATTCTAACATTTCTAGGACTAAAGTTAACAAAGCCCCCTCGAAACAAAATCGTAAATACGCCACTGAATGGGAGTGATATACTTCGGTGTATTATGAACACATTGATCTAACAGATGTTTGGTACACATATAAGATGATTCGAGGCGGACGAATTTAAGACGCTATCTGTTTATGATCATGATTGTTTCAGTTAGTAGTATTCTTACGAATGAATTAGGTTCTGACTGCCCTGTCATATGTCTGTCAGATTGTATTCTACTGTAAGTTAAGCATAAAAGAAAATTAACAGTTGGTTGATTGTTTATTGTTTTTACTTATGCAAATTTATTTAATTTATTTCTAAAAAAAGCAATGCATACAAATACTACTTTATGTAAAAATGTTCTTTTTTAGTTCTATAACCTTAGTAACTGTAGTTTATATGCATTAGTGATATAACATTATTATTGTCCGTTTACTGTAGCTTGGAGCTGTGTTTTGACACAAAACCTGGCTAGCGAATCTTAGCAGTCCTTCCCCTTCTTTCCCCTTATCGCAGTGGTAACAGTGGCACTAACTCATCAACTTTAGCACTAGTAGGGTTTGATATTTGCAAGTTGCGTAAATTTCGAAACAGTTTACTTCTTCTCTAATGAGCGCCCGTAACTTGTGTGGGACAGGGGAGGGGCAACTGCCCCCAGGAAGGTTCCCCGCGGTTCGAAGGGGCCCAGTTTGAGGCAAAATTTTCTTAATCCATATGCGATACGAACATGAAGTTATAAATGAAGCATCAAACAGTTTCACTACATTACATAAAGCAGCGCACAAAAGGTAAATAAAACAAAAGTGAGTCGTGGGACCACTTCAGTAAAAAACGTCTACTATTAGGCCCCTAGAAATAACATTTATTCGTATGGTTTTGAGGTTTGTCAATATTGTCGCCTGAATTAATTTGTCATGTATGGAAGGGGCCCAGGGGCGTAAGTAACGGCCCCGCAGACCTTGCCGTGAGGGAGGGCCACAGGCTCCGGGGGGACAAATAGTAAGAGAAAGATATAAAGAGGAGGGCCCTAGAATGAGGAAAAACTTTTTCTATGAGGCCCAAATACACGTATTAATGCTTGCCCCCCAGAAAAATCTAAGTTACGGCGCTGTCTCTAATGTGAATTTATTGGTACAGTTCTACTAATAGTTAACTATATCAGGTTGGTCTCTTTAAACCTTGGTTCGTGGAGAGAAACAATCTTACAGGAGGATAGTATTCATATTTTAAGAAGGTGGGGAATAAAGAGCGAGGATGAGAAAGATGAGAAGAAAGAAAGAAAGATAATGAAAGAAACACTTCTACATTTATTTCATAATGAATTTAAACACATATAAACGAAAAAGGGATATCGGAACCCACTACCATAATAATTGTGGAAGGGTTGGTAACATTCTGGCGTAATATATTTCCCGCCAATTCTGGGGCCTGTGTTTGGCCCAATTCTGGCCTTACAGCAATGGCGGATCCAGGGGACGATCGGGGCCCGCCGCAGAGGAAACTTTCTTATTTTATATGTTAAATAAAACTCATCCCAGAATTTGGAGCTCTTAAAAGTAGCTCTAAGTAGCAGTACTAAAACCCACCACCTCCCCAGAAATCCGACCTGAATATGCCCCTGCCTTACAGAAGCTATCATCTAGGCATTCACCTCGTGGGACTGAGGAAAACCTTAATAAGGAATACCAGCCAGAGTTGGGTTCATGCCCACGCTCGATCTACATATTTTAATGCCTTTTTTTGTGTTGGACAGTGCCTGGTAAGGGCACCCAAACAGGGTAAAAGCGTGCTGCTTTAAAATATTTACATGTTAAAATTCGCTTTATACTGTACTTTGAACAAGTAATTCAATGTGTATTATATTCTTCTTACAGCAGCATGCTTTATTTCCTAATACTTTAAGTCTATGGTTGTTAGTATTTATAATTATTGCATCATACTAATTCTTCTCAAAGCTCGTTCAACTAGTAGAAATTCTAGATTTGGCAGTTTGCAACATTGCAAACCTTCACCAACAGGCAATAATGTGGTGAGAATATTTCCACCTATACTCGCATCGAAATTCCCAGCTTCTGTTTACAATCAGTACAAGATGTTTCTGTGGCCTTATCATGAAAACAACGCTGTCCAGCGAACCTAACCGTCTTCGCTTTCTCTGTTTGTTGTTTACAATACAAACTGTATACTTCCAATATTGCCAGGCGTACAAGGTTTTCGCACACTTTCGAACAAGAAGACTTGTACAAAATTGAGTGTGCATTATATGTAAGATTGTAATACATAATAACTAACTCTATTTGTCATAACGTTAATACCTCAGTCATCCCAAAAGCAGCAATTTATGTAGTAATAATAATTGTTCTATGACTGTGCAGAAGTAGGTACATTCGGTTCGGCGATTCATGTGCCTGGCAACCATGAATTAACCATGTAGGGGTGAGAAGCAAGGTGATGACGCTCGCACTACAATTGTTGTTTGTAAACAATTTTCCATCCTAGAGTGGACGGACAATATTATTATTATTATTATTATTATTATTATTATTATTATTATTATTATTATTATTATTATTATTATTATTATTATTATTATTAAATGTGGTATTTAACTTCAATTTTTTTAAATTTCCATGTTTTAAATTTTATTTTTTCACTGACTGTATTTGTCGTAAATTTTACTTGTTTTAGGAATTGTACAATTATTATAAAATAATTTAATTGTAACAATTTACATAAAAGAGAAACGGAGAAGGTAAGAAAAGGAAAGAAAAAGGCAAAACTATGATGCATAGAAATGAATGAAAGAAAAATGGTATGAAAATTGTAAATTCTGCATAGTTAGTTATAAAAGGAAAACTTCTTGTAATAGTTTGCCAGAAGGTAATGTACCTAAAATGGAAGTCACATAAAATAAAGAATATATATATATATATATATATATATATATATATATATATATATATATATATATATATGTGTGTGTGTGTGTGTGTGTGTGCAACTACGCAAAATGCAGTCTCTAAGTAAAGTGAAGACCACCTTTGAAAACAAAATATTTGATCTGCTGTTGAATCATTTTCTGAGTTAAGGAGACACAGCGAAGTGACAATCTCCACATCAATATGTGTTCGTCCCTCGGTTAGGTGTTATTTATTGTGACCTTTTTCATTCTGCTCTGATTCTTAATCGGTTTTGGAATATTCCCAGCATTTGTAAAACAAATATTGGAGAAAAACTATGATGAAAAGGTGACTGAACGTAATGATGAAAACATTACCTTCTCCACTTCTCAAAGTTCAGGAGAGATGAAGAAGCCGTTTCCACATTTTCCATGGGTCAAGTAGGCTTGTCTCGAAAAAAAACACTCTTTATATTTTTTATATTCTTTCAACACGAAATTCTATCTCAAAATAATCAATAGTTAAGAAGAAATAGAAGACTTACTAGCATTTGAATCTATATTTTAAATTCGGCTCATCAAAATTTGCTTTCGATTTATTTCTTTACATTTCGCTAACAAGTGATGTTTACCTCGAAACAACCTAAATATAAGAAAAAATAACGATTTACTTTTATCTCGATAACGAAAAATAAGTTGTGAAAATAGATTAGAAACAATTAGAGAAATTAACTTTACAAATTAAAACTAGCAAGACCACACAAAACACTATGAAGAAACCAATGGTTAGATGATACCAAACTAGACGAACTAATTATTAACCAAATAATAAATGAAGAAATTTTAATAGACTGTATGATAATTTTAAAACAAACATAGTTATTAAAAATTGCATTAGTTGGTAAATCCAAATGAACTAAGAAGGAATTTCGAAGGGACACAAAACGTTTAGGGATAGAAATAATTGTGGAAATAGAGGATTAAATAATGTTAGAAATATATTACAAAATAATTTGCACCAACAATGAAAACACGTTCATAATTATATCTCAATTGACTAGTATCCAGAGAGATCATCTCGAAATATCCACAAAGGAAAACACCACTGGATACACAGATGATGTTGGTGCAGCAGGGTTTCTGCAATATTTAGTAGCTACTAATGCGACTATTCAGTCCTCAACTTGCAATATAAGTAAAACACAAATTTAGGTATTGCAACTTCTTTCCTAGTTAAAAAGTGTCTTATGTATCAATAATTTAAATGCGTGTGTGTATTTGTATTTTCTTGTTAGCAATGTCTTATGTAAATCATCTATAAGCAACAGTGAATGACAACCATTTATTACAAACTGCAAAACAAAAATATTTCCAAAATTACTATAAAAGCAAGAAATAAATAAATATAGACCATGATCGATGAACTACAGCTGAATGACATTCTAGGCAATTCAAACTGATAACGCAGAGATCAACTGGGGCAATCAAATGAAACAAAATCAATTTCAATATGGTCATTTGAGGCAATATGGACACCCTAAATACATTAGCACTACTTAAAGGTTGTAATGAATAATTAAAGAAACGAATTATAGCCCATGGTTAAATATTCTATTTCAACCAGTTGACAGATACAATACATGTTACACAAAACCAATGTGTGGCTGTGGAGCCACAATTGAAATGAATGATGAAGAGGTGTCGGACTGCACGAACTCAACGGGGAAAACCGACAGGTTGTTGGGGCAGCATCGAAATCAACATTAAAACATTACGTACTAGGTAGTGTCGTTAATAATTCCACAACACACATTACTGTTAGTTAAGTAGTTGATAAGCTTTAAACAAACATGGAAATCTATAATTTTAGGAAGGTACTATACCTTTATTTACAGCTACAAGAATATTTAAAAATGTCACTGAGCTACAATTGAGGGAAAGAACAATCACAAAAATGTATTTAGATAAAGAAATATGTGAAACAAGAATTTCATTACAATATGCTAAATATAATACAATATAATATGCTTAATGGCGGTGAGCCAGTGCGGAGAGCACAAAAATTATGTTTATCATAAAAATATTTATTAGTTTATGTTAATCATATATCAAAGTGTACCTGTAGATTAAAATATTAGTGTTAGCTTCATATATAGGAATGAGCACTTATTTTTGTCTGAGATCTCACATTGTTGACAAACAAAGAAGGGATCGTCTAATGAAGAACACAGTCCTCGGGAAACCATTGAAATATTTTGTCGTAAAACCAACCTCGGCAAGTAGCACAATTTTCTTTTTGAGTTTTCTCATTCTTGTTATTGTTTTGCAACATTTTTATGTATCCACACATTCTTGTGTGTTTTCTATGCAGATGTTTAAAGTTTCGCACTATTGTCCTTCGCTTTACATTACCACATCTTATTTTCTTGGGTGAACCCACACGCGTCTAATGTAATTAACTTTCCTTCTAATGCGCGTTCGTCTTCTTCAGCAAATGTTGTATGTTCACCAAAATGTTTCTTGCAGTTAACTTTGAATAACCTTCCACATAATGCATCCGAGGGACTTCAAACGCTCTTGCAGCAATAACAAGTAGCTTTTTATTCTCAACGGTCTCTATGGCTACTGGCACGTTTAAATTCCATGAGCATCTCTTGCTTTTCTGTGTGGAATTTCGAACCGTGATGCAACGGGAAAAGGATGCATACATTCTACTATCTATATAACAATACTAATGCAGTATTTTTGATATATACGTTATTAAAATCAAAACCAAAGGGGAAAAACTCATCTGTCGAAAGTGCCCCAAATGTGAGTGTCGGAAGTACCCCGAATATACATGTTGCACTTAACTATATTTTATGCAAGCTAGGAACACAACATATTGATGAACCAACTACCTGTGATTGCACAACTTTCAGTTGTATGCTGTTCACCATGACTACTGAACAATACAACTTTCACTTTCAAACAAGAGCTTAACCCTTGACTTCTCACATATCTCTCACACTTTACCTCATACATTTAGACCTTTGTCGTCAAATTATTTTACTTATTCTTAAACTTTTACAGATATACATTCTATAAACGCCAAAGTTCCATTTAGTACTGTTTAGGCCAGCACTTTCACTTCCAGATAGAATTGACAGTGTTATAAGCTTAGAAATGTCGGTATTCCCCAACTGTCGGTCTTCCCCTGAATGGCCATATATCTTAGAAGTTTGTTATAATTTTCTTTAAACATTTACAAAACTAATATAATTGCAAGATCAGTAGCGAAAGTAAGGAACTTCTAAATGAACGAAGTCATTGATTTATAGTATAACATTTGCTGCAACACAGTGTCTTGTATTTCATAAAAGTTTTCATACCAAAATGTTTATTTTATTTGTATTAAAGTTTGTAACTTCATTTGCAGAACACCACTGGAATTAATTTTCATGATTATTTATTCCACATTTATCGGTTTACTGCTAAGTATTAATCTCAATATTCTTGTATATTGCAGGAAATGGATCTTACATCACATTGGAGCGTAATATATATTCAACTTTTATGTTTTACAAAAAACATCTCGGTGATGACATTTTGGGAAGATACTAATTGTGACAACACATTTGTATTGGAAAAATTTATTATTGAAATGTATACCGACTTTAAATGTACAGCACTGTATAACGATAGAAACAATTCTATTGAAGAAATTGCTTCCATAATAAGCATATTCGATAAGCATATTGATTCTCCAACGTATATAATTAACACAATGTTCCTCCATGGAAGTGATAAACATAAGTTAGTTGTTGATTTGTTGGATCAAAATTGCAATAGCTTTATAATCTCAACAGAAAATATATGTGAAACATTTTATGGATTGCACAAGAGCTACCAACGAACAATACAAAGAAATCAAAGACGATTTCTAATTCTAATTAGAGAAAATGAAATGTCACTGAATAATTACATCAGCTGTAAAACGATCAGTTTCTTTCCTTTTACACATATTTTAGTATTGCCATACAGTCAACAAACTTATAATTACTCAAACATTCGTTTGCTAACTCATATTCTGGCTGATAACTTGGAACCTCTTAGACTGCAAGAAATAAATATATCAACATCTAAGTCTGTAAACTTGAAACCAAAACAAAATTTAAATTTGAGTGGTCTCTTGATTAATTTATCCTTTTATGTATATCCACCATGGACAATTGTGAACGCAGATTCCTATGATGGCGTAGAATACAGAATAATGTACCATTTCTCGAGAAAGTATAATTTTACATGGAAAGTGGATATTGTTGAAACATGGGGACATGACACAGATAATTCAACAACTGAAAGTTTTTTTGGTAGGCTCAAAGGCTATAAGTATCATCTTGGTATAACATCAGTATACTTGACTTTCAACCGTAACCACTATTTCCAATGTGCTATACCTCATGGTCAATCTGATGTCACATTTCTAACTCCACTTTCTATTAACAACCATTACTTGTGGACAATACTTCGTCCATTTTCACTTGGAGTATGGCTAATGCTATTATTATTTATTTTGTTTAATTCGATAATACTTCACACTTTCTCATTTCTTTATAATGTTAAATTAAAGTTAGCCACCAGAGATCCATATCGCAAGTATATATATTGCATTCTATATTCTGTGTCAATTACACTAGGATTTTCAACTCCTAATACGGGTCAAGGAGGGATAAAGCATTTAATAATTTGGATGTTCATAACTTCAACTCTTCTAACAACTGCATATAACTGTAATCTTGTATCACATCTTACGTCACCTTCTTTCCTGAAGCCAATCGACACATTACAACAGCTGTTAGAATCTGGTTTGAAATGGGGTAGTGATCAAGAAGGATGGGACGGGACACTTATTTCGTCAACCAATCATGTTGTTCAGCAGATTCTGAAACGACAGTTATTTATACAGAATTCAGAAGAGTTAAACGCTTTGATAACTACAGGTAAACTAGCAATTCCAGTGGACAGAACGAATCCTGGGTTTATTTCTGGTGCGGAATTTATAGAGAAAAGTAACTTTGAAAGGTTACATGTGATGAGAGAAAATGCAATTAGTAGCTACTATGTTTTTCTGTTTAATATTAATTCACCTCTTGTTCAGATGTTTAATTCATATTTGATGCTGATATTGGAGTCAGGCGTCATTGACCACTGGGCTAGAGAATTATATAAATTATTCGACAGTGACTTTGGAAGTAGGCGTTTAGAAGAAATCCGTCCGTTGCGATTGGAGGACATCAAAGGTACATTTATTATACTTTTAATTGGCATCAGTTTTTCTTTCCTCATTTTTCTATTGGAAACACTAGCATATTTCATGAGGAAATAAACATAAAAGAAAATGTACAATGTTTAAAGAGTATATACGTATTTTAAGGATGACCAAAATTTTCCGGAATCCGGATTGGGAATTTATTTTCCGGAGTCGGAAATTTCACTTACCGGATTTGAGAAAAATCTCGTAATTCGGAAAAAAAGAAACCCGGAAAAATTCCGGAACTTAGAAAATTTCGAAATTCAGAGAAATTCATCGTTTTTTCCGAAGCCGGAATTTTATAAATTCCGTTTTTTCTGAATTCCGGAAATTTTTTTACATCGAAATTTTCTGAAATCCTGCATTTTCCGATTTCTGGAATTTCTCCGATTTTACTTTCCGGATTCCGGAAAGTAAAAATTCCGGAATTGGCCATCCCTAACATATTTACAATTGCAAATAATTAAGAATTCGTGACTTCAGGTCAACAGATCGATCATAGTATATTCATAAAGACGTTTGTAATACTCCACTAAAGTGAAATGGAGTACAGTTTAGTTTATGTTTGTGTTTATTATTTATATTGTTCATACTATGTAATAAAGAGTATTCAGCGTGTCTAAGGTACACACTAATAATACTTACTTACTCTCTGGAAAATTTTAACAAATATATTAGTATGCAGTTACTGTAACAGAAACTGATTCGATAGAGGCACGTAGAAGATAGCTCTGTAATAACAAACCTTGAATCAACATTCGCTTTTTTCTAAAAAAAAAAAAAAAAAAAAAACAATACGTGAGATCATTGTAGAGTTTGGATTATTTTTTAAGAAATAATATTGTTTTATATGTGATTTTGTATCATGATATTCAACGCTAGAATATACAGTAAGTGCTATAACAATTATTTACTGAGGGAAATTTTAACATGGAAGTAAACGATTTCGGCTTCGGTCACGCCATAAAATATGTAGCATTTAATGTGGCAATAAAACTGCTAATTGCCTAACAAACAATTTAATATTAAAACAATTCTTACATAAAACAATTTTTATTTACATACCAATCGTTGTATACACACTTTTACTCACACATATTTATTCTGTTATTCATATCACCATTGAGCTCCTCCGTGGCTAAGCGGTTAGCATACGCGCTTTTGGTGTGGGAGGCCCGGGTTCGATTCCCGGCGGGAGCTCATGTGGTTCGGATTCCACGTTAATCAGTAGGTCCACGTCTCATATAGCCTCGCTGCTGAACGGGACGTTAAACTCGAAATCAACTCAACTCATATCACCATAAACTCACTGGACACTAATCAAGAAATTAACTATTAACAGGAATATGCTAAAATCCGGAGATTTTCTAGACCGTGAACTGTATTAATTTAACGACGTTTATCCAAACATTTCTAGCTGTCGTTACGTAATTAGATTTTTTTATGATAAGAACTTTTACTGCATGTATAAATTTAAAATATAAACATTAAAATTTTAATTTCTTCCTTATAAGCACATCTAAGAATACATAGATTATCTGTAGCCATCATATTTTTTCCAAAATAAACATCGTACAGCTTGACAACAATATCCTTCAATTTATAAATAAACAAAATAAAACAATTGTAGATAGATAACCGATAAAGCCTAAGAGCCACGACCATAGTTAGTATTTATCCATTATCTTTTCGAAAGCAGAATTAATTCTAGTGAAGTTATAGATTCTTATGTGTACGTTTCATTTTAAAACACTCAAAATCGTATAACAAAATGACATTTTAGAAAAGTATTTTCTTTCTGAAGGGAGACACTTGGAAATATACTTCTTCAAGAAATAAACATAAGTGGAAAATTAAGTAAAATCAAATACAAAGGTCACAGGGGGTTAAAAGGTAACATTATTCCATTTCCTTTCTTTTAATTCACTTAATTCCTTTTGTATTAAGGAAACATTCAGTGGAAATGAAATGGAAGAGAAGTATTCAATATTTGGGAACTTCGAAATTCCGTCATTTCAATTAAACCTAACTTATGTCTGTTTAACTTTATGGTATATATTAGGTCAATACATGAACAGGTTACAAGACAGGCTAATTTAAATACGTTACATTTCACTTCGGACTCGATGGCTACGCTAACTGATGATGCACTTAGATCTAGTTGCCTGGTAGTATACTGGTGTAATATTATTTTTTCTTATGATTGATCTCCATTTACATTGTAGTTTCAGTCTTACAAAAGTATTATCATGAATTTTCCTGATGGTACTCAATGATACAATATAAATAAATGTCAGAAAGGCAGGTAATGGGCATCAAACTCCGTACACTGCATTTCGATGCAGATCAGTGCATTTTTATAATCAAGAGAATTGTGCAGGTTGTGGATGGCCAGGTTATATCTTCGAAGTTACTAAACGCTGAAACTGTCATTAAATAAATTCTTGCATGAACTCATAATTACATGTATTATTTCCAACTTTGAGAAAAACATTATCTATGTGAAATAAACAGCACTTTTGAAAATAAAATTTTTAAACAGCTGTTGAATCATTGTCTGAGTTTAAGGTGACCCAGCGAAGTGACGTAATAGGTGAAGAGTCTATACATCAACTTGTGTTCAATCCTGGATTGGGCGTTATTTAATGTGTCCATTGCCTATTCTGCTCTGTTCCGTATCCGACCTGCGAATTCTCAGTTCATGTGTAAAATAAATATTTGAAAAAAATGTTTGATGAAAAGGTGGCATGAACATAATGCTGCCAGCATTACCTTCTTCACTTGCCAAGTTCTTGAAAGGAAGAAGGCGTATCTATATCCCCCGTGGGCAAACTCAGTTTGTCACGAATAAAACAATCTTTATACTTTATACATTTCTAAAAAAGATATGTCAAAACAACCGAACTTTAAGAGAAAATAAAGGAGTCGCAGGCATTTACATTCAAGTTTTAAATTTGGAGCCACCAAAATTTACTTTCCATTTATTTCTTCGCTTACTTTCCCAGTAACAATTTTTACATCAAAATAGCCAACAAATAACAAACGAAAGCAATTTGTTTGTTTCTCGACAACGCAAAATGGTTTGTGAAAAAGGTTTAGGAACAATTGTAGAAATGAACTTCAGAAACTGAAAGTGGCAAGACCATACGAAAACAGTATAAAGAACCAAATGTTTAGATAGGATATCGAACTAGATCAAATGATTCTTATTAAAATAACAAAATAAGAGATTTCAACAGGAAAGATGATCTCTAAAGTTTTGAAGTAAACATGATTATTAATAGTTAAAATATTATTCCCAAAATAACTATGAATGAAATTTGAATAGAGGTAGAATGTATAAAGGCTGAAATAATTTTAGAAATTGATGACCAAACAAATTTCATGCACAACGCAAATATGGACATAATTATATTTATTCATTGATAGAGGTTTAATGGGAATGTTCTACGTTGGTTCTGTGAATGGAATTGTTGCTTCTTTTACTTTCCAAATGGTGTAACTCAAGCTGATAGTTTCCAAGTGATGTGTCTCCAGCTGAATGTTGCCAAACAGGTAACTTCAGTTCATTCTTGTAGTTCTACGTCTGCTTTCGTGAAATTGGGATTTTTCTTAGAAGTTATAATGAACTGTATTGCAGATTAAACTTCTTTCACGAAATAGAGTGAAGACTCTTAAGGGCTCATTTACAAAATAAACTTGGGTAAGTAAACTTCACACTGATCTTTTAAATTTGAAATTTGAAACCGGAAGTTGTTGCGGAAATCAAATACTTTAGGTTTTAATATAGAGTTAGGGAAGGAGACCTATTGTGTTTGCATTCCACAACAATTTCCGTTTTCAAGATTGATATACATGGAGCAAAACTGATAACAGGTAGCGAGTGATAGTTTTTTTTTTTGTAATCGATTAACTGTTCTAAATATAATTACAATCTGCTCTCTCGACCCTGTATTTAAGCCGAAAGTGTTAGAAATCAATCACATTCGGTTTTAAAATTGGTTGTCGTAGAACAAAAACTATAATACGTAGATAGCGAGAAGCAGTTTTCTGTAGTTAATTAAAGCGTTCCAAAATTATATTCTTCTCCACTAGAATCTCTCTACTAAAACAAAAGACGCAGAAATCAAACACTTGGCGGTTTTAACCTTGGTCGCTATAGAGTAAGAACGGTACGTACAAGCATATTCCTTCAATCGATTAAATGTCTCAAGAATTAGTATCATTTCCATCCTCAAGTATTTACTAAAATCGGAAGTAGTAAAAATCCACTACGACGGCAAATTTCAATATTTCTCTACATATAGCAAAAAAGATAACAGCCCGGTTTTAGCGTGATCATCAGAGCGAAAATGGTACTATATAGCAGAAAGTAGCTTTCTGCAATCAATTAAGCGTTCCTTTTCCACTGTAATGTTTCAACTAAAACCGGAAATGATATAAATCTACTAACACTTATGATTTCAATAATATTTGAATAAATAGTACCCCATAAGAAAACAAACTCTGTCACGAGATGTACAAGTGACATTGTTACTTGTCTAATGTATAAAGGGAGGATGAAGCACTAACATTTTTTAAAAAATCTTTGTTCGTTTCAAACAGTATTGGTCTCTCTCTTCTTAATTTGTAATGTATAAAGCAACTATACATCACTGCGTTATTAGTCAATCTGGTTTCGTGTAGTGTTTCAATTCTCATTTTCAAAGTTTAAAATAAAATAATGATATTCTGGTTTATTATCGAGTCTAACATTATTCTTAGGTTGTATTATTATTATCATTATTATTATTGGTCTTTTCCGTCTTTCAATTTTTAAGGCAATAAAATATTTTGCACTATCATAAAATATGTGCCACTTTTAAACAGTATTATTCTGTTCAATGGTGCACGCAAGGGAATGGATTTTCTAGTTTGAGACACCCCTTGAGCATGGTGTTACGCAAAAATAAACATTTAACATACTAAACTATATATACAAAAACACTTAAAAGTATACGAACTTGGGAGTCTGAAGCCCTTATGGCAAACTTCTGTGTAAACTACTGATTGTGTTTCTGCTCTCATTTCTGACAGTTTTCACGTTTGAATGAAATTTTGAAGTGCAGGGTAAGCAAAAAGGTGACCACCTACTTTGTCAAAATATCTTTAATGCTTATAAATTTTTCTTCAAAACAAATGAACGAAAACAAATGGTTGAGATTGGTTTTGAATTTAAACTTGCAATTTGAAAGTTGAGTGTGAAGTTGATCCAACTTTATTTTATAAATTAATTATTACTTTAACAAACAAACTAGTTTCTTTTCAAAATAACAAATAAAACACGAAAAAGCACGTCTCGCTTGAATTTTGAGTCGAAATTTAAAAGTAGAGTATGTAGTGTGAAGTTATCGATTGTATCGATTAAACATATCTTTTTGGTTTTCGAAAGAAGTGAATTTTTTCTTCAAATTAACTTTATTTTAAAAAGATATCCTTACGTTTTTCGAAACATAGTACCTTTCTTCAAATAATCAATAACAAACCCATATCAAAGGATTGATTTTTGTCTTGAATCAAAATTTGTAAGTAAAGGATCAGGGTAAATTCGGTCACATTCAAATTGTTTTTGTAAATCTCTCTCTTTTATGTAACCGAAACAGAGAATTTTATCTTCAATACAATCAATAACAAAAGAAAAACAAGTGATTAGCTTCGGTTTTAAAGCGAAATTAGAAAGTGGGGTGAGTGTGAGGTAAATTTGGCCACATCCCAACTTCATTTCGTAAATATCCCTTTATGATTTTCGAAACAAATATTTTTTCTTCGAAATTATCAATAATAAATGGAAAACAAAAATGGCTTCTGTTTTGAATTGAAATTTGAAAGTGTGTGTGTGGTCAGTGAAAGTGTAAATGTCTCTTTATAAATTTCGAAACAAACGACGTTTTTCATCATAACAATCTATTACAAGCGACTGGCTTGGATTTTGAATCGAAATTGAAATTTGAGAGACCACGTAGAAGTTAGCTACACCCTACCTGTATTTTGTAATTTTTTCTCGAAATTTTTCGAAACAAACGATTAATTCTTCAAAACAATCAATAGTAAAAAAAAAAAAAAAAAAACGATTGGCCAGTGGGAAGTTAGGTTCCCCAAACTTTATTTTGTAAATATCTCGTTAGGTTTTTGCGAAACAAACGATTTTCCTTCAAAAGAGTCAATAACAAACGAAAAACAAACGATTGAGTTTGGTTTCGAGTCGTAATTGGAAAGTTGGGTGGGGGCAACTTCACGCAAGTTTTCCTGGGAACTCGTATTTAAAAATACGAAAATTTTTCATATACTGTCATAGAAATCTTGTATTTCATATGTTTTGTAGACACGAGTATCTATGTCGGAATATAAGGTTAACAATAATGTCGAGTTTCTTCATGATACGAGTCCACACACTATTCTTAGTTGGACGTCTATAACACATTTAACACACACCACAAACCAAATATATAGATATATATTGTTTTCTGGAGGTATTATAATACATTCTTCGTTACACAATTATAGGGAGAACGGGCCCACCTTAGAGAAACTGGAAAAATATTAAAAAATGTACTGAATGATACAAAAAAAGGTAAATTAAAATACGTTGTTTCAAATACATTGTAGTGTATTACGTTGTTAGTTATTACTACAAATATGAAAATTTATCGGTAAATGTTTGAGTGTTATTGCCTTATAAGTAGAGTAGTAGCACTCAACAATCTTCGCAATATTAAAGCAATACTAATTGCTATAAAATAAAGAAACCATATATTTGTACTCATATTCATTTATATTTATATATAGGTAAACAGAGTAAACGTTCATTAACAATGGAAATGTTGAGACCGTTAATATGAAAATTGTTTTACATTCTTATGTTCCTATCAGACGTTATCCTATTACCTTATCTTTCAAAGCAATTACTGTTATGTGACCGACTTTACAAGTTTGTGTTTTGTGATAAATAAACTTTTAGTATTTAACATATAAAGTCCTTATAATAGGATAGCAGTGAAATATCGCCCAGATTGAGCACCACTATCTAATACTCGTCATATGATCTTTTATTTTTTTATCATTAGCAGCATTAAATATTTGGATTGTAATAATTACGAAGTAAAGAGCACATACTACCATTATAGTTGTCAAAAATACACATCGCTACTGTAGTGTTTAATTATAATTATCATGCAGTTTTGTCCTCAAAATGTTATTACTTTTAATGCGCAATTAGTTGAAATCATCATTTCAAACGATTCGTGTGTTCACCGAATTGTACAAACCCAATCGAAGTTCAAAGAAAATGTTGCCATTGCTTGAGAACCGAACCATTTTTCCGTTACGTATACATTAGGGTTTATCGGAAAAACGTGTTTTTTGAAATCTTGTTACTCTTAGTGGCCATTTTTGGCCAAATGCGTTTAATATAACATAACAAAAATTTCAAATTTATACCTCAATTTTTTGAGGTGCCGCCATTGGCTTAAAATTCGGAAACGCATGATGAAATCGTAGATTTTTAAAACGTAAGTGAAATATTTATTACTTTATACAATATTACCCTTAGTAATAATTGTTTTTCAAGTAGTCCAAATACAATGAGGAAAGAAATTTAAAATCGTTAGCTCTTGTTTATCTGGTGACGCTATCGTTTTGACTGAGAGAAAAATCGACAAACTTGTAATGTTTATGTGTGGCAGCTGCGGTTGTGTGAGACGCGGACCGCTCCAAAACTTTGATCGTGAAATATCAAAAGTGGTAATAACAGTATGTCAGAAGTGCTTAAAGGACATGAAGAATTGGAACGACACATTGTGTAGGGACAATTCGCAAAAAAATAAATGAACACGGGTTTATTTTCTGCGGAAAAACGGTTTTAAGGGCAAAGCCCCCAAAGTTTGAAATTTGACGCCCAAAAGGCAAGAAGTGCGCCTAATTGAACGAAATTATGCACAAATATTATAGACGTAAATTGAGGTAATTCGGTTTCTTATTTTCCTGGAGAAAAACGGTTGAGTGGGGCACGGACCTTCTAAACCGTTGATTACGAAATCTCAAAAGTGCAAATATACGTCAGAAGTTTCTAAAGAGTACGGAGAATTGCAACGAAACTTCGTATAGGGACAATTTGCAACAAAATAAATGAAACGTGTTTTAATGTGTGCGGAAAAACACTGGTGGAGCCTAGGCCCCTCCGAAAAAATCGGGCCTCGGCGTTAAATTCCAAAATTCTGGATGAGGGCTTCTGCCCCCGTAAAACCGTTTTCCCCAGAAAATAAAAAAAAAATGTGTTCCCTAATTTTTATTTATTGTCCCTATACAAAGTTTTGATCCAATTCTTCATGTCCTTTAGGAATTTCTGACATAATGTTATTAGCACTTTTGATATTTCATGATCAAAGGTTTGGGGGGGGGGTCCGTGCCCCACGCAATCATTTTTTCCAGGATAATACGAAACCCGCCTTTCCTTATTTTACTTCTGCAATATCTGTGCAGAATTTCGTTCGCTTCGGACCACTTGTTTTTGCCTTTCGGGCGTCAACTTTCAAAATTTTTGGTGGGGTTATTTTACCTCCTAAAACGTTTTTCCGCGAAAATAATAAAACATGTATTCGTTTATTTTACGTGTAGTGTCTACCTGCCAAATTTTATTAAAATCGGAGTGTTACACTTGGGAAGTGTTACTTGTTAGACATTTAATCCGTGAAATCGGCGGGACCAATTTTATAAGAACAAATTGGAATGGCTTTACGAAACTGCGTGTCATTACTTCTTGTTGATTTTGAACTTGTAGCTGTTCACTGGACTCAGATCTTCGGTGCTTTGATTTAAGCACGGATCTAAAATATATACTGAATATTTGCCGTTTGGACATTGTTTTGCAGGTTCTTCGCTAGTCAAAATCCTGAAAGGCTACATCAGGCGAGATGGTTGGCAACTGTTAATAGAATTTTCGCCTTTACATCGCAACAGGGAAACCTTCAACAGAGCTCAAAATTATGGTTTCCTACATAATGAATATTTATGCTCCTGTATGGTTCTATATTGAAAGCGAATCATCTTGTACACAAGCATCTAAACATTTATCAAAACTTACGTGATTTTCTAGATCTATGGATTCATATACTAAATCAATCATAGATCTCTTTATAATTGCGAAATGCATGGTTTAGTCATCCCGAGCATTTACTTCTGGCAATGATATCGGACATAGATGCCAACATAAGAAGGCTCGGTTGGAGAATAATTTTGAAAGCAAGAACATTATCCTTATCTGTCAGTATGAGAGAATTCAGTTTCTGAAGGTTTCCTTGCCACACTCAAGCAGTAGAGCGTATGATAAAATTAGTGACAGAAGCGGCTAGTTCTCTGTGATGTGCAGACGCTCGTCACGGACTTATTTTGACAACTTTAAAATCTCGAGAAGGGACACCGCAGTTCACAATGAACTTAGAAAACAATTAGCTCAATAATATATAATACTAATATAATAAATAATAAAAAATAATAATAATATAATAAATAATAATATGAGTAACTGAACGCAACATTTGAGAATAAGTAATCTGCAAATTCAAAACTAAAGATGAGACCTGGAGTGGGAGAAAGGGCGGAACTCGAACTGCAGCAATAGAGTAGTGACACTTGGGGGATTTTTGACCTACTGCGCATGTGCAAACTCTTCCGTTTCTTGTTCCAGTTCCGGTTCCTGTTCAGGTTTCAATTCACGGTCCGATTCATGTTCCGATTCCTGTTCGAACTCAAGTTCCAGTACCTGTTCCGGTTCCCCCGGAGCAGATAACGAGTAGCCTTTTACGCCTATGACCTATTGTAGAGATTACACAAGCATGAACACCACCGGACCACGCACGCGCAGAAACATTACAGTTCGAATTACACAAAACAGCAAGACTATGAACATAGTAGAACGACCATGGCACTGCTGGTAGTGTTTTTTCAATCATTATAACATCATTTACGAGCACTTTTGTGATGTAAGAAAAGACTATGGCAACATATTAGAGCAGAGATTAAAAAAATAACAACAGCATTTAACAATATAGCAGAAGTTTGATTATTCACCCCCCCCACCACCACCACACACACACACTTGGTGCAGCAGGCAGTTTCAGTTTAGTAGAAATTGCAGTAACGGGCAGAAAAATTATAGTTTCAACTCCTGTTCCAGTACCACTGCCGGTTGCTATTTAACAGCAGAGTTTGAACATAGCACATATTCTAACCCTATGTAACTAGCAGGGTTGTATTTTTTCTCTTTGACGACAGTCCTAATTTAAGGGTCAAAGTTCTATTTAGCAACGAGTGACAGATCTGGGGTTGGTGTCGAATTCGAAATTTCATAAGCCATGACCAGAAGTGCGATTTTATGGGTCAAGATGACCTCATTGAGTTACTGCGGTTTCAGATTCATGATCAGCTTATATGACATCGTTATTGATCTGGTGGAGTCGAATTCGAAATCTCAAAAAATCGTGACAAAAAGCGCGGATTTATGGGCCAAGATGACATCGTAGCGACTCGGCGGTTTCAGATTCGTGATCAGCGTATCTAACATCAGTATTAGTTTGGTGGTGTCGAATTCGAAGTCTCAAAAGTCGTGATCAAAAGTGCGATTTCATGGGTCAAGATTACATCGTTGCGACTCAGCGGTTTTAGATGCGTGATCAGCGTGTATGGCATCAGTATTAATTTGGTGGTGTCGAATTCGAAATATCAAAGACCGTGACCGGAAATGCGGGTTTATGGGTCAAGATGACATCGTAGCGAGTCGCCCGTTGCAGGTTCATGATCAGCGTATATGACACTGGTATTAGTTTGATAGGGCCGAATTCGAAATCTTAAAAACTCGAGACCAGAACTGCGGTTTATGGGTCAAGGTGACCTCGCAGCGACTCGGCGGTTCAGATTCGTGATCGGCGCACCAAGTTACATGAAAAATAATGATTTTTCGAAATTGTCAAGATTTAGGGGGCAAAGTCCTATTTGGCAACGAGTGAAAGATCTGGGGCCCTGAGGTTTATGGACAAGATGATCTCGTAGGGACTAGGCAATTTATTAAAATTTTTGGCAGAAATGGTCCGCTCCTGGTTATAGGATAATTAATGGTATGCTGCTTGTCACGACAATGTCAAATTTGAAAACCGTGTGCCTTTAGCTCGAACCGTAGTCGAGAGAATTACAGTTATTTGGAATTTTGGCAACAATGGCCCACTCCTGGTTATAGGATAATGAATGGTATGCGAGTTGTCACGACAATGTCAAATTTGGAAACCGTGATCCTTTAGCTTTAACCGTTCTCGAGAAATCTACGATTATTTGAAATTTTGGCAGAAAGAATGGATCACCCTTGGTCATAGTACAATGAGACTCTCAGAATATATGCTGCTTGTCGCGGCAGTCAAAATATTCACGATTGTTCCTTTGGTCCTAGGCCAATAAAACACTCTGAATATATGTATGGTTTTCAACCAAATTAACAATAAGTTTTAGAATGGGAAAAAGTTTATTATTTTTAAAATATCTTGTTTCGTTTTGAAGTACTTCGCATGTGCCGGACCAAATGAGGTCAACGGGAGAGTAAAAAGTGTTTCGCTTCATGTTCCAGTTCCAGCACCAATTCCGATTCCTGCTCCGCTTCAATTTCGATCCCGACTTCTGTTTTGATTCAGTACAAATGCTATAAGCGTTGTTTTCAATATATCGTGAAAACAGTGAGCATTAAGAATAATACGATATAAGAGAAAACACCACCTAGTACTCTATGGTGGGAAGAGACCCAATTACAGTAAAGCAGCAATCATTAACGATAATACACTATTACAAAAAAGACTTCTAGGTGTTCTATAGTGAAGGATTGTTGATCGTTGTAAAACAGTGAGCGTTAAGAATAATACGTGATTAGAGAGCCGCATTAACTAACCCCCAGAGAGGGACATCCTCTTGCCTGGCTAGAAAATGGGATACGTGATTTGGTAGAGTATTTAATGAAAGGTGTACTCCCTCATCATCCTGTAGGACTTATGTTTATTAACCAAAGCCACCCAGGAAAAAGCATTTTATTTGTCTTTTAGAGCTGTTAGTAATATGAATGCTTATAATGTATGGACTGCTTTAGAAAAGGTAATACAATCAAACACGCCTTTCCTATGTCAGGACCATTTCGTTGTTTATTTTCACCACGTTGAACTGCCTATTGGTATGGGACGGAATTCTGCGGGTGAAACAGAATTTCACTAATATAAATGAGTATATAAAACACAACAGATGTATCGTTGTTATTAGAAATCCCGATTATTATTGTTTGTGCCAGGCCCTGGTAGTGGCTATAGGCCTTCTTGAAAATAAAGATAACAGAAAAGAGATAGATAGATACAGGTATCAATACTCAACAATTATGTTTAATAAGGTCTCTGAATTGTGTGAAAAGGCTTGTGTTAGTTTAGAGAACAGTGGTGGAATACCGGAATTTAAAAAAAGTTCAGGCCTATTAACACGTATAGAATTACTGTGTATGACGGTTTGTCTGGAGAAAAGTATTTTTCGAGGGGCACGGTCAGGGTAAACTTATTAATTTACTGTAAGTAACAACCATTACAATGTAATCACTAACCTAACTGCGGCATTTTCATGCCATTAATATTGCAAAGAATGTCATAAAAGATGTCACATTAAAGACAGGCATGCGGGGATGTGTAAAGCCTTGTGTAATAAATGCCAGATTAATCCACCATGCACCGTTACAGAATGCGTACTATATTATAATGAATGTAATAAATGCTTTTACGGAGCTCAATGCTACAATAATCATGTCTTCATTATGCGATATCTTGAAAGTGTGCGCTCAATGTCTTAAAGCACACGTGGTGAAAAAGGCGGAATCCAAATGTCTGTGGGGAAGTATTCTGCACGAGAAGTAATAATATGATGCTATCAGGGCATCTATGTTATATTCAACCGAGTAGAGTACGTACTCCATAAAAATGGTTATTAGTGTTTTATGATATTGAGTGCCGACAAGATAAGGAAATAGCCGGTGGTACGTTAGAGCATGAGCCCAACCTGTTAGTAAGCCAACAGATATGCTGCAACTGTAAACAAATGTATTGTAGAGTTTCTAGATTATTTGGCACAAAGGCGTTCTGGTATTAATAATAGTAGCCATAGCTCATAACTCAAAAGGCTATGACGCTCATTTTGTTTTACGCACAATGCTGCTTGAGAAAGAGTAAATTCCTCGAATAATTATGCGTGGGTGTAAAATTTTAGACATGGAATATTTATATATAATTTATTGATAGGCTAAATTTTCTACCAATGCCTTTGTCAGAGTGATGCATTCGATCTGCCCGTTTCGGAGGGCCATTTCCCTCATTTATTTAACACGAAGACCAATCAAGAGTATCGTGGTGCTTCACCCGGCCTCGAGTATTATGATGTGGGCAACTTAAGAAAGAAACAGAAAGGGAGGTTTATCAAGTGGTATAATGAAGAAAAGAAAGACTTCGGGATACGGGTTTTATTTTAAAAGAACAATTAATTGAATACTGTGTAAATGACGTGAACGTGCTGCGCAATACATGCATATGATTTATGAATGAGTTTGAGCTTATATCGGGCGTCAAACCGTTTCTAGAAACTATAAGCATTGCCAGCGCGTGTAATTTAATGCATAAGAAAAAGTTCTTGCAATCAGACACCATTGGTATTATTCCGCTAAGCGGGTAAAGGTGGCGGGATAACCAATCGCTCGGCGCCGTTCAGTGCCTCGTACAAGGTGGACAGATTAAAAACACAAATCCAGCATTCTGGTAACGGACGAGAGGTTGTGGTGCGTGGTGATAAAGAAGTGCATAGTTATGCGAGCTATAACGATGCAGAACATGTTTGGGAGTATCAAGGGTGCCTATTTCCTGGTTGCCAGCTGTGTTACTCCACAGGCTGTAATAACACCATATGTAACGACTCGTACACTACTTTTAATATGCACTATGAGAATACTATAAACAAAATTAATAGATTATAAGAACCTGGGGTATATAGTGTTTGAAATATAGGTGTGCCAGTGGCGATAGTTTCTCAAAGAATATCGGATGCTAAATAAATTTAAAAAAACAAAACACGACTAAGAAATGTCCAATTCATCCGCGGGAATCCTTGTATGATGTAAGGGTCGACGCAATGAAAGTACATAAAGGTGAAAGAGGGAGAGAGTATCATATATACCGACATAATTTCCCCTATCCTTATTGTTGTAAGGTGAGAAAAATATCCTGTGGGTCATCCGAAAATTTATGTGTGAGATACCGAGTGCCCCGATATTTTGAAATTCGAGGTTATAATAAAGTGTACGGTATTAGCGCCAGACAATCTCTACCACCCCGTGTGGAGTGGTGGAAATATATTATTCCCCCTATGCCGAACATGTGCGGACACTGAATGAAGAAGATTGCACACATTCGGATGAGGAGAGAGCTTTGACGGATTTATGTGTTGTAGAGGAGGTGGGGGTGGCTTTTGAGAAAGGATACAGTGTGATCGAAAAACACGAGGTATGGAGCTATGAGATGGTAATGTATGACACTGAAAAGAAAGAGGACGGACGTTTCATGGAGTACATTAATCTGTTTATGAAGTTCAATACTGAATGTAACGGCTGACCCACAGGATGCACCACCGAACAACAAAACGACCAGTTCTTACACGAATATTTTGAAAAAGAGGACATTCAGTTAGACCAAAAAAGATTATGCGTAACAAACCTAAGAAACTATTTCAAAGCTGGGTGTACACTGCCTGTGTAATAAATTCGCACTGCGGGAAAACATGGAGCAAATCGCTATCTTTTAAAATCCCTAGGAGTATTTCGATAAATTAACAAATCCGAATATAGAAGTTAAATCGTGTATAGCGTTGTTGCTCCAGCAAAAAGTATCAACGTAATAATTGCCGCATACACCACGACACACGACCGCCTCGAGTTATTCCGTTACTTGGATTTACTCGGCAAGCGTGTGTTATATTATGATACCGACAGTGCTATTTACAGCAAATCTCCTGGCGAGCCTGTTAAAAATAGGATTGTTTTTAGGAGATTGGAAAAATGAGTTAGCAGAATATGGGCCGGATGCAAACATCGAAGAATTTTGTGGTGGGCCCAAATGTTATAGCTACACCGTTGTCAACACTCTTACCCGTGAAAGAAAGACAATATGTAAAATCAAGGGAATCACAGTGGATAATAAAACATTAAAATACTTGTATGTTAAATTTGATCAAATGAAAGATGTGGTTTTAAATAATTCACCATCTATTAGTGTTCCTCTCGGCCGCCAAATTGTACCTGTTAAAGATCATAAATTAATTACTAAGCCGGAGACGCATAAAATTTACCACGTTTCTGCCAGTAAAAGAAAACGAGTAGATAATTTTGACACACTTCCATACGGGTATAAAAGAGAACGTTTCGGGTAAATACTGTATTAGCAGAAACCATAGTTTTTAATTAAGTAGAGAGAGAAATAATAGATAATAAAATTTTAAACCATTATTATTATTTTAATGAAATCGAAATATGTGTTGGTCTAGCATACGATGATGAAGGAGGAGAATTTTCTGTTATTATCACTTTACATAATTACTAAGACCGTATTCGTCTTTCATCTGATGAGTGGTATACTTTTCTATCATATTATTATATATTGAGAACTACTTTAATGCCATTACAGATTCTTCATTGCCTACAGAATTTTCCGTTGGTGATAATTATGATGTATTATTGTCAGTTACTCTTAAAGGTATTTGTCAGTGTTTTATTCTTTTCTCAGATGATGATAGTAATGGTCAGATAATTTTTTTCTGTTTATACATGGAGAAAACTCCATCTTTATTTGGCATGCATTCAGCAGGCCTTATTTACCTATTTTCAATTATGTAAAGATGTAACAAAGTATGCTCAAACATGTCTGAAGCAGAGCACTACTACCATTCCACAATTTATTACTACTACTACTACTAATAATAATCTATCATCTGAACGAATTGTACTGGAAGCATTAACATTATTGAATCGTAATAATAATAATATTTTATTATATCTAAATTATTTTGTGAAGTATTAGAAGATGAAGTTTCAACATCCAGTTACTTATATTATAGCCGGCCTACCTTGTGTGGTAAATCATATTTTGTAAAAGAGTTTTTAAAATGCTATGCTGAAAAATGAAAAATATACGGTGAGTGGTGTATGGTGTTATGGTGAGTGGCAACCTCTGTACGAAACTCTCTCCTCAGGTTGTAGATTTAAAGAAGGGCTGCCAAAGCTAGATGAATTTTCAGCGAAAGAAGGTCCTCATCCTATTATAATTAACGATTTAATGCGTGAGGGTAATAATCAGCCACCGAAATTTGTCATTATAACGCAATATGATTTTCATCAGGCCAGAGGTATGCGTGATATATAGTTAGTCATTATTGGTATGCTTTAAAAATCCATGTGATCAGGCTCAAATTAATTACGTAGCACATCAATTGTATCCAGGTAACAAAATTTGTGCAGGAAGCCTACCAAGACGCAACTCGAGATCCTCATGGTTACTTACTTTTCGACTTAAAACAGAATACCTCCGATGAACATCATGTTCGAACAAATATTTTCCCCAGAGATTCCTACAATCATGCTTATGTATTATCTGTCAGGAAAGTAAATGTACACCTATTTTTCGAGTCTGGCATTCCTGCGCTTCATCCGTGGAGAGTATGAAAATTAAATCAATCAAATGTTTACTAAGGGGCAAAAATAAAGGTTTAATCTGAATAAGACATTGCAAAAGGCACAAGCTGTGAATACGAATAGTGCATAGTGTAAATAAAGGACGACACCGAAAGAGAAAGCCAGAAACAGCTGTTAAACTTAGAAAAAAGAGTAAAAATTGTCGAAGTGGGAACATAAAACACAAATACAATAAATACGCCGACAACTAAACGTTCACCACGGCAGGATCTTGGTGTAGTGGTAAAGGTGCTGGCTTACAAATGCAAAGGACGCCAGTTCGAATCCCCGTCAAGGACATTTTTAGAAAATTTTGTTAATAATACATACAGCTCATGAGAGATGGTAAAAGAGGTCGTATTTAGTTTTTCAATTATTATTGGTAATGTTTAGTACTGATAATACTTTTTGTCTTTGCGTATTGCTTTTATTATTTTCTTCATTTTGAAAGAGAAGAATATCCGAACAAATGCCACCAAAATGCCTCATATTTTGAATGTAAACGCCATTTGCAATTAGTAAAGAATAAAAATTGAACGTTCCGATGTAGCTGCACAAATAAAAAGAAAAACATGGAAGTGGAGTGTTCGAATCCATACTCATGGTTATTAAAAATACAATTCTACATGCCTTACACCTCCCGACCACGTTTCTACGTTAGCAAGTAAGAGGTTTGTGTTTAGGTTAGGCTGGTCAATACGTTTTGAAAAAGGGCCCGGTTTAGCTCTGACGCACCACAGGTGCGAGAAGGGAGCAAAACACTTTTTCTCTCTGCCTCTGTGTATCTATTTATCTATCTATCTGTATATATATAACGCTATTTGTGAATGCCATAACCACCCTAATTTTCAGCAGATTGAGACGAAACTTGGCACAAACATTAACTGTTGAAATATATTGATGAGTTCGTTAACCAGAATAAAAAGATGAAATTGTTCAAAATGGCGGCCCTTCAAACTCTTAAAAACTTCCAAGGGAACCAAATTTCGCCCATAAATAGGTACTTAGAAAGTTTGAATAACTTTCCCGCTTTTACTGAAATATTTGTGTGCAGAGACTTATTGAAATATTGGACCCGATTAATCGCATAAAGAAGATTCACGCCCTTTCGCTATGGTCAGGCTTTTTTTTTTTGCAGGAGGGGGTTATTTTCGTATCGGAACAAGATGGTTGTTAGTGATGATATGAAATTACACATTGAAAGTGAAGTAACTTGTGAAACGTGTTATTTGAAAGAATAATATAATAAATGTGCTTTCCCCTAACACAGAGAACTGTAAATCATGTATTTCGAGTTCGGGAGCCTGAGTGGCGAGGAGTGTTATTTGATTTGCTTTTTAGTAACACATTGCATTGCAAATAAAGGTAGGCAACATTAGTGGTAAGTAAAACAACAATAATAATAATAATAATAATAATAATAATAATAATAATAATAACAATAATAATAATAATAATAGGTATTGTTTGTGGCAACGCAATATCTTCCTCAATTCTTCTTCAAACGTAAAGACTGTAACGCCATATCTCCCTTACAAACAAAATATTAGGAATTTATATCGAGAGAAAGGGAAACTGTTGAGTGACGGGACCAACGTTGGACAGTAAGCACTCGTAGTACTCAGAAAAATAAGCAATTTCAATGCAAAATGAACGAAGAGCCATTGTCATGGGTAGTCATGGAGCCGCGGCAGAGCCCTCTTTAGGCAAAATGTCGATTACTTATATCGAGAGAACAGGAGGTGATAGTGAGATGGGACCAACGTTGGACACCGTGGACCCATAAGGCGCATCGAAAAAATTAGGAGGCGGGCGCCAGCCAGCCTTACTTATTTCCACATAATAATATAAAATTATATTGTCGAACTACACACACGAGTTAGCTAGTAATATTTCATATTATTATTATTATTATTATTATTATTATTATTATTATTATTATTATTATTATTATTATTATTATTATTATTATTATTATCGACAGCATCTTTTCATTACGTGTGCATGTTTGACATGAAGCCAAAGAGAAGATCCATCATTCGTAGAAAGCATAAGAATAGCCAGTTACTTTAACTGTGAACGACGGCGAAAAATACGAAAAGAGTGACTGCCTGTAGCGAAAAGAAATAATACTTTTTCTCAAATGGATAAAAAATCAAGCCGAGATAGATTCGAACTCGCATGGACGGCGCGAACAGCCAGTTAATTGTCCTTTTTTTAACTGACTCACCGAACGTGTTTTAGTAACTTACTTATTGCTAATTTTACTTGCTTCACTCGTTTAACTTGCTTTTTCTAATAACATGTAACGACAGGGACACGAACACAGAAACATCGAGAACATTTAAAAATCATAGAAGCTCTCCCGCCGGGAATCGAACCCGGGACACCGTACACCAAAGGCGCACGTGCTAGCCACTAGACCAACGGGGAGGGCACCGCTCACTCCCTGTGTCGTTAGGGATTACGACCACTGTATTGCCAGCTATCACTTCTGTGGATTGTATACTATGATCACATGTTTCTTCTTTGCTGGAAAAGTTAAACCTACATTCTATGTAATACATGAGGTATTTAGACCTACATGCTCTTCATATAATGTAATAAAAGGGTCATGCTGGGAATAAGAAAAAGAACATTCCTTGGACAAAACGGAAACTATTGGCATCAGAAATATTTATCTACGAGGCATGCGCAGTAGTATATTTCAGAATAGTTACTGTTTAGTTCAGTAAACGAAGAAAGGGCTATAAAAAACCAAAGTGGTCCCCGCTGGTCTAGTGGCTAGCACGTGCGCCTTTGGTGTACGATGTCCCGGGTTCGATTCCCGGCGGGAGAGCTTCTATGATTTTTAAATGTTCTCGATGTTTCTGTGTTCGTGTCCCTGTCGTTATAAGTTATTAGAAAAAGCAAGTTAAACGAGTGAAGCAAGTAAAATTGGCAATAAGTAAGTTACTGAAACACGTTCGGTGAGTCAGTTAAAAAAAAGGACAAAGCACTGGCTGTTCGCGCCGTCCATGCGAGTTCGAATCTATCTCGGCTTGAATTTTTATCCATTTGAGAGAAAGTATTATTTCTTTTCGCTACAGGTAGACACTTTTTTCGTAATTTTCGCCGTCGTTCACAGTTAAAGTAACTGGCTATTCTTATGTTTTCTACGAATGATGGATCTTCTCTTTGGCTTCATGTCAAACATGCACACGTAATGAAAAGACGCTGTCGATAATAATAATAATAATAATAATAATAATAATATGAAACATTACTAGCTAACTCGTGTGTGTAGTTCGACAATATAATTTTATATTATTATGTGGAAATAAGTAAGGCTGGCTGGCGCCCGCCTCCTAATTTTTTCGATGCGCCTTATGGGTCCACGGTGTCCAACGTTGGTCCCATCTCACTATCACCTCCTGTTCTCTCGATATAAGTAATCGACATTTTGCCTAAAGAGGGCTCTGCCGTGGCTCCATGACTACCCATGACAATGGCTCTTCGTTCATTTTGCATTGAAATTGCTTATTTTTCTGAGTACTACGAGTGCTTACTGTCCAACGTTGGTCCCGTCACTCAACAGTTTCCCTTTCTCTCGATATAAATTCCTAATATTTTGTTTGTAAGGGAGATATGGCGTTACAGTCTTTACGTTTGAAGAAGAATTGAGGAAGATATTGCGTTGCCACAAACAATACCTATTATTATTATTATTATTATTATTATTATTATTATTATTATTATTATTATTATTATTATTATTATTATTATTATTATTATTGTTTTACTTACCACTAATGTTGCCTACCTTTATTTGCAATGCAATGTGTTACTAAAAAGCAAATCAAATAACACTCCTCGCCACTCAGGCTCCCGAACTCGAAATACATGATTTACAGTTCTCTGTGTTAGGGGAAAGCACATTTATTATATTATTCTTTCAAATAACACGTTTCACAAGTTACTTCACTTTCAATGTGTAATTTCATATCATCACTAACAACCATCTTGTTCCGATACGAAAATAACCCCCTCCTGCAAAAAA
This sequence comes from Thermobia domestica, assembly GCF_964235325.1. Lineage (NCBI taxonomy): Eukaryota > Metazoa > Arthropoda > Insecta > Zygentoma > Lepismatidae > Thermobia > Thermobia domestica. Next base: position 241,784,029 of record NC_137463.1, on the reverse strand, counting down.
AAAAAAAGCCTGACCATAGCGAAAGGGCGTGAATCTTCTTTATGCGATTAATCGGGTCCAATATTTCAATAAGTCTCTGCACACAAATATTTCAGTAAAAGCGGGAAAGTTATTCAAACTTTCTAAATACCTATTTATGGGCGAAATTTGGTTCCCTTGGAAGTTTTTAAGAGTTTGAAGGGCCGCCATTTTGAACAATTTCATCTTTTTATTCTGGTTAACGAACTCATCAATATATTTCAACAGTTAATGTTTGTGCCAAGTTTCGTCTCAATCTGCTGAAAATTAGGGTGGTTATGGCATTCACAAATAGCGTTATATATATACAGATAGATAGATAAATAGATACACAGAGGCAGAGAGAAAAAGTGTTTTGCTCCCTTCTCGCACCTGTGGTGCGTCAGAGCTAAACCGGGCCCTTTTTCAAAACGTATTGACCAGCCTAACCTAAACACAAACCTCTTACTTGCTAACGTAGAAACGTGGTCGGGAGGTGTAAGGCATGTAGAATTGTATTTTTAATAACCATGAGTATGGATTCGAACACTCCACTTCCATGTTTTTCTTTTTATTTGTGCAGCTACATCGGAACGTTCAATTTTTATTCTTTACTAATTGCAAATGGCGTTTACATTCAAAATATGAGGCATTTTGGTGGCATTTGTTCGGATATTCTTCTCTTTCAAAATGAAGAAAATAATAAAAGCAATACGCAAAGACAAAAAGTATTATCAGTACTAAACATTACCAATAATAATTGAAAAACTAAATACGACCTCTTTTACCATCTCTCATGAGCTGTATGTATTATTAACAAAATTTTCTAAAAATGTCCTTGACGGGGATTCGAACTGGCGTCCTTTGCATTTGTAAGCCAGCACCTTTACCACTACACCAAGATCCTGCCGTGGTGAACGTTTAGTTGTCGGCGTATTTATTGTATTTGTGTTTTATGTTCCCACTTCGACAATTTTTACTCTTTTTTCTAAGTTTAACAGCTGTTTCTGGCTTTCTCTTTCGGTGTCGTCCTTTATTTACACTATGCACTATTCGTATTCACAGCTTGTGCCTTTTGCAATGTCTTATTCAGATTAAACCTTTATTTTTGCCCCTTAGTAAACATTTGATTGATTTAATTTTCATACTCTCCACGGATGGAGCGCAGGAATGCCAGACTCGAAAAATAGGTGTACATTTACTTTCCTGACAGATAATGAAAAAAATGAAATCTTTAAGTTTTACGTCCCACGATTATGCCGGTTAGGCTAAAGGAGACGGTGTTAATGAGAGATGAGTGAAATGGTGGAATGAAGAAAGTGGGAGGAAACGGGAGAACCCCGAGAAAACCCACGTGCACGGTGTTTGTCCACCACAAAGTTCACTTGGCGGGGGTTGGGATGAACCCGGGACCCCAAGCACCAGAGGTGAACGCTCTACCACTGAGCAACCAGCGTTTATTTCGTAGTGTATTACCATTAATAAAACAAGGTGCAAAAACTGTTGGTAAAAAACTGTTACGTACAAGTATTAACGTAGCCGGAGATGTACTGGGTGATAATAGACCTATTGACGAAGCTTTACAATCACGGTGGGAGGAAGAAAAATGCATTTAAAAACAAAAGCTCAAAATAAATTAAATCAGTTATTAGAGTGGTCAGGTAAGAGAAAAAGAAAAATTAAGTCTGCTCAGACAGGTGGTAAGAAGAGGAAGAAGAAAAGAAAAACATATTTTAAATTAAAATATATAGCAATGTAATTTTTACCTCACACTTCCCAGTAAAAATTCTATGGAATATTTTCCAGAAAATACTTTATCATGTTATGCGACCAAATTATATCATCTTCTTGTGCTGGAGAAAGTTGTGTGGGAGACTGCAGTTGTTGAAGTACATTATATAACTTAATTTCAGAATGTTTCCGTATATACTAATAACATTTGTTATAGTTTAACGGATAAAGAAGACTGGTGCACAACTACCATTTTGCCAGTTTATTAATGTCAGGTTGACGATATTCTTTCGCAAATTAATCATATAAGCGGTATATTGAACTTACATTTGTAGGTTAAAGCATCGGTAAAAAGAATTGAGGTTACCAGATTGAGAAAATATTTGGATAAAAATATAGAACTGCTATCTCCCCAATTAGCCGATACACTAGGTTTTGATTATGTACATAAATAAAGTATTACACTTGTCCATTACGCGCGTTACCCACTTAATTTACAAAAATCACTACCTGCAGACATGTATATTTATATCGATATTGTAGAACCACAACTGGTAGGCGATACTGTTGCTCCAATGTTACGTATTATAACTACAAATATTAAAGAGTATGGTGCTAGTAATGCGTATATGTTTGAAAATCTTCATTATGTTACTGTGCAGCGTAAACAGTTTGATCAAATTGTTATTGATTTAAGAGATAGTACGGGTAATCCTCTCCCCTTCCAATATGGTGGTGTATTTGTAAAATTACATTTTCGACGTGATTAATAATAATAGTAAGGTATTTAAAAATAAGGTATTAATGAACATATTAATAGTAAGAAAAATGCAGTGTGAGTAAGAAATCAGAATTAGATTTATTTGCGAGTTTGCCCGCTCAAACAAGCATTATAGGCGATAAAATAGTACCGTATAAACCGGTAACGTCATTATCTGATAATGCTCCAATAGAGTTTGTAGTTCCCGGTCACGGTCATGATCACATTGTTTAACCGTACATTATGTTACATATGAAAGGTAAAATCACTAAAACTGATGATTGTAATTTAACTTCTGCCGATAAGAAAATTGACCCTTTAAATGATTTTCTTAGTGCAATATTCAGTGAGGTACAAATATATCTGAATAATCAACTGATATCCTACTTCTCGCATACATACCCATATCGATCCTGTATAGAAAAATTATTAAATTATAATGCCGACGCAAAAACCAACACATCTTCAGACTGCCAAGTGGTTTAAAGATACTGCAGGTCATATGGATAGTGTGGCAGATAATAATGTGGGGTTTAAACAGCGTCATCTTCTCATAGGGTTAAGTCAACCATTTGAATTACTGGGTTACATTCGCGGTGATATATTAAATCAAGAAAAAAGTCTATTGAATATTGTACAACTGTGTATTAAGCTAATTCCTGCCAAAGCGGCTTTTTGTGTAATGGGCGAAACTAATGCTTAGGAAAGAGTTAAAATTACAAATGCAACACTGCTGGTGAAAAAAGGTTGATGTATCGCCTGCTGTTAAAATAGCGCAAAATAAAGTATTACAGAATCCTAAATTTAGAGTGAAATATTCTATAACAAAGGTGCAGGTAAAAACAGAAACTTTACCACAGGGTATTATTAATAGCAGACTTACAGATCTTTTTCCGGAATAATTCCTAAACGTATTATTATTGGTTTTGTTACTAATGCTGATTTTAACGGTACCTATACAATATATCCTTTTAATTTTAAGCATTTCAGTATGAACGTCTTTACATTGTATGTTGACGGAATGCCTGTTCCATCCAAACCGTTACAACCAGATTTTGATAACCGATATGTGCAAGCATATTCTGCGTTATTTATAGGGTCTGGACTTAAGGTTCCTGTGAACTCCCCCTTGTCCGAGCACTTCGCCTTTTCGCCACCAGATGCTCACTTTTTCATTTAGCAATCACTGCTGGTACCTCTACTGGGAAGAACTGAAAGATCGTACCGCTCAGTTTGAATGTGTTCAGGATATCCACACTTGAAGTGGGCGGGGAGAGGAATCCAACAGTTTTTTTTTTCGTGCACCTGCAGTCAGTCAGAGTCTATTTATACAAGCCGTGTTGTTCAGCCGCAGGGCAAAACCTCAACCATTGATGAGTAACATAAATCTTTTCTTTTTGCAGGTAGGAATAGAGTTTTGTACGAAAAACGGGAATTAGGTTGCAGAGAACGTCATTCACATCGCGTTGACAAATTATCTTTCGTACGTTTATCACATGAAACTCTTTTCTTTTTTCGATTATTACCAGAATATGAGATAAAAAGAACCTAAATGGTTCTTTGTATACAGAAAACAGACAAACAATACTAATATTTTCTTACATATCAGTATTATATGATTTTTTTTCTGAAGTGTATGATGCATGAAAAATGGACAAAATGAATTTTGACTTTTCTATTTGTCCCTATCCTTCTGAGTAGAGAGAATGATGTGGCGCAACTAAAGGGCCTGCAGGGCCCGCAACATTGAGAGGCCCAGAACAGAAAGAGGCCCATTTCAGTTTCGAAGTTAAACTTTATAATGTTAAGATGTTAAAAATTATGTGATGTTCCAACTATATCTCACTTTTACCTATGAAGACGGTAACACCTGAGCGATTATTTAGTAAATTAAATGCCAACAAAACTTTTACTGACCAGCGAAAACATTATGACCACTCGCTACTTTTTGAACGAAATCATCGGGCTGAGATAAGAGCTACAAGGCATAACACAACCGCGCGCCAAACACGACAAGAATCTCACTCGATTAGTCAGTGTGATGCTTGTGCCTTGAATGGGGAAGGACGACGATATATCAGGGTGACTAAGTGGCTGGGAGCTTCATTTCGGAAACAACGCGACTTGTCGAGTTTTCGCGATCTGCCGTGCTTATGTATTTCAAAGATGGGAAAAGAACAGTGAAACCAGCATCGAACCAAACAACAAAAAGTGGGACGACCACCTCATTAAAAATGTCGGATGTCGTAGACTCTCGAATTTGGTATAGCAGAATAGACGAAAACTATAGCACAATATAATAATAATAATAATAATAATAATAATAATAATAATAATAATAATAATAATAATAATAATAATAATAATGTGCATTTTTTTGCATACGAGCAAGTTGTGACTCACTAGATAGAACATAGAAAGTCAAAACTGTTCTCTGTAAATTTTACGTGACTCATGAATGTCGAAAGAGGGGGTCCGTTTAACATTTTTGCGGGGAGGCCCATTCGTCCTTACTTACGCTACTGAGAGAATGTAAGGTAAAATAATAACACCAATATATATATATATATATATATATATATATATATATATATATATATATATATATATATATATATATATATAGATAGATAGATAGATAGATAGATAGATAGATAGATAATCCTGGCGCAACAGTCCCTTGTGATCTGAGCCTGCAGCGGGCTTATGCTAGTAGTAAGGACAACCACACCCAACTTCGCCGGCTGTCTAGATTGAAGTCCGCTATCTTTTAGTTTCCCAACTTTTCTCTCGATATTTGGTCAACACAGAAATGTTTGAGTGCCACACCGGGAATTAATCCCTGGACGATGCACACCGTATCACTTTCGCTAATCATTTGGTAAAATTCAGGTTAGAGTGGTACTGAATTAATTTTGGAATATGCCATTTCTCATAAGGTAAAGTTCAAAAGTATTGTGACATAATTAAAAAGCTCATTATCAACCACGTATTCTTGCCTCTAATATCTCTAAAAGTTTTCGAGTTATGTGTCAAAAATGGTTGAAACACTTGAAGTTAGTTTAGTAACTTGAAGAAGATAGTGGACTTATACATACATGATTAGAATTGCTCCAATTTTTATTTTTATTCTTCTTTCTCGTAAAGAAATACAAAATCATAATTTCAACCATTTTGGTATATTTTTCATAATTTGAAGCGCGAACAGCCGGTTTCTTTCCTTACGTTTTGAACTTGGGATTTATATTCTCCTTGTCACTTATCGTGAAAGTCATATAATAACATGGGTCACAAAGCTAGAATATCTTATGCGACAGAGGTAATGACAATTTTTGTCATTTCATCTCTCAAGATCTGATAAATTTGACATTTATTGAATGATATCGGTTTTATAATACGAATAAATTTTTCGCAATAAGGTGCGTATAGTGGTCGTAAGAAATGGCAAAAGCTACCACTGACCTTTATAGTTTGACTCATGCTTTTTCGATCATGGTATTCCTCTTAAATTTTGCAAAGGACAGTATCATTTTAATTATCTTAACCTAATTTCCTAAAGCATCTCATTCGTACGCTAAAAGAAAGATTTCTATTTTTTATGTATAAGAATTCAGGGGATGCAAATTTACTCAAAATTCCTTTACAATTAAAGCCGCCTAAACAGATATTCCTTCGAGATTTCTGTATTTTGAAAACAATTCACGATTTCAGTTCTTTGTATTTACTTGTTTCCATGTTTATTTATATCAATACTGTATGATCAGTTCCCAGAATTATTTTAGTTCCCCGGTAAATCCATTTATAACAAGCTCCAAATACTGCTACAATTTTAATGTGGTTTCAAGAGAATCTGCATATCTCATCCTTTTGTTACTCTCTATATATTCATCTACTACGTAAACAAACATCAGTGAAAGAAAGAGGCTGAGAGCTAACATGTGCTCCGTGAGGAACGTTGTCACACCTTGCACTGATATATCTAGAGAGTCTAGTGTTGCCACGAGACGAAACGAGACAAGACGAGACTTCTGGCTGTGTCGTCTCGTCTAGAAAAGATGTGTCCGTCTCGTCTCGTATCGAATGGTTCTGTCTCGTCTCGTGGCAACACCAGAAAGGCTGAGGCCCACAAAAGAGCTGTTAAACCAAGTGGTTAAAATTATAACTTTTAACCTAGTTTGGTTAACAGAGCACAACACAAAACACGACTGCAATCCTCCAGCAACGACTGCTTAGTTTCGACTGAACCCGTAATTACTTCGATAGGAACATTTGTCAATACCGTCAGTACAGACGAAAGGCAAGATTTCCCCATTTATTCTGATATCCTTTTTTCAGAACCCCTGGCGCCACTTCAACAAATAAGGAGGCCTATATAACTTTCCCATTTAAAAAATGGTTTATCTTCGAATAACATCATAAAAGGATAAAAAAGATAAATTTTATTGTCAAATCACAATCTTTTTCGAAACTCAGTGTCGAGAAAGGCTAACACGTTTCTGTCTTGGTTCGGAACGAGAAAGACCATGAAACAATAGTTAGTTACTGATAAAATTGCCACTTCTACGCATACTTGTACTTCTATTAAAGGATTTTTATACGTAGATATCTCCACCAGCCCCCGGAATAAAATCTTCTGAAACACTGATCTCAATGAACGCTTTACATTGTATTTGAATCTGGAGCACTATCACAAAATAATTAAACTTGAATCGATTGAAAAATGGAAGTGAAAGCTGTTTGTAAGAATCATTTTTAAAAAGTGCTTTAGGTATTCCCTGTTCTTTGTAGGGTTTGAAACGTTGAATCATTTGGATCATTTGAAATAATAAAAGATGGTATACATTTCGAAGGCAAATAATTTATTCCGAGTTAATAATTTTTTAAGCAAATTCAGAAACTGTGTTTGTATTTTTCGAGACACGAGACAAGACGTTTTACGAAACGTTTCGTATTGTATCGTGTCTCGCTTCAAAGAGTCCTGTCTCGTCTCGTTGCAACACTAAGAGAGTCTTACGCATTATCTTTCCAAGAAAATGAGCTAGAAACTTGAAAAGCACATTCAGTCAATTGTTATCATAGAATATACTATGGGCATAGCCGCTGATGTGTAGAAGGTGGCACAGGCGGAATTTGTTTTTGGCGAGTTGGAGCCGTGGGGCTCTATTATTTGGATTGGAAACATTGGTTCAAAAATATTTTACCTTTAGCATACATACATATACACATATCATACGCACACACACACACACATACGTACATGTGTGTTACATATACTTTAATTAATGTGTGGATCTAAGGACAAGGTCCGGTTCGCCCACCCAAAAACCGCCTCTGGGAGGTGGATTGGAAGCGCACCCCTGAAACATAGAATTATGCTAATCGTAATCTTCTGAGATAGACTACCCCCCGAGGAATAAGTAAATAAATAAAAATAGTTTATTAATGTTTATCTTCCGTACACGATTAATTGAAAAATTTTAGTGTCTCAACAATGAGAGCCATATACAGGTGATCCTGCGTTCCTGGCGGAACTTCCCTAGTTGCGGACAAAATTTCATACTATAAACTCTTTTCGGCTCTCTCCCTCACGGTAGTTTTTTTTTAATCTATTATCTACTCCCTTGGAGTAACTGTTGCTCTGTATTTTCACGGGCTTGCAACCGTCAGAATGAAAATCTTGGCTGCCTTCCCAGCTACCCAATCAGCATGCAATAGATACATGCAATAACAATCAAATCCCACACAAACTACTCTACCCATCAAATATTTTAACATGGAAAGTTCTTTTACGCAACGTATTTCGTTTGTTTAAAATGGAATAGACCTAAATACATTTTTTTTAATGTTCTTCTGGAGATTCGATAGCGAGACCGCTCACATCAAAAAATGAGAGAATTAGTGCTCTGACAATCTGGTAGAAATACAACATGCCATATGTACATTACTGTGATTACATTGCTATTTATTCAATGATTATTTTGCTTAGAGTTTTCTTACTGTCCAGGGTACTCTTCAAGGATATACAATTACTCTTCACTTATGTCGCGAAAAAATATTCAGCTTGCAAATTTATTTCGAGAACTTCTCATTCCCTAATACATGTTTATACTCTCAATTTGTGCGTACAACCGACAAACTTACACAGAATCTCAACAGAGTTCAAATGTGAGGTGTCTGCTGTGAAACAAAGATCAGTTATATGGGAGGGGATTTTAGAGTGCAGCTCTAGGAACACTGTGGGCTTTTAGAGTGTAATTCTAGGAACGCTGTAGGGGGCCATCCCGCTCCACCTGAGACAAAAAAAAAAAAAAAAGAATGAAAAGAAATCTGGCGGCACACAACTAATTCACACTGGTTACAAAGCAGGCACAACAAAGTTCTGAATGAAATATGTTTATTTTTTTGCACTATTCCATTTTCCGAACAATAACATTTACCGATGACTTGTTAGCCCCTCCACCACAGCCACTATGAAAACAAATTCAATCGGAATTTGGCCAGCTCGTTTGATCACGAATAATTATCGTTTGATCCCAAGCATAATGACGTATTACACACAATTTGGCTAGGGCTTGTTAGCCCTTGATAATCGGCATGTACCATTCCATAGACATTTCAATCGTAAATAGGTAAGCAAAGTTTCGTTACTTTCTGGTAGAAAGTATGACAGATAAAGTTGATTGTTTATTTAACAATGGTGGCCTCTAACAATGAAACTAACAACAACAACTGAAATCGACAAGTACCATTTCATAGATGGGTGTGCCAAGTTTGGTCAGTTTCTGGTACAAAATATAGCAAAGTTGATTCTTTGTTTAACGATGGTGGCCTTCAACAATGAAACTAACAACAATATGTGGAATCAACACGTACTATTTCCTAGATATTTCAATCTTAAATGGGTGTGCAAAGTTTGGTTAGTTTGTGGTAGAAAGTATGTAAGATAAAGTTGATTGTTTATTTAACAAAGAATAAATCCAATGATTGTTTATTTAACAATGGTGATCTTCAACAATGAAACAAAAACAATATGTGAAATCGACACATACCATTCCATAGATATTTCAATCTTAAATGGGTATGCAAAGTTTGGCCAGTTTCTGCTAAAAAAGTATGGCTGATAAAGATGATTGTTTATTTAATAATGGTTTCCTCTAACAAGAAAACTAACAACAATATGTGAAATCGACACGTACCATTCCATAGACATCTTAATCGCAAATGAGTGTGCCAAGTTTGGTTAGTTTGTGGTAGAAAGTATGGCAGGTAAAGTTGTTTGTTTATTTAACAATTTAGAAATCCATCGATTGTGTATTTAACAATGGTGGTCTTCAGCAACGAAACTAACAACAATACATGAAATCGACACGTAGCATTCCCTAGATATTTAAAACTTAAATTTGTGTGCAAAATTTCGTCAGTTTCTGGTAGAACGTATGACAAAGTTGTTTATTTAACAATGGTAGCCTATAACAATGAAACTAACAACAATTTGTGAAATCGGCAGGTACCATTCCCTAGATATCTCAGTTGTAATCCGATGGGTATGCCAAGTTTGGTCAGTTGGTGGCAGATAAAGTTGATTGTATATTTAACAATGGTGGCCTTCAACAATGAAACTAACAACATATGTGGAATCCACACGTACCATTCCCTAGATATCTCAATCTTAAATGGGTGTGCAAAGTTTCTTCACTTTCTGGTAGAAAGTACGGCAGATAAAGTTGATTCTTTGTTTAACGATGGTGGCCTTCAACAATGAAACTAACAACAATATGTGGAATCAACACGTACTATTTCCTAGATATCTCAATCGTAAATGAGTGTGCCAAGTTTGGTTAGTTTGTGGCAGAAAATATGACAGATAAAGTTGACTGTATATTTAATAATGGAGAAATCCAACGATTGTGTATTTAACAATGGTGGTCTTCAACAATGAAACTAACAACGATATGTGGAATCCACACGTACCATTGCCTAGATATTTCAATCTTAAATGGGTGTGCCAAGTTTGGCCAGTTTGTGGTAGAAAGTATGGCAGATAAAGTTGATTGTTCATTTAACAATGGTGGCCTCTAACAATGAAAGTAACAACAATAAGTGAAATCAACACGCACCATTCCATAGATATCTCAATCGTAAATGAGTGTGCCAAGTTTGGTTAGTTTGTGGTAGAAAATATTACAGATAAAGTTACTGTATATTTAATAATGGAGAAATCCAACCATTGTTTATATAACAATGGTGGCCTTCAATAATGAAACTAACAACAATATGTGAAATCGACACATAGCATTCCCTAGATATTTCAACTTTAAATGGGTGTGCAAAGTTTGGTCAGTTTGTGGTAGAACGTATGGCCGTTAAAGTTGATTGTTTATTTAACAATGGTGGCCTCTAACAATGAAACTATCAGCAATATGTGAAATCGACCCATATCGTTCCATAGATATCTTAATCTTAAATGAGTCTGCAAATTTTGTTTAGGTTGTTGTAGAAAGTGTGGCAGAAAAACTTGATTGTTTCTTTAACAATGGTGGCCTTCAACAATGAAACTAACAACAATATGTGAAATCGACACATACCATTCCCTAGATATTTCAATCTTAAATGGGTGTGCAAAGTTTGGTCAGTTTCTGTTAAAAAGTGTGGCACATAAAGTTGATTTTTTATTTAACAATGGTGGCCTCTAACAATGAAACTAACAAAAATAAGTGAAATCGACACGTACCGTTTCATAGATATCTCAATGGTAAATGAGTGCGCCAAATTTGTTTAGTTTTTGGTAGAAAGAGTGTAAGATAAAGTTGATTGTTTATGTAATAATTTAGAAATCCAAAGATTGTTTATTTAACAATGGTGGCCTTCAACAATGAAAGAACAACAATATGTGAAATCGACACATACCATTTCATAGATATCTCAATCGTTCATAAGTGTGAAAAGTTTGCTTAGTTTGTGGTAGAAATTATGACAGATAAAGTTAATCGTTTATTTAACAATAGAGAAATTCAACGAATGTTTATTTAACAATGGTGATCTTCAACAATGAAACTAACAACAATATGAGAAAACGACACATATCTTTCCCTAGATATTTTAATCTTAAATGTGTGTGCAAGGTTTGGCCAGTTTCTGGTAGGAAGTATGGCAGATAAAGTTGATTGTTCATTTAACAATGGCGGCCTCTAACAATGAAAGTAACAACAATAGGTGAAATCGACACGTACCATTCCATTGATATCTCAATCGTTAATGAGTGTGCCAAGCTTGGTTAGTTTGTGATAGAAAGTATTGCAGATAAAGTTGATTGTTTATCTAACAATGGAGAAATCCAACGATTGTTTATTTAACAATGGAGGCCTCGAACAATGAAACTAACAACAATATGTGAAATCGACTGGTACCATTCAGTAGATATCTCTGTGCTAATCCGATGGGTGTGCCAAGTTTGGTCAGTTTGTGGTAGAAAGTGTGGCAGATAAAGTTGATTGTTTATTTAACAATGGTGGACTCTAACAATGAAACTAACAACAATATGTGGAATCCACACGTACCATTCCCTAGATATTTCAATCTTAAATGGGTGTGCAAAGTTTGGTCAGTTTCTGGTAGAAAGTACGGCAGATAAAGTTGATTGTTTACTTAACAATGGTGGCCTCTAACAATGAAACTAATAACAATATCTGAAATCGACACGTACCATTCCCTAGATTTTGTAACGTCCATTAACCAGATTATATCCGTTTTTGCTTAATTTTTGAACTGTTTATTTTATATTTGATTGTTTTAATTTTATTAGTTGTATATGTTAACATTGGTGACGGTGGCGCCATCTATCGTTTTAGACACAAACTGTTTGGACGTTCTGAATAACCTTAAGTATTCTAATCAAGATGATATTTCACTTGCCGAATATCCTAATGATTATACTTTACTGGTATTTGATTTAACTCCTGATTCTAGTGCTAGAGCTGCATTTCATACTATTCAACAACGTCAAGGAAGTGTGCATTTAGAGGTTATTTTTAACCAAGCACTGACATCTCCTGTAACAGCATTCTCTTCAGAACTAGAAACTGATTTCCAAAGAGAAATATATATTGATTAACATGTTAAATACACTTCAACTTTATGAATCATTACAACAAAATCTGTCTAACAGGCATTTTATCGGTATATACGCTGCAGATCAACTACCACGTGTTATTCACACATTTTCTGCTGTGATAATTATAAACAGTGATTCTAGTGATATACCAGGCGAACCACGGATTGCCATTTATATTTCAAAATTAAGGGTTGGTGAATATTTCGATAGTTCCGGTCTTCCACCGTATATATATATCATAGGTTTCTAAAACGTAACTGCTTATTTTATACACGGATAAATAAACGCATTCAAGGTGATTTATCTAAATTTTGTGGGCATTACTGTTTTCTGTATTTAGCATGTCGTGCGTCTGGATATTCATTACAACATTTCTTAAATAAATTCTCAACTTCCGCCGTTGATGCTAATGATATTATGCTTTATTCATTTATGAAAATATAATGGTCACTGGAGCGAGATTAAGCTCTTCGTAAACCACACACACACACACACACACATATATATATATATATATATATATATATATATATATATATATATATATATATATGAACAAAATTTTTCATTCATTGGCTCCCCGAGAAAAAAATTCTAGCTATGGTACTAGTATATGAACTGAAGTACGTGTTTGTAAAATATCTGAAAATCTTCTTTGACACAATAGTTGACTCGAAAAGGAAAAAGAGAATGAGGAATTCTTGCTCCGCATTCTTTTATTTGTCAAAAACCTTTGACTACGCTATTTTCTGTGCCCGAAGATATTGTTTATGTACTGTATTTATTTATCTATATATTTGCAAGATCTTAGTCAAGGTGTCCGGCCCCAAGTTTGAAATCGATGACCACCCGATTCCGGAGTAGGCACAATACCACTCTAACATTATTATACTACTAGAAAGAAAAACACTGATACCCACACCCATGTATATATACACTAATATAGGGGGAAATATAAATACTAATCTTGCAAGGGGTCCTTCATATATATTATAAAGGGGGTCGCAGTGTGGAAAAGGTTAGGAAAGGCTGGAATAGAGGGTAAAAGAAGTAGACGAAACCTGCTGTTGGGACACTAATTTGATTAAAAATAAGAACTTCCACTATGTCTTACCCTTTTTGTTCTATGGGGAGATGAATATTAAAATCTTCAGTAGTAAGAAATTTCTACCACTTCTGGTTTGAGCAGAGAGAGATGTGAGTGAAGATAATATATTTTCTTCAGATGTTGAATAAATTCCAAAAACAAGTTGTCGTTTCTTATTAACGTACTCATTCTATTGCGTTCAATGCTGAAACTGCACATTGTTAAAGAGCTCATTCGTGGCTAAGCGGTTAGCGTACGCGCCTTTGGTGTGGGAGACCCCGGTTCGATTCCCGGCAGGAGCTCATGTGGTTTGGATTTCACGTTAATCAGTAGGTATTGTCTCATATAGTCTCGCTGCAAAAACTCAAAATCACTTCACTTCACTACACATTGTTAATTTCTACTACTACTTCCGGTTTGAATAAAAGTTTAATAAAGGAAATGAAATATATTCTTGGAACGCTGAATTGTTTCCAAAACACCTCTTGTCCTATCTCTTTATTGATTTTCCTCTATGACTATCAACTTTAAAATTGGAAATGGTTAATCCATATCACTTCCTATCTGAACTAACTTTGTAAGTGAAACTCACTGTTGAGACGCTGAATCTATTCTAACTAAACACTCTTCACTATCTACTACTGTTGTTGTTCTATGTAGACAAATATTAAAACCGGAAGTAGTAGGAAATTTATATCATTTTTAGTTTTAGTAGAGAGAGATGCGAGTGGAGATGGTATCTTTTCTTCAAATGCTAAATCGATTTCGAATTAAAAATGTTGCTATATGGGGATGAACGTTGAAACCGGAAATGGTTAATTTCTACAACTTCCAGTTCGAATAGGGAATGGAGAATACTACTACTTAGTTTTGAAAGTTGAGGTATCAGAAGAAACCTTTTGTAATATCCCGCACATGGCTCTGTTTATTAACAACCAACATATGTTCATATTCATAAACATCAAAAATGGATGTTTTACTACGACTTACTACAGTGGCAGATGATAGTAACACCAGTGACACCACTGGTTATGTGACGACCAAGGACCACCAACGCCACGGCTACGCTGGAGTAGGTATAAAACCAGGAAGATCACAGACTACTACCAGTCTTTGGCTGGTCAAATTCCTTTCCTCAGCTTAGAGCAGAGCTTTGGAAGAACCTTAACAAATCCAAGTTTTTAGCTTGCAATGGAGCTCTAGGCCTCCTTTCCCGCTTGGCTTTTAGTGGAGCTCTAGACCTCCTTTTCCGCTTAGCTTGCAGTGGAGCCGTATAGACGTCTTTACCTCTCTCTCTCTACTTGCACTGGAGCATTGAGAGATTTTTTTGTCAGAATATCACCCAGCTTGCAGTGCACCTTTGGAAGAACCTTACCCAATTCAAGCTTTTAGCTTGCAGTGGAGTTCTAGGTCTCCTTTCCCGCTTGGCTTGCAGTGGAGCTCTAGGTTTCCTTTCCCGCTTGGCTTGTAGTGGAGCCTTGTCGGCGTCTATACCTCTCTTTCTCTCTCTACTTGTACTGGAGCATTGAGAGATTTTTTTGTCAGAATATCACCCAGCTTGCAGTGCACCTTTGGAAGAACCTTACCCAATTCAAGCATTTAGCTTGGAGTGGAGTTCTAGGTCTCCTTTCCCGCTTGGCTTGCAGTGGAGCTCTAGGTTTCCTTTCCCGCTTGGCTTGTAGTGGAGCCTTGTCGGCGTCTATACCTCTCTTTCTCTCTCTACTTGTACTGGAGCATTGAGAGATTTTTTTGTCACAATATCACCCAGCTTACACTGCAGCTTCGTGGTAGTTCTTGTCCGCTTAGCTTGCAATGGAGTTTCGTTGGGACTCTGCTCACCGTGGAGCACTGAGCGTCCTACCCATCCTCACTTAGTTTTTCTTGTGAAGAATGCTTCCCGAGAACGCCAGGTCTAGGGGACGCCTATATTAACAGAAACATTAGAGAATTTGTAATTATTGTGTATTATGCTGTGTTAGAGAACGGAATTTTGTAATAAAATTTGATAGTGGGAGAAAACGTTTCCCAAGTATAATTGTTCTACCTTTGCTCTAACCAAAGAAAACTTTACACTGTTCTTGAGATTCTGTATCAATGACTTGATATCTGTTAATGACTTTTTCTCTGATACCTTTCGTTGTACGAACGGATAAGCAAACAAACGGACATAGACTTCCAGTATTTATATTTCTCGCACAGTTTGAAAGTCTAAAACGAAAAAGATGGTGTGCGTTAAAAACAAAACAACTATAAGTTCAGTAGTACCTCGATAGAATGGTAACCTAAATTAACGATGATCTTTTGCTGTCGTGGGCCGTCCAATTCACAATTGTTAAATGTAGAGCTCTTCGGAAACATTGATGAAAAATTGTTTCAGGTCATCATAACTGTTTCGTTAATAATACAATAAAACAAACCTTTCACGGGCCAAGGCTTGTCTTTGTATAACATTTCTTTGATATTGATTCATCTTTGTTGGCGTGACAATGTAACGAGGATATACTTGATTTTATAGATTGGCTAACTGAATGCCTGTTCTTCGCACGGGGATAATAATTTTATGGAAAGTGTCTTTTTTTATTCCTTCTCTCCATTAGAACACGCATCGGGAATGAAGATTGATAGAAATGGTATCGAAAGTGTCACTATTCATATCAGCAACTCCGCGGTTTCGATTAATTATATACGCTGAGAAACAAGTATGGGCTGAACACAAAAACGTAGGTTACATGATATATCTTGTAGCTTTTGGATTTAACGTACAACTTGTATGTAACATACTGCAGCAAATGTTGAACTGAGAACATATGTTTTGTAGATACTTTCCGTATAAATATTCTGCACATACGTACATTCCGTATCAAGAAACAATTGTATATTTATGGTCAGGATCTCATGTACAGATGGACGTATATAGCGTGTAGCGGACGTATACGAAAAATTATTAAACGTCAGACATTCTGCACCGGCATGATGTAACATCTAAGTAGAAAATGGCAATATGTATCTAGCATATGAATAACATTTACTCCGTACAGATTCAGGTAGTAAACATACGGCTGCCATATATTTTTACGATACCGATTTCTGGACAAACATTTTTTCGGTATATGCCAGCTCCTCCTCATCCTGACATAGATGGAGACTCAACTTGTACTTAAACGGTATCGGGGTTGTGCTATTTATATTATCGACTCTGGAAACAGTGGATTGAATAGAGTGTCAGTCGTTTTCGTGTTTTACATGTCAACCCCTTCCGAACCCAACAGTCCCCTGTTCTCACCATCATGCCGATGATGGATGAATTTGGAATTTAGCGCATTGAGAATGTTACTATTTATCTCAGCGACCCCGAAAGCCATGGTTTGAACATTAATATCAATCATTTCTAAATATTTTTACATGTTAACCACCACTCACTCCTTCTGCCTTTCCTTTGTCAAAAATATTCTAAAATAAGTTAGGCCAGAAGAAACTCGTATAGAAGTAGTAATTGCGAGACTTGGCCGAAGTTTGGACTTTGACCCCGACATTTATGACGTCATAGGTCAAAGGTCAATGACCTTGGCCCGGGGTCAATGACCTAGGGGTACTTAGGACCACCCCTTCTAAATTTGGGAGGGGTACCTTGGCCCACCACTTAAATTTTGGAAATTGACCAATTTAAACATTGGGTATTATAGTATAGGACCTTAATATGTATTATGATAAATTTGTGTGGTCCACCTCGTTCCCTTTTAGGGGTACAAAATTGCCAAAAATATAAACGTAAGCAATACGTTATACCACGTGTTTGGTTTTTGGTCGATTTTATCCCCTTTGATGAGGTGTTATTATCCTATATAGTTATATGGTCATGTATAGGGGTCCATTCCCTTTCATAAGATATGGGTATATTTGTGCACCCCTTTAAAAATTTGGGAGGGGTACCTTGGCCCACCCCCTTAAATTTTAGAAATTGCCCAATTTCAACATTTGGTATTATAGTACTGGACCCTAACATGTATTATGATAAATTTGGGTGGTCCACCTCGTTCCTTTTAGGGGTACAAAATTGCCAAAATTTTAGTACAACCACGTGTTTGGTATTTGGTACATTTTATCCCCCTTTGATGAGGTCCTATTACCTTATATGGTTATATGGTCATGTATAGGGGTCCATTATCTATCATAGGACATGGGTACATTGGTGCACCTCGGGAGGGGTACCTTGGCCCACCCCTTAAATTTTGGAAAATGCTCAATTTAAACATTTGGTATTATAGTACAGGACCTCAATAAGTATCATGATAAATTTGGATGGTCCACATCGTTCCCTTTTAGGGGTACAAAATTGCCAAAATATAAACGTTGTACCACGTGTTTGGTTTTTGGTTCATTTTATCCCCTTTGATGAGATTCTATGATTACAGGGGTTCATTTCTTATCATATTGTTGCACCCTTCTTAAATTTTGGCAATGGGGAGTTTACTGAAATTGTCCAATTTAAGCATAATACAGGACCTCAATATGTTTCGGTGGTCCTATTGTCAAAATTTTAAGTACAACCACGTGTTCGGTTACTGCCTCAATTTATCCTATTTGATAAGGTATGGACGGGTGTCCCCTTTCAATTTGGTAAGACCCTTCGGGTGTAGTACAGTCACGTGATCGATGATTTGGTTTTGATGCGCGACGAGGTCCCTGGTCAATGTTCTCTAGGAATTAGGTGGAAACTTTGATAGGAAAGATTCTTGGCATTTAAAACTTTTTTTTCAACTTTTCAAACTAAAAAAAATCAAAACAAAAATTGAAACGAAAAATTTTCAAACAAAAAATTTTGAAACAATAAATTTACAAACAAAAATTTGAAACAAAAAATTTGAAAAAAAAATTTATAAACAAAATTTTTGAAACAAAAATTTCAAAACAAATTTGAAACGAAAAATTTTTCAAATAGAATTTAAATAAAACAGTGATCAGCTTTCACGGTTAACCGTTAAACTTTATCCGGTTTTTAACTATTCGATTAAAAAATAAACGGTTTTCAACTATTCGATTAACAAATAAACGGTTTTCAACTACTCGATAAACAGATGAACTGTTTTTTTCCTTTTCACACCAGTGAGTGCAAGAATTTACAAACTAAATAAAAAAAAATTTGTACTCGCTTTAAATACGCATCATTTTTGAAACAAGGTGTTAGTGTTCATCATGGATACACAGTGGAAACATCCATTTACCTGTATTCTCGCAGGGCCTAGTGGGTGTGGAAAAACGTATTTTGTGAAGCGATTACTGTCACATCTCCCAACCATGATCAATGCAAAATTTCGTAAGATATACTGGTATTATGCAGAATGGCAAGACGTGTATGCAACAATGCCGGTTCCAGTAGAATTTCACGAAGGACTTCCACGAATGAAAGATTTTCAGCCTCAAGATGGACCACATTTGATTATTATTGATGACCATATGCGAGAAGTGAATAGTGATATTGTTGATATGTTCACGAAAGGATCACATCATCGAAATATTAGTGTGATTTTTATAACACAAAATGTATTTCATCAAAGTAAAGCAAATAGAAATATGAGTTTAAATTGTTCGTATTTGGTGTTGTTTAAAAATCCACGTGACAAGTCACAAATCAAGCATATGAGTTATCAAATCATGCCTGAGCATCCACTGTTTCTACAAGAAAGTTATCTAGACGCAACAAGAAATCCACATGGTTATTTACTGATGGATCTTAAACAAGATACACCCGATGAAATGCGATTTCGTACAAATATTTTTCCCGACGATTTGCATCATTATGTTTACGTACCAACAAAACATGTTTAAATTATTGTGCATGTGAAAAGAATGACTTAGTCTATCACGATGTCTCCTACAGTGAAACATGCTGATCTGCTACGTGCTCTGCACAAAGCTAAACCAAGATTGCGTAAAGCTATTATTGCCAATGCAGACGCTTCATTAATTCATAGTATTTGTGAATGTTGTTATAATGTCTTAAAAGGCAATGTTCCACTGACAAGTGCGCAGAAATCAAGATTAAAGCGTTACAAGAACACGCTCCGCTATCTCGTAGACAATACAAAATTATTGGATAAAAAGAAGAAACATTTAGCCGTACAACAAGGAGGATTCTTACCTGCATTACTTGCACCTATTGTAGGAAGTGTGTTATCCAGTATTTTGTTTAAACAATAAACTTCATGGAACATAGCAAGAAGATGGTTTTAGTGCCACCAGAAATGCTTGAACGAATGCATGCATCATCATCCCGTGTGAGTGAAAATCGAGAATCTAATCTCGATCGTGAAATGCAATCTATATTGAATACATCGTATCCAAGTGATGAAGAAAAATGGAATCAGTGCAATAGAATATTACAGAAATATCTTTATGTGATACGTAAACAAGAAGAACCAATACCACTTACAATTACATCAATGAAACCTGATAGTGGCGTCCCGAATGTTGACGATAGCACGAAACAAGAAATTTTAGCCGCAATATCACAAATGTATCGTAAGAAAGCCGAACTACTATTCCGTCGTTTAAAACAAGATGACGCAATTACGTGGGATCATAAAGGAACAGTGTACATCAATGATAATAAACTACATGGATCCAATATTGTAGATTTAATGCGCGATGTGACTCGACCGAGGAATCATTCTAATCCTCAAGGCTGGGAATTGTTTTGCAACTACCTTGCATCATCAAACACACCTCAAGAATTGATTGGTAATCCACGAAGATTAAACTATATTATCAAGCATAATAGTACAACAGCATCTGAAGGATCTGCACCACCAAAACCGGCACCTGAATTATTTTCTTCCGGAGAAGAAGAAGAAGAAGAAGAATATGATGATGATGTTTTAGAAGTCCGACCAAAAAGAAAACGTATCATTCCACAATGGTCAACGTACAAACCATGAACAAAAAGTTGAAATCCATTTATTACAATCCTGCACATCCTGCATCATTTTCTACTGCAAAGAAATTATGGCAAGCCACAGGAAAATCTATACCTCTAGCCAAAATAAAACTTTTGCTAAACAAACAACCTACCTACACGTTACATCGTCCTGTACGTCGTCGTTTCCGTAGAGATTTTTATCTTGTTAACAATATTGATGATCAATGGGAATGTGATTTAAATGATTTACAATCTCTTCAAAACTATAATGACAATTACCGCTATATTCTTACAGTGATTGATGTGTTTAGTCGGTACGGATGGGCTGTACCACTAAAATCAAAAAGTGCCGAGGATATAGTGAATGCATTTGAAATGATTTTCCAGGACAGGAAACCAATTGTGCTACGTAGTGATCAAGGAACTGAATTTACCAACAAGACAGTACAAAAGTTTCTCAGGAAACACAACGTGCAACATGTTACAACAAAGGATCCAAATATTAAAGCCAGCATCGCAGAAAGATTTAATCAGACATTGAAACATCGTATGTGGAAATACTTTACCAAATATCAAACATACAATTACATCAAAGTATTGCCTTTACTTGTAAAAGCATACAATGAAAGTCGGCATTCCAGTATTAAAAAGGCACCTCCAAACTTTTCTCAGGACAATTTACTGGAGGTGTGGCATAACTTATACGACAAAAAGCTACAACGTTTAAAACAAGATACGGATTTATCTGTTGGTGATACTGTTCGTATAAGTAAAACAAAACGTATCTTTGACAAGGGTTACCTCGAGAACTGGACTTGGCAAATATTTAGAGTAAAAGCCATTGTACCAAGGAACCCACCAGTGTATCGACTAGAGGATTTAAATCATCAACTCATCGATGGTGTTTTCTACAGAGAAGAATTACAACCAGTACCGCTCCCTTCGACGTTCCTCATTGATAAAATATTACGTACAAGAACAAAAGGTCGCAGAAAGGAGTATCTCGTCCAGTGGAAAGGATATCCTTCCTCATTCAATTCGTGGACCCCTGCAACTTCATTGAAGAAGAAGAATGGAACCTGATCAAGATTTTTACGTTACACTTCCCAGTAATAGTTCCATGGATTATTTTCCAGAAAATACATTGACTTCATATATTACGAAATTACAACGACGTGTAGAGTTTCGCCAGAAATGGGATGTGGCAATTGTAGAGATTCATTATCCACATTCTGTGCTGAACATTAACAGTAAAAACAATAAAATATATTACAAATCATCAAGTAGTAATGATCAAGAACCGTGGAAGGTTGTAACGATCCCTGTACGCTATTATAACAATATACGGGATCTTATTCATGCAATTAATATACATCATAAAGAAACCAATTTATTTATATCTCATGACGCAACTAATAATATATGCCTCATAAGACATCCCAAAAAGGAAATCCATACTTCTGTACAAATCTCACCAAGTGTTAGTTTAATGCTTGGATTTGAACCGAAAAGTGATTTAAAAGATGTTGAAAAGGGACAATATACACCGGATGTACGATTAGGTTTACCATCACAAATGTACGTCTATTGTGACATTATTGAATCTGTCATTGTTGGAGATACAATGGTACCCTTGCTACGAATTGTCAACATGGATCCTGTGAATCATACTTTTGGAAGTCATGCAGTACAAATCTTTAATCCTGCACATTATGTTCCGGTGGAAAAAATGAATTTTGAGCAAATACAAATCGATATAAGGGACAGCACAGGTCATCGTATGCCATTCACCTTTGGAACGGTGTGTACAAAACTACATTTCCGTCGTCGTCGTCATGACTGATCCGTATTTGCAATACTACCAAAAACAAGCGTTGTCCGGTATCGGCAACGTCTATGTGGGAAGTCCCTATCAAGCAGGACATGGCATTGAAAGTTTCCTTGGTGGCTTATTTCGTTCAGTGTTACCACTTGTGAAGCAAGGCGCTAAAACTGTGGGAAAAGAATTATTAAAATCAGGTGCCAATATGATTAATGAAGTGGTGATCTCGAATCAACCGCTGGAAGAATCGTTTCATCAACGTATGCAAGAGGCAAAATCAAATTTACAAGAAAAAGCTAAAAATAAGTTGAAAACTATGCTGGGAAGTGGATATCATAAACGAAAATGGGATGACTGCTCTCAGTTTGAGGTTGACCTTCCAACGATCAACAACATCATCAATCCTATGAAGAGACGTAAATTATCACATAAGAAGAAGAAGAAATCATTGGCATCGTCACCAGATATTTTTGATTAATTCAACGATGGCTTTCTTACATCATCAATCCTGTGAATGTGTAAAATGTGAATTGGACATTTTTTCAACGTTACCCACGCAAACCAGTGTTCTGGACAATCGTATTATAGGCTACAAACCAATTAGTTCAATAGCTGAAAATTCACCAATAGAATTTGTAGTGAGTGGTAGCAGTGATGAATACATTGATTTGCCACAAACCTTATTATACATCCAAGCACAAATTGTGAAACCAGATGGTTCCTCCTTCACCAATACGGATAAAGCAATTGCACCTGTCAATGATTTTCTAAATGCTATGTTTAGTGAAGTACAAATCTACTTGAACAATAAACTGATTTCATTTCCGTCACATAATCATCCATATCGTTCGTACATGGAAAAACTGCTCAATTATAGTGATGGAGCTAAAAATACACATTTACAAACAGCAATGTGGTTTCAAGATACGGCTGGTCATATGAACGCAACCAAAAGTGAGAACAAAGGATTTCAACAACGCTATGAACTGACAAAACAAAGTATGAAATTCGATATGATTGGACATCTTCATTGTGACATTTTTAATCAAGATAAATTTTTAATTCATGGAGTGGAATTACGTGTGAAACTTATTCCTGCAAAACCAAACTTTTGTCTCATGGCCGGTGAAAGTGGTGTCAATGCAAAAATCAATATTCTAGATGCATCGTTGCAGGTGAAAAAAGTCAGCATCAGCCCTAGTGTGAAATTGGCACACAATAAAATTTTACAATCTACACCGGCAAAGTATCCTCTGACAAGGGTTCAAATGAAATCATTTACCATCCCGAAGGATATACAATCCAAAACTATTGATAACCTGTTTATGGGAACATTGCCAAATCGTATTATTGTAGGATTTATATCGAATGAAGCATCCAGTGGAACTATTACCAGCAATCCATTTGAATTTCAACATCTAAACATTAATTTCTTTACATTGTACGTGAATGGAAAAGCTGTACCTTCAAAACCATTGCAACCCAATTTTGAAGAAAATCTCTACATTTCATCGTACCACACATTGTTCTCAGGCTCTGGCATACATTTTACCAATACTGGAAATACAATTTCAAGAGCCGACTACAAGAATGGATATACACTGTTTGTATTTGACCTAACTCCCGATTCTTCTGCTGGAGATTGTCACTATTGGAATTTACAACAACATGGAGCCATCCGATTAGAAGTTCATTTCCAAGAGAAATTAGCAGCACCTGCAAACTGTATTGTGTATGGGGAGTTTTCCTCACTCCTAGAGATCGACCACCAGCGCAACATTATCCTGGACTTTTAAATTACAAGGTACGTATACGTTATGTATCATTTCCATTCACGATGTTGAATACATTACAATTAGCTAGTGCTTTAAACGGTAGTCCATTGTTCAGAAATCATTTTACTGGGGTATTTGCAAGCGATGAGTTGCCCTCACGGATTTCTCTTCCGTGGCAATCATTGTAAATACAGATCCATCTACAAAACTAGGAAGTCATTGGATTGCAATTTATATTGATAATCGCGGTGTTGGAGAATATTTTGACAGCTATGGCCTTCCTCCTTATGTACCACAACATGTTGCATTCTTAAAACTTCATTGTATGTACTATAAATATAATAATAGCCAAATGCAAAGTCTTGGTTCATCCGTATGTGGCTATTATGCTTATTTTTATTTGTGCTGTAAAGCCCAAGGAAAATCTCTGCGTGAAATTCAATATTTGTTCACAACAGTACCCACGGTTAATGATCGTAGACTGCTGCAATATACATTCCAGGTAATTTTATCATATTTATCATTGTAAGTGTATTTGTTTTATCATCATCTATTTCTATACTAATTATCTTTTCTTCCTCGTTCTTTTTTACAGAATTCACAATACGAAGCTTTGCAAACGGGCGCTATGCTGCAAAACATGGAAAGAAATCATTACAATCAAGAAGAGGAGGCGGTCTAATGAAGAAACCCAGCTCAATATACAAACATTGTCAATACCTTAGTGTAACAAGAAAGAAAAAGAAGAAACCAGAAAAATGAATAAAATACAATTTATGCTTATCTATGTGTTTTTATTGTCCATTCCACATATAACGTTATCAGATTCTCCTAAAGAACTGTGCGATATAAGACGAGAGCCCTGGGCAAAGTTTCCACCTAATTCCTAGAGAACATTGACCAGGGACCTCGTCGCGCATCAAAACCAAATCATTGATCACGTGACCGTATTACACCCGAAGGGTCCCAAATTGAAAGGGGATACCCGTCCATACCTTATAACCTTATCAAATAGGATAAATTGAGGCAGTAACCGAACACGTGGTTGTACTTAAAAATTTGACAATAGGACCACCGAAACATATTGAGGTCCTGTACTATGCTTCAATTGGACAATTTCAGTGGACCCCCATTGCCAAAATTTAAGAAGGGTGCAACAATATACCCATGTCTTATGATAGGAAATGGACCCCTGTAATCATAGAATCTCATCAAAGGGGATAAAATGGACCAAAAACCAAACACGTGGTACAACGTTTATATTTTGGCAATTTTGTACCCCTAAAAGGGAACGATGTGGACCATCCAAATTTATCATGATACATATTGAGGTCCTGTACTATAATACCAAATGTTTAAATTGGGCATTTTCCAAAATTTAAGGGGTGGGCCAAGGTACCCCTCCCGGGGTGCACCAATGTACCCATGTCTTATGATAGATAATGGACCCCTATACATGACCATATAACCATATAAGGTAATAGGACCTCATCAAAGGGGAATAAAATGTACCAAATACCAAACACGTGGTTGTACTAAAATTTTGGCAATTTTGTACCCCTAAAAGGAACGAGGTGGACCACCCAAATTTATCATAATACATGTTAGGGTCCAGTACTATAATACCAAATGTTGAAATTGGGCAATTTCCAAGATTTAAGGGGGTGGGCCAAGGTACCCCTCCCAAATTTTTAAAGGGGTGCATTAATATACCCATATCTTATGAAAGGGAATGGACCCCTATACATGACCATATAACTATATAGGATAATAACACCTCATCAAAGGGGATAAAATCGACCAAAAACCAAACACGTGGTATAACGTACTGCTTACGTTTATATTTTTGGCAATTTTGTATCCCTAGAAGGAAATGAGGTGGACCACCCAAATTTATCATAATACATATTAGGGTCCTGTACTATAATACCCAATGTTTAAATTGGTCAATTTCCAAAATTTAAGTGGTGGGCCAAGGTACCCCTCCCAAATTTTTCAAGGGGTGCATTAATATACCCATGTCATATGAAAGGTAATGGACCCCTGTATACGCCTATATAACCATATAGGGTAATAACACCTCATCAAAGGGGATAAATTAGGTCAAAAACCCCCGAAATTTGAATTTTTGGCAATTTTTTACCCATGAAAGGGAACGACATAGACCCCCAATACTGATAGAGGTACATACTATGGACATAAGGTACCCTATATGGCTCCATGTCATATGAAAGGTAATGGACCCCTGTATACGCCTATATAACCATATAGGGTAATAACACCTCATCAAAGGGGATAAATTAGGTCAAAAACCCCCGAAATTTGAATTTTTGGCAATTTTTTACCCATGAAAGGGAACGACATAGACCCCCAATACTGATAGAGGTACATACTATGGTCCTAGGCTACCATACCAAATTTTTAGATTTGGCAATTTCCAAAATTTAAGGTGGGTGGTCCTAAGTACCCCTAGGTCATTGACCCCGGGCCAAGGTCATTGACCTTTGACCTATGACGTCATAAAGGTCGGGGTCAAAGTCCAAACTTCGGCCAAGTCCCGCAATTACTACTATAGATAAAAGCAATCAAAAAAAAAAGAAATGAAATCTTTCTCCCGAAGAGACGACGTTATCGTCTGCGGTAAAACACACTAAAAAAAAAAAAAAAATGAAATCTTTGAGCTTTACGTCCCACGATTATGCCGGCTAGGCTAAAGGAGAATAGACTATGCTAGGAGGTGATGATGAGAAATGAAGGAAATGGTGGAGTGAAGAAAGTGGGAGGAAACGGAAGAACCCCGAGGAAATCCACGCATACGGTGTTTGTCTACCACAAAGTTCACTTGGCTTGAGCTGGGTTTGAACCCGGGATCCTATGCACCAGAGGTGAACACTGTACAACTAAGCCACGAAGAAGCAATGAAAATTCTTTGACTAGCCTAGGAAGAGTTAGTTGTCAACCATTGTTATATACAGTTTGGTTTTGTTAGTTTTTGTAGCAGATTATTAAAAGCGAACATACGGTGTTGGGTATTTAGAACTTACAAGAAGTCTCAAGATTTTACAAACTAAATCTCGTAGAGCAAAAGGTAATGAGATTGGGACTTGGATTACTTTGTATATGAAATAGTACAGATACAAATTGAGAGCAGCTTGTGATATTAAGGGGATGAGAAAAGGTAAGAAAAAATAAATATATCATTGATCAACATGATTTTATTCACAAAAGAAGTGATTACTGATTCTGAAGCAGTTTATTCTCCTGAATTCAAAAATGTAATCAAAATGTTTCCATTAGGCACCGTTTTTTTTGTGACATTCACTTGTTTTTTCATGAAACATCCATATGTTTGGATCGGCGTAGCGCAGTGGTTTATTAATGTAGAAGGATAATCTAAGTGCAGGGTGTCTAGTAAACTTCCAAAATGAAATTTCGTGGCCTTTTCTGTACAAAATTATAAAATTTCCTAATATTTCCTAATAATTTGGGTGCGAATTAGGCCGAATTTTCATCCATGCGATAGAGACGTACTTTGTTTTCGATTTGGTAGCTTCTAAAGCCGACCATAGACATTTTTTGTGGTAAACTTTGACGTTTTATAGAACAAAATTTTCCAATCTGTACTTACATTTGAACAGTTAAAAAAATCGTGATCCAAAAGCTAAATTTCATGACTTTCATGATCATTTTCTGTTTTCGTGATATTTGTGACTTTCGTGACCGATAGACACCCTGAAGTGGCACATTACTGGGAAAAGCTAAAACTTTCATCTAGTGCAAGATTTGTGTCATTAATGTCATGGGGTTGGGGATGGGAGGTAATTGAATTTAGGTAAATATTGTAGAAATTGCTTTTTTTTTTAAATTGCGCTATTCCTCCTTTATCTCTTGCCGCACCTCAACGATGGTCGATAAAGTTATAAACTTACATAGCTTATGAGACCTACTTGGTATATAGGTAATCGAGTTTCCGAAAGTTTCCGTGTTGTGCAAGAAAAAAGTGGAAAATAATGGAGCAAAAGTGTTTATTTTTTGTGGGCTTGACAACACTGTAAATGTCGATCAAGATCAGACTTGTTTTTAGCAGAAAGACATTCGTGATCGTGTATTGAGCCTCGTAGGTTTTCATACTGTGTAAGTGGAGTGCTCTTTGTTTCGTTTCTTTTGTTGTTAAAAAGAACTTGCATAATGCCAAGAAAGTGTTTGAATCATCCGCACAATTTCTTCTACGTTTGTGGTGAACTAACGTTTAAATCTCGGAGGCGAAATTTTACGCCACTTATAAAAAAGTGTTACTATCTTTACTTTGACTGCAAAGCGGGTGATTTTGATAAACTATGGGCTCCGAATATATGTTGTGTGACATGTGTACGGCTTTTCACAGGACGGAAAAAGGACACACATCAAATGTCTTTTGCAATTTCCATGATCTGGAGGTAACAAAAAGACCAATGCAGTGACTGCTACTTTTGTTTAACAAACATAAAAGGAATTACAAAAAATAAAACTAAACATACCATTACATATCCAAATTTGCCATATGCCATAAGGCTTGTATTACATAGTGACGAGTATGCTGTACCGAAGTGTCCAGATTTTGTGACCGTAATCGAAGACTCTGATTCGAATGCAGTGCATACTGAGGAAAAAAGTCATTATAGAAGTGATCTTACATTCGAGGCTTCTACATCAGAATCCCACCGACTAACTCAAACAGACCTCAATGATCTCATTCGGGATTTACAGTTGTCGAAACAACAAGTCGAACTTCTAGCTTCGAGGCTCAAAGGTTTGAGTTAGTGTTGTAAAGGTCTGGAAAAAAACCGGAAATTTTGGGTAAAAAACCAGTTTGTTTACTGTTTTTTTACCGAGCTTGTAAAAAAACGGAAAAATTGGAAAAAATAGAAACTTTCGAATATTTTACTACATTATGCTTTTAAAATGATAACTATTTTATATTTACTAGTTTACAGTTAAGATCATTGAGTAGTTATGTTTCTTGTACTAGAATAGGAAAGTTTTGTGGCAACAAATATATTTGCACAATTCCTTTAAAGTTAGCACCGTGATAGAATAGAGTTATGACTACAAAAGATACTAAAATACAATCCTAGTTAGATTAATTAATATAGACGCATGTGAATTATCTTAAGTAATCTTATAAAGTTACCGTTTCATGGCAGGGAAGTGTTAAAATACCAGGGACAGAATCATTTTAGTTAATACCAGTATGTTAAAATCAAATATATGTTTTACGGAGATCCGTATCTCCGTTGTGCTGTATAAAATTTTTGGAAATTTTGAATATATTAGAAAAAATCTTTTGTTCGGAAATATTGGCAAAACCCGGAAAATACTTTGTATAATTTAAAAACTATTTCATCGCCTGATGCTAATCTTATTTGCTGTAACTTGTCTGCAGTATATAAATTTTATATATATCGCTAGCAGGAAAAATACTTAAATCAACGTCTTTTAATTTTACTTTTTAGTTTTTTCATTTGCGATAAAAATCCCTCTTTATTTGCATATATTTTTCGAACAACTCAAAAAGAGAGATGATCTTATTTACATACTAGTTGAATATACCCATGCTTCGCACGGGGGCTGTATTTGCAAGTCATCGCTAATGGAAGTGTCACCATTGATTTCAGCGACCGCGAAAACTATGGATTTGACACAAATATCGGTCATTTTCTACTACGTTTACACGTCCCGGTAACGCCCCCATGAGACCCCCTGGTTCGAATTTTGACAGAAATGTTTAACTCTGGTCTGGAGCCTGGACCAAGGTATTCGTGACTAAAATTTGGCAGCTCTCGGTCAATTTGTCTGGTTCCAAAGCCGGTTCCAGTAAACGTCCTCCTGAGACCCCTTGGTTAGAAATTAAAAAAAAAAAAAAAACGCTTCGTCTTGCTCTGGGGCCTGCACCAAGTACCCCTGACCAAAATTTGGTAACTCTCGGTCCACTCGTCTGGTCCCCAGGTTACACACAGACAGACAGACAGACAAACACACAACAAACTCTTTATTTTATTTATATTAGGAGGTATATACACATACACCGCACAAGTGCGTAAATTTGAGCAGCGACAAATATATTAAAGAACTTAATATGTGAAACTTCCGTTCGCTATTATTAAAGCCTAGCAGAATACCAGTTCTTCGCACGTGAAGAATACGTTTCATTTTGGGTATAAAGAGAACCAAATCTGTCACCAATGAACTTAGGAACTCCAAAAAATATGAACTTTACACTAGTCATTCTCAATTACTTTTACATGTCACTCTCCCCCTTTAGGAGTACTAATGGGGACTGAATTTGGATTTAAACTTCATCGCAAGGGTCTCTGTTCATCTCAGCCAGACCGAAAACTATGGGTTCGATATTAATATCGGCCATTTTCGGACATTTTTATATATTCAGCCCTTCTCCCCCCCACAAGTTGCGGACCTGAATTTAGATTTAGACAGCATCGGAAGTGTTAATGTTCATCATAGCAATCCCAAAAGCTATGGATTCGACATTAATATCGGTTATTTTCGATCATTTGTATATATATCCCCTCCCCCAGGTCATGGAGCTGAATTTGAACTTAAGCGGCATTGAAGTGTAACTGTTCATGCCAGCGACCAGAAAAACTATGGATTCGACACTAATATAAGTCATTTTCGTTATTTTTTTTGTATCACCCCCTTCACTTTCCTTAAATTTTCGGCCTTGAATTTGGATTTAAACTGGATCGGAAAGTCACTGTTCATCTCAACAGCCCTGAAAGCTATGGATTCACAGTAATATCGATTATTTTGCATCATTTTTATATACCTCCCCCTCCCCAGTTTGCGGGGATAAATTTGGATCTAAACGGCATCGGAAGTGTTACTTTTCACCTCAGTAACCCTGAAAAGTATGGATTTGACACTAATATTGGTCATTTTCAATAATTTTATAAATCCCCCTCCCTTTCCTTCAAGTTGCAGTGGTGAATTTGAATTTAAGCTTCATCGTAAATATCACTGTTCATCTCAGTAACGCCGAAAACTATGCGTTCGACAGAAAGATCTGTTCCACACTTCCTTCCTCTAAGTTGCACGAGGACCGAACGTCATCTATGTTGATAATTTTTATCGAGATCAGTCTGGTGGTTCAAGATTTGTTAAGTTACAAATATAGTGTCCTTCATTTTTATATATTGTATATGTAGATAATTTGTCGCACTAGAAAACAGGTATTTGTTTACAAACAAAA
Organism: Thermobia domestica; assembly: GCF_964235325.1. Lineage (NCBI taxonomy): Eukaryota > Metazoa > Arthropoda > Insecta > Zygentoma > Lepismatidae > Thermobia > Thermobia domestica. The sequence goes on along the minus strand of NC_137463.1, from coordinate 241,752,581 downwards.
TTTTGTATATACATAAAGTTTATATTAAAGTTTGTATTTGAATATTAAGTAATAGTAATTATATGTTTTAGTGCATGAGTATTAGTGAAATTTGCTTACTGCTGTCTCTTTTAAGAAGTATTTTGGTTAAAATTAACAAAATTTCACTAGATCAAAGAGCACATTAAGAACTCAGTTTCATTCAAGAGCCCTATTTGTTGCAACAGAAACGCTTCATGATGGTAGGTGTATGGAATTGTAAAAGTTATGTAATTAATGCACAACCAGAAGTAAACGACTAAAAGGCACATAAAGGAAATGAGTGGAGATTACTAATATTTATGAATACTTACTACAGTTTTATTTTCGAATCCTTATTTCTCAACTTACATTTTTCACGCGTTACAAAAAAAAAAAAAAAAAAAAAAAAAAAAAACAACGGTTCCATTACTAGTAAAACTAACCTAATACAAAGATTTTTTTATTTTCCCAATTTTTCCAAAATTTCCGGAAAAAACGGTTTTTTACCAGCAGGTTCAAAATTTCCGGAAATTTTACAACACTAGTTGGAGTCTATTAAACAAAGAAGTAAGGATATGCGTGTATCGTAGTCATGATAGTGATTTCAAAGAATATTTTTTGACAGAGGATGGTGTCGTGTTCTTTAATAATGTTAGTGCAGTTATGGTGGCTCTTGGACATGAACACCAGCCACATGAATGGCGATTGTTCATACACTCCTCAGAAATTAGTTTGAAGGCGGAGCTTCTGCATAATGGAAATGAATTACCATCAATACTTGCGGCCCATGCAGTTGACATGAAAGAGACATATCAGAATATGAAATTGTTGTTAGATAAACTCCAGTACACAAAATATAACTGGAATATGTGTGGTGATTTAGAAGTCATAGCTTTACGTCTTGACTTGCATCTGCGATACACAAAATTTTGCTGTTTCTTATGTGAATGGGACAGCGAAATAGGAAGTCGCACTACATTAAGAAGCAATGGTGTAAACTCCCTTACTCCTGAGAGCAAAGATGTGTTTCACACACCATTCGTGACATGGGGGAAGCTATGGGGGCATAGTAGGCATTGCCCCCTAACTTTTTGACAAAAAGCAAAAATGCTACTTATAAGATCCTAAATTCTGATTTGTATTAACCGTGCCCCCCAGCCAACAAAAGGTCTGCCCCCCAGCAACCAATTCCTAACTCCGCCTATGATTGGTGAATCCCGAACCAGTGTACTTACCATCCATGGATATCAAATTGGGCCTTATGAAGAATTTTGTAAAAACACTTGACAAAAATTCTCCTGCATTCAAGTATTTGGAATCTAAATTTCCCAAAGTCACGAAGCAAAACTGAAAGAAGGGATATTTGTTGGGCCGCAAATCACATCATTACTGGATGACAAGTTTGCAGAGGTATTGAATCCTCTAGAAGACAAAGCGTGGAAAGCTTTCGTAGGTATCTGTTGTTGTTTTCTTGGAAAACATAAAGCAGAAAACTATCGTGAAATAGTGAATGATCTTGTGAATTCGTACCAAGCTAAAGATTCACTTCTTAGACTCTCATTTAGATTTTTCCCGAAAAATCTTGGTTCAGTAAGTGATGAACACGGCAAGCGGTTCACCAGCAAATTTCTGCAATAGAGAAGAGGTATAAAAGCAAATGGAGTCCCAGAATGCTAGCTGATTACTGCTGGACATTGAAGACAGACATCTCGAAAACTAAATACTACCGAAAATCATCATTCAAACCTACAACTTCTTAGGTAATAGAAGTTATATTTATACTGTAGTCGTATTTATGTTTTCTTTAATGTACAACAAGGACGAAAACGGCAAAATAAGATGTTCCCGGTACTTTGACAATCTATTGTTAAAATGAGCTATGGAAATGTACAATTTCCACATTTTACACTATTTAATGACACCCTTTCCCCTTCGTATGGAATCGATGACAACAAACTCCATATATGATATGACCTTTGTCCTTCCACTAACATCAACATTATAAGCTTATGTTAATAAACAGCTGAGCTACGCCGCTACAAACACAAGGATTTTTTAAGAAAATATGGCCCATTTCGTGTGCAAACGTGAAAAAACAAATGACTGTCACCGTGCCTGATGGAGAAATTCTGATTTCATTTTTAAATTTAACAGGAGAAGTACATTTAGGCTTAGTAACACTTATTCTTGTGATTTTTTTTTTTTTTTGTAGACCAGTGTATTTATAGGATAGGTATAATGTACACAGCACTTGCCTGACGCTTTCGGTGGTCTTTTAGCGATAAATTGTCTAATATATACCCGTATTTAACCTTTATTTATTATTATTATTTTAAAAAATCGATTGTTAGATTGCTCAAATAGAAGTTTCGAGCGTATTTATAAAACAAACTGGTGTTTTAGCGGCGATCAATTTTATTAAAATACGAACGTTCTCTTCAGTGTCGTTAATTTTTTTCAAATATTAAACAACGTAAAAAGTAAATGTTACTCTTTATTATTGAGAGGTAAAATTGAGTTTTGTGACTCAAAATCGTGGCCTGCGCGATTATATTTTTGTTGTGGCAAATCTAATCTTTAACTCATCCATCTCCACATCATGTCGTCGTTTTTGTTCGGTTCATTTGGTAATTTGCTTTTAAGTTTGATAAATTACTATGCAAATAATGAAAATACAAGCTAAGTATATTGGTGATCATACATCAAACGTGGTGATTGTTAGATCGTGGAGAAAAAGGAAAAAATAATTTTATTGATTGAAAAAATATTCTACATATACAAAAACAAGTCAACAAAAAGTAAAATATTTTTGTCTGCAAAATAAAAGTTAAAATATAACTTTGACATTGATTTAGTAATAAAAAATTAGTTTATAATTTTAAATAATTAACGATTAATTTTACAAAAAATTAAGTCTAATATGACAAATAAAATTCATCGTGAAGGCTCGTTGGTTGCACAATATCGTATATATATATATATATATATATATATATATATATATATATATATATATATATATATATTCGAGGGTTGATCCAGAAATAAGGTTCCTATCAATTTTAACACACTTTGCTCTATTTTCGACATAATTACCATCTTTTTATATGCATTTTTGTAAACGGTGCTCCAATTTCTATATACCAATGTCGTAGAACTCCGCCGCCAACCCGCTGAGGAAACGTTTCACCTTGTCAAAAGCTCTTTCCACTGTGCCTAAGACCTTCCAGGAATTCGAGCAACAAGTTCACAGACGGTGGTCCTCATATTTTGAAGCACTTCTCGTTGGACCATCACGACAATCGCCTCCGAAAGTGATGGTCCTCCACTCCGTTCTTCATCGTGGACGTCCTTTCGACCGACCCTAAACTGACGATGAATATCCACGGGTGGAGTCCCTTTGGCGTTTCGCGGACAGCGGTGTTCCCGTGCGGTGCAGAGGGAGCTCTTTGGAAACCTTATTTCTGGATCAACCCTCATATATATATATATATATATATATATATATATATATATATATATAGTGGTGCTAATCATCTGGTTCGAACCGGTTATTATAATATTTCGACAGAAATTTGAATGGGTGGACGCCAAGAAATTTGTCAGGGGCGATAGACAAAGAGTTTCCCAGTCATTTTAATAAAAAATATTTAGGTCTTAGTTGTAAATTCTTTTGAGGGCTCGATATTTGTATTGATCAGAATAAATATTTGAAATTAACAAACAACAAAAGACTGGTTTTGGTAAAGCTTTGAAGCTAGATGCAATAAATCTCACTAACAAAAATACACTATTATGTATTCTGTCATAGGCTTTTCCCTCCTCCAAATCGGTTTTGTTTCAGCGTGGCGCTACAAAATATAATAGAAACAGCTCTTAGTTGAAACCGAAGGTGGTAAAATTTTCGTTGCGTTCGACAACATAAGAACTTTTGTATCTACCTTGTATGATTTGTTTCCTAAAAAAATATATTTATCTACCTTTTGTCAGATATATATTAGGGGGTGCAGTAAAAATAGCAGTAAAAATAGCAACACTTTCCGAAAATTTCTTCCATGATGTTTCCGTTTGCGGTTTAAAAGAAAAGAGAGCTTTGCAAAAGCAATAATTTTACGTCGATTTTCTGAAGGTTGAAGGAAAAAGATTCACCAAGGAAAACAACATAACGTTTGTCAAGTAGGGAAGAAAACAGAAGTCACGAAAAGAGAACATTTTTTTCCTGAATACCACTTGCGACCCTCTTTAAAATACTCCCCTCCGTTCCGTTTATCAGCGTTGTCAGGGGATCAGGGTGTAAAGAATATTGTCACAATTCATTTTAAAGAGTTTCAGTGTGATTGGTTATTTTGCTAGTTATTGTCGCACCCCCTCAGAAAATCCTAGATCCGACCCTGTATATATCTGTATATCGTATATAATTAAGTGTAACTCATTTACAGCGTAAACATGAATTTCTTCCCCTTCTCCCAAATATATTGATGTGTTTACTTATCGACTAGAGTTGCATGACTTCTATTTGTCACTGAGACAGAGAGGTGAACATAAAGAGTCATTTTTATAAAATACGTATTTTTCGTTCCCAATTGGTCTCTTTCCAGTACATCTGCACTTAAGAGAACACAAACTAGTTCATTAACGGCCAAGGCCAGGAATGTGTGTTTTTTAACGATTTTTCTAAACACCAAATAGAAAGGAAAAAGTAGGATATAGTTTATCATGTGTATGTACGTATGCACGCACATGAGTTTGTTTGTATGTAATTGAACGACTTGGGAACACGTAATAGTAAGCGCCATTTCCACTTAAACTGAGTGTAGGTGGAATGGAAAAAATGAAATATTTCAGTTTTACGTCACACGCTTCTGCGGGCTAGGATAAAGGGGACGGCGATGATAAGAAATGAGTGAAATGAAGAAAGTGAGAGGAAACGGGAGAACCCAGAAGAAACCCACGCACACGGTATTTTTCCATCACAAAGGTCACTAAGCGCGAGCTGGAATCAAACCAGGGACCACATGCACCAGACGTGAACGCTCTACCACAGAGCCACCATGACCCTAGGTGGAATGGAAAATGAAATGAAATCTTTCAGTTTAACGTCCCGCCATTATGCATATTAGAAACTCTTATGCTTGCGTAACCGTATATTAGAAACGGGAGTATCCTGAGGAAACTCAAGAAACCGATTTTGTCAACCACAAACTTATTTAGCTGGGAATTGAACCAGGGATCCCACGCACGAGAGGTAAGTGCTCTACCACTGAGCCACCATGTCCCTCTTAGATGGAATGAGTTGACATCAAAACACAGAACAGTATGTAGGTATTTAGTTTTTGAAAGTTCCTGCAAATGGCACAGGAGAACCTTGTTTGGTATGTACTATTGCATTGAGTTGCATGGGAATGTTGAACCTTCTGTTTCAATTTATTCCAGGGGGCACGGTTTCTCAGTGGTAGATTCTTTAACTCTGACGGGTGTGGTTCTTGGTTCGATCTCCGGTCAAGTAAATTTCTGGTGGACAACATCGTATCCGTTGCTTTCTCGGGCACTCCCGTTACCTCTCACATTCTCATTCCACCAATTCTTCCATAATCATTCACCTGCTTTAATCAGCCGTCTACCGTCTTACTAAAGAGTATAGGCTAATCGTTGGACGTTAAACCGAAAGATTTCATTTCATATCATTTTCTAGTTTATTCGAAAACGTGTCATATGTTACGTTTCTGTCATATTTGTGCTATGTTTCCCTGAGTCCTGAGCAGCTGTGACAGAAACCTGAATATTAATAGAATTGGATTAATGGAAACACGATTAATTTGTAACAATTTCAGTTAGGCTAAAACGTTAAATGCAATTTAATATGGCGGACTCTAAACGCATGTGCCTATTATAAATTCACTTTTATCCGACTTTGTGTAATGTCTTTATTACGCGGAAACAAAATGATATGACATAACTTGATAATCGATTTCTCAGTAAATTATTCATATTCTCAACGGTAATACCATAATTATGTAACTTTCAATATGTGGGCTAACATACTCTTAACAATTACGACATTACGATACGTCCCTAACAGCACAATTACATAGCAGGAATATGTCTATCATGTTCCCTAAAGTACATGGGAATATGCCCAGTATGTGCCTTATGTACCTCTGGGAGATAAATCACACGAATGACAAGAGATAGTCATAGTCTATGTCCGACCCTAGGCACATGCCTGACATGTACCTGGGGAACGTGCTTAGTATGTTCTAGCTATGTTCCCCATGCCGTAAGCGTCAATGAACCACAAAATTACTCCCCTAAAATATGTTAAATCGCCTATATGCGTAATGTTTTTACTTTAAGGTGAACCTAAATAACACTTTAAACAAGTATATATATATATATATACCCAGGGTGGGCGCGAACTACCAACCTTTGGATTACTATCCACATGCTTTTCCGGATTTGCTACGGAGGCGATGAAGAAAATCTGCTCGCCATGTAATTGTATAACAAAATGACAAGTATCTATTTACTTTATTTCATGATTCTTCCATTTTCACTTTCAAATGATCGGCGACAGTTGCCATCTAATAAAGTTGATGCGTTTGTTGCTTCTAGTACACAATCGCTTAGAAAAAGAAACAAACAAATGCATCAAATGTGGGAGATGAATTTAGAACACCTAAATGGCGCATGCCTAGCACATCTTGTGCTTTCAAGGTATCTGAAACAATATGTACCTGAAGGAGATACCTATAATGTGACAGATATATGTCCCAAGTGACGACATAAAAACAAATGACTGTTAGAGTGCGAAACTAAGCCAGGTATATAAATGCTATATTTGTGGTACATAGTTGTAAATATCAATTAGGTGTAAGAAGTACCTAAAACTGTAGGTAGCTGAAGTACATACTTAGCACATGAATACCATATGTGCCAAGTGTCGGGTACCTGGGAAACATAAATGGCACATGCCTAGCAAATTTTGTGCTGTTAGGGGTATGCACCAAGTCTAGAAGTTTGGTTCGAATGGCGTAGTATTTTCTCAATGTTGAAGCCGAACGTAGTACTAGATTTCTACTGCTTCCGGTTTTAGTAGAGACATCAGAACGGAGTTGAAACATATTCTTGGAACGCTTAATTCGTTGTAGAAAACCACTTCCTATATATATACATTTACCCTATAGCGATGATTATTGAAACCAGAAACGGTAATTTATTTTACTTTGGCTTTAATAGAGAGAAAGTGGTACCTATTCTTAGAACATTAAATCAATTTCCCCCACACGAAAATGCTTCTCGCTATCTCTTATCTTTTATATAGGGTTGTTGTGACAGTCTTTGACCACCCCGTAGTTGCCAACCACTTTTCAATTTAAAACTGTATATTAGACTTATTGTCCGATATAAGAGCATTATTTTCCGTTATTATTGAATTGCAGCCAATTCTGGACCAATCCCAAAGATATTGTCAAAATATATTGCACGTGCATTCGGTAATTGTCAATCAAATATATGCTTACGGAAGACGTACTGAGTTTTCAACACTTTTAATCTGTTGCAAAGGGGAACGATAACACTCTGGTTTTCGTGCTTCTCTGTAGTCTTATTGCACCAGGTAAGAAACGCACATACTATTCTGTTGCGTGGAACTGTAGAGCACATTTTAGTAATAACATTTTAGTGATAACTATAAGATTTCAAGAATAAATCAATAAAATGTAGTGTCGGATACTGACTTATGAAATATTCTTTGTTAACTAGTGATGCACCACGTCGAGTACTGAAAAATTGTAGAAATGTAACTAACGAATGTCCGAGCATGCTTTATATTTTCTCGGAGAATTCCTTGATTCAAGCATTAATTAAATGATCAGTTTACATTTGTATAAACATCTGCTGAATCTTATTGTTAGTAAGTGAATATTTACCGGATGGATGTGACTCAATGGTAGTGATCTAGGGTATTAAGCTTCGGATCATGAGGCGGCAATTCACTTGGGTTTCGAATCCCTCTGAAGAGCAAGGGTGTTTTTAATTGTCCTAGACATTTGAGGCGTTGAATGGCAAAGTGGCATAACTCAGTTTTAAGACATTGTGAGATGTTGAGACTTTTGTTAGAATTGATATAGAAAGAACGGGCAAAATGGGTTCTTTGTGCTGCCATCTTTTGGCTTATGACCTGTTGTTTTATCTGTGAGATACCCAACTTTTCCATCCAACGCCTCATTTCTGTGTTCGTGTCCCTGTCGTGATTAGATTACACCAAAGTAGCGCGAGGAGCCTTAAAGCTGGATGTCTCGGTTGAGACGAACTTTAAAAAGAATGGTAGAGCATTGGCTTAGCATTCGGGAGTTCCTGGGTTCGATCCCAGCGTTCGACCATCCTGACTGAGGGTTTCCAGAGTTTTTCTCAGGCAAATGCTGGGATGGTACCTACAATATAAACTCTGGTAGTTTACCATCCAACATCCTCTGCCCTATCTTATCCCGGCCGGAAGATCCGTAAATGACATAAAATAAATGCAAATTCAAGAACTGAATATTCATTCATGCAGGTTCCCAAGATTTTCATTCAAAATTAACGGCACTGTTAGGGCATGACATTTCATTTGAATAAGAAATTTATTATGTTTGGTCTAATTTGTTTGATACTGAACTACACCATTCCCACTTCGTCATGGAACTGCAATTAAATATTGTTAGCGGAATGGCTATCAGCTTACATCTGGAATAAGCCTGTTTTCCTTGCATGTCCTTAAGAATTTTCATGTTTCTTTCAGATATAATGAGTCTAGTAGGACTAAACTTAAAGTGCCCGCTTATTTAAACGAGGATCTACGAAAAGCTTTTGTACGCAAAAAAGAGCACCCCATATGAAAGGCATCAGCAATCTATGGAATTCCTTGGATAAAGCTGATGGATAAACTTCATGATCGTAGTCCCGAGAGTGTAGAATGGGTCCAGAACCATGCCTAACAAAGAAAGAAGAAGAGTGATTAGCAAACAGGCTCATTAATATGAGGAAAATGGGCTTTCCACATAAGAAACACGATCTTCTGAATGGTGTTAAAAATTTGTCGATAGAAAAACGTAAAACGCCGTTCAAAGACAATCAAACTGGTGAAACGTGGTACCACGCTTACATGAGAAGATACCTGTAAATCGTGTCACGAACTTCCGAACCTTTGAACAAATGTGGATCTTTAAAGGTAAAGGATTTTTATTTATAGAGTGGCTAGGTTAGGACCAGGCATCTATCTTTATGGGGTCTACAGTTTAACGTTCTATCCGAAAAGACAAAGCCTGTTTAGTGCTGCATTCCACTGAACATTAAATCAATTTGGTGGTTTCGTTCTTGACAAACCATCCCAAAATTACTTATTCTCAGCGACTATTGTGCTGAACTGCGAAATGATACCCGAAGAACTAAAAATGTACAGAAAAAATTGGGCAAGAGAACAGAACCCAACCAACCCTTGCGAGGCTTCTAACCAGTTACTACTACTACTACTACTACTACTACTACTACTACTACTACTACTACTACTACTACTACTACTACTACTACTACTACTACTACTACTGCTACTTATACTATTGATCCGTATTGTAAAACTGCACTCTTATTTTAATGGAAAAAGTGTTATGAAGATTAAAAAAATAAACTTTCCTTGGGCCGTGTTTGAACCCAGAACCCACGCCAAAAGCGACTTTTGTTACTAGCACGGTAGGTAAATTACTTTTTTGAGTATTATTTTCAATCTTATTTTAATGAAAAAAGTGTTATGAAAATTAAAAAAAAAAAAAAAAATAAAATAAAAAATAAGAAAATTTTCTTGGACTGGAATTCAGAAGGAGCTTTCTTTGCGAAGGTAAAGAACATATTTAACGTTTGTATTTAAAATAGAAAATATAGTTTGGTCATTGCATATGTTTGAAATTATAATAATTACTTAATTTCTTAATAAATGAAAGTCCTGAATTAAAGGTTACTTATTATTAATTAACATATTAAAATGCACCAACACACGTACACACATATGTCATATGTATGTATATGTTTTATATGTATGTAGATAGATAAAAGTATCACAAAACTTGATATGTATGCACAAGAAAATATTCTGGCGATACAAGTAGTTGATGGAGAAATGATACCAATAAATTCCTTCAAATTGGAAGCATTTCATATGTCAATGGAATAAAAACAATCACTGGTAGTGATCAGTCTTTGAAAAGCACTAAATTCGTTGGGTTAAGTTCTGACCCCTTAAGCCCCTATTCTACAACTGCTTCAACTACGAAAATGTTATTATTCTCATTGTTTACCTTCATTTTTAATATTTCCGCGCAAACAGCAGCTTGTGTGTGCTTGCGTGACTCTTCACTCCTTTCATTTTCATACCTTCATTCTCACCGTCGTGATAAATCCGATTGGGTAGAAAGGCGTGATTAATTCAGCAAACTCATCATCATTAAAATGCCGAACGCGTATTGCAGACAGACTGTTTGCGACTTTAAAAACGCTCCTGTGTGCACTATAAGTCGTTATTTGGCACCCTATATAACACATCATCATTAACAAATCATATATAATAACTTTCTTTAAGTAATACGTAAAAACTTATTGTGACTCTTATTGAAACGTTTGGATTGCGACCGGAGCGAACAAGAACATTTCTAGTATGCGAACGAACAATATTGTTTTAACAGGAAGCCAATACATTTTAGGGGCGACGCGTCGTTTACTCATTTCCAGCATTTTTCTTTCTTCTTGCTCGTTCGACACACTCTTGCTATCAGCGCCCGGGGCCCCGCTCCTCCCTAGCTATGGCTCTGGACACATGTCTGAAGAGCTGCCACGTGAATTAGCTTCCCGCAAGCATTTAAAGTGCAATTTACTTAAAGTTATAAAGTGTTTACTATTTACAGTTTCAGTAGAGCGATAAAAGCTGAGATGGTATCTATTTTGAGGATCCTGAATCCATGTCAATAAGCCGTTTGTTGCCTCTTATTACCGCTTTCGCTCTATTGAAATCAATATTGGAACCGGAATGGCAGTAGATTTTCCTACCACTTCCGGTTGGAAAAAACAATAAATTAGGAGATGGAAGTTATTCCTGCAGTACTGACTCCATATATATAGAAACTCGAAACATCGATTATATATATAAACTTATCCCTGTTAACGATCAGCACTTTTAATGGCGCCGCATAGCAAAAGAATCGTTCACTTTCATATAAAAGCATGATATTTGGCATAATGAAAGCGGGATACATTCAAGGTTCTGAAATTTTGACTGTTTTTTTTTGGTTTCCACATCCATCTTTTGGTTTCCACTTAGCTTAGCGTATTAAACAATTTTAAATTTACAGAAGGATCTTAAACCCAAGACGGCGGCCATTATTTCTGATTTATTTATATAACATTAGGTAACTACCAGATTTCAATTCACTTTTACTTATTGTATTTATTTTGTTTCAGGTCCACTGGTATAATTATAAAAATAGTACATCTGAAATTAGTAAAACAATAAATCGTATTCATGATGACCTCAAGAAGTTACAAACTCATTGATCCAGTAGATACGACAGCAGCAACTTCAGGCCATAAGGTATTTGCGTGTGATATGTCAAGAAAATATCAAGGAAGCATTAATCTGTCCAAAACATTTCAAAAGAAAAGACATATGTGCTTATGCATCCTTGGCTGACAATATACGCAAGTTCCAAGAGCTTGGAGAACTGTCAAGTAAGATAATATCAACACTAGATGAAGGAAAAGGTATTGAAGAAGCCATGGTAGCGGAAAACGCAAAGTACCATGAATCGTGCAAACTGAAGTACAATAAAACAAAGTTAGTAAAACCGCAGAAAAGATCGATAAAGAGTGATTCAATTTAAGGCACAGTTTCACCGATGAAGCGAACAAGGTTGCATAAATGTTGCCATCTTAAAAGAGTAGCACTGTGTTTCTTTTATGAGAAGGAAGGTGGCAAAGAAGGGTTACATGAAGCCAGTATTTTCATAACCGAGTACGAACTGTGCACTTCTGTTAGAGGATACAAAATTACTTGATAAACATAGCTCAGGAGATATGGTGGCCCCTGAGGCGAAGTATCATACAAGATGTTTGTTATTTCTCTGTAATCGCGCAAGGCAATTTATAATGGAGGATACTGCATTCCCAGAAGAGGACAGAATATTGTCAGGAAGAGTTTTTGCAGAGCTTGTAATATTTATTAAAGAAGCTCCATTAGATAAGACCACTGGACCTATTTTCAACTGGCAGACCTTGCACGTCTTTAATTGACATGGTAAGTTAGAAGAACTTGGAGGTAATCGAGATCCAAACGTTAACATAACACGATTAAAGGAACGGCTTTTGTTTCAGTTTCCAAACAAGCGTCCACACAAGAAGGGAAGAGGTATCTTCCTGGCATTCTACGAAGACATTGGAGCTGCTTTGACCGAAGTATGTGAGCTAGACATCAAGAGTGATGCTCTTAACTAGCGTATGCAGCACAAATCGTTCGCCGGCAAATATTTAATGAACATATTTCCTTGATTGAAGGTTTGACAGTTGAATCACAGAGGCAGTTTGTGCCCTCATTATTACTCCAATTAGTCAGCATGATTCTGGAGGGCCATAAAAAGGAGGATTCAATGTCCTCAGCAGCTCTAACCATATCTCAGCTTCTAAAGTTTAACAGCATTAAGCATACAAGATAAAGGAATACTCCACATGTTAAACACAGCAGAGTCCAAGAGACTCCGGTTCCTATTTATATTGGTCTAATGGTAATGTTCAAACACGTAAAAAAGAAATTGTTGACAGACTTTCTCAACTGGGAGTGAGAATATCTTATGATAGAGCTCTTCGTCTTTCTGTAGGAACGGGGGATAATGTTTGCTACCAGTATGATAAAGAGCAACTAGTTTGTCCACCGAAAATGAAAAAAAGTGTATTTACAAGAGCATTAGTAGGCAATGTAAACTACAACCCCAGTTCAACAACGTCGAAAGAGTCTTTTCATAGTACCTATCTCGCTGTTCCAACACCTCAATGTCAGCGGTGATGGAGTTGATTGTAACATTATTGCAATTGAAAGACTAAACCAAACATCCTCAAAAACGATTGGATATCTTCCAAAGTATTACACAGACATACCGACAGTCAACTGTAGTGTTAAGGGGTCACCAGTTCCAGCTGCTAATGTAACATCTCTGAACAAACAAGACTTCAAACAAACAAGCAACAAACAAGAATACGAAAAAGTGGAATATAAGTGGCTAGAAAATACGCAAGAAGTAATCAATTATAATATCGATACATCACAAAATGTATCTTCAGCTGCATATCAAACCGCTGAACTAAGCCCAGAAGAGAGCCTTGTAATGTGCTCATCAGCTTTACTTAACCTTTTGTCTTGAAAATGCTTACACACTAGCAATGATTAAGCACTCCATGGATGTAGTGAGCAAAGCTGTCAAGCTTCTGAATACAGGCCAGACGCCAGTGATCACTTTTGATCAGCTCTTGCACACTTTGGCAAGATAATATTGTGGTGATGATGGGTGCTTTTCACATTGAGATGACCGTTTTAAAGACAACAGGAAATTGGCTTTGAGGTAGTGGCTGGGTTGAGGCACTAGTTCAAGCAGGCATTGCACCACTTGGAGTATACGACTCGTTATGGAACGCAGTACACGTTACACTTGTTAGAAGTGCCCATGAAGGGACTATATATTCTTCGGCATTGTGCAAGCCAGCATTACTACAACATACAGCAACATGAAGGCATGAGGCAGTATGGCGACACCAACGAATTAGATACTTTCCTCAGTTTCAATATTGGGACATCGTGATGGAATTTGAAATACGTTCATTTGTCTTTGTCCGTTCCTTGAGATCCTCTGACTTTTCTTTGTATCTAAAAATATTGACATAACTTACATCCTGGTTCTTTGCATTGGACCATACTCATAATGCGTTTTCGACACCAGTGCATCTCCGAGATATGATTGAACTATCAACAAAACATCCTAATGTTGAGAGAGAATTTAATGCTGGCAAGTTCACAGTCAAGGAAACAAATACACATTTCTCAGGTATACCTTTGATCAAGCTCATGAGCAAAACAACGCTTGTATTAAAGGGGACGAGGGAGCTGTTGGAATTACAGGAAATCCCAGTGCCCTCAGAGGTTGGATGTTGACAGGACCAGAAGTTGCGAGGATTATTGACGAATTTCACGATGTGTATCAAAACATTGGACGTCAGAATTCTTTATTCCACCACGAACAAATCAAAGGTGCGTAGGCAACTTTCCTCAAGGATGTGAATTCACTTGTTGAAACCATTGAAGATTTAGGAAATCCGTTTTTAGAGGAAAGAAAATATTTAATCGTTTTGATTACAAAGAAATTGAAGATCCTGAAGTAATAAATAGAGTTGCAAATGTGCTGAAGATTGGTCAAAGAACAATTTGAATCATTTGCGAAGGAACGTCTCATTGGCAGGAACAAACCTTTTGATAATCCTGTCGAAAACACAAATTGCGACTGTTTGGCACACCAAAATTAAAACCTTGCAGCAAGGGAAACAAACACATTGTATGGATGAAAAATAATGTTGAGCTTTTCTCACGTCTATACATAGGTTACCAAAAAAGAAATGTCGACTTAGATTATTCTTTGAACATGAGAAACGAGGCATTTCCTCTATTACTCTTTGATGGAGGTAAAATACGTTTCGGTACTAAATGTGATCTTCTTACTTACTTGGAAGGTTTCTGTGAATCGGAGTCCACTGCTCCGCATGTGCGGTGTGTATTTATCGATGGAGCAGCTGCTGTTTAGATGTTGAAGCCGGTTCAACCAAAAACCTTTAGCGACCTTTTACTAAGTGCCAACGATGTATTCATTCCATTCATAGCTTCAAAACGTATGAGAGCAAGGAGTTTAGATCTGGTATGGGATACACATTTAAAGCACTCGTTGAAAGAAACAGCTAGACTGAAGTGTGGAAAATGAGTGAGAGGACTTGTGGTACCAGAAGCAACCATTCCTAGGAACTGGCAAAATTTCCTACAAGTGAATGAAAATAAAAGAGAGCGTTTTACATTTCTGGCCGAGTCTCTCATGTGCCAATCGTTTGGTGAAATGAATAAACAACGTGCTGCTACAGATGCGGAGACGGTTTTTAGTAATCATCATCTAAAAACATTGAATCGATCGCTCCATGTACACATAAAGAGGTCGATATATGTATGCTACTACATGCTGCTCATGTATCTCGGGACAGTCATAAGAAAATACTGATTTGTACTGTTGACACAGACGTACTGGTGTTACCTGTTTTCATATCACAGGAACTTTCTAAATAAAATAAACTTTGGGTAGAGTTTGGTACGAACAAAAACTTAAGATACTTCGCAACCCTCAAAATAGCTCAAAACCTTCGACCATCAAAGGTCGACCTGACAACCTGAACTTTCCTTGTTTCATGCCTTAACAGAATGCGATACGGTGTCCAGCTTCTGTAGATTATTTCTATTCAGTTTACTAATAGAATTTGAATTTGCTAACGATTTTATAAATGAATGGAGAGATGTCAATGTGTTATCTTAATTTGTAGTTTCCTGGTCTATTGCACCTGTTTTCCTACGAATATGAAGCATTAAAATAATTTAAATTTCGATTTACTAAGAACAGTTTTGATAATTTTTTTAATTTTGCAATCATTTAGTCTCAAAACATATCAATTTTAAACTGAATTTAGTGTTTAACAGCAGTGAATATATGTACTTCTGTTTCATTTGGGGTGGAGGACTGTGGCAAAACAATCGTTTTGATCGATAATATAAAAAATAATCAATTCTGATAAGAAATAAAGGAATCTGATGATAAACCCACTTTTTTTCGATTTTAAAGACTCTCAGGTACAAGGATAAACAGAACGTAAAGAGTCGTACGTACAAAAATTTGGAAATGAATCAAAACAAATAAAAATCAATAATTTTGAAATTTTAGGCGCCATCTTGGATTTTAGAGGTTTCTAGAGACATTTCGAAGTGGCCCAATATCTAAAAATGATCTCAGAGGTATCCCATATTCATCATCCCATATTCTATGCTTTTATCAAGAAATGAACGATACTTTGAATATTACAAGCTATGTCGCCTCACTATTTATCAATATATCGATCAGTGTTGTAACCGGAAATTACGTTTTTTTCCAGTTTCTGTGTGAATAGAGGGATAATTTTGGATATAAAAGAATTATTGATTCTGAATTGACGTGCAAAATATATTTTTTTGCTATTTATTTTCTTCTTGTCTGTCAACATACAGGCAGATGGACAGACGGACATATTCTATATGACGTCCCATACTTAAGATAACATATTGTGAAAGTCTAGAAAGAAGAAATACAATTTCTTATTAATCGTTATCAAATTACATAGGGCATGTTCTCGTTAGTTAGTATTTTAATCAATTGGACAAAAACAAGTTTTTCCTATGCGTTTGAATCAAGATAGAATTAATCTGAATTGCAGCTTAAATGTAAAATCATATAGTCAGCTGGGTTTCTATATTAGAACCTTCGCCATTTTCAGCTCTAAAACTACAAAAATAACTTTTACAATTAAAAGAATACTTAACAATAACAATTGTGGGTGGAACTATGTGGAGTGAATTGCAAGCGACCAGTTAAAGTAATAATATTATCTATATAGTTTGTAATTTTCTGCGTATTTGCGCTGCATAAGAAAACACTCAACTTTCCTGTATATTTATGTGTCATATGTAACACGAATATGGAGAAATAGTAACTATTATTTATCTTGGAAATTACCTTTCATTTACATTAAGTTTTATTTATCTTGTAATTGCAGTTATCTGACTTGCATTCTGTTATTAAATAATGTTATTTCCTACGAACAGACAGGCAGGTATATAATATAATTGCTAAACAACATATGCATTATAAGTGGTTGTTAGTTTTGTAGTGTTACTGTACCAAATTATGCAGTGTCATTAAATGCATTGTTTTGTATATAGTTTCGCCCACACTCTTCTTTAAACATATTTGTCATTGCATGTTGAAGAGTTAAGTTCTAAATTTCTTGCACTTGATGCTATATACTAAAAAGTAAACACACTCTTTAATATAACTACTTTGCTTTCTACATATTAAAGGGATATTTTAAAAAATTGAATTTAGTCGAACTTAGTAAGTATTTCTTTGTTTTATTATCTGTCGCTATTATGAGCATTTAAAGATCCTGAGCCAATTTTGTCACTTGATTTGTGAAACCAGAAAATAAATAAGAAATTTGGCTTATTTGATGGGATCACACAGTGACAATTAAATAAGTCTTATCTGCTCAAAATTAAAATAGGCTACTTGATAGTATATTTGGTTTCAATTATTCGTAAGTATTGTTTTCTTCATTTATTATTCTTTAAAACAAATCTTATGTTCATGATTACAAAGTTTCATTGAGGGTCATTTACTATATTATCTCTTTCTATATATACTCTTTCATAAAAATATTTATTTTTTAAAGAACTATCAGAAATAGAAAATTATTCTATATATTATGGATAACATATGACTAGTACGAATCATATGTACAGAGTTCGTGCTAACGTCATTTGCTTTTTACGGTCAATTATGCTAATCCAAGACGTAATTTTCACAATGAATATGACTGTACTCTTGTTGCATAACAATAGCTAAAATTAACATATCATTAAATACTATTTAATTTACAATTAACAGAAATGATAGTGTCATCTCTGGTATCAGCGATAATAAAGAATGTCATTCAGCTAAATAAGTATTTACAATTATAAAGGATTATTTTTTAAGTAATCGTCAATCATATTTAACAAATATAGGTGAAACTGACGGCGTAATCCTTACAAATGGTAAATTGTGATACCCGTTACGTACATTTATATTACATGGAAGATATTTACGACGTCATATCTGGTTTTCCTTTTCAACCTATTACAATTGAATCAGTGAGTAGAAAAGGAGAACATTCCCCAGCATCTTACTTTCGGGAAACTAAAAGAAACTATTAAGAACTCTGTTGCTCTGATATGATTGTTTTGCATTATAAACTTGTAGTGTATGCTAAGGATTATTATTTGCCACAAAGAAAAACATTTAAATATTTTATATTTCCGGCTACACACGAAATTTGTTTGCGGAATATTCTCCTTTTTTCACGCAAGAGATAAATGTGGCAAAAAAGTGCACAAAACATACAGAAAAATCAATGTTATTTTTAAACACTTGATTGGAAACCGTTAATGCATTAATACACGGTACATTTAGTGAAAAACTTATTTAAATTGCAAGTTTCAAGTCAATATTAGTGATATTTTAAAAGAAATTGAAAAGTTATTTATAACATCAGATTAGGTGCGATACAGAAAGTAGAAAATATATAGTAAATGCATTTAGAATAAAGTTTGTTTAATCGAAACACCTTTGTATCTATTCATCATCAATGTCACTAATAGCATATTGAGAAACTGACAACTTCATGATATTGTTATAGAAATCTTGATACTCCTATGGCAGGTAATGCTTAACTTTTTCAATGTCTCTGAGCTTCTATGGATTCACTGGTACTTTGGCCCTGTAAGCAAGGTCTTGTGGAAACAACATATTGCTGGCTTCTGTTTTGCACAGTTTAAAAGTTACATTTTTGTATTCCATCCATGTACTGATAGGGTTTTTATACAGCCTTTAGTTTCACTATTGTACACAAGATGTCTATATTGACTAATAGAAAACTTCTGACCTTTTTTCTTAATGTCTGTTGTAGTTTTCTTAAAATAGTAAGACCACCAATCAAAGTTAATGATATCATCATTTCTGACACTCCTTACTTCAAACAGTGGAAACGTCTTTTTGGCTGTTTTAATGATGTCTTCATATTGTTTTGGTGTATAAATGCGATCACACCTTTTTATTGCCCTTTTAATAACTGAGAAGTTTTGATCACAGGGCAGAAAGCTGTGACCCCGGATTGGAATATAACAACTAACCACTTTAACCACAACTAACTAACCACTAACGTCAGTAACACCAAAACTAAGAGGAGCTGATAAGCGAAACTGGTATTCCATAGCAACTTGTACGGATATCAACCTAATGGTACTTTAGTTATTATAGCAAAGGAATATTTACATCATTTAGTTATAAAGAAAGGTAAATGTTTGAATTAAAGAAAATGAGGAAGGGGGAATAAGTAGCTCGGGAAATTAGTAGGCCAAGAGAATGCTTTCTTTTTCTTCTATGAATAAAATAAAAGATTTTTAGATTAACTTTCAAAATTTTTGTGTGTATCATATCACATAAGGTTCACCAGTCTGCAATTCTTGCCATTAAAACTTCAAGTTATGCATAAATAAAAATATATTTAATTCTCAAACTCAGATGGGCAGCTGCTCTCTGCTTCCCTGTGTTGTGCATAATCTCCGAAACAAAATCCTAAATACGCCACTGACAATTGGGTTCGTAGATACATGTGTGTTTACTCGAAACACTATTCTTTTATTAATTGTTCTTCATACAAAACAACACTAATAACTATTGTTTTCTCTAAATCCGAAATGTAGAGAACCACAAGGCCTAGTATTTCATAGCGAAGAAGGTATAAAGTTATTTCCGAATTGAGGGTAGCCATTAATATGACAGAAAGAGAGTATCAGTTCCGTATGTAGTAATTATGTGACTGAACCATTAATATACCTATATATTACTCTCAGGTAAGTAAATAGTCATTCGAAAAATTAGCCTCTAGCCATAGATATATAATGCTGGACTCCCTTTCATCATCACGTAAAGCTTTCAGAAACTTTTCTAATAGTAAAGAGACGGGAAAACGATATTCTGCGATGCGGAAGAGAAATTCTTTTCGTCATTGCAAAATCATATTGTAGTATTAAGGGATTGAGTCGGGAAATAGTACAGGTAATTCCCATTCTTATCCAATAACTTATGGACATTAATATGTGGGGATATTTACTGGTTGTACATCATATTAGGATATTTCCCATTACGATGTATAACATTCGACAGGCATTTTAAGATCGATTTCGCAAGACCTGCACGGTCAACAATAGCGAACTAAGTAGCATAGACTACTGCATCGCACCTTCCATAACTATTTCTTAACCCGTAAAATATTCAGTAAAAAATATTTGAAATCAGGAGAAGATTGATACAGGAATTCACTGAAGGATTCTTAATAGTGACAACGCCAGTTTTAGGCTCTCTAGGGAGGGGGCAGGAGGGGGAGGACGAGCGGTGAGCAGAAAAATTTGGGAGGACAATAAATTTTTGTATACCGAAAAGGATAACTTTTAGGACTTTTAGGCGTCGTCACTAGGGTCAGGCGCTCGCCCTCCTTTCTTCCTCTTAAGTAGTCATTGATTCTCAACTTTCACACAATTCAGTGCATTGTAAACATATTGAGCGTAAAAAGTACAAGGGCACTGTTAAGGAAATGTGGCTATGAAACTTCAACTAGAGGAACTTCAAGAGTATAATATGAAGAGCACAGGGGAAAAAGGAGGTAAGTCAAGAAATGGTCGAAAATAAGTTAACAGCAGAATTATGTAGCTGAAAGGTAGTTTGCATGGACTAAATCTCCCAGGAAGAAGAAGGTTAGTAACTAATGAATTTAGTACTAAAGATTTCTCCTACAAGGGAAGAAGCAGGAGTCAGCGGAAAAAAGGACAATTTTGTAAAGTTCTACAAACTGACTTGCCTTCTTTTCCCCCTGTACTCTTCATATGTAATATAGAAGGTAAAACTGCTGTATAATAGGAAGTTCAATTGTGAATCAATTCAGGAATATAAACACATCAGTGATAGATTCTACAATTAAAAACATAACGCCGAAAGAAGGCATTTTCACACCCAGGTTAGCCTATACTTTTTGTCTTATCTTGGTGGCAGGAATCACCACCTAAATGTTGCCGGTGTTGTTCTGAAACACTCTGTCTGTTACACACACGAGGTGTTTCAAAAAGATTTTAAAAGGTTATAATTTTTTAATAAATGAAGATAGAACCATAGATTAACTTTAAATACACATGTTTAAACATAGTGTATTACTTACACAATTTTCACAAATGCTCAATACGTCCACGAATGGATTTTTTTTGGGTTACGAACAGAACTCTCTTTACTGGAAACATGGGACGAAGTGTGGACTTTCCTTTACATAAACAACCAGTTTCTGAAAACTGTTCGTACCAAAGCCGAATGGTCTGACTGTAAGCAGTAGGTTGTGCAGTACCATACTCTCTACGAAAATAAAGCTGCACAGTTGTAATGGAATCATACTTGTACCATAGAATGGAGAACATTTCTTTTCTGTTGCTATGTCGACATCTTGAGACACCAGTCAAAAAGACATTCACCTAAGAAGTATCTTCAAGTAATTAAAACACCCTTGTCGCTTAAACTTTATTTTTAGAGATATATAGTTTAAAATTTACTCTACGGTTCTACGCGTGTATTTAGTTGCTTCAAAAATAAAGACTTTAAAAATTGAATGACTATTTTTGAAACACTCTTTACATATTCTTTACATTCTATTTTACAAAAATGTGTATAATACTGATTCATTATAATAATTAATTAATGTCCATATTGTCTGATCTTTCAAACAGGAAATGAACCTGAAATTTAAACGCATCATTATCTACATTCACCTAATAACTTGGAGAAATGCGTTATCGTTCACTGTACAAGAATCAATACAATTCGATATTAATAAGTTTTTGAAGAGATACATTTTTCCTGCAATCAGTGAAGGAATCTGCATAGGACTAGTCGAAGAAAATTCTTCCGAACACAAAGACGTTGATTTCAACTGGAAAGTCGATGAAAATAAAACACATTCTGTCGTAACTATTAGTGAACCTTCGACAAGTACGAAATACCAACATGTACTTGTTAACGCAATGAATGTTAATTGCACTATGTTTATTGTGTGGACTCATAAAATATGTAGAACTTTCTATATCATTTACAAAGCATCGAAACAGACAATTCAAAGGAAGTTGAGAAAGTATATAATAGTATCAAGTAACATATCTTCATACGACTATATAGAATGTAAGTGGATTCGATTCTTTCCTTTTATTTACCTCCTATTAACCCCTGATAAAGGAAAGACAAGTGGTAATGATCAAATTCGTTTGTTAACTCATACATTGACTGATGAGTTGATGCCGAAGAATTTTGAGTCTGTCAATACAACTATACTAAATTCAAACGTAGAAAACCAAAAGTGTTCTAATTTTGAGGGATTGTCCCTTAGCTTTTCGTTCTATTCAATGCCCCCATTTACAATAATTAATGAGGACTCGTATGATGGATTGGAATACAGATTGTTGTCAAATTTCCTCACGAAGCATAACTTTACATGGTCAGTACATGTTGTTAAAAACTGGGGACAACCATTTGACAATGAAACAACAGAAACGTTCTTTGGTAGGTTAAAAAATCCAAAGTATCATATTGCTTCCCCATCCGCGTTCATCACTTATAACCGTTATAAATTGTACGATTTTGCTATTGCACACGATGAATCTGAAATTAGATTTCTTACTCCTGCTCCAAAAAGACAACAATATCTCTGGTCAATATTTTCACCATTCACAATTGAAGTTTGGTTTGCATTTCTGGCACAGACTTTAATCAATTCGTTTACGCTATATTTCTTTTCTAGGGTCCGTCAATCTATACTGAAAATCTTTGGAAGAAACCTCTATGTGGAATACTTTTACTCTCTTCTGGAATCGATAAGAATCAGTGTTGGTTTTCCTATATCGCATATCGGCCAATCCTGTATACGTTATCTAATAATTTTAATGTTTATGATTTCAACTCTTCTGATAACGGCCTATAACTGCAACCTAGTATCCTTCGTTACATCACCTGTGCTTGAACGTCCAATTGACTCCCTGGAACAACTAGTACGTTCAGATCTTCAATGGGGTAGCACACATAGTTATTGGGTACCTTTTTTCCAAGAATCTACAAATTCGTTGGTTCAAATAATATGTGGAAGACGTATTTTTACTCAGAAACCAGAAGAACTCAATAGTTTAATATCAAAGAAATCTTTGGCAATTCCTGTATGCTGTTATCTGTGTGGGTGTATATCTGGTATGGAATTTGTACCAAACGATGCAGTGAAAAAGATGCATTTAATGAGAGAAAGTGCAGTGATCCAGAGGTTTGCTTTGATATTTCCCAGAAGTTCACCACTAGTACATATATTTAATTCATATGTAACACAGATAATGGAGTCTGGTATTCTATTTAGTTGGGCAAATGAATTAAATATTCCTTTGGCTCAAGAGTTGAGTATTGTGAACCAAGAGACACTTCGTCCCTTCAATCTCGAAGATCTTGATGGTTTGTTTGTTCTGCTACTTTTAGGGCTTACTGGTTCACTACTAACTTTTGCTGCCGAAGTATTAGTAGAAGTGATTCCTATTCAATCCATAAAGTCTATTTACGTTATGAAACGTCTGATTTTATGGAAGGAAAAAGTTTGTTTCAAATTGAAGAGTTCATTAAACAAATGAGGCTCTACGGTTTGAAAATGGGATGTTATTATTATTTTTGGAAAATGAAATCAACGCACATTTCATTGATTAAATGAGTATTTCAGAACTATGATAAAATTGGAATTAAATCCGATCAAATATAGAGCAGTTGTTATGTCATTACGTGGATTCATAGCAATTGTATTAGACTAAAACGTTTATCGTAGTGGAACATCGTTATGCTAGCTTGAATATTACCTGAGGTGAAAAGTGTCTTTTTCATCCAAAGAAGACGAAAATGGTGTCATTTTGTTCGATTCGAAAATAGTATACCGAAAATTAAATTTTGTAGCTTTCATGTATGTTTTTTTTTTTTTACAAAAAACTACTTACTTTGGCCCTTTTTAAAAACGTCACATGCTCCTAATTGAAAATTAACATACTCAGGCTGTAATTAAACCAGAAGTGTTAATCATACCTCTTTAGAAACACAATACAGTAGACTTTCGTACGATGTAAGATATGTGATAATAAAACGTGATAAGGGAAACTAATGTAGGGATATTTTAAAACTTTACCATGAACTTACCCATTTCTTGGACTTCTTTTGTTGTTATAGGGGTACACTGACTCCAAATTCGTTGAATAAAATTCCCTATATACTGAAAGTTTCATGTAAATCAGTGCAATAACAAATGAGGGAAAATATTTTATATTGATATGTTAGCCTTGAAAGCAGCAAATGTTAGCAAGAAATAAGTAAATTTTTCTTTTAAAGTGACAAATAGAAAAATATAAATATAGCGATTTTTTAAAAAAATTGTGGCTCTTGTTTGTATTTACCCAACATGTGGTAGGACAATCTATTGTTTTTAATTTTTTTTTCACAGCTATCAGGGCAGCGTCTTTCGTGTGCTTGAGATTTCATTTAAAAAGATTAAAACTACAATATCATACAGGAAAAATGTATTTTAACAAACTTTTCTTCTTGAGATCTACTCCAGATTGCTGCCTGGCAGTTAGCTATTTTTATGTGGAGCTGCAATATAAGACTGTAGGGAGGTAAAAGCTCAAGTTATACCTTGCCTCCTTGAGAACAGAAAAGATCATAGCATAACTTGTTAATGTTTTCTGTAACTTTTCCACTATACACATGACAAACAAAATTCTCTTAATCTTCCTTAAGATTAGGACTAACCCTCAACTGTTGACCTAATTCCTTGTACATATGCATATATTTGACCGAACCTTTAATAATTTTCGTTGGTAATTGTTTCTTTTTCTATAAAACACGGAAACGTCATCACATCTCGTAAAACTGCGATACCCAAAGTGCTCTCAGGTACAGTCGTTAGGTAATTCGTCGCTGTACGTTAATGACTTTTTGAAGTTTTAATACATATTTATATCCTTGTTTCCGTATACATATGTAGGTTTCACAATTCAGTTGGCAACGAAGCAAAATTAGCACGTCAGTATCATCTGCAAAAACTACAACTGACTTTTGAGGGTATATTACTTTTATATATATATATATATATATATATATATATATATATATATATATATATATATATATATATATATATATATATATATATATATATATATATATATGTGCAACGTAAACAGCAAGTCTTGTATTACCTTCTTCATGATAACATACAAGTTCGAGGCACTCAATTGCTGCGGAAGAAGATAATTTTCAACACTTTTCATCACTGAGAATAAAGAAGACATTGTTTATTATCTCTCTGAGATGAATTGGTATTTTTCACAGATCAACTAAGAATTTTATCAACTGTTTGTTTGAGCTAAAAGTGAGGAAATGTTGCCACGAGTTAACCTCAAAGCTCCCTTTGAGATTTTCATACACATAACCATTAACATTTGCTTGCCTGTGAGCACTTTTAGAACATTTGGTGGAGTTTTCCTTGTTCAAATCAAAACATATGTCTGATGTCTTTCCAGGATAATTTTATTTGTCATAAGCGAACATATAGGGTATAACCTCTTCAAGAGCAGAAACATACGGAAGCCAATCTCCTTTTCTAATAGAATATATGGGACATAGAAACAGCTGTACGATGTCTAAACACGAAAGGCAAAAGTTGAACAAATCTTTGTATATATATGATATACAGGTAATGGTCATTGAAACTGAAACATATGCGCAAATAGCATGGAATGTTTGCGGAGCTCTGGTGAGCCATCTGGTAGTTAGTTTATATATTACTTTTGGGCAATGAGTAACGTGTGCAGCTCCTTTGTATTCACTCCATCAGAAGAGTCAAATCGTGTGTGTAAAGCTTTAGAATGGGGAATATATTCGACTTCAAAAAAGGGCAGATCGTAATAGCGTGTCTAGCAGGTGCATCTATTTCCAAAACTGAAACTTTGTGACGTCATATGAGTTACGGTATCCAGGATGTGGGGTATATGAACAGGAAGGGCGAACCATATCCAGAAGGAGCAACTGCAGAGGAAACGGAAGTTGTTTGAAAGGAACATGTACATTGACTAGGATTATTGCACGAAAACGGAAACGCACTGCATCAGTAATCATCAAAGAAATGCATAAACATCTCGCAGAATCTGTGTGCAGAGGCGGATCTAGCCTGGGGCAGGGGAGGCATAGGGCCTCAATTTTTTAAGTGACAAAAATCATTTAATCTTTAATTTATATTATTTATATATTTCTGAAAATTTATAGTGAACTCATGATGCCCTATCATAGCCTGGATTCTGATTGGACCACCAATTTTTAACCTTTCTAATCCGCCACCGTTTCATCAGTAATACAAATGCCGAAAAGTGGGTTCAGTGGTGTCATTAGCATAAAACCTGGACGTTGGAAGACCTAAAACATGTCATATGCTCCGATGAGAACAGCTACACTGTTTTGCAAACAACAGGGAAGAGTGTTCGTCTGGAAAAGCCAATCTGATGCATACAACACAGACTGCTTGGTACCCACAGCCAAACATGGAAGCGGATCCGTGATAATTTGGAGTGCAATATCGTGGCAGACTTTGGGCCATTTAATTGTTCTCGAGGACTATAAGACCATTTTAAAGGATCACTTACATTCTATGGTTCGAACATCCTTCCCAGACGGTGATGCAGTGTTCTGGGATGATAACTGAATCATTCACACTACTAAACTTGTCTCAAAGTATGATGAGTCAATGAGCATCACAATGAGATTAAGTGTATGCCATGGCCCACTCGATCGCAGGATTCCTACATTTTTGAGCCTGTAAGAGGTGTATTTGTGAGAGCATCAAGTGAGGAATGACTGTCACTACGCTTAAAGAAGAATGACAGAAAACTAAGCTGCAAACGTTGCAGGACCTCTATAAATCCTTTCCAAGTTTAGTTGCAGCTGTACTGGCCGCCAAAGGCACCTCAACTCCATATTAAATACAAATTATGGCTTTTTACCAAGTGTTTCAGTTTCAATGTTCATTACTTTATATACCTAGGTATATATATATATATATATATATATATATATATATATATATATATATATATATATATATACAGGGTATGTATGGCACGTAGCCAGGATTTCGTAACGGGGGGAGGCGTGACATGAAATTCTGAAGGCCCAGGAGCTTGATCAATCTAAACTACTTTACTATAAACATATATTGGTTTATTAGCAAAATAAAATTAGGATATCTTGGTAAGTATTTTAATAACAAACTATGAAGAAATCTCGAGTAAAAGAAAAAAAAAAAAAACGCATCGAAAAAGATTTTACAATATTTACGTCCTTCCTCGTGTATTCAAATATAACAATTTTCCTTTCATTATGACCTCAGCTATATAAAAAGTACATATTCACTATTATAAAAAGTACTTAAATAATGTAAAATGTATTTCAATAATGTCTTGTAAAATATTTTACAACATCTGCCTTCCTTTCTCTGTCGAATCAAATGCTAATAAAACTTTCCACATAAATTTTTGTTTTTATTATTCTGTCAACTACTGTCGGTTCGAAATGACAGGTTAAAGAAGCAGTAGAAAATTGTTTTTGAAATAACGTGTTTGATACTGCAAGGATGCGATGACCAAAAATTATGATAAAAAGGTGTCCGCGCTGTTACTCAACGGCACTATTCAGTCCGAAGCTTGAAATCTCCCTGACTAGTAGCAAAAATTCTGAGAATTCTGTAACTTTTCTAGAGCTTTCAAATTCCCTGATTCTTCCAGGATATCTTGCTCACCTCGCCACCATGTATTGCAAGTGATAGAAATCTCCTCATAAGAAAGAGTAACCAAAAGCTTCCTGTAGTTTTTATTTTTTTAAATTTTTAACGCTGATCCTTCCTTTTTCATTTCATTTTGTTTCATCCTTCCTTAATTTATTTCATTCCTGGTCTCGGGGGGGTGGTAGGGGGTACGGCCCCCGGACCCCACTTGGCTACGTGCCTATATATATATATATATATAGTAATACTCCATGTGATATTGTATGCAAACAATTCTTTACACTTGTTTTTTTTAATACATCACCACGTAGTTTTATGTCGGAATACTACCCACCACGTGGATTTACTACAGTCAGTAGACGACGTATCTCTTACCCCTCCTAAGAAGCAAATGATGACATTGGACCAGCAGCACCACCGCCGCAGGACGCCTATATAATGGAACGCAGCCGGCAGTTCTTCGCCATTTCCCTGGTGTCCCTCCTACTGTTTGCCACAGAACATTAGGAGTAACCTAACCCCAAGCCTCTAGTCTGCCACAGGACTCTTCACTATTTCTTTTCTCTTGGCTTAGCCTGCTACAGAGCGCTGCTGGAAACCCTACCTCAGTTGCTTAGCCTGCTACGGGACTTTGTAACTACTAACCTCCTCACCGCTTGCCACGGAGCATTGGGGATCCCTTCGCCACTCTGTTTAGACTGCCACGGGGCACTGTAGAGATCCTATCCCACGGCCAAGGACTACCTAATTTCTAACCCAATAAATTAGAGAAGAATAACTTTGTAGTATTTCTGTAAATACTGTTACATAATGAGTTTTATAATAAAAGCCCATAATGGGAGTCGATTCCAGACACTCATTTTATTTACCATGCTCTAATTACAACCTATATGGGACAGAATTTTACATGGTAGAGGCTTTGACCGACTCAGTTTTACTGAATACTCCGGTAACCTGACGGTATTTTTAGTAACCGGAAGTAAACTTTTTGAACTGATAGATATGCGATTTTTCTTATTAGTGAACGTAGTAACTTAAAAGTGACAATATTTTTAGTGTATGCCTCACACCAGATCTGGAAAAAGTACCTTTCCGAAAGACATTGTAATATGGCAGAACAAAATTCCCACCCTTATTTTAAATCCATCACTTTACTAAGTACTGTGGACACGATCCAGAAGATTCAGATATGTTTTTCATGTTATTCGACAACCTTGCACTATTGCATTCGTAGACTGCCGAAAAAACGAGAAACTCTTTCCGATGTATCTTCAAGACGTAGCTCTTGATTTGGTACTGCAAGTAAAGGCACAAAACCAATTGGACACACTTAGCTATGATCACCTGGAAAACAAATTAACGGACTTAAGTAAGCCAAAATTACCAGCATGTCGGGCCTAATTTAAATTTTTTCAGACTCAACAAGAGAAAAATAAACCTATTGATGCATAGTTTTTGAAATGAAATTTAAGTTCATTCGTCAAGTTATGTCTCAGGCCACCGAGGAACAAAAAATTGAACTATTTGTCTTTGGGCTTAAAGAAAAGTTTCTTACATAAGATCACATTGGAAACATTTAATGCTTTACAGGCTTTACAATCACATTTACATAACTTAGGAAAAGCACATTACCTTACGAAAAAGAGAGATTACGTCAAATTAAGGCAAGCAATTTATTCTAAATGTGATCAAAATGCATCAGCTGCCACCTTAAATTCTTCTTCGATGGCTAGCGCTTCCTTCCCCACCAACAAGCAACTTATCCTTCATGCAGTCAAACGCTCAATTGGCATCACTGTCAACAAGCAGTACCAACATTTCCTTTACCTTCCGCACGCCAGTTACAGGGTGTTTCTCAAACTGAAGTACCTCCAAATCCTCTCTCTCAACCTAGCACTACATAACTCCCTCCCTATACTCCTGCGCTAAGCGCAACTAACATTACTAACGCTAATGGTTCATTGGAATTAAGCAAGATTGCAAAGCCGAGTTGTCCTTTTTAGTGGCTCAGAATGCTATGATAAAAGCTAAATTTAGACGTTGCGATTGTAATAATCGTAAATCATCCAGTACAGATAGCAACAATAACAATCAGCGTAGGAACGGAAAGAAAAACAACCCTAAGAATAATATCAAAAATAACAATATACCAAGACCGGAAACTGTTACAGTCTGTTGTATATGTTGTAAGCAGATCCACTCTTTCAACATATGTTTTCGAAACAACAAACAGGAAAACGCGTAGAGGGCCCCAGGACAAATTTTCTCCAGAACATGTTCTGAGGGCCGTTACGCAGGAAGATGAAGAAAAACAAAACGTCGTACCCATTGAATCTGACGGACAAACACCGGCATCACTATATACTGTAGCTCCATTGACTGAAAGGAGAGAGTGTATAAAATTAGTAAAGGAGGAGCACAAGTTACTAGTCAATGTAATAATCAATAGAGAAACATATCCTGTAATAATTGACACATGAAGCTCTCTCAGCCTATGATCAAAGTCAATGATTCCTTCAAATATGCAATTAATTCCTTTTACTACCAATCTCAGAGGAATCGAGAATTCCATTGTAAAAATGCGGTACATTGCGGTCCATCGTAAAGTTACCATCTCAGCTAGGATGCCTTTCTTTCTTCCTCTTAATATCAAGAATCAGAACACGGATAAAGAATATTTTATTTTTTCTCCACTTGAGAA
The DNA here is from genome assembly GCF_964235325.1 of Thermobia domestica. Taxonomy (NCBI): domain Eukaryota; kingdom Metazoa; phylum Arthropoda; class Insecta; order Zygentoma; family Lepismatidae; genus Thermobia; species Thermobia domestica. The sequence goes on along the minus strand of NC_137463.1, from coordinate 241,722,058 downwards.
TTTATTGGATAAGCACGGACTGCAGGCTTTATGAACCAAATTACGAAAAGAACAATTTCACAGTACTAATATCTAACCCATCTAATAGGCCAGTAATATTAGCAAAGAATATATTAATTGTTTATGTTGAGGAAGATCTACAAGAGGATAATATACAGGGCAATCAACAGTAGGGTGCGAAAATGATGAAACATTCTATAGATCAGAACAGGATAAGAAAATAAACTCAGATCTAAGTTATTTAACAAATTTGGCAACGAACATTGTATAGCATAAAACATTTTAATCACTTTTTACTGTGAAAAGAAAAAACATAAGATCAAGACGAAGATACGTTCAGTTGGATAAATTACTTCCTATTCTCTGTTATTTACAAGAAGTTGATTTATTATTGCTCACCAGGGTTGAAAAAAAACATGTTTTTTTTAAAAAAATCATAAAAAACGTTTTTTTATGTTTAAAACATGTTTTTTTTTGTTTAAAACGTTTTTAACGTTTAAAACAAAGTACTTTGTTTTAAACAAGAAAAAAACATGTTTAAAACGTTTATTTTGTTTAAAACAATAATCTACATAAGCATATATATTACATTTTTACACTCTTAGGTACTGCTTGCCATCTATATTCAACCGCTAGATCAAATTTCGGGAACTTCCCTAATCTCGATCCGCCCAAATGTTCAATTCCGGAGAAAAAATCGGGATTTTCCCGATCTCCGTTCACAGAATATGTAGTTTAGTGTTTGTGTTACGTTCTACTGGTCGTCTGCATTCTTCATCTTTAAACTCCCATTGACGCAACTGCTGTGTCAGGGCTTTAAACCTCAATGGCTCAGTCTTAAACTTCAAATTAAGGCTGGAAGATGGTTTTGGTACTAATTTATTCCTCAAAGATGCAACTTTCCTGGTGTGCATTTTATGTATGTGGGAGGAGGGTAAATATCGTGTTTTTTTTGTTTTGTTTTGTTTTCAACAGTTTTTTGGGGGCCGTTCCCCCTCTTGGGGGATAGATTCATAAAAATTGTTACATGAAGCAATGAAGTAGGTTACTACATGGTAATATCGTGTATTTGTACCAGGGTTGGCTGGTTTAAACCAAAAAACGAAAAATGTTCCTAAAAGTGTAAGTGTTTGTAAAATCTTGATGAACACACGTTTGTGGGTTATCACGTTTCACTCCCGTATATTATTCGTATTATATTCAGACCTAAATTCCCCATTCATTACTCAAAAAGATTATACTGCATAAGCAACTTTATATATATATATATAAGTTTATAAATGTTTGTTTTGTGAATTTTTTTGTAGTTGTTATTATTGTTTTTATTTAATTGCAATCAAAGAAAAATTCTAAATATTGTTTCGTTTCAATGTTTACTATTGATAAAATACATCGAAATGCCGTACTTTTTGTGTGGGGGGAGGGGGGTCAGACCCCACGAGAGACATTTAGTGAAATGAGAAGTCTCTTTGGTATTTATTTATGTATAAATGAGTCTGAGCCAAAGTGGACTCAAATAATTCGTATCTTTATTCACTTTTCTTACTAATATGCAAATTAAGTCGTTGTATTTCTTTAATTTGGACCAATAAAAGTTGCTGTTAACTAACTCGAACTAAATTAGTTCTTCTGTACTCCGTAGTACTTTGAAATTGTCCATATGTAATTCTGTATAATAGTTTCACTTGTGCAACTGTTTATCTTTTTGTCCTTCTGAAATGACTCTTGACAGTTATATTAAGAAGCATGTAAAGATCAGTACAACGTATTTTTATCAGGATTCCTTCGTGAGTGAGTCGGCAGACGTATCGCATTTGTGGCCAATTAGTCCTGGTTCCGAGTTCAAATGGAGGACAATTTCTCTCGGATGTAACTCGAGAAACGATTTTTATTCCGCTTTAAGCTTATGTGATCCCTTCCAGCATAACCCGGTAGTTGCATAATAACATCAAGGCGAAACAAACTTATTTCTGTCCATATATGATATGAATATATAGAGCAAATTATTTAAACCAAAACAACCTGGTTTAAACCAAAAAAAAAAAAAAACGGTTTTTTGTTTTTTCAATAAAAACCATGGTTTTTGCCAACCCTGATTTTTACTTCTTGCTTATTATGGGGAGCAGGGAGGGGACAAAGTTAGCCAATTTTTGGAGTTTCAGTCTTTTGACGTAAATTACATTTATTTTTACAACAAACATCAATAGCTCAGTCCTTAATTAAGCTAGAAAGGTGATTTGGTACCAAAGTATTTTTGAGAGATAAAGCTTTCCGTCACTTGCATTTTATGTATATACGGGGTACGTATGTACGGCCGAGAGAGGGAGGATGAAGTTTTTTTTTCATCAATTTAAATATTTCCTACATAAAACGAATTCATTACGCAATGGCAGCAATGGCTACCATTTCTTATATTATTGTCACAAGTATGTGGCCTACACATTAGCATCATTTTGTCAGCGCAGGTAACTGCAAGGGTTGCCAGGGCCCCGCAAAGTCAATATTTTCATATTTTTAATGATTTTTTATGTCTGTTCTTTTTCTACGGATACGGCGGGAATTTCACGCATATTATCTCGTTGGAATTTGTGGTCTATAAGCTTTTCAATGGTATATATCTCATGAAATGTTCAAATACTTCACTTGAACTTCTGTTGGTTTAGTTATAAGCACACTGATGTGCAGAATTTCGTTCAGTAATTGCTGTTATAATAAGAATATAACTCTGCTTGTAATTTACTCCATACACAAACACTGCGGAGGATGGGTTGTTTGTTAGAAAATTAAATTAGCTTCTTCAATCTGATATTTTAGTTGTTTTAAACATGTCCAACCAGCATCGAAAAAAAACACGTTTAAAACAATTTGTTTAAAACGTTTAAAACAAACTGAATAAAACAACAGCCCTCGTTTTAAACATGTTTTAAACACTTGTTTTAAACATTTTGTTTTAAACATATCAACCCTGTTGCTCACTGAATAAAAGAATGCTGATATTGCACTTCCGTATTTAGAAAGGCAAATGATCTAAGTTTATTCAAGGACGAGCAATCTATAATACATTATTTTCTAGCCTGCAACGGGACCTCTGTTTAGCCTGTAGAGATCCTGTCATCGACCTATATATATTGAATATAGAATCGAAATATGTAACATGCATACCGGAAGCGAATCTACGAATTTTATGTCGCATGTGAAAATGTTGTTTCCTGGTAATCCATTTTGAATAAAACTGGGAAGTGAACACACTGTCCCCATATTTTGAATATCATTAATCCGAGATTAACATTCGTGGTTGATATAATAGTGAGTAGTTAAAGTAAATTGCACCTATTTTATCACTCGCATATTTGATTGAGTTCGAATGTAGCGCCTCTTTCATCACGGAAGGTTCGGTATATGAAATTTGGACTTACAATTTATGCCGGAATCCGATCTACATTAATGAGTGAGCAAGGAGACTGAATAGATCTTTGGATAGATCAAGAAGGTAGGAATGATGAAGGAGAATGTTATGAAAGTGAGTAATAGCAATTGACAGTAGATTGGCTTGCTAGTGGATAGTATTAAGCGATGAGTTGTTTCTTCGATAATGTATATACATCCAGCTTATTTAAGTCATAGAGTTCATTAGATACTTTCGTGACTCAATAACATATATGTATATATATATACCCATTAATCTTTCTCCTTTGTTTCCACAAATAATATAGTTAACATAGTGCCCAATTAGATACTCATGTTCTTAATACGTTGGCGCCCAATTAATCACTCATGCTTTCAATAATTACAACTATGTTATCCATCTCCAGAAAACTTTATCTTTCTGTTTATATTAGGAAAAAAACTGAGTGAACAAGCTGTACACACACACAAGCAAACAAACAAGTACACCTAGGTAATTAGTTTCGACAAAGCAAACAAGTATATTGTAAAGCATCTGTTATCAATATCAATATTCCAATATTTTTCTTGACAGTTTCAAAGGGATTTCTGGTCAAAACATCTGCCAGTGTAGTTTTTTTGTACTACTGAAAGAAATTCTAGAGTTAAAGAGATATTTGTGAGAAACAAATTGAACTGTCATTCTGTAATTTCTGACCACATAATATATACTTGTTTTTCATTTTTTTTATTTCCTTACGTTAATTGGTGTTTCTTTAATACTCATTTCTAATTGTTCTTAGTGAGAGGAACAAGAGTTAGATTCAAGGGAGTCATTTAAGAGTGAAGGGGACAATTTTCTCTGCTGAGTTTGAGATTTACATATTTTAATCCGCTGTATAATAATATATTAATGAAAAGCCATGTAAAAGTGTACTTACATCGGTGGGAAATTTTGCTCCCCGTCCTAGGCAAAACCTGAAATGTCGCTCTTTGTTCACGTTCTCAAGGTGGAAGCTGATGTGGTTTACGTCTTATATTAAACAGTAAGTCCATGTCTCATTTAGCAACTGTTCTCAAAAAGTACGCTAAACTCAAAAGAAACAAACAAGAAAATCTTTTTCTGTAGCTTATGTAAAGACTAAATGTTTATGACACAATTTAATGTGACTTGACACGCAATATCTGGTTTTATTGGGAAAAGAAAGTAAAGCAAATATTTGGTAGTGAAGTAGACAGATTATGGGAATAGGAACTAATTAAGTAGTTCTGTTACCAAAATAATTGTGGTTAAACAATTCTAGAATAAACAGTTTCAAAGATGTCATCCATATTATACCAGAGTACATCATAGTAGTATACTAGAAGAAACGCATTCTAAAGTTTTGTATTACTATCTCAATTTGGAAATTGTGGAAATACAAATAATCTACAAATTATTGTGTCAACTCTTCATTCTAGGGATACACTTCGTGGATTTAAAATAGTACTGACACCAAAATGTCTATAAGTATATAATGTATATGTGTATTCTTTAAAAAAATTCATGCTTTTTTCTACCAAGTATGCGCTTGCTAACTAATGGATGACCCATAGTATTTGTCTTTAGAAGGTTTCAGTGTTATCACATCAGTTCGCTTTTCGCTGTTGCGATAAACATAACTACGCCAATGTTTGTTTGAACCACAGAAGAACAGTGTTCGTAATCCGTTTTATCTTATCCGGAGTTCTAACAGAAGCTGAAATGCATAGAAGGCTTTGAACAATACAGGGGTGATGTTTAATATATAACCAGTGTAAACCATTCACTCATTGGTCATGGTTCTGCATATGAAATTATTCATAACTGGCCTGTGCTAGATGGGTATCAAAACAACCCACTGAAGAACACAAGCAATCTGTCAGAACCTATTGAATTATCATGCTAAGAGAAGTAAAACTTACTGAAAACGAATTATCACTGACGTTCTTATGTGGTGCTAATGGCCAGTAGTGCAATCATGTGTACTTCGCAGCAGCGCAAAACGAACTGAAGTGATAACGTTGAAACCTGACAGAAGCTAAGGAATTGTGCCATCTATCGGTTTGGGAGCGCAAAAAGCCGTATAACCAACTTAGAGACGATTAGAACAAAAGAACACTAACTTACTCTCGAATGTAATTAATATTAATTGTTACTCTATTATCATTAGCATACATACATCAATTCACTGAATTTGAAATCAATTGGTAATGTAACGTAGGTCAAAAGCAGAAACTATTTAGTAAATTTGAAATAAACAATAGTACGAATTTCAATTTTGAAATAAAATGGTATGTAGTATTTTTACTTCGAAATATCACACACCTTCTATTTGAAGCAAAATAAAGAAAAAACATGAGAGAAATCTGCACATCAAGAGTTTCGTTTCGGGTGGTTCTGTACATTCTTGAAATTTTTCAGTTAAGTTTTAACTTTCATATACATTGTATGAATATTTCGAACAAATTTTTCACTGATTGATCACATATTTAATAATCTGTTACCACCTATAAGGTGCTTTGGATCTGCAAAATCGGTAAAGCTCCAAATTCTGCAATGCACTGACTGTTCCTTAAGCTTGTTCAGAATCGGGAAAGTATCGAATTTTCTGTTCATGGATCATATACGTAATAGACAGTTCATCTGAGCGAATGGTTTCCTAGATTGTAGAATATATAACCACCATCACGGTTTACCCAGTCCTGAAGGTTTCTGAATTTTTAACAAGAAAATTCAACATATCGTTACGAAACTTTCTTTCTTTTCTTTTCTTTTTTTTTTTTACAAAAAGGAAAATTATGGAATACATTTAAAAAGAGTGGAAGAATCAATCACTGTTCCAATTCACAAGAAAGACGACAAAATTGACTGTAATAATTATCGAGGCATTTCTCTGAACATTCTATTAATAAGATTGACCCCATACGCAGATGAAGTTATTGGAGATTATCAGTATGGATGTAGTCGAAATCGACCAGATATTTACCATTCGACAAATACTCGAAAAGAAATGGGAATATATTATCCAGTACATCAACTGTTTATTGATTTTAGAAAGGCTTACAACTCGGTTAGGAGAGAAACATTTTACAACATTCTTACAGAATTTGGAATACCGAAAAAGCTAGATTTATTAAGTGTTTAAATGAATTCCAGAGTAAAGTCCAAGTAGAAATATGAGACCTTCCACGTCGAGATTGGCCTGAAACAAGGATATGCGTTATCGACGTTATTATTCATCTTTGTTCCGGAGTACACTATAAGAAATATCAAAGATAGGAACCAGGGCCTGGAGTTGAATGGTATTCACCAGGTTATGGCGTATGCTGATGATATAAATCTCATAGGAGAACATTCGAAAGAAATGCAGAGGCCTCATTAAACGCTTTGCAGGGACATGACTAAGTGCAGGGAAATCTAAATACACTGAAGTTCAGAAGGATCGTAATACGGCAAATTATGAATGCGTTAAAATATCAATTAATACTTTCGATACAGTGGATACTTTCAAATATCTTGGATCAGTACTACCAGACCAAAATCATACCCACAAAGCAATTAAATGTCGATTGAAATCAGGAAATTCTTGTTATTATTCAGTTCAAAATATTTTGTGGTCGCGAATTCTGTCAAGGAATTTAAAACTTAAAATATATAAAATGATAATCATGTCTGTTATGCTTTATGGTTTTGAAACATAGTCGCTTACGCTGAGGGAAGAACGCAGACTGAAATTATTTGAAAATAAACGGATCCAAGAGGAGATTATTTGGATCCAAGAGGAACGGGAATGGGGAATGGCGGAAACTTCATAAGGAGGAACTACATAATTTATACGGCTTACCAAACATCTTTAGAGCCATCAAGTCTAGGAGTCTCAGGTGGGCAGGTCATGTACCCAGAATGGAAGAAAGTAGGAACGCTTTTAAAGTTTTAACTGGAAATCCAATCGGGAAACGTCCATTAGGAGAACCTAGGCCCAGATGGAAGGACAATATTAAGATGGATCTAGCAGAAATGGGAATACAGAGTAGAAACTGGATTGAATTGTATAAGGACAGAAGTCAATGGAGATCTTTTGTGGCCATAGAGAAAGAGAGAGAGAGAATATATTTAAGTTAAGCACAACTGCACAACAAACGTGAGTGAGTCGTTCGCTTTCGCGCTTCTATCGTGAAGTCCGCGATTCAACCCCGCATTCGACCATTTTGACAAAAGTTTTTCTTAATTCCATCTGTGAATGTAGAAATAGTACATGTACTGTGAGTCCTGGCCGACTTCCTTTCTAATCAGTGAAAAACGTTCCCGTTTTTAAATCCTTGTTATTACTAATTAATAGCAGTGATAGATTTGCGAAGAGGGTTAGGGTGGGGATGTCTTTCGGATGGAAGCCTCTACCCCGAAATTACAGAATTTCTTAAACAAACTAAATATTAGTTTTGAGTTCACTCATTAACTTCAAGCTGTCCTCAAATAAATAATTAGGAATTTTTAGAAAAACTAAGCATTAATAAGAAAAGCCTCTCCCAAATACTTTTCTAAATCCGCCACTGATTTGGTCTTCAAGGTTGTATCTGGAAGATTATAGCTGAATATACAAACAAAACGAAATATTTCTTATGCCTGTACTCATTAACTTAAGCTCCTCTTAAATAAAAATTAGGATTAAAAAAAAAAAAAACATTATTGAGAAAAAACCCTCCCAAATATTTTTCTAAATCCGATATTGATTATTTCTATCAAATGGTATTCAGGGTTGTGTCCGGAAGATTATTGTTAAATCATTGCACAGCTAAAGTATATGTGGAAGTACGCTATGACAGATATATTGAGAAACGTACGCTTTGATGGGTAAATTGAAAAACATAAGTTTAATTATGTGCTAGAAGCTAGAGTACTAAGCTCTTAGAAGTTAAACACGGATGACTAAAAAGAAATGATCTAGAGAAGAAAAAATGTCGATAATTCAGAAGTTAAAATAAAGTTAAATAGGTTTCAAAATTGCCCTCAAATACTACGTACTTTATGTTTACTTTAATTCATAAACAATGTGCTCCATCCATCATGATGGTGACCAGAGCGAAATATGGCATTTAGGTCATGGAATCTTATTTAACTTTAGAGTATATTATAAGAAAGCTATTTAAACACAAAAAGCATGAAAATGAAAAAAGCCAAAATTTCCAAAGTTCTCGTTTTTTCCCAAAAAAGCCGGCTTTTTATGTGCAAAAAACCATCGATTCAAAAAAGCCGGCTTTTTTTGCACCTTTTATTAGAGAGGTTTAATATCTGAAATATTCAGAGTGTTCCTTATGATGATACGGTTATGACATCTTCAGCGCGAAAACCCAGGTTCGATTCCTGTGGGATTACACAAATTCGGATTTCACGTTAAACGTAGGTTCTCGCATCATGTGACCTCATTGATGAAACGGACTTTAGTCTTGAAAATCAACCACACAATTCAGAGTATCAATTTTAAATATGAAATACTGCAAATAATATTTCGAAACCTCTGTAGAAAAGTATCTACAAATTTCCTAAAATTCCAGACAAAAGGATAAGCCAAATTACTTAGTTCAAAATTTGCAAGTTAATTATTGTAGTATTATAAGGTGTATCAACAGTGTTTTCAAGAAAGTGTATGGATCATTTCCTATTTAATACTTGAAATATAAAATGTACAGAGTGTAAATTTTATGAATGTATTGAAAACATTAATTTTTGAGACGAGTTTTTAATGTTATAATATTTTAATGATAATAGTTTATTATAATATTTTATACTATAACTAATATTGTATTTACTTAAATTACCAGAACGCATATTAGGTAAATGCAATAAATTGACTACCAGATCATTACATCCAATTTTTTCTCATATTGTGAAGAATATAAAAGACGATTAGTCGTACTTATTATTTGAATGATCAAAATTTAATTTGTTTGATTGCTCGTGGTACTCAGGTGATTTTCCATAGTATGAACTAAAACTGAATTGAAAATTATCAAACCTATTATGATCTTTTCTCTCAAGAATTGGCCAATTTAACTACTTTCAATATAATCGATGTAAATTGCTCTAGTTGAAGGAACTTCCCAAACATTTATTTATCTCTCTGTCACTTATCTACTGAATATATCTTTTAAAAGGAGAGGTCTCGGAACTAGGTTAAACAAATATAGAAAAATGCATTATATTTTTATAAACAAAAAATATTGAGATTGACGGAAGCTCAGTTATATAAAAAAAGAGATCATGTTTTAACCAGAAATGCAAGAAACTAGCAGAGAAGAGGAAACAGACAAAACTGTTGGCTACATAATCCAAAAGATAGAATTTAAGAAAATTTCATTGCTGTCATGCGTGTGTATTCTTCCACATACATTAGAAGATAGCAAGATTATAGTTTAGGGAAACTTAGAAATGTATTTCTTAGTGGGCGCCTTAACATAATCACGACAATGTTGCTCTAACATTCAAACTATTTTGAATATTACAAAAGTTTAAACTTATTTACCTCCCCGATAAACACCACCTTTACCAAGACACTTATGTGTCGGGTGGGGAGCATTGCGTGCTACAGTGAAATTTAGAGCTGTGTCGGTGGTAGTTCACTACCAGAAGGGCCACCTCTACCAAATTGGTCTAAATGGAGTAGCCAGACGAAGAGTGTTCTGGGAGAAGGCAGCAGTTCTCCAGTAGCCAAGTTGGCGGAAATCATAGTGATTGGTACGGCAACTTGGACATTAGTCCCAGGCGTGGTCAGAGTGACTGTAACGGCTGGGATACTGCGGGGTGGAAGGCAACGGGAAACCACCACTCTATTTTCCCTAGTTTGCTAGCAGCGAAAAGAGAACATATGAACAATGGTCTTTCGCAGGTCAAAATGTAGTTCCGGAGGTAAAATATCCCCCCATTCGGATCTCCGGGAGGGGGATGGCTTGGGAAGGACTATTGGACGAGAAAGTAATAATGGGGGGAAGACAAACAGAGAAAGAAAGACAAGGAAGAGCAAAAGATTTAGGATAGGGACATGGAACGTACGTACTATGTTACAGGGAGGAAAATTAGAAAATCTTAAAGAAGAAATGAAACAAAATAATTTAGATTTGGTAGGAGTTTGTGAAGTTAGATGGGAAGTTAATGGGGTATTGAACAGCGAAGGATATAGAATGTTTTACTCAGGTAATGAAAAGGGCGGTCATAATGGCGTAGGAATAATTCTTGGAAAGCGCTTAAAGGAGAAGGTAGTGAAAGTAGAATTTATTGATGATAGAGTTATGATGTTAAGACTTAAAGGGAAAACGAAGGATCTAGTGGTGATACAGACATATGCACCGACGACTTCGCATGCAAATGAAGAAGTAGAGGAAAATTATGAGAAAATAGAAGAAATTATAGATAGGGAGAAGAAGGGTGCATGCGTAATTCTAATGGGAGATTTCAATGCAGTTGTGGGAGAAAAATAGGAAGGTAGTATCGTAGACAAATATGGTTTAGGCGAAAGAAATGAAAGGGGAGAGGGACTGGTGAATTTCTGTAGACAGGATTCACTAGTAATTGGGAACACTTGGTTCAATCAGCACAAGAGAAGAAGATATACATGGAAATCACCAATAGACGGCGGAAGATATCAGATAGACTATGTTATGATTCAGGACAGGTATCGGAATAGCTTAAAGAACGCGAAGACCCTTCCCGGGGCTGATATTTTCTCTGATCATAATCTTGTGCTGGCCGAAGTAGATATTCAACTGAAAAATGTAGGCAGAAGAAAAGTAGGTAACAAAGTGTTGAATACCGAAAAGTTGAAAAACGAGGAAATAAGAAATCTTTTCGCTGAAAAATTCGAAGAAAAATGTTCAAACGAGGAAAGGATAGGCGCAGGTAGTAACGCACGGTGGGAGCATATTAAACGTTGCTTACAGCAGGCTGCAGAAGAAACAGTAGGTTACCGCGAACACAAAACTGCTAAGAAACCATGGGTTACAGAGCAGATGTTGCAGAAAATGAGGGAGAGGAAGATGTGGAAACAGGTTGATACAGAAGAGGGCACAAAGATGTGCAGAAAGTTAAATAATGAATTACGAAGAGAAACAGACAAAGCGAGGGAAGAGTTTTACAAAAGAAAATGCGAGGACATAGAAGAATTAGAAAGAGTTGGGAAATATGAGGAAATGTACAAGGAGGTAAAATCTATGGAATTTCGGAGGAAACAAGGGAGTATCATGATGGCAGTAGAAAATAAGAATGGGAAGGTAGTCAGCGAGAGAAATGATGTCATAGGAAGGTGGAAAGAATACGTTGAAGACTTATATGAGAGTAGGGATAGACCGTGTAGCCTAAATGTTGAAGTATAAAATCAAGTAGGCGAGGATGATAAAGGATTTAGTATTCTTAGGGATGAGTTTGAAAAGGCTATAACCGAGATTAGGAATGGAAAGGCAACAGGAATAGATAACATACCAATTGAATTCATTAAAAATATAGGAGACAAGGGAAAGAAAGAATTGTGGCGACTATGCAATGAAATATATGAAACAGGAGAATGGCCAAGAGACTCTCTGAAAACGATCATGATACCGATGGCTAAGAAATCGAACCCAAAGAGATGTGAGGATTATAGAACTATTAGTCTTATATCTCATGCAGCTAAAATTCTGCTCCGAATACTGAACAGAAGGTTATATGGAAGAACAAATAAAGATGTTGAGGAGGAGCAGTTCGGGTTCAGAAGAGGCAAGGGCACAAGTGATGCTATTGGATTATTAAGGGTGATCGGTGAAAGATTTATAGAAAAAGGGAAAGAGGTGTATGTTGTATTCATTGATCTAGAAAAGGCTTTTGACCGCGTGAATTGGGAATTGTTGTTGGGAGTTCTAACAAAGATAGGATTGGAATGGAAAGATAGAAGACTCATAAGAAACTTATACATGAACCAGCAAGTAAGTGTTAGGATAGGGGAAGAACTGACGGAAGAGAGTGCAATTGGAAGGGGAGTTTGACAAGGATGCTGCCTCTCGCCAACACTATTTAATGTCTATCTAGAAAAGATAGTGAAAAAGAGCCTACATGATGATGATGGCATTTCGGTAGGAGGTAGAATGATTAGATGCATAAGATTTGCAGACGATATGGCCCTTGTTGCAGAATCTGAAAAGAAAATCAATAAAATATTAGAAAAAATGAGAAGGGGCTTTGAAGAATATGGGATGAAAATAAATGTTAGAAAGACAAAAGCCATGGTGATTGGAACAAAGGGGTCTGTGTCAAATATAAAAGTAGGAGGGGAGAAAATAGAACAAGTGAATAGTTTTAGATACCTGGGTAGTGTTCTTAGTAATGACATGAAATGCGAACGTGAAATAAAAGCAAGGGTAGGAATGGCGAAAGAAGCCTTTAAAAGAAAGAAAAGTCTGTTTTGTGGGACCTTGAACAAAGAGTTGAGAAAAAGACTCATAAAATGCTTCGTGTGGAGTGTTGTGCTGTATGGGGCGGAAACGTGGACATTGCGTAAGGATGACGAAAATCGACTGGAAGCCTTCGAAATGTGGGTGTGGAGAAGAATGGAAAGAGTTAGTTGGGTCGAGCGGAAAACGAATGAGAGAGTGTTAGAAATGGTGGGTGAGAAAAGAACACTTTTAGATATTATTAGGAAGAGGAAGAGAAACTGGTTGGGACATTGCCTAAGAAGAGATTGTATCATGAGGGACGTCCTAGAGGGTATGGTGGCGGGAAAGAGAGGGAGGGGGCGAAGGAGACTACAATTAATGGATGATATTAAAACAGAAAGATCATACGCGAAGACAAAAAGTTTAGCGGAGGACCGTGGAGCATGGAAGCTTCTCAGCTGCGGCAAGTGACCTGCCAATAAAGGCAGAATACCTATGATGATGATGATGAAACTTATTTATGATTGTAGCACTTTGAAGTACTCGTATGTATTGTTCTGATAGCACATTACAAGGGGATATGCTATTCATCGTCAGTGAAAAAGTGTTTCGTAAGATACTACGTCAATTATTAATATTTTTGTTTGTGAGATATAAATATCAACTTCCATATGATATGATATTGGTTCTTTCAGGATTTCGTCTCTACAGATCAAAAGAATTGTTTACGAACGTATCTCCATTGTCCCTTTCACCTCCTAGTGTAAAGTGAAGGGTATAATAATGTGCTAATATTTTGATCTAAGAAGTAATCGCCAAAAGTGAAATATGCAAAATAGTCTTTCAATGTTACACATATATAACTATAATATGTATTATCTTCATATCGTAGTGCTTTATAAATGTGCCTTAGTGTAAAATTGAAGGGTACAATTTTTCTAACGAGATGAATACAATAAGTATGTCGAACAGGCAATACTATTTTTCTTTGCTCATAAATGTTGGCAATTTCTATTTGGTATGTCTTGCATGTATGATGTTACACAAACGGAGTTGTCTATCGAAAAGATAAAGTTCGATAGTCTCATAACGTCAAAATTAAAACAATTTCATTTATAATCATATTTCTCGGGTCACACTATCAAATGCAACTTAAGGAATGAATCTAAACCACTTGTTCTATTTTACGTAATTAAGTTTCGACAGGAACTCATCCCAAAACCAGGTATGTGGTCACCACACTCAACCAAAGAGTCTTAATGATTACTTGATAAGTGAATGTCTAGTTAGGTATCAGTTCTTCTCGATAAGCAGTGTGATTATCATGAAGCATCAATATTTAGATTTACGAGAAAAATAGTTTTTTTGATCGAGGGTTTACCCATGTTTAGCTCAATGAAATTACCAATTACTATATGCCTTCTTTGGGCAGTTTGAATTTATGAACTTGTTTCTAAGACCTCTGAAAAATCCAATTTATAGTTTTGCTTTTGGATTTAATTCAAGCAAAAATACTGTTGTACCACACTTGTCATATAAAGCATAAACAATTAGTTTTCTTGAACTTCCCGAAAGTTAAACGTCATTCGAATCTTTTTTTAAAAAAGTTTTATTAATAATTTTTGTCGAAGTGAAATTTGAATGTATCACATAAAAATGAAGTTTGGGGGGAACACTTACAAAACAGCGAGTCAAGTTGCAAAAAACTTAACGTAAGAATGCAGTAGGTTTTATTACATTTCACAATTGTAAAGTGTATTAACGGGTTATATGTTTTGTTTCATATTAAGGTCTATATAGTTTCACAAAGCAAACATAAGAGTAGGGATATGTCGAAGATACCTCGCGATCGAGGTCTAGGTTTAAGTCGCGGTCCCTACCTCGATGTCTGGGTCGCGATGGATGAAGGGCGCACATAGCGAGGAGGTAGCACCCTCGCTGTTAAGTTCTCAGTTTGAGGAGAAACATTGCTGTGACGCGTGTGAAATTATTCCGTGCGTGTTTTGTTGTTCAATTGATTTTGTAAATTCAAGCGTTGCTAAATCACGTACTCTAGTCACAGTGAAGATTATGATTCTATGTCTACAATTACAAAATGGTGGGTACTTTCAGAACAGGCGTTATAGTGCTCATCCTATTAATAAGAAGAGACAAGATTTGGGTGAATATCATCATTTATTTCCGGAACTGCATGCAGATGAGTTTCATGAATATGTGAGAATGTCTATTGAAACTTTCCACTACATTTTAAATAAAATTAAACAAAACATAGAGGGCCTTATGCAGAGTCGATCTGACGAGTGATTAGTGCCATGCTAAAGGGTTCGACTAACATATTTTTTCTGCAGTTGTCGGGCATTTAGTATGACTCTAATCACACTTCAAAGCGACTCTGCATAAGGCAAAGAGAAACTGTTCTTCATGCATTAAAACACCTCCACTACAAAATAAGTGTCATATTCGTATTTCCATCTGCAGAAAATCAACAAAACTGTATTATTGTTAAAAAAGTTTTCAAATTAAAGGGTAAATTGTTTTGCATGTAATCTTATCACACGAAGCTTGAGTTATTTTTTCCTTTCATTTCCTTTGAGGATCTAGACAACAGACACACACAATACATAACCTCTTACCCTCCTTCCTCCGTCACTCTCACAAACACATATAAATATAAATCAGAAAGACCAAATGCATGTTCAATGTTTCCTATTTTTACACGCACAAAACACATGCTTTTGTTTTGCCCTATAGATATGTGCCTGCACAGCTATTTATTTACCATATACCAGTAATGAATTTGGAAGAAATTCTTATTAATTTCGGAATTTTAAGGGGGAGGGTTTTGAAGTTTCTAAGCATGGGTATTATTAACACTACCTTCTTTTTTCTTTACAAATTCCTGAATTTGGGGTTTTCAGCCGGAAAGCACCACCCTCCGTTCCCGCCAACGCATTATATAATAATAAGCTTATCACATAAATATGAATAGCTTATCTGACATTCCCATTTGAGTTGCTATTTTCTTCCATTTTTTTTAAAACGTAACTATTATGATGTTGTGTATGTTTTTTATTCCATATTGCTTTAACATTCATCACTAGTTCTATTAAAATATCTTTCGTAATGAAATTTAATAGTGTATCAAAACCTCTCAGGCATAGGTACACACAATCCTATGCAGACGAAATTGTAAACAAATGAAGACTTTATTCCGTGCAGCGCTTCTGGGAGAGGCAATGAGAAAACGAGCCACAGCGATGCTTCCGCTGAACATCGATGTAAAAAAAATCAGTTGTACATAATCGCGACCTCGTGGTCGACCTCTAGGTCGCGATGTAGCGTACATCTTCGGCATGCGCTTACCCATTTGAATACATGGGTTTGTACCAGTATCGAGGGTGCGACCGCGACTTAAACTTCGACCTCGATCGCTATGTATCTTCGGTATGTTCCTACCGTAATGCTTCGAAAATCTATTGGGGTTCCCCGGCCCTGAACAATATGAATTAGTATTTGCCCTGCAAGAAGCATGAAAAATCAATCTCATCTTTCAAACCAGCTCAGAGCTTTGATACTCCATCCTATTTTCTGATCTTCTGCACACCACAAACAGGTAGAGAACAGAAGTATCCTCAGTCATGGTGAAAGTATAATTACATTATGAGAAAGACCAGGGGCTTAAGAGCTGTTCCGTGATGGCAGGTGGACACTTGAAAGAGCGCAACCAAAATGTGCACACAGAGCGCGTCATCGATATCGTGACTTACGCTAAGTTGAAAAAAATTCTTGTAGACATCAATCAGTGCTGCAGACTACATATTAAAATAACTAAAAATTTGCGTTCGGTCGTTCCTCATTGGTATAGAGAAATTGATCCGTAATTGGATCAACAATTAGAATCCATAATTGATTTTAAAACAATATTTTTCATCGTATTAATTGTGAAGTCACTTGGCTTTCTGTCTACATTATGGATCCTATTCTATGTGCTACTGTCCATTTTGATGAAATTATTCTTTAAAATTTAAGCTTTGTAGCTTATAAATTAGTACAGAATATAAGTCACTAAGGTGTTAGATTAATATCAATGTTTCTCTAATTTTCATTACAGGCAATGTCAACATAGTGACTTAAATAAAAGTTTGTCTTTGCACTAAAATTTATTCTCTTTAGAAAGTGTCCCGTTCAATGTTGGTTTCACGCTGACTATTGCTGATAATCCAGATAATAATATATGTCCAAAAATGTATCATGTCATTACTTAAAGCAAACTTTGAAGATTTTTTTCTCTGTCCGGGAGCTATTTTGAAAGGATTAGCTTTTCTATATCTCACGTTTATATACACATACTGTATAATAATCTCATTCCTAAGATTCAACTTGGTATGGAAACGAAGTTTGAATACGTATCGAATAACGGTAAGAAATACAGACGCCTCTTCTACTTGTCGTATTCTGGATCCAGATGTCTCTGCAGAAGCGTGTTCTAAATTTAGTTGTTATTAGACGTCCATTCTGCTGCTTCTTACTATCAAAAGGGCTGTTTCTAAATATCTCGCAACGTTTGAAGATTGAGATTACTTCCGGTTGTAGTTTCTAATTCATGTATAATCAGTGTTTTCTTTCTTCTTGCATGCAGTATTTAATAAGCAAATACATTACATACACAATTAATTATAATGCCAGTGATATATGGTGTTCATTGGGCAAAACATTCCAAACAATAGAAATTCATCTTAACCTTAAGCAATGGTTACCCTTCTTTTTTGATGATAATTTGGTCATGGAACAAACGCCTGAGACATATACAACTCATGTATACAAGTATGTTGTGTTGGAATATACTGTATAACTCATAGGATATGATGCTTTACATTTTTAAAATTTCAACACTTTCAATATACCCTAAAATATGTAATAAAGAAATAACGGTCACGTTCTTTTAAATATTCAATTAGAACTGGATAATCTACACAAAATTTGGAATCGACCAGCGAAATCGGCACGTTTCTAGCACTTGTGGTTTTCGAGATCTCATTGTGGAAAAGATTGGAGACAAACATTTTAATATATAGATATTATATTCATATGTTTCTCTTGCTATAAAGAATACAAACATTTTCATCATGTTATACTAGATCTCTCGTTATGGACTAATGGAAATCGTTAACGGAAATCAATACGAGATAATATCCTTGAATTCACGTGTATTCTGTTAAATTTATATTTCGATGATAATTACGAGTGTTTTGTGATATCAAAGTATCATATATGTAATTATAAGCGAGATAAATATGTTGCCGTAGAAACACTCTGTTATATTACGAAACACGACATGCAAGTGTTAGATAGCGTGTAACTTTATTATGTTTTAAGTAATAATTCCTAGTGCGTAATTAGCTTTCGTACTTCAGAGAGGTTAAGTATATTCATGCAGAACAGTGGTGTATCTCTGTAGTGTTTTTCTAGAAGAGGAGATCTCTCCTTTTCTTGACGTGTTGTCTTGGACAATATTGTATCTGTTTTAAAGTTTTTAAGTGTTGTTAAAGAAAACCCCTTCGTCAATAACATCATAAGTTTGAAGAAAACAAAATAAATACAAATTAGAGACACAGATTGACGGAAAAATTGAGATCGGCCTATCTAGACACGCGGAAGCGTTGTACCACGCATTATAGTGATAAGGGAACAGTATAAAGAAATATAGAAGGTAAAGAAATAGTTTTAGACAATTTGATATTTAGATTACAGAAAATAAAATATAAACATAGTAAATGTAGAATTTTTCATTTAATATCAGAAATATGGAAGAAATGCTTGTTGGTTACCACTACCTTTCATACAATAGTGTTAAGAAAAATGAAATGAAATCTTTAAGTTTTACGTCCCACGTTATGCCAATTAGACCAAAGGAGACGACGATGATGAGAAATTAATGAAGTGGTGGAATGAAGAAAGTGGGAAAACCCCGAGAAAACCCACGAGCATGGTGTTTATCCTCTACAAAGTCCACACGGCGCGAGCTGGGATCCAACCAGGGACCCCAAGCACCGGAGGTGAACGCTCTAACATTGAGCCACCGCACCCCCAATAGTCTTAAGAATAATTAAACATCTATAAAAGAAAATGCCTCATGATGTATGCTTTATTTAGGGAAAAATAAAAATACTTCCTGGAATCGAGCTTTAATATTTCATTCAAGATTCATTATCTAATCTAAATGATTAAATATACAGGGTAGTCATAAATGGTTCATCTGATTTTAAAGTGAAATATCTCGAAAAATATTAATAAATTATAATAGGTTAGTGCTAATGATGAAATGAAACCAACACATTTCAAACTTCAGTTTCTCATATTCATAATCTTGGTTCATGACGTAAGATACCAGCACAAGCATTGTTTTTAAAATGGCATTACAGCAGAAAGCATTCCATGTATTGGTATATGAGACATGTTTTTCCGTTTCTATCGTACAGTGTAGATTACGTATATAGTTTGTAACTGCACCGCCAGGACACTAAAATATACCGAGGTGGGTAGCAATAATTGAAGAGCATTGGATATCTGTGTAAAGGTAAAAGTACAGGGTATCGAAGCGTTTTGTCCCGCGATGTTGAATTGGGCTATGTACTAAAAATGACTTAGTGCTTTTCCCATTGCCTCCCAGATCTCCTGATCTGCCAATTTGTGACATTTTCTTTGTGAGCCTGTGAAAGATATAGCATGTATGTCTTTACTACCAATAACTTCGAGTGAACTCCAGAATCGCATTACAGTTGGATTTATGACTATTAGTAGGGATATACTAGAGTACGTGGGGCGACCTCGATTACCGCACATATATGTGTCACGTAATAAAAGGAAGCGATATCGAACATTTGTAACACTATGTCTGAAATTTGGACAGTTTCAGTATGTTTTTGTATGTAATTCGTTATTGTATGCTTATACATTCTTATGCTTCAACATTTATATTACAACTCTTTGTTCAAACCTGATAAATCGATGAAAATCAACACGCGAGCCGAAATTCAGTTAGGTTTCTTATGAAAACACACATAAATACAAGGTCTGATCAAAAATTACGGTGAATGTAGTTCTACATTACCATCTATTTATGTTATATCCATTTCAACTAGTAAACCCGATAGCCTAAACCATTGTTACAGCTACTTACATAAGTACAGCCACTTATATAAGTACCTGGATCTCTGATTGTTATAATTCCATTACTTGGGATCTAGGCCATTTGCAGTTGTGAGAACGTCTAGACAGATGCAACCCAACATACACGTAACTTTTCTCGGCACTGACAGCAGTTGGTAGCACTGAGTCAATTCTTTATGCAAGTAAAATTGTGAGTAGATGGCGCACGAAACATTTCTCCATTCTGAGATCAATCTCTCTGGTTCAAAGCGTGTTGTCCAATGAACATCACGTGTTAATGCCAATATTGCTGAGTATGTAATGTATTATTTCATTATATACTGTATATTCAAAGAAATAAAAACACTGATCACATATGAATCAGAAAATGCTTGGAAGTAGACAAAAATATCAAATGTAGAACAACTGCTGGAAATTAATTTGTAAATCAATGTCTCCATTCACAGACCTTCTCCAATTCTTCTTATTCCAACATCTTTTTCTTTCTAGGGAAGAGAAGATCTTGCTTGCCACACTGAGTATGCATTGAAATTAAAATTGAAACAGAAACACTTGAAAAAAGTTTCAGCCTGTCCGGGATTTGAACCGGGGTCTACCAAATAAAAGTTCAATGCGCTAACCACTCACCTACCGCTCTACTTAAACTTCCACCCAAACTAATACCTAGTTAAATCGTTTGATGGAAAAATATAAACAACATACTAATGCTTGTGTGAGTGTCTTAATGGCTTACTCGAGATTTCCTTGTTTAACTGAAAAACAAGTTATATAGACGTTCCTTAATGAGGAAAATATCACAAAACGTTCTTCAAGTTGAGGCTACGTCATCGGTTGCAGGGATGGTCCTGATTTACATTACATTTCGTCTTTACCATAACTTCTAATTTCCAAAGAAGAAAAGGCAACAGAAATTATTTTAATATATTTCGAACTGTATCAACACGTGTAGAAATCCCTGGACCAATGTCAATGTCGGCAGTATAGTTACCTCTCAACTTGCGCTATATGCGAATCTTTTTACTTGACAGCTTTATTAATGTAAATTATTTTTGTATTCAATGAGAAAAAGCGGAAAGGCTATTGCTCACTGTAAAAAATATAGGGCAGGATTTTCTTCTACATGCAACAGGGTCTATCATTTTCTACATACTTTTTGCGGTGGGTAATAGCGTTTGCCCTTTTTCTCATTGAATATAATCACTCGCAATAGTGTGATATTTTTGTATTGTTTCAAGTAATTAACATTATTGACGCAGTAAATTTTTCTTGTTTATATACTGTATGTATGATAGACCAGTCTTATTTTTATTTTATTTATAGTATACTAATGTTTGAATAATTAGGATATTCAGAGCAAATTATTAAGGTACACTAAAAACAACAGAAAGGAAAGAAAGAAGCCGAGTTCTTCAATTGCTAAACGCAAGCGATTGTTGCCTTGATTGTTGTTTTTCCTCCTTCTCCTCCTCCTCCTCCTCCTCCTCCTTCATCTTCTTATTATTATTATCCAGCCCTAATAGGAGTTTTTAAAGAGAATGTGAATGTGATACGTTCCCTTTGTTTTTCTACATTCTGCATTCTGGCGAGTGTATTAACACTTGATAATAATAGACTGTTACATTAACAGAGCGAACGTAGAAGTATTAAGAACAACGTGGTATTGCAATCTTTATGGAACCTTGGCGGATTTTTGCAACATTCAAAGTAAGTATGAACTGAAGTTTGTACTTACATTCTTAGGGTATAAACTATAACCAGGCGCGCACGCAGAAATTTTTGTGCAGAGTGTCGAAAGAAAGGGCACAATATTGCAAGACAGAGACACGACATCATTCGGCACCCGAGTAAACGATGGAACTTTCCAAGTATCTGAAGTTGTGCAAGCCAGGAACACTTTTTACATTTTACTTTTGAAAAGGGTGTATATTTGTGCTATGCTAAAGAAAATAAATATATTTCTGATAATCTGATAATTTAGCTTCATATTGTAAAAGTTACATGGGAATCGCAGTAATAACAAAAGCTAGAGCAATTTTAACAGAGTAAGTCATCTCATCTCTTGGTACGGGGGGGAGTGTACAAAGGGATTTAAACTATTGTATCTAGGGAGAACCAAAAATCTGATGATAATCGATTATTGCCAACTAATTTGTTTGTTAAATTAAACAATTAAAGGTACCATACAAAAACCATAGCTTGCTTCATAATTATTAATAGAATGGGAAATTTTGCATTGTTAAGTAATATTCTAAATATGAAGAATACAATGCTATATAAAACAAATAATATTCCAGTTTTATCACATTGTTTGCTGAAATAGCATGCAATAATTATTTAACTAGACTTATTTTTTTTTTAAAAAAATACAAATTCATAAGTTTATTGGGACTACATCAAATAGATATCATCATATGCAATGTTTTGTCATTTGGTACCCTCCGCATCAAAAAAATTGTGACAGCTAACGCCGTGCCGGTAGGCCACCCAATATACACACTCTTATCCCATAATCGTGTCTGGTAAAGAGACCCCCTCTCTCTCTTCCTTTTTTCTCTCCCATACTAAAATTAGCTAATAACATGAGCGCTATTCTAATTTCACATACACATCTAAGATAATGTCAAAACTTTAATACACATGCCCTGTTTACACGGGGTTCAGTTGTAAATTCAGTAGTGTTCATTGGACGTACTGATCCAAACTACTTTTTAATAAACCCAGTAGGTAGCGCAGGTCATAGCTTCTATTCCAAACTACTAGTGCAAAGTGAACAAAAAAGAAAAAAGAAACTAAAAAAAGAAAGAAAGGAAAAACAAAATTGAATGAGTGTTATTTTACTGCTAATTTTTTATCAGAAATATTCTACATTAAAATTGCAAACTGTATCATAATGAAAAGTTACAAATGTTCAAATGGAAAATTGGATGTTCCTTATAAATGTAGCAGACCTTACATGTTTCAAATTTCAACGTGAACAAAACACATTGAATTATAGGATTGAAACAAATTTTATCTCGAACTAGTATAGATAAAATTTTGTTTTCACATAACCAAAGAGGTTGTCCTTTTCTAGTTTTTTCCAAGATTTATCTGTTCCGAACATCCAGCATCAATTTCATCTCTTGTGGATATAACGTTGTAGTTTGCACAGATAGAATGAACGCGCTAGAATTCAAACCGATCATAGTGTCCGTCGCATGATGTTGGTTAGCACTGGGTCGAGTATTCAAACCCGTAGTGACCCGGTAATTCGACTGAGACTCGGTAACCCAGATAATAAAAAAAAGATATTTAGCTTATTCCCTTGCGTTTCAACAGTATTTCTTTCAGAGATGACCAGGATAAGAGATGCTATCCTCAGAGCACGAAAAACACGACGCTGAAGTTGGCAGTCAATTACATTTTCCAGACCAGGACTATAGATCTCTTGCTTCTTTCTAACTTTGGAACACGCACATGAAGTGCGTGTGTGCGTGAGAGACAGGGTCAAAAGTGAAAGGTGCAAAGACCAGATAGGGAAACGTCAACAAAGAAAGAAAGAAAAAAAGAAAGAGAGAGAGAGAAAGATTGAGGACGAATATAAATATGAAACATACTTATCATTACAGTGAATTATAAAGAACGCACACACTGTTTACGCAAATTCTTACAAGGCACATCACCCAATTGTCCGACTCCGATTTGAATGAAATTTTGCTAGCTGATAGAGGACATATATGTATTATTTGTGATGACAGAAATTTTTGCCTTGGTGCATGTTTTCTATTTTTTTATAATTTTTAAGAGTTGTGAGGTGGTTATTAGAGATTACTGCAGAAGTCCCTTACTAACCTTTGTAAATGGAGCGTTAATGAAAAGACAACCATGTAGATATATATAAGGCCTAGGGGAAAGTTGTATGGTAGGTATGACCTGGACGGCACCTATCTTGAAATCCACCATTTTGAATTAAGGTCAAGTTTTATAAATAGAAATAGGGTAATATGATACATAATTTCGGACTAGAATTTAATCACGAAGACAACGGTAAAGCTAGTTTTGAGATTCACCTATTTGGTGAAAAGTTCCAGGAATTTAATTGTTCACTTACTACGTGCGAAAGTCCCTTACCTTCGCTTCTAACCCGCATATTAATTATTATAAGTGGATAAGAGCTTCGGTAATACATATTATGCCTAAAGGAAAGTGGTACGGTAAGGGTATCCTTGACGGCAGCCATTTTGAAATCCGCCATTTTGAATTAAAATGAAGTTTGAAAAGTGAAAACCATAGCATGTGACACCTCATTTTAATAGAAAATTTTCCCAAAAAGCCCATGGTATGCTTATTTTTTCTATTATTAACCAGTGTGAATTTATGACTGCTTCTAATGAGCACCAAACGTCCATTATTCGACCTTTCTAATTGGTAACATTGCTAATTTTCACCGCATGTTTTAAGATTCCAACTGGCACTTTGCAATTGTTGCCATGGCTCATGTTTTCTAAATTTATTACATTTTAAAGAGTTGCGATTGGTCAGTTCGTGAATAGTGTTAGGATAAGCATTCAGCAATCCTTCTAAATTTTGAAGACTTGCAATATAATTATTTATTTTAAACGAGAATACATGAAGAACCTATGTACCTATGTGAAGTAAAGAAATACAAATGAAATTATAACAAATTGGGGTTATACGAACACAAATTTATCAGGAAATATATTCTGCATGTTGCGAAAACGACAAACAATAAAATATTTTAATAAATAAAACATTAAAGAACAGCAGCAATGATAGAAAATATCAAAGAGGCATTATATAACTGTTCCCACACCATTGTTTGTACCATGAACATAATATGACAACAGGAAACTTGTTTAAAAAGAGGTGTAACTTAATTGAGTGCCCGATCAATACTGATTATAAATTTTACAATCATGAATCATCGACAACAATCGATAGAAAACGAATGACATTTTTGTCTGAATAGCTAAAAAATTGCCATAGAGAATAAATAAATAAATATACAATAAAGAAATAAATATAAAACAAAACAAAAAGACCATTGATTTACGCAACAATCATATTTCCTTTTCCTTTTTGAAGAGAATTTTCATTTGATTTTTCGTCTCATCTACTACACAAGCTACGTCTTCGGTATTACTTGAATGCAAAGTTGGAGTTGTTTCGTTGTGCGATGATTCATGTCAGTAAACGAGTTTTTGAAGGGCAGGTATAGGAAATAAATAATTACATGGCAAGTCTTCAAAATTAAGAAAGATTGCTGGATGCTTATCCTAACACTATTCACGAACTAACCAATTGCAACTCTTAAAAATGTAATAAATTTAGAAAACATGAGCCATGGCAACAATTGCAAAGTGCCAGTTGGAATCATAAAACATGCGTTGAAAATTAGCAATGTTACCAATTTGAAAGGTCGAATAATGGACGTTTGGTGCTCATTAGAATCAGTCCTACATTCACACAGGTTAATTATAGAACAACAATAAGCATACCATTGGCTTTTGGAGAAAATTTGCTATTAAAATGAGGTGTCACATGCTTTGGTTTTCATTTTTCAAACTTCACTTTAATTCAAAATGGCGGATTTCAAGATGGCTGCCGTCAAGAATACCCTTACTGCATCACTTTCCTCTAGGCATAATATGCATTACCGAAGCTTTTATCCACTTATTATAATTAATACGCGGATTAGAAGCGGAGGTAAGGGACTTTCTCACGTAGTAAGTGAACAATTAAATTCCTGTAACTTTTCACCAAATAGGCGTATCTCAAAACTAGCTTCACCATTGTCTTCGTGATTAAATTCTAGCCCGAAATTATGTATCATATTACACTATTCCTATTTATAAAACTTGATCTTAATTCAAAATGGCGGATTTCAAGATAGGTGCCGTTAAGGTCATACCTACTATAGAACTTCCCCCCTAGGCCTTATATGTATCTACATGGTTGTTCTTTCATTAACGCTCCGTTTACAAAGGTTAGTAAGGGACTTCTGCAGTAATTTCTAATAACCACCTCACAACTCTTAAAAATTATAAAAAATTGAAAACATGCACCAAGGCAAACATTTCTGTCATCACAAATAATACATATATGTCCTCTATCAGCTAGAAAAAATTCATTAAAATCGGAGCCGGACAATTGAGTGATGTCCCTTGTTAGCAGTGATGCCTTGGAAGATCTCCAGCAGGAGATGAATCTCTGTTTACAGCCATTATTTTATACTAACAAGTTACACTATCTGACGGGGAATAGAACCAAAATTTTCCATTTCGAAGTCTGGCACTTTCCACTACACCATCGATCGCTTTACCCAAACTTTGTTAAACAAATGGTGTAGGGTTTCTTTCTGAGAACGATAACACGAAAAGTCTATACTGCAGATCAACGAAGTGTTTCGAATGTCCTGGTAATTCCCTTGCACTTTCCCAGCCAACATTCGTAAATCGTCTCTATACAGGTGTTTGCTGGTATTTTATTTCCTTTATTAGTGGGCACTAATTTCTCTCTAGGATGTCGAATAAATAAATTTTGTTGTGCACTTAGGTGCAAATAACCTTACAGGAAGAAGCTTGATCGTTCCAAACATCAAGGGTAAAGTAAGTAATATTTGGCTTTTAGGTTCAGGTTGCATTATAGTTTAGCGGTAACGTAATGGACTTACGATTAATACAGCTGTCCAACATAGGTTCAAATCCTGTTCAAATCCTAAGTTTTTTTTCACAAAGTGATTGTGAAGAATCGATATCTCATACTAGACGAGCAATACTTAAGAATGTGGATACAAACACCTGTATCGTGATAGAGTCGATTTACGAATGTTGGTTGGGAAAGGGCAAGGGAGTTACCAAGACATTCAAAACACTTCCTTGGTCTGCAGTATACACTTTTCGTGTTATTGTTCTCAGAAAGAAAGCCTACACCATTTGTTCTACAAAGCTTGGGTAAAAGGATCGGTGGTGTAGTGGTAAAGTGCCAGACTTTCAAATGGAGAACATTGATTCGATTCCCCGTCAAGTGGTATAATTTTTCGCATAAAATAATGGCTGTAAACAGAGATTCATCTCTTGCTGGAGAACTTACAAGGTATCATTGGTGAGAATTTGAGTAAACAGTGTGTCCGTACTTTATTATACATAATTAACTGGCAACTTCAGCGCCGCGTTTCTCGTGCTCTGGGGATAAAATCTCCAGTCCTGGTCATCTCTGAAAGAAATACTGTTCAAACGCAAAGGAATAAGAAAATATATTTTTTTATTATCTGGGTTACCGAGTCTCAGACGAATTACCGGGTCACTACGGGTTTGAATCCTCGACCCAGTGCTAACCAACATCGGTTTGAGCTCTAGCGTATTCATTCTATCTGTGGAAATTACAACGTTATATCCACAAGAGATGAAATTGATGCTGGATGTTCGGAACAGATAAATCTTCGGAAAAGACTAGAAAAGGGCAACCTTTTTGGTTATGTGAAAACAAAATTTTATCTATATTAGTTCGACACAAAATCTGTTTCCATTCTATAATTCAATGTGTTTTGTTCACGTTGAAATTTAAACATGTAAGGTCTGCTACATTTATAAGGAACATCCAATTTTCGATTTGAACATTTGTAACTTTTCATTATGATACACTTTGCAATTTTAATATAGGATATTTCTGATAAAAATTTAGCAGTAAAATAACACTAATTCAATTTTGTTTTTTCTTTTTTCTTTCTTTTTTAGTTTCTTTTTTCTTTTTATTTGTTCACTTTGCACTAGTAGTTTGGAATAGAAGCTATGACCTGCGCTACCTACTGGGTTTATTAAAAAGTAGTTTGGATCAGTACGTCCAATAAACACTACAGAAATTTACAACCGAACCACGTGGAAACAAAGCATGTGTATTAAAGTTTTGACATTATCTTAGATGTGTATCGGAGATCTACAGTTCTACTGGAAATTGAGTATACTATGTTTTTTGAAAGTGACTTAATGAATATTTCAAGCATCCTCCATTTATTCGAATAGTACTGAAAAATATATAAAAACAAATGTTATTTCTATATTACTGTTAGATTTTTGGTAACGGAACTTTATAATGTTAGGTTCTTTTTCTACTACGTTAAAATTACACATTTTTATCTGTTCTCCCTTTTATTTTTCTTCTTTTCTCGTCTTCTCTCCCTCTGTCTCATTTCGGAAGCTCTATGTAATAGACATCCATTGGTTTCAATGTTTCATTGTGTTTCAGTTTCTCCCTACATCTTATGAATCTTGCTTCGTCTCGGTTTTGTTATTTCATTTTATCGATACTAATACATGTGTAGTTTGAAATTAGAATTGCGCTCATGTTATTAGCTAATTTTAGTATGGGAGAGAAAGAAGGAAGAGAGAGAGAGGGTCTCTTTACCAGACACGATTATGGGATAAGAGTTTGTATGTTGGGTGGCCTGGCTGCACTGCGTTAGCTGTCGCAATTTTTTTGATGCGGAGTGTATATGAAAAGTCGTGTTCCTTGTTATTTGGATTGCCCTATTTATTAATGAAAATAAATTTAGCGAAAGCATTGCATAATAAAGTCAAGTGTTCAGAAAGTAGACGCAACACGTAGGTATCTTAAATTTGCTGGAGCATTTACTTGTTACTTCATCATAGGTGGAGCTAGGAATTGTCTGCCGAAGGGCAGTTTCTGGGGGGGGGGGGCAAGACTTTTGTTCGGTCTCGGAGATCTTGGTAGGTGGCCATCTTATAGGTTGCATTCTTATTTTTTGTCAAAAAGTTGGAGGCAATGCTCCCATAACTCCGGCCATGACTTTCACTAATGCGCCAGCAAGAAAATAAGAAATACGTTGATATACGAAAAATATATATTTCCTCCCAGTTCACATGTTTCTCTCTATATGCAATTATTTATGTTGCTCAAGTGAAGTATTGAAAACTTCATTCAGTGATAGGAAGGCAAAATTGATATGAAATTCAGGATGGCTGTAGGTGCCATATCCCCTGGCCCGTTATGTCCCTGGAACGCACGACTTGCCCTACTTTATCTATATTCACGGGGAAAAATTAAAAGACTACATTATTTTTATAAGAAAGGAAAGAATACAGATAAAATGTAAGTTCAAATCTCTAAGCCAATTAATAATTTCACTGTTAAAGAAAGTATAGTTTTATTAAGAAAGTGTACAAATGTCTGTTAAGTTACTAAGATTGCATGCGGTCCAGATCGGATGGACTTTCCATGAGTGCGTCCTTGTACAGACAAAACACAATCATTTTTCGTAGGTGCCCGCTGGCTGTTACCATATTTTCCGACTTTCCCTACTTTATAACTAAATAACTACTAATGATGCAACTACAACAGTACGCTAAGATGCTAATATGTAATTAGGAATATACAATAGCTGTCATATATGCTGCAAAACGTTGAATATATTCCTTATAAAATCACAAAAAAGTGTAGCTAACTGCAATTTAAGCAGTTAGGCTATATTAACACCTTACCGCATGCCGTGCCATATATGGCACATACACTTTTTTCACTTTAGCTATTTTGTGATTTACCAAAGGCACCAAATGAATGTTTTGTCTGCTGTATGAGATATTGAAGTGTATGAATAAGAGATTTTGGTGTCATCTGGCATGATCTTTGTGATTTATAAGTGTGTCATATATGGCACTTACTTATTTCTAGTCGGAATTAAGTGAAGAAACTAAACTTCAAGTTTTATTTCATTTTTCAAGTTCCCATACGAGGATTTCCAATACTGATTATTTTTTTCGCTAAAAGAAAAAAAATGCAGAAACGGGTTCATATTTAAAAATATTGCAGTGTATGAATGCGTAGCTTAGATTTTTTAGTTAATTTTTTATATTGTGAGTTTGTAAGCAACAGCCACTTAGGATCTTTAAGGGAACTAATATTAATATTGACTTTATTTATATAAGACAGGTAAATTTTTAGTGTGTTGTAACTTAAGTAACAGTCATTTGTACTTCCTATCAATCTTACAGATGTTACATTTGATAAACGTGATGTTTACGCTACAAATTTAATTTGATTGCTATTGATGTTCCTCAAGTCCGCCTACAAGTCTTCTCTTCCCGCATTGTTAACCCACTTCTCTTCTAATTGCATTATTTTTAAAAAATATATTTTGGTTGGACGGGAAGTTAGCCAACTGTACTCGTGTTTATCCCATTTGGTAGTTTTACATACAATTTTTAAAGAAAAATGTTTCTTGTATAAACATGATTGTACTTCTTTGTTTGCAATGGTTTGTGTAATTAAGCTGCAACTCTAGTAAATGACAATGATTTATTGTAAAACTTAAAATGAAAAGATTTTACACTTTACTTTAAATATAGAAATGAATAATAGCCCTTTAGCCCATGACTGATTATTAAAAAAGTTATAATTTTAAATTGCCATTTCTTGTATATTTATTTGTTTCTATTAGATGTAAGACTTATCTGAGAACATGATTATTAACATTTACGAATAATGTACTTTCGTTCAGAATTGCACGAATAAAACAGTAATAGAAAATTATGAGTTTACATAATTAGAGTAGATTTTAGGTAGTTATTTAGTAGCAACTGAATATAGGAAATATACAATTTTAAGCAAATTTATGATGTTATAGATTTTCACTGAACTGTTACATGACAATCTCGTGTTAGGAGAACTAAGTAACTTAAAGAGTTGATAATGAGTGCGGGGAAAGGGGGATTCAGAAGGATATAACAAGGTCTTCTAAAAGATTTTCCAATTTTCAGAACTAAGGGGCCATGCCCACTTAGGAAAATATCCTAGTTACGCCAATGAGTACACATACAAAACAAATAATCATAAATTGCACACACGATCAGAACTTTAAAGCCTGTCCATTTATGCAGTAGATTCTGCAAGAAATTTAGACCTGCCATCAAAATTTCCACTTGTTAGTATGATGCTAAGAAAGTGCAAAATCATATAAAATGTGTTAAGAAACTTGCTTATTTGATTGGTGAGGGGACAATGGGATAGCTACTATCTTTCATAAAAGACAGAAAAAAATATAGGAAAAAAGGAAAGAAAAGACGAAGAGAAGACAAATAAGAAGAAAAGTAATACATTATATTCTCGGTGTTGGTATGCGTCCAGAAATATGCTAATCAATTTATTTTCGAACAAAATGCACTTGATTTTCAAATATTCATTTTACGTTAAAAATTCTTAACTGTGTATTTACTTATGCAATATGCAAAACGTGTAATTTTTCTAGACTTATTGATAACATAAACTCATTACTGTAATAAAGAAAAAGGGTCCAATTCTGTTTGCTTTATTGTAAATTCAGGCTATAATGATCATCGTAATTGAACGAGAAATGACGAATGCGCTGTTTTCTAAATGCTACATATCGCAGTAATCTTCTGGAAGGAGCCTGTAATGTATTGGGGCCTTCTGGACGTAGTAAGATCTACAGTTATCTTTCTGATGTCTGTGGGAATACTCAGTGACGTGTATCTGTTACAGGCTCGAATTTTGTGGTTCTTTTTGTGATGTTGTAGATACTTACACAAGGTTTAAAAATTTATATAAAAAATGAAGTTGCGAATGGGGTCGCGGCCAGGATTTCGGCCCTGGCCAGTCCGAGGCCTATTTCAGGCATCGCTCCTCTGCTAATAACAAGAAACATTGATTATTTTCGAAGAGGTATTTGTTTTAGTTTGGGCGGTAGCTCAGTGGTAGAGCGTTCACCTCTGGTGCTTGGGGACCCGTGTTCGATTCCAGGTCCCGCCAAGTGAACTTTGTGGTGGACAAGCACCGTGTGCGTGGGTTTTCCCGGGGTTCTCCCGTTTCCTCCCACTTTCTTCATTCCACCATTTCATCATTACCGTCTCCTTTAGCCTAACCGGCATAACCGCGGGACGTAAAACTTAAAGATTTCATTTCATTTTTTTTATTTATTTTAGTTTCTCGATCAGATTTATTTCGTTTTGCCTAATATTTATAAGACTTTGGTTGGGAGTGTTATATTGACATTCGAGTCTTTAGAACGAATGATAAATTCGCTTATAAAGTCCTATATTTGGAACGCTCAACACGATGAATGTTCTTGTAGATAGTAGGTTCATGAGCTCACATATATTCAAGTGATGTATAACTTTCAGATAAGACACGCACCATAAGTATAGGGGTTTTGTTTTTAGCTAACGGAAAACAATAGATTGGTTATCAGCTGTTTAGAAATTTGGGGATGAGGCGGAAGCAGTGTCTAAGTTGATAGTAAGAATAGGAGATCGAGATTTTTCTCGAGATCGTTTAGTTCATTGAACAGAATCAGCTGTGATCCTGTGTACGCTGGTTAGTTATTGTGCTTGGGCTAAGGATCGGCATATTTTCTCAAAGAGTGTTGAAAAGACTGACAAATTTAAGAAACAAATGATATTTCAATACTAATAGCGCTCTCCCAAAGAATCAAATTTCTCAATCCTCTAAATAACGTGTGTCTGTTATCCTCACAAGTGAGTATGCAACAGGTAATCCTTGCTGACAGATAACAGTTATAAGAGAGATTAGGAATCTGCTCAACGTGAAAATATGAGGAAACACACTCCAATCAAAAATTTAACCCAAACTACTTTAACCCTTGCGTTTCGATTGCTAATCATATAGTCACCAGGGAGTTCATTGAAAGTTAACTTTGGGACATTCCTAAGACATTGTAAAACGAAATATATTTTACCTCGAAATAAACGTCCGTCCTATTTTAGAACTTGAGGTTTTCTCTTTGACATGAAAAGTTATTTGCAATATCTGTTGCTAATGAGGTGTAGTAACTTCGAATTAAAATGTAGAAAAACTAGTGACATCCTCAAATACGCTCCTAGCAAAGTAATTCCTACTTCAAAATGACGCTACTAAGATATGTTATCGTGTGCTCTGCATAGTTTATGAATAATATTAACATACATTGGTATATTAAGTTTTAAGAAAAGTATTTTGAAAACGTCAGTAATACTACGACCATTAAGATAGATAATTCTAAAAAAGAAACGTGGTACTCCTAACAAAAAATGTGTAATTTGTTAATTTTAAGTATTTTTCAAATTAATTTTCTGTATTAAAAATCATTAATAAAATAATTATTCATTTCTTTTAACAGGCAATGAACCTGTCGATGAAGATGGTTATGTACGGCATTCATTTGATATCCTGCGGAAATGCCCTGGTACTTGGATGGAATAAACAAAACGATATTGACTTATATCAGATGTTACAGTCTCATCTAAAAATCAATGTTGATTCCTGTATAGTAGTCCTTAAGGAAAATAATTTTTCTTCGTACCATGATATCAGTGCTAATTGGTATAAGAGAAGCCAAGCAACAACAGTTACGGTAATAATAATCAGTGCAAGTTATGTATCACGTGTTGAATACCAACAATTACTTGTTAATGCAATGAACCACAATTGTGAAATGTTTGTGCTTTTAACGCCTGACGTATGTAAAACATTCTTTAATATCTTTAAAGCTGCCAAGGAAACAATTCAAAGAAGGACAAGAACATATATCATAATGCCAAGGGAGATAATTTTAGATCATTATCTTAGTTGTAAATGGATGCAGTTTTTTCCTTTTACATACCTCTTGGTTACTGAGAAACAGAAGAGAAAAGTCAGCATCGAATCACGTTTATTCACCCATTCATTAACTAATGAGTTAATGCCTTTGAAATTGGAAGCTTTGGATACACCTAATACTAATCTGAATACGGTGAAGCAGCAAAAACTTTCTGATTTAAAGGGCTTATCCTTAAACATATTATTTTATCCGAACAGTCCATGGACAGTACTTAATGGCAGTACATATGGTGGATTAGACTATAGCTTATTAATACATTTTCTAAAGAAACATAACTTGACGTGGTCAGTACACATCGTTGAAACATGGGGAACAATTTCTGACAATAAAACGACAGGAAGTTTCCTTGGAAAATTAAAATCTACCAAATATCATATTGGATCTCCAGGAGTATACGTCACTTACCCTCGTTATAACTTGTATGATTACGCTGTTGCCCATGGTGAATCTCAAGTTAAATTTCTGACTCCAATTCCTAAAAGAAAGCTATATCTCTGGTCAATATTTTCCCCTCTCAAAACCGAACTTTGGTTAGCATTTCTTGCATTAACTTTTGTGAATTCATTCACACTATATTTCTTTTCTATTTTCCGCGAATCTCTACTGAATCCGCAAGGAAGAGATCCGTACGTGGAATATATTTATTCTCTTTTACAGGCAATTAGAATAGGTGCTGGCTTTGCGGTACCAAATGAGGGCCAATCAAGTTTACGTCATTTAATAATTTGGATGTTTATGGTATCAACTATTTTGATAACTGCCTATTGTTCCAACCTAGTATCTTTTCTGACACTGCCTTTCAATGAACATCCAATTGAGTCTTTGGAACAACTTGTTGAATCTGGTCTTCAATGGGGTAGTGTACACAATTATTGGGGAAGTTCATTTGGAGAATCACAAAATCCTCTTGTTCAAGCAATAAACAAGCGAGAATTGGCAGTTCGCAATGTAGTTCAACTAAACAAATTAGTTCTAGAACAAAGATTAGCAGTTCCAGTGGACTGTTACTATTCAGGGTACATATCAGGTATGGAATTTCTAGGAAGTGATGCTCTAAAAGAACTGCGTTTAATGACGGAAGGTGCATTTTTTTATAATTTCGCCACGGCATTCAATCGAAATTTTCCGCTTGTGGATATTTTTAATCTGTATGTGACTCAGATAGTGGAATCTGGCATTTTATTTTACTGGGCAAGAGAATTACGTATTATTTTAGCTAAAGAAATCCAGGTTGCAAGTGAAGACACAATTCGACCTTTGAAATTTGATGATATCACTGGATCTTTCGTTATTTTACTTTTAGGTATTTTTAGTTCCCTGATGACCTTTGGTTTGGAAGTTTTTGTACAATACTATCGTTTACGAGCTTATATTGCTACACAAAAGGAAGAGGGCCTTAAAAGGTAATAATTCTCTTAAAAGCGCTGAAAAACTCATGCTGACACTTAAGGGAAATTTATAGTTGGTTATCGACAAACAGAAGAGAAGTCCAGATTGATAGGTGCATTTCAATACGCAATGTATTAATACAACGCTGTCTCTACATAACAAACACAAAAGCATTATTTGCATATTTTAAAAAATGTTGTAATAGAGGTTTTCTCCAACTGTAGAAACTACTATTATTTTAATATTGGCCTGTACCGATAATGAAGTGCTGCATAATAATTTTTAAAAGAATCAAGCAATCTTACTTTACCTATTAAATAACATAATTTCATTTTCCATATCTACAAAAAAGTTGTTTAAAAATTAAGAAATGATTCCTTGGAAAACGAAAAATTTGTATTGTTATTGGAGGTTGTCCTGAATCATAGTGAATCCTAAGTCTGTAGTTTCCTAAATCAATTGTTAAGTGCTTCATATGAACAATGAAAATGTAGTTATACTTTTATAGAGTTCACAATGTGTGAATCTGCACTCCAACTATGATTATTGTAGCTCAGTGTTACGGTGAAGCTTTGTGATATATGTAAATTTAAAAAAAAAATGTTCTTCAAGTTAAAACTATAAGGAAAAATGCGACTCTATTATAAACGATAAAAATCCATGCCGTGGCTTCATTTAGGCTTTCATTTTGTAGTGGCATCCAATATTACTGCGTTTAATTGGTTTCCCGAATTTAGCCAAGTCACACACTTCTCAGTGATGATGAATTTCCTGAACGTAATCCATCCACGTCTGTTGTTGCTACTAATGTTAATGCTGTGTATGAAATGATTGAAAGAGGTCGGCATATGACTAAGTCTGAGTTATATGCATCTTTGAACATTGACGTGACAG
Source organism: Thermobia domestica (assembly GCF_964235325.1). Lineage (NCBI taxonomy): Eukaryota > Metazoa > Arthropoda > Insecta > Zygentoma > Lepismatidae > Thermobia > Thermobia domestica. Next base: position 241,686,177 of record NC_137463.1, on the reverse strand, counting down.
CAATACATACTATTTTGCGTGGTCATCTAAAGGTACAAAAAATTTAAAACCGCCGGATCTCGATCAACTTGACAGAAGCTCAAGACATGTTAATTGGTGCAAACAAATGCTTAGAAATTCAACTGTAGTGAGTCAAGTTTGGTACAGTACATGATTACAAGGAAAGAAATTTAGGTCTATTCATACGAACCCAAAACTAAACAGCGATCCACTGTTTGAATGTTTCAAAATAAGCGAAACCAACAAAGGTAGTAGTTTTTGGAGTGCTACCAATTAAATGATTGATTGTTTTTCGGTTATACTGAACATACAGTAATCAAAGCTTCAGAACATAAAAGAATTACGAATGCTCAGTAGTATATAATTTATTTGCCAGAGCGCGACGACTTGAGTAAAGCAAACCCAAACCGTTGCTTCATTTTTCACTACAATAACACCAATTCCCATACAACATACTATCTAACGTATTCTTTAAATATCAATCAACCAATCAATGTAGAATACCGAAATGTTGATTTTTGATCAGTAAAACTTCAATTGAATGATTCATTACCCTTACTCAACAGACTTATCGCCTAATGACGCATATTTGTTCCCAAACATAAAATAATAACATGGGAACTAACGATTTGTGTCGACTGAAGGAGGTGGGATGCATTACTAACAGCTACTTCTGAGGTAGGAGCATCACAGTGGGATAAAATGCTTTCAAAATTGGTTTGAGAGCATGCATAGATCTTTCGTTCTTGAAGGTGAATATTTTGAATAGACAATAAAGGTATTTCCAGAATTATTTCACATGTCTTCTTTCATATTGCTTGCAGAAAATTTTCCAGGAGGCCTTGTATGCATATTTTTGCTTCTTGAATTTTCAACATAAAATAGTTCAATGTTTTATTTAAAAATTATACCCGTTTAGTTTTGTTTTGCATTTGTAATCCATCATGGATGATAAAGTATATTCAAATTTTACATATCATTGATCAGAATACTTGCAAACAGCCCTCAGATTAGCAATTTGTTCCCCTTTCAACAAAAGTTTTGCTTGGAAGCTGTGGACGAAGGATACATATTAGATACTGTATCCTCAATACTAGGATATTAAAGACTTCTATAGTTATTAGTTGTTAACTCAGTGTAAGTTTGATTTGTTCGATCAATGCATGTGATGTAGTATTCGTAATTGAGTTGGTAATGTAAAAGCATATCAACATGTTTTGGCATATTCTGCGAAATAATTTGAAATATCAGGCTTCGAACTATTATTGCTCTTCGAAACTTCATTTTCGGAAGGTGTTCCAAATTATATTAGGGTGGTCCAAAATTTTGAAAAGTTGAAATTTTACCGTATCATCCCCCAAATTTGTTCTCACTTAGAAATAAATAATACATGCAAAATTTCTAATCAATAGCTCAAAATTTAGGGGTTGCGCTATCGACTTAAAGTTCAACAAACTTAGTGCTTTATTGTCACTGTATTGACAATCCGATATACACTTTGGTTTAGTTCATTTGGTCTCCTATATCTAGTTCATGCCATTTTTTATTACAGATCAATTATGCCACTTTGGAAATGTTCAAACAAGGATCAAGAAAGACTGTCTCATTATGTTATATTGGTATTTCACTCCCTTCTCCCAGTTACGAATAATGTAAACTTTCCAAACTTTAAACAGTATTCACTGCAATGAAGAATTGTTCCAACCTACATTACAAACTTAGCAAAAATAACTTGGTTTCGTCTCAGTTGATAAGTTGCAGTCACACTTAATTTGTTTAACGATTATAATCCAGGAACACCACAGTCGGTGAGACATTTGGTGGCACTAACTTGATAATATCGAATTATAGCGGTTGATTGTTCCCGTTTCGTTCCTAGAACAAAAGCTAAAAGGCTGTGGTCCAGCGTTGACATGGACTGTGGTGTGACAGTGAATTTGTGATCAAGTTCATATATACTTCGTTACTGTCATGGCAGAAGTCACTAGAAAGAAGACTAGCTTTTATTTACTGGGAACAGATAAGAAAATTCTGACTGGAAGTAAACTATCTCTGAATTGTGATGTTTTGCATCTATTTTTCGCCATCGTCTAAGGTTTAAAAAGCAATCCATGATAGGTGTTACATGAGAAACTGTACAAGTTTGGGAAATGGCTAGTATTCCAATTCGTGAGGAAAATTATGCAATTGTGTAACTCGAAAAATTGAGGGACCGACCAATTGGCAAATTTAAAGAAAGGAAAGAATCGAATATCTACCACACAGAAATAGAATGGAGCTAGTTTTGTAGCAGGTTTAAGTAATTTATTTGATACAGCACATGCGGATAATCTTAGACTAATCAAAGAACAAGTTCCAAGCAACAAGCTTCTTTATTATCCATTGTAATAGCAAAATTCTACCAAACATAACAGGAAAAGAAACCATCAATCGCCTACCTGTAATAGTATCTGGCATGGGAAAAACTCAATTGCTCGGAGTCCCAAAAATGAAATCAGGAATTGAACAAGCTTAAGCCGATGCCGTGCTACGAGCATTGAGGTCAAGGATGTGTTTTTGACCAGGTAAATGCTATGTGGTTTAATACAACTGCAAGCAATACTCGTCGCTATAACAGCGTTTGTGTCATAATAGAGAGGAAAATCAGAAAAGCCTTTTGTATTTAGTTTGTCGTCACCACATACATGAGATAGTTCAGTCTGCAGTTTTTAAGTAATGTATGCGTGGAGACGTAGCAATCTTTCGGTCCAGACGTAGCAATATTCAAGCATTTTAAAAAGTTTGGAACACCGTGGATTTCACACACTATGATTCAGCAGGAAGAAATATAGATTGGCCAATGTCAAGGATGAACTTATAGATTTCGCACGTAGCCAACCGACGGATGAGTATCGTGAATTATTGGAACCCACTTGTATATTGTTATATTTCTTGGATGAATCCCGCCCCATGGAATGTATTTTGCGACACTCGGAGCTATTCACCACGCCAGGTGGATGGGAAAGACACTGTACGCATTCAAAGTATGGCCCTTTAGAAACCAATTCAACCTTACTCATCAAGAAGAAAAGAGGTTTATTATTTTGCGTACGTTCCTTGTTAAAGTTTATATAAAAGCGTGGTTCCTATCACCAGTTGTTGCAAGTGCTCCGATAAATGATCTCGAATTCCTGAAAAATGATCTTAAACATTAAAAGCAGACAATGAAGCAGTTTACAAAGTCAAGAACAAACACGTGGTCATCTCTGGTACTTGAGTGAAGAACTCATTGGCTTGGCGTTCTTCGACGACGAATAGTCCGCAGAAACAACGCAAGAAATGGTGAAAAACTTTGAACACAGATACCAGCAATGATGAGCCTAGGAAACGCCAGAGAATACCTCGAGATGCTCTTGTTTCACTAGAGGATTCCAAGATCGAGAATTTAGTGACGAAGAACACCATGCAGTATTTTGAACGTCAGAGTATTCCAACGACATTTCTTGCAGAAAATCCGGAGACATGAAAATCAACATTGATTACTTAGCTGATTATTAAGTGCTTAAGACTTGCAACTAGTTAATGACCATGCAGAACGTAGTTGCCCTCATACAAGAGTATAACAGTATTATTACAAAGGACAAGGAACAGAAACAGTACCTACTTCAAGTTGCTACGGAAAACTGGAAGCAAAATCTAGACTGTTCAAAGAATACTCTATCTAAGTAAACTTATTATTTGAAAGTGAAGTGTAAAACTAGAGTGAACAAACAAACTTTACAAAATTTTAATAATACAAATATAATCAGAAATAATGTGCTTTTATGTGTAATTGTGTAATATGTATATAACTACGTATGTAAAAATGTGTAATAATATATATGTATAATAATGTGTGTATATACCAATAAATTCAAAATTTCAATAGGCTTGCGCAACCTTCAAAAATTGTTGTAAAAAATTAAAGTTTTACTAGTGTATCTATTTTGAGTAGTGTAACAAATGTTTGGGGTACCGCAAGTCAAATTCGGAAAAAAAAAACTATTTTTCGCTAATTTTTGAACCACCCTAATATATATATATATATATATATATATATATATATATATATATATATATATATATATATATATATATATATATAGATATAGATATATATATATATATAGGGTGGCCCATTTTAATTTTTACACGGAAATATCTCGAAAACAGTTGAAAATAAATGAACTGAAAAAAACTCACATAGGAAATGCCATGGAGAAAATCGAATGGTGGTGTCGCGGTGCCCCTCAGACCCACTCTTCAAGGGGACCTGGGGCCCAAATTTAAATTTTAAATGGAAACATGGAACTAGTGACACCTCGTTCGTTTACAAAAGTTTCAGCTCCCCAAGCGCTTTTGGAGGGGGGAAGGAAAATTGAAATTATTTTTTTCTCCTGAACGGCTCAACCGAATTGCAGGAAAAAAAGATGTTAGGTGTTCTCAACAAGAGAAAAGTCGGAAAATATTTTTTGAAATTTTTTGGGGTTGGAGGTTAATAAAGTTTCTTTCTCTGGGGGGCGATCGCCTCTATCGCCCTCCCCTGGATCCGCCCCTGAACATGGTCATACATGCCTAAAGCCCAGAAATCTAAATCCTGTATCTATATCTATCTATCTATCTATCTATCTATCTATCTATCTATCTATCTATCTATCTATCTATCTATCTATCTATCTATCTATCTATCTATCTATCTATCTATCTACTGTTCTAAGAAAACAACTGAATTCTTTTTAATAGTTTCTCAGTTCTTTTTAAAAATACTTTTCATGTTGTTATCAGTCTTTTGGGCTGATTGTATCAATCTATCTCTCATTTGTTGATACGATCTGATTTTTGATTTGACTTATGATCTATCCTGAATGTGTACACGCCACATACAGCATTTTAGGTACTTTCTTTCAGAGATCTGAATTTGATTTGCGTATCTTTCCACTGGAAATGGAGTACTCATCGTATTGTTATGTTGTGATTGTACCGTGTCCTTATCCGATCTAAGTTATAATCTTGTTTTATTGCTTGCTCCCCAGGCCGTTCTTCTCTGATGAAACAAGTAGACAGTAGTAGTAGTAGTAGTAGTATTCATCATTTGGGAATTCAAATAGTTTTTGGTGTTTCCGGCATTAGTTCTTTTCCTAGCGTTTATGTTATTCTATCTGTCTAGCCAGAGGCTTATCGAATATTATGGAGCCTATATAATTTTGCGTGAGGGCTGCGTTTGGGCCCGATATACAGCTGGCTCGTAGTAAGTTTGTGCCTACGATAGTCTCATCATTGTATGTCTATCCATTTATTTGCTAGAGGTTTGTGGTGTTATCTCTTCCAAGGCTTGACCTACGGTTGTTGTCATACACCAAAAGCACAAAGTACTTAGCAGTAGAAGTATGAACTCTGAGCATAGACACGTACTACGATTTTCATGGACAGTTTCAAAGGTGAGACTTCTGTTAACTATGCTTTCGTCATGGAAAAGTACAACTTAGAATTTAGTTTGCATAGCCTTGTTCAGTTTTAGCTTCTGAACTAAGAGTAGTTAAGCTCGCTCTTGATAAAGGGTTTCTTTCGCTTCGTCATGTGCTCATTTGCATCGACTTCTAATGTTTTATTATAAGCCTACAAAATGGTTTTAGTAAACACCATCGTGCAAGACATTATAGTGAGATTCTATGAGCTACAATAATAACAATGTGCGTTAATATCTGCAGGATATGTTTGCATTCAGGGAAAGAGCGTTCCTACACGGCAACTAGAAACGCCATTCTGTCACCTGGCCCTAAGCAAGTGCTGAGAAAGGGGGGAGACCTCCTCGTCTTTCGCCAGGTCATATCACTTGTGATGGTTTGATTGTACCCTGAGGGGGAGGTAGATTTCGGGAAGTGCGTGAAGACACGTTACTATCTAGTATATACGGTCTGGAATTGCTGTCCCATTTATGGACCCCTCCACTTACGACAGACAACAACTTACCGGCGGAGGTGAGGCTTCGACTATGCTCTGAAATGGTTGACTATCTCGTGGCATTGGATCTGGGAGAGTACCTGATACTTCGTCACGTCCTCATCGAGGCAGGAAGCTTATAACTACCTCTTCTATCGACTTAGGTGAGGCTCCTCCGGAATGGGGACAACTAGGTCGTGCCTTTGGATCCAGGAGGCAAGGCTAAGTGGTGTTTCAACACGTATGAAAGAGGGATCATTGGTGTGCCCATGGGAGAGAATAAAACGTTCTAGTGAAAGGATGATGTAGATGCAGCCCTCAAAGAACGTTTCCGTAGTCTTGCGGGATGGGGCACTTCTGTCTTAAAGCACACTCGTATCTCAAGAGTAAATGAGGTAGTGGGAGTAATCCTTCGCCCAAGACTTCTCTTTTCCTTCAGTGGGTGCAGGTTCCATGACCCTGCCAGGGGAGGCACCGTTCCTAAATGGTCGCTGTCTTTAAATGAAGACAGCCTATATGAGCCATTGGATTGATAATATACTTTGTACTTCTACTGTAATTAGAGGAAGGTTCGTATTGCTTGAACGACCCCACCGAGGAAGGGTGGTGATCACTTCGAATGGTGGATTACACATACCATGGGTCTCGGACAGGTAGCTTATCCTCAACTTGTACGTGGTACTTAAACACGTAAATGATAGGTAGTCCTGTATTTGCTAGGGCAAGTCTACCATGGAAGACACAGCTCCCCGCACACGTCTGCTTCAAGCAGACTGTCTTCATCAAGTCGTTATCTCTGTAAATTTAAAGTGTACGTCTACCGTAATTAGAGGAAATCCCGTATTGTTTTTAACGATCCTACCGGGACGGGAATGTCAGTTACTGCCTGCAGATTTTTTGGGCTAAATCGAATTTTCCTAATTAGGACTTCCTCTATAAGAAGGACGTGTTGGTTATTGGTCCTATCCAGATAGGGACAAATAGTAATTAAATTAATGAACTGTGATTTTTTCGCTAAAGGGAAAATTCCTAGTTAGGACTTCCTCTACAAGAAGGATGCGTCGGTTATTGGTTCAAGCCAGACAGCGACAAGTACTGTCGAAGTCAATGAAGGATATTTTTTTCGCTAAAGAGAAATTTCCTAGTTAGGCCTTTGTCTATAAGAAGAACGTGTCGGTTATTCGCCTTCTAAACACAGTTACAAATAGTGTCGAAGTGAATGAAGGATTATTTTCTCGCTAAAGGGAAATTTCCTAGTTAGGACTTCGTGTATAAGAAGGAGGCGTCGGTTATTGGTATTTTCCAGGCAGGAACAAATATCGCCGCTACTGACGTTCCCATTAGAGCTCTGAACTTTAAACATATTTGGATTCCACCTTAAACTGTAGGTCTACGCCTCATATAGCTTTTAGGTTAAAAGGGCTTTAATTAAACTATAATCGTACCAACCAACCCTATCAATCAAAGAAACAACATTCGAAGTACTCAAAGAAGATATCAGCTGTACAAGCTTTACGGGGTATTTCTATTAAATAGATCAACTACAAATGTATCAATTTCGTTGATATTCGTTGAATGTGTATACGACTTATTAGCTATTTCTAATAAATAGTTCTCAGTATAAATGTATTAACTTCGTCAATATTCATTGAAGTATACATGTCTTATTAGGCATTTCTACTAAATAGTTCTCAATATAAATATATCAACTTTGTCTATATTCGTGAAATGTATCTTACAACTCTTCATTTGATTACTGTTTCTATTTAGATTAGTGTTTATCGCTGAAAGGTTTCAAAGCAATACGATAAAGTTATTATTAGTAATTTTATGTAGGCCTAAGCAAAACAATGAATTGGATTAAGAAATTGTTTAATAGTAGATTTTCATTTTCATGATTATTTTCACAGTCGATGGGCAGATCATTATCTTTCGTTACTATTGTTTTAACACATTTCTTTGAAATTAACATATCGTTAAATGCTATTTATTGTGTTGTTAAGATTACACTATTTTACAAGCGCGTATTACCTCAGTTAGAAATACATGAATGCACTCGGAGGTCTCCAAATACCAGAAGCTATTGCAGGAGAGTGTTTTAATAGAAGAACCTGCAGATTAGAAAAGGATTTGGTGCGAGATCCTTTAGAGGAAGAAATAATTAAGGTAACTTCTTAAGTTAAAGAAAACATTATCTACGATTTAGTGTAGTATATTATGCTGAGAATAAAAATAAAGATTACAGAAAAAACGCGTTACTAAAGAAAATGTTAAACTAATCCTCCCTGGTGTCATACTTCGTAACGTAAGGCCAAACCCCCTCTCCCCCGTTGCCGCGTTACGTAATATGTGGACCACCCACGAAGATTCAACTTTATTGTCCTTTTGTTGTATTTTATCTGTATTTCAAACTGTACGATATTTATTTGAAGCTATTTGGAAAAATTTTTCATCATAATATTTTCTCAAATAAATATTCACATTCAAAACTCAAAATTTCTTTTCGAGTTTGGCGCCCTCTTCACCTGGCGTCTCCTGCGAACGAATAATATAGAGGAATACATCCTTATTTCTGTTCTTTCATTCAATCTACATATGTGACGTCATGCCAGATCAGATACAGTGGCGTATCAAGTCATAAACTATCTTACTTTCGGGAACGGTGATTTATACAATGGTGCACATAAGGTAAATTGTGGCAGCCGGCTTTTACTTTAGAGTTTCCACTTCTTGAAGTCTCTGAATATGATTCGAATGTTCATTAACTTGAATTCTGTTGCTTTAACAGAGCTACTAACAAACACAAAGTTATGAACAATTTGTCCTAGTTTAGCATCAGTACGTTCCCATTGTTATTTAATTGTTGTGTAGTTTGTTCCACACTCCTCAAACCTAAAATGTAATAGGTTTGCACATCATGTAAAGACCCCCCGGACAAATAAAGATACGTCCGACAAATATGCCCTTTCTCGGTAAAAGGACACATGATTAAGACAAGTGAATGACGAAAAAATAATAGATTAGTTTTCTTTTTAGTTACTATTCTGTGACCGTATTGGTAATAAAACTAAGGTTGTTTATGGGTGAAAATGCACGCTATGAAATGTAGAAGTGTTAACTTGCGTACGACGTATGCGGAAATTAAATGCTCGGCACGGTGACACTTTACTAAAATGTAGAGAGAAAGTGAAAACAGTAGAGTTTCTGGCACTACATTTGTCCTCGATACACGTCAGATTTTTCTAGTAATACATTAGATAAAATAGGAAACTGAGGTGTTAATTAGTGCACATAAGAACTATTGTTCTTCCATGCACAGACCAATACTGACCCGAATTCCGAGCTGGAAAACAAATTAGATTATATAAACATTCAGAAAACTTTATATCAGCAATATGGAACAGTCCCATACGAGTCAAACATAACAGGAATAAATATTGTAAATATATTAATAAACACACGAGGTCAAAGCTATAGGTGTGAAGGTATATTTTTCAAACCACGTGTGTTAGAAATGCGAGACTTTGTAAAATAACTTTAAAGATGTAGTTAGGAGACTCTTGCTTGTTCCCTAATTACCGAACATTCATTGTTCACACGTCATTGTCTGTAGGAGCAATCTATGGAATCTATATGCTTTTTTTCTTTTTTTTCAGTAAACCATTTACAGCGACATGAAAGAGACATTTATTTGTGGCTCGCCGCGAAGTTGGGCTCGCTTTATGAGTGAGGGAAAATGCGATAATAATATTTTGTTACTCCTACTACCAATTATAACTGTATCCCGCTTCTTCCCACTTTTCATTCCACCGATTCTTCTATTATCACTCATTTGCTTCAATCATTGGACACGGTGGCTCAGTGGTAGAGCGCTTCCTCTAGTACGTTGGGTCCTTATTGTTTCGATCCCCGGTCAATCACATTATATCACAATCAATCGAAACTACTACATGATCCAGATAATGTTGAAACCAAATTATTCTTTATCACGTGATGGGTGCCGGTTAGATACAAGGTAAATACATTATCTTGTATTTCCTCTGTGAATACTAAATTAGGGTTAAGTTCCAAAGTTGGGCGTGTAGTAGTAGTGGCCCCCGTATGCGCGAATGACTCATCCTCACTCTCTTTCATGACCGGGGTGAAAGGTCAATGACCTTGGCCCGGGGTCAATGACCTAGGGGTACCTAGGACCACCCCCTCTAAATTTTGGCAGGGGTACAATGGCCCACCCCCTAAATTTTGGCAGGGGTACATAGGACCACCCCCCTTAAATTTTGGAAATTGCCAAATCTAAAAATTTGGTGTGGTAGCGTAGGACCATAGTATGTACCTCTATCAGTATTGGGGGTCTATGTCGTTCCCTTTCATGGGTAAAAAATTGCCAAAAATTCAAATTTCGGGGGTTTTTGACCTAATTTATCCCCTTTGATGAGGTGTTATTACCTTATATAGTTATATAGGCGTATACAGGGGTCCATTCCCTTTCATAAGACATGGGTATATTGGTGCACCCCTTGAAAAATTTGGGAGGGGTACCTTGGCCCACCCCTTAAATTTTGGAAATTGACCAATTTCAACATTGGGTATTATAGTACAGGACCCTAATATGTATTATGATAAATTTGGGTGGTCCACCTCGTTCCCTTCTAGGGGTACAAAATTGCCAAAATATAAACGTAAGCAATACGTAGTACCACGTGTTTGGTTTTTGGTCGATTTTATCCCCTTTGATGAGGTGTTATTATCCTATATAGTTATATGGTTATGTATAGGGGTCCATTACCTTTCATAAGATATGGGTATATTTGTGCAATCCTTTAAAAATTTGGGAGGGGTACTTTTGCCCACCCCTTAAATTTTGGAAATTGCTCATTTTACATATTTGGTATTATACTACAGGACCCTAATATGTATTATGATACATTTGGATGGTCCACTTCGTTCCCTTCTAGGGGTATCAAATTACCAAAATATAAAACGTAAGCAATACGTAGTACCACGTGTTTGGTTTCGACATAAGTTATCCCCTTGGATGAGGTCCTATTACCTTATATGGTTATATGGTCATGTATAGTGGTCCATTATCTATCATAAGACATGGGTACATTTGTGCACCCCTTTAAATTTTTGGGAAGGGTACCTTGGCCCACCCCTTAAATTTTGGAAATTGCCCAATTTAAACATTAGGTATTATACTACAGGACCCTAATATGTATCATGATAAATTTGGGTGGTCCACCTCGTTCCCTTCTAGGGGTACAAAATTGCCAAAAATATAAACGTAAGCAATACGTAGTACCACGTGTTTGGTTTTTGGTCGATTTTATCGCCTTTGATGAGGTGTTATTATCCCATATAGTTATATGGTCATGTATAGGGGTCCATTACCTTTCATAAGATATGTGTATATTTGTGCACTCCTTTAAAAATTTGGGAGGGGTACCTTGGGCCACCCCTTAAATTTTGGAAATTGTCCAATTTAAACATTTGGTATTATAGTACCGGACCCTAACATGTATTATGATAAATTTGGGTGGTCCACCTCGTTCCCTTTTAGGGGTACAAAATTGCCAAAATATAAACGTAAGCAATACGTTGTACCACGTGTTTGGTTTTGACCTAAGTTATCCCCTTGGATGAGATCCTATTACCTTATATGGTTATATGTATAGGGGTCTATTCCCTATCATAAGACATAGGTACATTTGTGCACTCCTTTAAAAATTTGGGAGGGGTACCTTGGCCCACCCCTTCAATTTGGAAATTGCTCATTTTATATATTTGGTATTATAGTACTGGACCCTAATATGTATCATGATAAATTTGGGTGGTCCACCTCGTTCCCTTTTAGGGGTACAAAATTGTCAAATTTTAGTACAACCACGTGTTTGTTTTGGCTCAATTTATCCCCTTGGATGAGGTCCTATTACCTTATATGATTATATGGTTATGTATATTGGTCCATTCCCTATTATAAGACATGGGTATATTGATGCACCCCGGGAGGGGTACTTTGGCCCACCTCTTTATTTTGGAAATTGCCCAATTTAAACATTTGGTATAATAGTATAAGACCCTAATATATATTATGATAAATTTGGGTGGTCCATCTCGTTCCCTTTCATGGGTACGAAATTGCCAAATTTTAGTACAACCACGTGTTTCGTTTTCACCTAATTTATTCCCTTGGATGAGGTCCTATTACCTAATATGATTATATGGTCATGTATAGGGGTCCATTTTCTATCATAAGACATAGGTACATTGATGCACCCCGGGAGGGGTACCATAGCCAATCCCTTAAATTTTGGAATTTTTTTAATTTAAGCATTCGCTATCATAGTACATGACCTCAATATGTATCATGATAAATTTGGGTGGTCCACCTTGTTCCCTTTCATGAGTAAAAAAATGCCAAAATATAAACATAAGCAATATGTTGTATCACGTGTTTGGTTTTTGGCCCAATTTATCCCGTTTGATGCGGTTCTATTACCGTATATGGTCATATGGTCATGTATATAGGTTCATTTCCTATCATAAGACATGAGTACATTGATGCACCCTTTAAAAATTTGGGAGGGGTATCTTGACTCATCCACTCAGTTTTAGAAATTGTTTTAATATAAGCATTTGGTATCTTCGTACAGGTCTTCAATATGTACCACTATAAATTTGGATGGTCCACATCGTTCCCTTTCATGGGTAAAGAACTACCAAAAATCAAATTTCGAAGGTTATTGACCCCTATTTAGCACGTTATATGGTTTATTACCTTTATATGTTTATGTTCTCTTTTAAATTTGGGAACTATAAAATAACATAATTTGGTAAACGTTTTCTAGGACCCATTGGTGTTCCTCTTATGGCCAAATATTCAAAATTTAAAGGTTATTGAACGGCTTTATTATTGAATAACTACAGGATTTATTACTTTTTCATAAGACACAGGTGTATTTGTGTACCAATCTTAAATTTCGGGAGGGGTGCATTTCTTATTGTCATATCAATAATTGGTAATTGTTCTTAAAATTGGATAGTATTTCATTCATTGGGTAAATCATTATGATCACGTGATCAGTTATTGACCTATGATGGGATTAGGAGTCCAGGACATTGGTACATTTAAACTTTGTAGGATAAATTGAGAATGCGTCATTGGTATTGATTATTACAGCCAAATATAAACGTAAGCAATACGATGTACCACGTGATTGACCTTGATGAGGTAGTGTACAGGGATACATAGCTAACCTTATTGAATCTTATGACTCATAGTCTTAAGGGAATACATGCTACAACACTGGCAAAGTTATTGTTGATGTAATTTGATTGGCTGATCACTATCTTTCGTGCAATCTGATTGGCTGATCACTATCTTTCGTGCAATCTGATTGGTTGCTGATTTTCAAATCTTTGCTGCATTCAGTTTTAAGTTTTGTTTAACATTTAAAAATCTTGGTTTCGTTCAACATTTTGGACTCACTGATAAATATGATCAAAACCGTTTATTTGTTAATCGAATAGTTAAAAACCGGATAAAGTTTGACGGTTAACCGTGAAACGTAAAATTTTTTTTAGTTTGAAATTTTTTGTTTGGATTTTTTTGTTTCAGAATTTTGTTTGAAATTTGTTTCAAAATTTTTTGTTTGAAAATTTTTTTGTTTGAAATTTTTGTTGCAAAATTTTGTTTGAAATTTTTTTTGTTTAAAATTTTTTGTTCGAAATTTTTGTTTTGAAATTTTTCGTTTCCAAATTTTTTTGTTTAAAATTTTTTGTTTCGATTTTTTTCGTTTCAAAATTTTGTTTGAATTTTTCGTTTCCAAATTTTTTCGTTTCAAAAATTTTGTTTCAAAGTTTGGTTTGACATTTTTAAAAGTTTGTGCACTCATTAGTAAAGAACCGGAACTGTTTAGAACTAAAACCTCTGGCAACATTGTGGTGCAATAGTACACGTCAGAACCTGGGGTTGTACTTGAAATGAAAAAACACAATTCATTGAAATGGATCATTTTATTACACTCCACATACATCCATACCAGATAGTGGTTCTGGATATTGTCGATACAATGTATTTTGAACTTCTTGCACTAGTTTGTCTTTAGCGTATAATTTTAATTCCAATTGAAGTCTTTTAAGATCTAATGCAATATCAATTGGTGGAAACTCAATGTCCATTTGATCACAAATAAACTGTTTATCAATACAGGTATGCACCCACGAACGATGTTGACAACCATCACAATATCTAGATACATGTTGTACAATATGCATAACACATTTTTCAAAATAGTACTTTTTCAGGAATATACTAGTTTTGTTGCACACTTCCACTGCATGTTTCACACACTGAAATACGCTGATGAATTTGTTCCATTCAGTTTGTGTTAGATACACCATATTGCGAGGGACATGGAATGTACTCTTTTTACGTAACAGCACCATCTTCTCTTCGAGGACTGTACGCAGCACCACTTCATGATTTGAGCCTAATGATTTGACTATGGTCACATTTAGCTCATCATGAAAATAATCGTTCATTTGGTCGATTCGTGAACATAATATTTGCCATTCTTCACAGGTCAGTTGTACACCAAATTGTTCTGCTTTGCCCAATCGAATCACAGGTTCAAATGTTCTAGCACTGATACCAATCATCACATGTTTTGTTTGAAATATATTTATTGGATAATAGCTTGCGAAGATGAACTCTTTATCGTTAGAAGTACACATCTTTCCTCCTGAAAAGCACTTGCTCAAATGATTTCATGAGCTGACACTGTATTTGCTGGTTTATAGTTATTGCTGACGTCATTGGTAAGGAATGTGCTGATTCATGGTTTCATCACAGTTGCTGACGTCATGCTGACCAACCAAATTCATACAACTATGTCTGACGTTTGAATTCATGATTTCATCACAATTGCTGATGTGTACTAAATTCAAGTTGATGACTTCGACCCAAGAATCCTTTGTAACATAAAGATACAGATCCAGTATTTAAGAAACGCAGCAGTTCTTCTTGTTTTGATGCTTCCATGGGTAAATATCTTGCTGGTAAAATTATATTCTTATCATTTTCAAGCTTCACTACGATTCTTAATCCAAACTTTGTAGGGATCATTTGGCTAGCTAAGATTCTATAAGGTACATTCTGTTGTAAATTAGTAATCTTGGTAAATGATTTCATCACATCACGTGTGTTTAGAAACTGCAGACAAGTAGCCATGATGACGTTATCATGAATACTAACTCCAACGATACTTATATATGATGCAAAACTGATGACGTTGCATTATCATGTTCTGACGTGTACTATTGCACCACAACGTTGCCAGATGTTTTTGTTCTAAACAGTTCCGGCTAGTGCATACCTGTATTGATAAACAGTTTATTTGTGATCAAATGGACATTGAGTTTCCACCAATTGATATTGCATTAGATCTTAAAAGACTTCAATTGGAATTAAAATTATATGCTAAAGACAAACTAGTGCAAGAAGTTCAAAATACATTGTATCGACAATATCCAGAACCACTATCTGGTATGGATGTATGTGGAGTGTAATAAAATGATCCATTTCAATGAATTGTGTTTTTTCATTTCAAGTACAACCCCAGGTTCTGACGTGTACTATTGCACCACAATGTTGTCAAAGGTTTTTGCTCTAAACAGTTCCGGTTCTTTACTAATGAGTGCACAAACTTTTAAAAATGTCAAACCAAACTTTGAAACAAAAATTTAGAACAAAAATCTTTGAAACAAAATTTTGAAACAAAAAATTTCAAACGAAAAAATTTTGAAACAAAAAATTTTAAACAAAAAATTTAAACGAAAAAATTTGGAAACGAAAAATTTCAAACAAAAATTTCAAACGAAAAATTTTTAAACAAAAAAATTTTGAAACAAAAGTTGTCAAAAAAAATGTCAAACAAAATTTTGAAACAAAAAATTCAAACAAAAATTTGAAAGCAAGAATTTTCAAACAAAAAGTTTCAAACAAAAAAATGTCAAACTAAAAATTTTACGTTTCACGGTTAACCGTCAAACTTTATCCGGTTTTTAACTATTCGATTAACAAATAAACGGTTTTGATCATATTTATCAGTGAGTGCAAAATGTTGAACGAAACCAAGATTTTTAAATGTTAAACAAAACTTAAAACTGAATGCAGCAAAGATTTGAAAATCAGCAACCAATCAGATTGCACGAAAGATAGTGATCAGCCAATCAGATTGCACGAAAGATAGTGATCAACCAATCAAATTACATCAACAATAACTTTGCCAGTGTTGTAGCATGTATTCCCTTAAGACTATGAGTCATAAGATTCAATAAGGTTAGCTATGTATCCCTGTACACTACCTCATCAAGGTCAATCACGTGGTACATCGTATTGCTTACGTTTATATTTGGCTGTAATAATCAATACCAATGACGCATTCTCAATTTATCCTACAAAGTTTAAATGTACCAATGTCCTGGACTCCTAATCCCATCATAGGTCAATAACTGATCACGTGATCATAATGATTTACCCAATGAATGAAATACTATCCAATTTTAAGAACAATTACCAATTATTGATATGACAATAAGAAATGCACCCCTCCCGAAATTTAAGATTGGTACACAAATACACCTGTGTCTTATGAAAAAGTAATAAATCCTGTAGTTATTCAATAATAAAGCCGTTCAATAACCTTTAAATTTTGAATATTTGGCCATAAGAGGAACACCAATGGGTCCTAGAAAACGTTTACCAAATTATGTTATTTTATAGTTCCCAAATTTAAAAGAGAACATAAACATATAAAGGTAATAAACCATATAACGTGCTAAATAGGGGTCAATAACCTTCGAAATTTGATTTTTGGTAGTTCTTTACCCATGAAAGGGAACGATGTGGACCATCCAAATTTATAGTGGTACATATTGAAGACCTGTACGAAGATACCAAATGCTTATATTAAAACAATTTCTAAAACTGAGTGGATGAGTCAAGATACCCCTCCCAAATTTTTAAAGGGTGCATCAATGTACTCATGTCTTATGATAGGAAATGAACCTATATACATGACCATATGACCATATACGGTAATAGAACCGCATCAAACGGGATAAATTGGGCCAAAAACCAAACACGTGATACAACATATTGCTTATGTTTATATTTTGGCATTTTTTTACTCATGAAAGGGAACAAGGTGGACCACCCAAATTTATCATGATACATATTGAGGTCATGTACTATGATAGCGAATGCTTAAATTAAAAAAATTCCAAAATTTAAGGGATTGGCTATGGTACCCCTCCCGGGGTGCATCAATGTACCTATGTCTTATGATAGAAAATGGACCCCTATACATGACCATATAATCATATTAGGTAATAGGACCTCATCCAAGGGAATAAATTAGGTGAAAACGAAACACGTGGTTGTACTAAAATTTGGCAATTTCGTACCCATGAAAGGGAACGAGATGGACCACCCAAATTTATCATAATATATATTAGGGTCTTATACTATTATACCAAATGTTTAAATTGGGCAATTTCCAAAATAAAGAGGTGGGCCAAAGTACCCCTCCCGGGGTGCATCAATATACCCATGTCTTATAATAGGGAATGGACCAATATACATAACCATATAATCATATAAGGTAATAGGACCTCATCCAAGGGGATAAATTGAGCCAAAACAAACACGTGGTTGTACTAAAATTTGACAATTTTGTACCCCTAAAAGGGAACGAGGTGGACCACCCAAATTTATCATGATACATATTAGGGTCCAGTACTATAATACCAAATATATAAAATGAGCAATTTCCAAATTGAAGGGGTGGGCCAAGGTACCCCTCCCAAATTTTTAAAGGAGTGCACAAATGTACCTATGTCTTATGATAGGGAATAGACCCCTATACATATAACCATATAAGGTAATAGGATCTCATCCAAGGGGATAACTTAGGTCAAAACCAAACACGTGGTACAACGTATTGCTTACGTTTATATTTTGGCAATTTTGTACCCCTAAAAGGGAACGAGGTGGACCACCCAAATTTATCATAATACATGTTAGGGTCCGGTACTATAATACCAAATGTTTAAATTGGACAATTTCCAAAATTTAAGGGGTGGCCCAAGGTACCCCTCCCAAATTTTTAAAGGAGTGCACAAATATACACATATCTTATGAAAGGTAATGGACCCCTATACATGACCATATAACTATATGGGATAATAACACCTCATCAAAGGCGATAAAATCGACCAAAAACCAAACACGTGGTACTACGTATTGCTTACGTTTATATTTTTGGCAATTTTGTACCCCTAGAAGGGAACGAGGTGGACCACCCAAATTTATCATGATACATATTAGGGTCCTGTAGTATAATACCTAATGTTTAAATTGGGCAATTTCCAAAATTTAAGGGGTGGGCCAAGGTACCCTTCCCAAAAATTTAAAGGGGTGCACAAATGTACCCATGTCTTATGATAGATAATGGACCACTATACATGACCATATAACCATATAAGGTAATAGGACCTCATCCAAGGGGATAACTTATGTCGAAACCAAACACGTGGTACTACGTATTGCTTACGTTTTATATTTTGGTAATTTGATACCCCTAGAAGGGAACGAAGTGGACCATCCAAATGTATCATAATACATATTAGGGTCCTGTAGTATAATACCAAATATGTAAAATGAGCAATTTCCAAAATTTAAGGGGTGGGCAAAAGTACCCCTCCCAAATTTTTAAAGGATTGCACAAATATACCCATATCTTATGAAAGGTAATGGACCCCTATACATAACCATATAACTATATAGGATAATAACACCTCATCAAAGGGGATAAAATCGACCAAAAACCAAACACGTGGTACTACGTATTGCTTACGTTTATATTTTGGCAATTTTGTACCCCTAGAAGGGAACGAGGTGGACCACCCAAATTTATCATAATACATATTAGGGTCCTGTACTATAATACCCAATGTTGAAATTGGTCAATTTCCAAAATTTAAGGGGTGGGCCAAGGTACCCCTCCCAAATTTTTCAAGGGGTGCACCAATATACCCATGTCTTATGAAAGGGAATGGACCCCTGTATACGCCTATATAACTATATAAGGTAATAACACCTCATCAAAGGGGATAAATTAGGTCAAAAACCCCCGAAATTTGAATTTTTGGCAATTTTTTACCCATGAAAGGGAACGACATAGACCCCCAATACTGATAGAGGTACATACTATGGTCCTACGCTACCACACCAAATTTTTAGATTTGGCAATTTCCAAAATTTAAGGGGGGTGGTCCTATGTACCCCTGCCAAAATTTAGGGGGTGGGCCATTGTACCCCTGCCAAAATTTAGAGGGGGTGGTCCTAGGTACCCCTAGGTCATTGACCCCGGGCCAAGGTCATTGACCTTTCACCCCGGTCATGAAAGAGAGTGAGGATGAGTCATTCGCGCATACGGGGGCCACTACTACTCGTGTAATGGTAATTGAACGTGTTTGAAATTATAAACTTATGCTTTTGATACTCATGCCTTAGAAAATATTTAAGGTTTTATCAATTGCTTACAAAATAACCATCGATACTTTTCCATTTACACAATAATATACTTTAGTTATTTCTATGGTAAAAAATGCTTCTTTGCAGTGATTCTATGTAGTACTAAGAACTGGGAGTAGAGTTTATGAAACATCTAACATGATTTTCAACTTAAGTTTCTTAACTTACATCAGAAAACAATTTGCTGATGTTTAACGATATTCTGTATTTAATGGAAGTCATTATCTGATAGTTCTATGTACAAATTGTTCTTTATGATTTGCTTTTCTCAGATAGATGCGTACAAATAGATGTAGAAAACAATTGAGCATGCTATGTGCACATGAATAAAGTCCATTAGTCAAAGAAATTTACTGAACTTTGCTTTAAAGAGCTAGTGTGTGCACGAGCATGCATCCTAAAAATACTTAATAGTTAGTAAGGCGCCAAAGAGACACGAAACAAAGTTATTAACTGGCCAACAAATTAAAGTGCCAAGCTTGCATGCTAGTCAGTCTGTTTGCTTTACACGTGTCACTTTCATTTACATATTAGCAAGGATTCCCACACAAAGTGTTCCGAGGACTTTGCAAAGGAAGGACAGTCTCGCGTTATTAATTTTTATACACTCAAGACTATCACTGAGGCACTAACTGAGGCAAACTGAGGTAAGAACAATCTTTGATTTTATTACTGGACCCACGTTGTCTTAGCAGGTGCATGCTACAATAGATAGAATTTACTAACAAGGATGTTAGCAACACCTAAAATATTGCAAATAACGCCATTTTCAATATTTGACATACACGATCGAAATACAAACAAGGAATACGTATCTCTAAGATTACTCAATCAAGAGTAAATTAAGATATGTACGCACATGATCCTTAAATCTAGAACGTACATAATTTTCCTCCTCACATGGTTAAAAATAAGTGATTAGAGAGTAAATATAATATAAAGTATATATATATATATATATATATATATATATATATATATATATATATATATACAGTGAAACCTCTGAATAACGGACACCAATGGGACATGAATTTTTGTCCGTTATTGAGAGGTGTCCGCTACAGAGAGGTTCAGAAATTTAATTTCTCCCAACAGTAATTCTATGCAGTAATATACAGTAAAAACATTATGTATGAGCGTAAATACGTAAAATTCAATATGAAAATGCTGTATTTAGTACGTACAGCATTTGAATTACGGGGAGGGATGAAGGAGAAATTCAATTGTTAAATAATAATATTGCTATGGATGTGTTAATATATTTGTATATTGCAAAAAATAATGCGCGTATGGTAATTTTCTTAAGTATATGTCATCACCCTGTAAAAAATCCATTAATTCACATACCGCCTATACTAAAACTAAAAATAGCTTAATAATATTATTATTAAATATTGAAAATGTTGAGAACAAACTCACCAACTATGAATTTCTTGGGAAAAATTCTGCAATATTTGTCTGCCGTGTACATCTGACGGACACTAGTTTCTGTTCGAAATTTGCTTGTAACTGTTGGATCAATTGGAGAGCTTCTGTGTCACCGCGATTAATGGCAAATTTCTTTAACTGTTCAACTGTTTGACACACCAATTTGTAGTTTGGTATCTCGAGTTGACCCAGCGAATTTGTTTCTGCTGTTTCCTCTTCACTTTCACTGCACTCATTGCCTTTCACATTGTTTACGATTTTAGCGATTTCTGTACCGTTGTTTTCAATTGACAAATCTTTATCAATAGACGTGTAATCGGACGTCTCAACATTTCCATTGAACGAGAAGTGGCTGGATAGAACTTTTGATTTCATCACCCTCCACGTCTCCCACGTTTGGCTCGCACGGGGCAGAAAACCCAGCTTTTGAAAAACAGTTCCGAATGGTTTCTTTTTTCACTGCTTTCCACGACAAATTTACCCAACCAATGGCATCGAGTACATTGATCGATTTACTAAGTGCTGTAGAAGAAACTGAATGGTCCATTTTTGCAATAAGACGTCTGAGTATCATCCGCCTATAATGACTTTTGAATATTCGAATGATACCTTGATCCAGTGGTTGACAGACTGATGTGGTGTTCGGAGGTAAAAAAAATAACTCTACATTTTTTTTAATTTTAGGTGTGGGTGGGAAGAAGCGTTGTCGAGGAAAAGCAGAACTTTTCTTTTTTGTTTTGCCATTTTCTTGTCAAAATTTGTAACCCATTCTGTCATGATCTCCCTTGTCATCCATGATCTTTTGTTCGCTGTCCATTCTACAGGTAGTTTTCTTACGTCAATTCCTTTAAAACAGTGAGGTTTTGCTGCTTTCCCAATAACTAATGATTTTTCTTTGTCCCCTGCCATATTTGCACACAAAAGCATAGTTAATAGTTCCTTTCATATTTTCCCACCCGAACATTTCTCACCGCGAAAACTTAACGTCTTTTCAGGTAAAGCACGAAAGAGAAGACCCGTTTCATCTGCGTTATAAATGTTTTCTTCACTATAGCCTGAAATAATGGACTCAAGTTTATCCTTCCAGTCTTCAACCTGCTTTACTGGAACGTCGATTGATTCCCCACAAAAGGTTTTAAAAGTTATGTTGTGCCTGGAACGAAATTTTTCCAGCCAGCCATTCGACGCTTTAAAATTTTCGAACCCTAGCTCTTTTGCTGCTTCCGTAGCTTTCTCCTGAACTAAAGGACCGGAAATTGGTATGTTCTTACTTCTTGCTACTGAAAACCATTCGAAGACAACACTATCGACAGCTAGACCTTCACTTTTTGGAAATTTATTTTTCCTTCTATCGCTGCCGTTTTCACGTCACTGCTTTAAAATATTGTCCTTTTGTTGTAGAATGGAAGTAATTTGAGTCTTACCAACATTAAACTTCTCGGCAGTTACCCGAGCACTGCTTTTCGTTTTCTCAACTCACTCGATCACTTCAACTTTTTCGCGAATTGCTAAAGTCTTCCGCTTCGCGGCCATCGCACTTAACTAAATGTAGCAAACCCACAAATTATACGCACAACACGGCACTCTCTTTTGCACTGCATCAACTGATGAAGAATAATATGCCGAAGATGTTTGGATATTTTCCTACATGAGAGGGGAAAGCGGGAGGCAAAGCGTTTTTCATTTATTTCATATTCTCAGAACCTTCTCGAAAGATGCGTTAGGAACCAACTAACTGGCTAAACTCTTTTGTTTAGCGAAAAAGGCATGCTTTTTCCTCTACAAGGGCAATATAACTCATTAGCAAGTGTCCTCTGAGAATCCTGAGTGCGGTTGCGGAAGAAACATGTGTGTTTATGTACTGGCGCGGTATCTTCGTTGTCGGAATGGATGAAAAGGCAAGTTATTGAGAGTGCATTTGTTTATTGGTCCCAATCACAAAGACGAGATAAAGTAAAAAAGAAAACCGGGAGAACTCCAACCCAGACTTGTTACAGCACCATAAGTAAAAGAAAAATGCTGCTTCCCTGCCCCCCAAAAAGTAAGAGAGGAAACATTGCTCGTTGAAAATGTTATTGTAAAACAAACAATGTTTTATTATCTATGAAATTGTCGGAAAAGATGCAAGGCCCAGAGGCAAAAGGGCTAAATTTGTTATCGAAGGGAGGATCTTTCGCATAGAATTCTCGGCCATACTACTGACCCTGCATGAGTGTTATTGCTTATTGAAGGTTTCCTGGGATTTCCACCAGAAAGCAATTTATTGCGGACAGAAAAAGAATAATTTCAAATTCAGCTTGAAGCTGTTCTGTATGATGGTTCACCAGGTCAAGACTCATGATAGATACACGTCTGGGGAAAAGACTTCTCTGTCTACGGTAATGTATCGCAGAACCGAGAATAATTCCTGTCCGTTATGAAGAGGTTATTGAAAAGTTTGGGGCGGAAAACGACTGTCCGCATCCGTATCTGAGAGTGTCCGCAAAAGGGAGGGTTTTGTTCCATAAGAGAACAAACAATTTTGCCGGGACAAAAAATTGTCCGCATTATAGAGGTGTCCGTTAAGGGAGGTTTCACTGTATATATATATATATATATATATATATATATATATATATATACATTAAAATGCTTGTTGCTGAAAGGGACACTTAACTCAAATCATATTACGTCACATATGTTTGTGGCTAAGAAAGATTTATATGCTTGTGGCCAATCATTTAGATAGTGAGTTCTATGGAAGCATAGGCTCTAGAAAGATGCCGTTTTCACTGATCGATTGCAAATTTTGAGCGGACTGCTGAGTTGTAACCAAATATTTAAAAAAAATTGATAGTATTTCTTTATTACATTTTTTGGGGTACACTGGAATTGTTGAAATTTTAAAAATGTAAAGCATCACATCCTACGGGTTATACATTATAACACCACACTTTTCTATACGGGATTGCTATATATATCTCCGGCGTTTCTTTCATGGCCAAATGGTAATGGAAAACGAAGGATAACCATTTCTCCAACCTAAGATGAATCTTTATTGTTTGGAATGTTTTGTCCAATGAACATCATATATCACTGACATTATAATTAAAATTGTGTGTAATATATTTGCTTATTATATACTGCATGCAAGAAGAAAACACTGATCATATATGAAGTAGAAACTCCAAACGGAAGTAGACTCAAATCTTGCAAACGATGAGAGATATTTAAAAACTAATCGAAAAAATATCCCATGTTTAATACCCTTTACCGATTTTTATCAAGACGTTCTTCACTTGTGAAGGGACATGTACAAATGTTGTGAGGAATGACAAGGAGATACGTGCTTATGTGTGAACGATGCGCTCTGTAGATAGATAGTTTCTTATCTAAAAATGTCTCTAAAAATATTAAAAGTAATAAAATTACTATTGTTTTAACACAAGTCTTTGAAATTAATATATCGTTAAATACTATTTATTGTGTGGTTAAGATTACACTATTTTACAAGCGCGTATTACCTCAGTTAGAAATAATGGTAATTGAATGCGTTGTTGAAATTATAAACTTATGCTTTTGATACTCGTGCCTTAGAAAAGATTTAAGGTTTTATCAATTTCTTACAAAATAACTATCGATACTTTTCCAGTTAAAGAATAATATACTTTAGTTATTCGTATGCTGAAAAAATTTGCTTCTTTTCAATGATTCTATGTAGTACTAAGAACTGGAAGTATAGTTTATGAAACATCTAACATGATTTTCAACTTACGTTTCTTAACTTATATCAGAAAACAATTTGCTGATGTTTCACGATATTCTGTATTTAATGGAAGTCATTATCTGATAGCTCTATGTAGAAACTGTTTTTTTGGTTTGCTTTTTTCACGGTAATTGAAGCATATATATATGCTATGTGGACATGAATAAAGTCCATTAGTCAAAGTGATTTACTGAACTTTGCTTTAAAGAGCTAGTGTGTGTACGAGCATGCATCCTAAAAATACTTAATAGTTAGTAAGGCGCCAAAGAGACACGAAACAAAGTTATTAACTGGCCAACAAATTAAAGTGCCAAGCTTGCATGCTAGTCAGTCTGTTTGCTTTACACGTGTCACTTTCATTTACATATTAGCAAGGATTCCCACACAAAGTGTTCCGAGGACTTTGCAAAGGAAGGACAGTCTCGCGTTATTAATTTTTATACACTCAAGACTATCACTGAGGCACTAAGCAGGGTAAGAACAATCTTTCATTTTATTACTGGACCCACGTTGTCTTAGCAGGTGTATGCTACAATAGATAGTATTTACTAACAAGGATGTCAGCAACACCTAAAATATTGCAAATAACGCCATTTTCAATATTTGACATACACGATCGAAATACAAACAAGGAATACGTATTTCTAAGATTATTCAATCAAGAGTAAATTACGATATGTACGCACATGATCCTTAAATCTAGAACGCACATTGTAGCTCACGATTTTTAGCATTTATGATATTTTCCTCTCCACTTGGTTAAAATTAAGTGATTAGAGAGTAAATATAATATAAAGTATATATATATATATATATATATATATATATATATATATATATATATATATATATATATATATATATATATATATATATATATATATATTAAAATGCTTGCTGCTGAAAGGGACACTTAACTGAAATCACATTACGTCACATATGTTTGTGGTTAAGAAAGGTTTGTATGTTTGTGGCCAATCATTTCGATAGTGAGTTCTCGGGAACCATATGCTCTAGAAAGTTGCCGTTTTCACTGATCGATTGCAATTTTTTGTGGACTGCTGAGTTCTAGCCGAATATTTAAAAATGGATATTATTTCTTTATTAAATTTTTTGGGGTACACTGGAATTGTTGAAATTTTAAAAATGTAAAGCATCACATCCTACGGGTTATACATTATAACACCACACTTTTCTATACGGGATTGCTATATATATCTCCGGCGTTTCTTTCATGGCCAAATGGTAATGGAAAACGAAGGATAACCATTTCTCCAACCTAAGATGAATCTTTATTGTTTGGAATGTTTTGTCCAATGAACATCATATATCACTGACATTATAATTAAAATTGTGTGTAATATATTTGCTTATTATATACTGCATGCAAGAAGAAAACACTGATCATATATGAAGTAGAAACTCCAAACGGAAGTAGACTCAAATCTTGCGAACGGTGAGAGATATTTAAAAACTAATCGAAAAAATATCCCATGTTTAATACCCTTTACCGGTTTTTATCAAGACGTTCTTCACTTGTGAAGGGACATGTACAAATGTTGTGAGGAATGACAAGAAGATACGTGCTCATATGTGAACGATGCGCTCTGTAGATAGATAGTTTCTTATCTAAAAATGTCTCTAAAATATTAAAAGTAATAAAATTATTAAACAATTAAGCTTCATTCAGTAAATCTTGGCAATCTTGTTTTCGAGGAATTCCTCTAATAATAAAAAGAAATTGAGAATTAACATTAGACGACTTGACTAAGGAAAATAAGAGAGGGAAGGGAGTAAAATGTTGAAGCTATCGGTTTAAACATAATGTCTAGATTGTCGAACAATCATACCTTAGCTTCTGTAATTAAAATTTCGCACGAAAATACAGAAATAAACAGAAAAACTGTTAATCTTACAGTAAAAAAGGTTTTTTTTTTCAGTGTTTCAATTTGGAGCTAGCAAAGGAAGTTCGGAAGAAAGCTCTCGCCTGGAGAGAAACTAAGCATGCCATTTGAAAGACCAATTCATGCTGATTACAAGAAGGTAATAAAATTCCTGTACCGTTGAAAACTTTTTCGAGAGATTCAACGTTAAATAGACAACTGCGCCTCATAGCTACCTACCGTTATTATTCAGCCTGATGGTTTGAACTTGCGACTACTTAATCACTGTGGTCCATTCACGGACAAATTGTCCATTGCAAGTAGGATGTTGGATGGCAAAGACGTAATGGTTGGGACTATACCAAAGGACAGCATATGATTTGTACAACCATTTGTTGTGTTTAGATTCCAACCAAACAAAGATTATGGTAGAAAATTTGTACATAGTATGAAACCTCTTCATCCGGACATTATGACGTACTAACGAAACAATCAAATAAAGTTCTTGTCCATGCTAATGAATCAGTTAGAATAACCATGAAACATTGGATTGTTTCAGTTTGAAAAATGAAAATGAAATGAAATTTTTGAGTTTTACGTCCCACGTTTATGCCGGTTAGGCTAAAGGAGACGGTTGTTTCAGTTTGAGTTCCACAAGGCAAATTACCGAACAAATTATATTCCTTTCGAATCAAGGTATATAATTTCCTTTTCGTGTTGGTTATGCGATCTGTTTCCTTGACGGATGCAGCGCAATTACACATATAATGTGTTCATGGTGCAAGGAAGTATTTTGCCCGCATCATTTCTTCATAGAACAGAAGGACAACATTTATCAATTTCTCATTTCTATCCTATCATTATTGTGAACAGTATAATGACTAATTTTAAGTGACAAACCCATTAGTTATTCTAAAAGTTTTTTTTCTCTTATCTAAGATAGATTTCAATTCGTATCTCAATATTCGTTGTTAATAATGTTGTACTTAACGCGATTAAATGCTCGTATACTCATTCTTTAAAAATAAACTTCCAAGTTGAATATCTCGAACAATTCTAAAGTATACAGGCATTTTATTACCTTGTTGCAATCAGCATGAATTGGTCCTTTGAGTGGCATGTTTTGTGTCCTTGCAGGCGAGTGCTTTCTCAAACTTCCCTTGTAAGAACCGACTGTATAGTTTATTAAATCAGGAAGATAAAGTACATATTTAACATGTTTTTCAACTTACTTTTCTTAACTTACAACAAAACACAATTTGTGCCATTATCTGGTAGTTTTCGAAAGGTAAGAAACGAGTTTTTTTCGATTATGATTTTGTATCTAAATGGACAGAAATTGAAGTGTATATACCTAGGTATATATATGCGTACAAACAGAGGTAGGAAATAACTGAACATACTAATGTGCAAGTGAATGATGTCCATTAGTTAAGATGATTTATAGAACTTGGTTTTTATGAGCTATAGTGTATATACATTGTAAGTCATTAGGAGGAGAATGCATTCTAGAAATACTTGAGACTTTTACTAGGACGCCAAAAAGATGTGAAAGAAAGTTAAAAATTGGCCAAGCAAAGTGCCAAGATTGCATACTGTACACTCTCTTTACTTCAGTTTTATTTACATAGTGGCAAGGTTTCTCACACAAAGTGATCCGAGGACTTTTCCAAAGGAAGGGCACTCTTTTATGATTAATTTTCATATCTGAAATCCACCCTAAAATTATAATTTGAAAGTTCAAAGGGTAAGTCCCGCATTTTTGTAAAACTGTAATGCACATGACATCAGTTTATTTAATGCAGTGACAGCTCTTGAAAATCTTAAGTCTGCAAAAATTTATATTCTATCGCTCCATGCTAAGGGAAGAATGCTTTTTGAATATACTGATTCTGGTATACAGCTTTCCGAAGTTATATGAAATTTTGTTCCAGTAGGTTGTGGTGAGAAAATTTAAAATTCTACAGATCTGACTTCCCCCAAACACACAGCGTTCAGGCACTAATAGCACAAGAGCAATTTTAGATCTTGCTAAGATTAGGAACTAATAGGGTAAGAGTAAACTTCGATCTTATTGAATTGAGGCACTAGCACCGTGAGAATAATCTTCCATCTTATTGTGTTTAGGCACTAACAGCATAAGAGCAATCTTTGATCTTATTGTGTTTAGGGTCTAATAGGGTAACAGCAATCTTCCATCTTATAACTTGACTCACGTTACCTTAGCAGGTTATTGCCACATTAGATAGAGTTTACTAACAGAATTGCCAGGAACATTTAAACTTTAATAGCATATAGCGCCATGTTCAATATTTGAGATGCACGATCAAAATACAAACAAACAATGAGTATATCAAAGATTATCCACGCAACGATTAATTAAAGTTTATGTACACCCATGCTCGTTAAATCTTGCACGTATATTGTAGTTTATCATATTTCACATTTATGTTCCCATTTATGACCACATGTTAAAAACGTCGGACTTGGCGGGATTCGAATCACAACTCACAACTAGAGATGTTAGTCGGGTAAATATCCAGTGGGTAGGTAAATAAAAAATGGGTATTTACCCCTTTTGTATTTACGTACCAAAAAATGGGTATTTTACAAAAGTTCAATTACTATGAAGTTTTAAGATTTGTTAACCATACCAGTGACGTTTTTCCATATTTTGTAGTCTTTCGAGCGTGATTTCTCATTCATTCACTATAAATATGCAAATTAATAACCAATTGACTCCGTTCAGATGCGGTGCGGGTTTGCAGGCAATTTTGACCATGGCGGACCCGCGGTGCAATTTCAGATATTATGTTATTCTAGGTTAAAGCGCCATCTAAAACCAACCTATTTTCTTCATAATGTTTCTCGAAAACTTCATAGGTAAAGAGGAGATCAATATAATGAATTGAATTTTTTAAAAGGAGGAAATAGCAGGAGTGAGTTGTTACATTTTTCAAACGAAACCTTCGTGTACACCTTTACATTCTAAGTTTGAACAACATCGATCGAGCTGATCTTGAGAAATAATTCACAACACTTTTTCAATTTTACGTCCTCGAACAAATCAGAGTTGAGAATGAGAGACAGAGTTGAAACTGAGGGATTAATGTCTCCTCGGGGCACATTATCACCCCCTTCGTCTAAAGATGGAGCTGGGGCCATTTTACTATACTTATCCACCTATGCCCTTTCTTCACCAAGGTGTGAACGGCTTTTAAACTTGGATTAATTTCACTAAGACTTTTTAAAAAAAATAAGAAATCACAGTATGATTTCAAGCCTTAGGTTGTCCAATCGTATATAAACCCTCTTTGTTAAATCTTTGAGAGACAGCCACAGTTTTAAATGTAGAGTCTGTGATACGCCACCGATTTTCAAAAATCCTAACAAGTTATTGTGTATTTTCATTTGAGAACAATATTTTGAGACTCCTTCAATCCAACAATTTTTCCCGAAATGTGCAATTTTTAAATTTTAAAATTCTCAGAAATGTTGCACAGACAACAACTTAGACACCCAACACACAAATAAAAAATAAACAAAAGCTGGGTCATGTATTTAAAGCATTACATATCAGAGGCTACAACTAGTTGAATAAAGACGACCAAAAGTATCAAAATCTTTCCGAGTCGAACATTATAGATTTCAAGTTAATCACTTCAAAAGATTATGCCTTATATCTACAAGTTTCGAACTTAAAAAGGACATTTTCGAGTAGTTTTATCATGACAGAAGAAATTGAGTTTGATATATTTGGTGTAGTCTTATTTATTATATGAAAACAATGCTGAAGAAAAATCATTACATCAATTTCCATCAAATGTACAGGCTTTTCTTTACATTTTATGGCTTCTTAGGTTCAACGTTACTATTTAGGATTTTTGATAGAATCTTAATGTTGATGTTTCTTAAAGCAAATACCGACAAAGCCTTGGAACGTTAACGAAGTCTTACTTTCGTACATTACAGGAAGTGTTGAACTAAAGCCTTGCCAAAGCGATCTTCGTTAGTGGGTGTCCCCTTTTACTTATTGATCACTCTTTGTGGATTGAATTTTTAAAGAAAATTCGTCCTTCGTATTTCTCCTATCAAAGTATCACCTTGCTACGAGTTATTTGGATGCTTAATACAGTGAAATGCAAGGTGAAGTTAAAATGAAGTTACAGGAATCAAGAAACCTACATTTACTTGTATAGTGTGACGGTTGGAGTAACTTGAGAAATAAATCTATCATTTATTTCGTAACTTCAAAGCCTGAACCTTATTATTATTATTATTATTATTATTATTATTATTATTATTATTATTATTATTATTATTATTATTATTATTATTATTATTTCGCGTTGTTGAAAGAAAATAAACACGATGCACATTAATTGTCTGAAGGGATTATGAAAGTTCTGTAAAAATATAACCTGAAAAAATTTTAGTAATCATAAGAGACAACGCGTCCAACATGAGAGCCGCTTTTTTAAATTAGTAAAAGATAAGTATCCTAGTATAGTCCATCGGTAAAGACATTATTGGGCAGTGTAATTTATGTTGTTAAGACAAACATAGCCATCACTTGCAAGCACTATTTACACTAATCTCAAGGAAGAAAAGGGTTACAATTTCGTTAAAGTTGCCTGAAAAAACAAGATAGGAAAGCCATTTACACTGCCTACAAAGTTTGCTTGTCAATAAAACTGTGGTTCAGACGCTCGCTGTGAGTGAGGAATCTTGATTATCTTCAGAAATCAAGAAAATACTTCTTGATTGTGTGTGGGTTCGTATTGAAAAACTTGTAGCCATTTTGAAACCTGTAGTGGATTTGATTAATTGCTTTAAGTCAAATTAGCCTCAGACAGGCATTGTACACTCAAAATTCCAGAGCCCTTATCTCACTCTAACAGAACAGTTACCATCGTCAATCCTCTCGGAAACAGAAAAGCAATCAATCATGAAAACATTTAAAGAAAGAAGTGAATTTGGCGTGGGTCCAATTCATCTGGCTGCAGATCTTCTCAATCCAACTTTTCAGGGCTGGAAATTGACCGAAGAATAATATTGGTT
This sequence comes from Thermobia domestica, assembly GCF_964235325.1. Taxonomy (NCBI): domain Eukaryota; kingdom Metazoa; phylum Arthropoda; class Insecta; order Zygentoma; family Lepismatidae; genus Thermobia; species Thermobia domestica. The sequence goes on along the minus strand of NC_137463.1, from coordinate 241,654,499 downwards.
GATGAAGTAAACTTCGTTTGTAAAGTTGGAAAACAAATGGGATTGAATTGTGTTTTACTGAGAGCACATTTGACCAGGGCCTAAAATTCAACGAAATCACAGCTCCACACTGGTAAAAATTTTATATAGTGTAGAAAAACTAGTTTAGTCAGCATTTGTTTAGACATATAATCAGTGTTCTGTCCAGTACATTATGTTTACCTGCTACCAATTATTATTATTATTATTATTATTATTATTATTTAGGACAATTTTGGCATCCAGAGCAAACAAAATTAAAGGCACATTAGGATACATATTTAAATGTATTGTATTAAACCATAAAATACAGGAAACAAACCGGTAAGAAAAATGGTCACACTGGAAGAAAAAAGTCATTTTTTCTTACATAAGAATTTCACTGTCATTTTCCCGTGATCATCACGCTGTCTGTTTTCTGTCGAGGCAAATACACCGTTATACCAGGGCTGTTCCTTTGACTTCCTACCAACTTCAAAACGCCTTTCCTTTCTGGCCAGCCATTTCATAACAGCAGGGGTTGGGCTAAAATCTTCCAACGGACCCATATTTATATTAACGTGAAGGTAATTTTTCACAGTAGTGAGAGCTAAAGACAGTCTGTTATCTGTTTTCAATATGTTGTAGTCACTTATAAGTCTTTCAACATTGGAATAACATGGTTTCGAAGCAACAACTCGGGCTAGACTTGTTGACAGAGCATGAAATGACTGATTTCCACAGATTTTCATGAGAAGGCTTTTAGCGTCCAGACCTTTGAACATACTGCACGATGATGCCTCTCTATATTGCACTGCGAACTGCAAAAGATTTGTATCAAGACACATAACTTTGTGGCATTCTCTTAGGACATCATCAGTTACATACTCTTCCAAAACACGCAAAGGCTCCAAAGCAACAATACCGTCTTCATACAGCAAACGCTGGCTAACAAAGTTAATTATGCAATCCTGGACTTCGTAGCGTACTACAGTAAAATCTCTTTTCTCACTGACATATTTGTTATGGGATTTATTGCGACGTGTGTTACGATGAAGTTGAATACCATGTAATGAGTAATGTATTTCTCCTTTGACATTCTCTTGCACACGTTCGTTTAAAAACGTTTATTCCCACCCGCCTAACAGATGTTTCTCTTTCATACTCTCCAATTGTGCTATAGTTCTATTTTTATTTGTTATTATGTCCAAAAGAAACATTTCATCACTCTCAAACTTCTGCTGGCAGTTCTTGGAAACATATAGAGCGACTGCCACAAGACACAGAAGATGAAGGCGATCTACTTCTATCCATTTACGCAGATGACCATTGGCTTCATTACATACATGGCTTTCCGTTTGCAAGTAAAGGCAGCTTGAATACCAATTTTTTAGGAGAGTAGTGAGCATACTGAATGAAAATTTTGCATCTGACGTCAAAATATTCTGGGTAGAGCAAAACTTCTAAGTTATTTTCTGAAGCTACCATCGTTAAACCTTTCGTTCGCTGCCCTGAAGAGTGATAGAAAGCACACAGTCCAGATGCTGCTTGCATGAGAGATGAAACTTCTTGGACATTTTTGGTGACATCTCCCCATGCTAAATTAATGCGATGGGCAGAACACCAAATTTTCAACAGAGGCAACGTTTCACCTGAAGCAACTCTTTCATCAGTTAACAATTTCCACATTCCTTTGTGTTCTCCTGTATTCATGTTTTCACTATTAGTAACTATCGAAGTCACTCTGGAAAACATTACTCTTTCTACTGATTTTCGTAACGCTGTGCTTCGGCTAAATTTTTGGCGGTTATTGACGTATGTTATCTCTGGTAGTACACATTTCTATAACGGGTTCAAAGGATCGTGTAATTTTTATCTACAAAACAACACTTTTCATTATATCGGAAAAGTGTAATGTCCTATTGAAACAACAGATAAACGTGCAGTTAGTTGCATGTTTTAAAACTATATGAATGCAACCGAAAACGTTTGAAAACTAAATATAGTTAAAAAGTTCCTTCACCTCAAAATTGGCAATGCTTTTTCTGCCATCTAGGGGACACTATACCTATTAACTCTGGCTTAATGTCATATACTGGCAGTTGTATGAAATTGAGTAACCCCCATTGCATAATGAATGTATTGAATCAGTAAGACTTAGTTTGACACACTAAACGCGTTTAAATGCATAATCCGAGAAAAGTAAGGTACTCACATTAATACCACTCCACGCTTTAAGAATTATAGTTCCACACTCCTTTCCTACCGTTCCACAAAGTGTGGAGTACTCCACTCAATTTTAGGCCCTGCATTTGACTGACTATAGGGACAAGGAAATAATGTGGGCAAGGAAGTTTTTGTGGGACGGAGTGGAACAAATGAGCTCTCTACTTTGGTGGAGAGGGTTTCGAGACATCATTGAATTAGCTGATGTCGCCATTCGAATTCTTAGTGCTCCAGTTACATCTGCTACCACAGAAAGAACTTTCTCTACATTTAGTTGGCTATAGTAAAACAAGAAATTGTTTATCATCGGAGAGAGTAGGGAAACTAACATATCTTTCATATAACTGGAAGCTTTTAAATAAGAAATTGCCTGAAGTTTCACGGATGTAACACTCAGGACCAGGGTCGTCAAGGAACAAGCCACCAGTTGTTGACATGGAGCAGAACTAAACATCAGATACATTAGAAGAGGATACAGAAGAAATGAGTGACATAAAATAAACTGAAGATAGTGATGCTGATCTGAAGAATTGTGTGATGATTCCGACTCTGATCTTACGGTTGATTTTGAGTAGGATGGTAAAATTTGTGGTAGTTTTATAGTGCTCCAAATATGGTAGAGGTTAATTGCTATTGTATACAGAATAGGTGTAATTTAAAATATAAATATTACCTGAGTTACTATACAGTTTAACGTTGTTTATCATTAATATTTTAAATATGCTATTCCATTACATACTTTCACAAAGCATTATTGTTAGTGTTAAACTTCATTTCGTGAACACTTCTAAAAATCAGGAATTAGTTACTTCAGTGGTTTACAAAGTATTATTCCTTATCTCATGGATAATTTTCTTTCAACGGCATATTTAGTAAATAATTTGATTGACCAATTTATTAAATTTAGTTACTTTTGATTATTTCTGCAGCTTTCGTAATCATACAATTACTTTTACAGAATGCAAATTAGGTAAATTTATAATTTGTTTAGTTTCTAAGTATTTTCTAGGTTATTACTTACTAAAGTCAAGTTTCTTTACTTTGATATAAGTATATCAACAATTTAGTTGTTACAGTGTGATTTCTTAAACAGATTTAATTTATTAATTTAGTAAACCAGGAATAAAACATAAGAAACATATTGGCTCGATTTTTTTCATAATTGACAGTTCAGTACATCTTATTGCTTATAGATAAAATACCAAAAATAGCATTATTTTACATGAAGAAGGTAGCAAGCTGTATCTGAAATATCAGTTCAGTTTTATTTAATTATTGAAAAGTTATTTTTCATCATATTCATATGTGAGCGATGAAATTGTTTTAAACTTTAGATCCTTAAAGTAGGAGAGAAATTATTAATAATTCATTTTCCGTCATTAATAAATTTGGTAAACCGAAAGGAAATGTGGTTGTTCATTTTAGTAATCAGATCCTGCTGTTACTTTAATAGTTTAGTTAGTGTGTTCATCGGTGATTTGAAAAACTGAAGAAGGTATTGGGACATTAAAGAAGATGCGTCAGATAGATAAAAATGGAGAAAGCAGTTTCATCAAACGCGATCCTAAGCAAGAACTTAAATTCCGTGTCTTTACACCAGGAGCTGCTGGCAGGCAGAATACTTAATAATACTGTATGATTTGTTTGGTGACTACTGACTTCGCTTTCTTTAGTCATCATTATGATTTGTCATAAATTTTATATTTTCGTGCTGGATTGGTCCACTATCGAATTCTACCGCGTAGATGATTGGACACCTCAGGGCATATGGAGTAGAATGATTTTCTACCAAGGGTAATAGAAGGAAATTTAGTGTAAGTAGAAAGAAAAAATAATGGTTAGTAGCTAGGAAATCCGTACTGTGTTACTTAATAAATATAAAATGCATTCTTTAATTACTAGAAAAAATGATTAATTAGGTGGTTATTTAGTGTTCCGGTTGCAGGTGATACAAATTACCATTATATTTTTCATTGACAACGATAAAATCCATTTATTGGTAATTAAAACACAAAATACCCACTAAAATATCCATTTTGGGTAAATACCCGGGTATTTACCCGCTCAAATAAATACCCAGGTATTTTACATCACTACTCACAACTCAAATTTCAACTCTTGACCATTTACCTACTTGAAGCACTACTTGCTGTAGCACAAAAAATGTTAGCTAGTTATGATAAATGAACCATTTATGTAAGAGAAATGAAGACCCTCACATTAGTTGAGTTAATTCAACACATTTCATTGCTTAAGTGATTATTATTGCACTTCTCTTATTAATGTTCATTTAATCCACAACGTTTTACAGATTCAACCAACTTTACATTAGTTATTGTGACATAAAACAAAATGTGACTTGTATGAAATATTACAAAAGAAGTCACTTCCAATTATTCGCTGCAAATTCAGTGATATCTGACTGTAAACAAGACTTAGGGAAACGAAAATCAATCAAACGCTTCAGAAGATCACTTTTTTGCTTCTAACCTACTCGGCGCTTAAGAACTTTCTGTCCATAACCCTTTATGAACTATTTTTTTAAAAAGAAATTCGATTAGGAAACAAAATTTTACGAATTGTAAATATAAAATGGCATAGCTGAAAACAAGTAGTAAGTATCTTCACTAGCTATTATTGTCCTCTCAAGTGCGTGAGATCAGAGTTCGATACTCGGAAGGGGCTTATGTCGTTCGGATACCACGTTGAGTTGTGAGTCAACATCGCATATAGGCTTAAAACTGAAAGGGACGCTAAACTCTGAATAACCATCTATTATCCTCTGACTTGTAACATAAAATCATTCTGCAAGGCTTCCTTAAAAAATAGATAAATATTTCTCTTTGAACGTTTCACAATGTCAAAACAGTAAATTTGTTGTAAATGAGTGAGTAAAGGTTTACGTTGTTCCTATTATAGTTACCGCTTATAATACCACTTTTAGTGATGAGAAGGTACGTAACTCGAATTAAATTTGATAACTGTTCTGTATTGCGCTTGAAAAAAAAAAGCACCTCTTACATAAAGAGGTGCTGGAAAGCGACATTAAATACAAACTAATTAATCAAACAACTGACCTAACAGAGTAAGAAATATGACACAATTTCTTTGTAAACCGTGTATAAGATAGTATGAAATACAATCAAATCAGTATTAAGCACTTTAAGATCAAAATTGAGAAATCTTTTATTGTCATTTTATACTGATATTATCAAAACACATTATGTATCATTTTCATTCATGACATTCCACAATAGTTCCGGAAAAACTATAATTCTGTGGCTTGGTATCTTGGGTTGTTTCAGGTTTAAAGATAATGTTACACGTAGTTTTACAGGTCTCTTTTTCAATCGAAACCTTTTTGTGTGTGACCAGATTTCTCCAAATTATCATTTTTTGGTTGTACACGTATCGGTCATTGGTAATGTCACGACTTCCTACTTACCAGTCTTGCTTGACTTTTGCAAAAATATCATCCCCTCTTTGTGTGATTGTCACCCGTTCAGGGTAGAAGAAATGTCGAGAACACGATACTTGTGATGTGTGGAGTTCCTGATTTGATCTCCGGCCAACTAAGTGAGGGTACTCCCACTAATTCTTCCATTTGCTCTCTCATAGACTAAATATTTCATGCTAAATAAAACAGTGCGTTACCGATAACAAATTCATCCTCATGCGTAATACGGTTCAGAAGCACTTCACGGATGTTAAGTAACGCCGTTGGTAAACTTGTCTGAGGATACAATCTCAATGAACATACCTCAAATCCAATGAACGAAAACTCAGTGAACTAAAGTTTTCACAATGGTAGAAGAGGTACACCTTCGTTCATTCACGATCTTCGTAGATCTAAATTTGAAAAATGAAATTTAGGTCAGAAACGTGGTGAAATATAAAGTGACATCACTATCAGCCAAATAAAAAAACAGAAAAATAATAAATGACATCACGGAGAAGCAATGAAAATACAGCTTTCAATATTAACACCACCATGTTCCATAGCCAAATGTGATGTAACAAACAATCAGATTAGTCGATCATTGTTGTCACATTATTTACGTTTTTCTCCTTACACATCAATAATTACGACATATTTTTTTAAAATCATCTAGTATCGCAATTCATATCATGACATCATACCGTTGACAAAAAATTAGCTTTCGTTAATTTATTATAACATTCAAATTAGCACATCTAAAAAGTGATTTATTTTCCTTAAACTTGATTGAAAAATGTAACACTCATCGATATGTTACGAAACTTCTTTGACATAAATATAAAGTTGAGTTTCAAAAGCCCGTTGCTGCACTAACAGCTGAGACAAAAATGTAGTAAGACATTATGCTCTTAGTGAAAGCAGAATCTGCAATTTTCCAACAACAAACTCGTATGCGTAACAACGAGCAGAAATGTGAAATGTAATATAACCTGTCTAAAATCTGCTACCGTTCCTTTTCATACGTGAAACTGCTCGCACCAAAACTTCTCCAAGGGGCACGGTGGCTCAGTGCTTATCTCGGATGTGTGAAGTTCCTGCTTCAATCCGCAAACAAGTAAGTTTATGATGTTTCCTCATTCCACCATTTCTCATCATCACTGTCCCCTTAGAATCGACAGGGACGTTAAACTTAAAATTTCCTTAAACTACCACCACGAATCGAACTTGGACGATTGCAATGTCCATAACATAGTAATCAACACATGTAAGGTATCGATGTTCACCCCTGAGGTATATTATAAGGAACGAAATGGATCACGAAGTACATATCAAATTTAAGGGAATAATTGTAAGTACGCCTCCATATAACTATATAACGTAATAAGCCCCAAAATCAATAATTGATACTCATCAAAGGAAACGGACTTTGCATACACCCTATAAGGTAAGAAATGAAGGTAACAATCTCCTAAATTTTATACCTATAAAAAGAAATGAAATAGACCCCTCAGTGGGACTACCCCATAAAGGAGGAGCATAATGAACCCCAAAAGGCGTGGCCTAACACCACGTGAGCGCATGACGTAATCACAAGGATGATGCTAAGGTGGGCGCAGGGGCGTCAAATTTTATCCATCAAAGGGAATAAAAATAAGGTAGGCTATACATACAACTGTACTCCATGAAAGGGAATAACAATCTTCAAATTTTATACCCACAAAACGGAACGAAATAGACCCTCAGTGAAACTATCCTATAAAGACGGAGCGTAAAATTATGTAAGCTAGATGGGACATGGCAAAATTTCAGCGGGCGTCACACTATAGGGGGCGCAAAAGTTGAAATCAATTAAGCTATTCCATCAAAAGGTAATAATTTCCAAAATTTTATGCCGTAAAAGGGAACATAATCAACCCTCTCAGTGGAACAACCACAGAAAGGCGTGGTCTAACACCACGTGACCGAAAAAGGCATGGCCTAATATCACGTGACTCCATGACGTCATACCACGTGATACCGAGGAGTGTGCCGGGCGCCCAGGGCTCAAAATGTTTCCGGGTGACGGAAGCCATGCTGCAGGGGGCGGAAAAAGTTCGCCCAACTCATGCAATTACAACTCCTAGTTAGGAATTTGTCTACAAGTAGGACTCTTCGGTTATTGGTCTTTTCCACAGAGGAACAAATAACGTCGAAATGAATGAAGGATTATCTTTTCGCTAAAGGGAAATTTCCCAGTTAGGACTTCGTCTATAAGAAGGAGGCGTCGGGTATTGGCATTTTCCAAGCAGGGACAAATATCGTCACTACTGACGTTCTTATTAGGGTTCTGAACTTTATAAACATATTTGGATTCCACTTTAAACTGTAGGTCTAAGCCTCATATAGCCTTTAGGTTAAAAGGGCTTTAATTAAACTATAATCATAATAACCAACCCTATCAATGAAAGAAACAACATTCGAAGTATTCACGGAAGATATGAAGTATACAAGTTTTATGAGGTATTTCTATTAAATAGTTCAACTACAAATGTTACAATTTCATCGATATTCATTAAATGTGTATAAGACTTATTAGGTATTTCTAGTAAATAGTTATCACTATAATTTGTATCAACTTCGTCGATATTCGTTGAAGTATATGTGTCTTATTACGCATTTCTACTAAATAGTTCTCAATATAAATGTATCAACTTTGTCTATATTCATGAAATATGTCTTAGAAGTCTTTATTGGATTACTGTTGCTATTTAGATTAGTGTTTACCGCTGAAAGGTTTCAAATTAATACAATAAAGATATTATTAGTAATTATATGTAGGCCTAAGCAAAAAATGAATTGGATTAAAAAATCGTTTAATAGTAGATTTTTATTTTCATGATTATTTTCACAGTTGGTGGGCAGATCATTATCTTTCGTTACTATTGTTTTAACACAATTCTTTGAAATTAGTATATCCTTAAATACTATTTATTGTGTTGTTAGGATTACACTATTTTACAGTATTACCTCAGTTAGAAATAATGGTAATTGAATGTGTGTTTGAAATTATAAAGTTATGCTTTTGATACTCGTGCCTTAGAAAAGATTTAAGGTTTTATCAATTTCTTACAAAATAATTATCGATACTTTTCCAGTTACACAATAATATACTTTAGTTATTTCTATGGTGAAAAAATTGCTTCTTTTCAATGATTCTATGTAGTACTAAGAACTGGAAGTATAGTTTATGAAACATCTAACATGATTTTCAACTTAAGTTTCTTAACTTACATCAGAAAACAATTTGCGATATTCTGTATTTAATGGAAGTCATTATCTGATAGTTCTATGTAGAAACTGTTTTTTATGGTTTGCTTTTCTCACGGAAATTGAAGTATATATATATATATATATATATATATATATATATATATATATATATATATATATATATATATATATATATATATATATATGCGTACGAAAACAGATGTAGAAAAAAATAAACATGCTATGCGTATGAATAAGGTCCATTAGTCAAAATGATTTACGAACTTCGCTCTAAAGAGCATGCATCCTAAAAATACTTAATAGCAAGGCGCCAAAGAGACACGAAACAAAGTTATAAACTGGCCAAACAATTAAAGTGCCAAGTTTGCATGCTAGATAGTTTGTTTGCTTCACACGTGTCACTTTCATTTACGTACTAGCAAGGATTCCCACACAAAGTGTCCCGAGGACTTTGCAAAGGAAGGACAGTCTCTCGTTATTAATTTTTATACACTCAAGACTATCACTGAGGCAGTAAGCAGGGTAAGAACAACTTTCGAATTTTATTACTTGACCCACATTGTCTTAGCAGGTGTATGCTACAATACATAGAATTTACTAACAAGATTGTCAGCAACACCTAAAATATAGCATATAACACCATTTTCAATATTTGACATACACGATCGAAATACAAACAAGGAATACGTACAAGATTATTCAATCAAGAGTAAATTAAGATCCTTATCCCATGGTCCTTAAATTAAGATACCATGATCCTTAAATCTTGAACGTACACTGTACCTCACGTTTCTTCCCATTTATGATATTTTCCTCTGCACTTGGTTAAAACTAAGTGATTAGAGAGTAAAGATAATATAAAGAATATATATATATATATATATATATATATATATATATATGATCGCTGCTGAAAGGGACTCTAAACTCAAATCATATTACGTTACATATGTTTGTGGTTAAGAAAAGTTTATATATTTTTTTGGGATAATCTTTTCGATAGTGAGTTCTCGGGAACCATAGGCTCTACAAAGATGCCGTTTTCACTGATTGATTGCAAATTTTGTGTAGACTTCTCAGTTCTAATCGAATATTTAAAAATGGATACTATTTCTTTATTATATTTTTTAGGGTGCATTGGAAGTGTTGAAATTTTACAAATATAAAGCATCACATCCTACAAATTATACATTCCAACACCACGCATTTGTATTCGGGATTAGTATATATATATATCTCCGTCGTTTCTTTCATGACCGAATGCTAATGAAAAACGAAAGATAAGCATTTCTCCAACCTAACATGAACCAATATTGTTTGGAATGCTTTGCCCAATGAACATCATATATCACTGACATTATAATTAAAATTGTGTGTAATATATTTGATTATTACATACTGCTTGCAAAAAGAAAGAAAACAATGATCATATATATATTAGAAGCTCCAAACGGAAGTAGAATCAAATCTTGCAAACGATCAGAGATATTTAAAAGCTAATCGAAAAAATATCACCTTTTTAATACCCTTTACCGACTTTTATCAAGACGTTCTTCACTTGTAAAGGACAAGTACAAGTGTTGTGAGGGATGACAAGGACATACGTGGTCATATGTGAATGATGCGCTGTGTAGAGAGCGCAGGTTCAGCTAGTTTCTTATCTAAAAACGTTTCTAAAAATATTAAAAGTAATAAAATTATTAAACAATTAAGCTTCATTCCGTAAATCTTGGCAATTTCGTTTTCGAGGAATTCCTCTAATAACAAAAAGGAATTCAGAATTAACATTAGACGAGTTGAGAAAGGAAAGTAAGAGAAAGAAGGGAGTAAAATGTTGAAGTTATTGGTTTAAACATAATGTCTAGCTTGTCTGACAAACATATCTTACCTTCTGTAATTAAAATGTCGAACGTAAATACAGAAATAAACAGAAACACTGTTATTCTTACGGTAAAAATGGTTTGTTTTCTTTCAGTGTTTCAATTTCGAGCTAACAAGGGAAGTTCGGGAGAAAGCGCTCGCTTGAAGATAAACAAAGCATGCCATTTTAAAGACCAATTGATGCCGATTACAAGAAGGTAATAAAATTTCTGTACGGTTGAAAACTTTTTCGAGAGATTCAACGTTAAATGGACAATTGCGCCTCATAGCTACCTACCGTTATTATGCAGCCTGATGGTTTGAACTTGGTACTACTTAATCACTGGGGTCCATTCACAGACAAATTGTCGATTGGAAGTTGGATGTTGGATGGCAAAGACGTAATGGTTGAGACTATACCAAAGAACAGCATACAATTTCTACAACGATTTGATGTGTTTAGATTCCGACCAATCAAAGATTATGGTAGGAAATTTGTACATAGTATGAAACGTCTTCATCCGGACATTATGATGTGCTAACGAAACAATCAAATAAAGTTCATGTCCATGCTATTGAATCAGTTCCAATGACAATGAAACATTGGATATTTTCAGTTTGAAAAATGAAAATGAAGTGCAATTTTTGAGTTTTACGTCCCACGTGGGCACACTCTGCAATTAACATGAGCATACTCTGCTGAAGGTGGAGCAGTTCGTTGGCGTCCACGAATATACGGTCAGTACTGTCCCCGCAGAGTGAAGGAAGTTTGACAGAAACTAATTCTCTCGGAGCAATAATGGCAGTAAATCCATTATGTCCGAGCGCGACTATACACGTCTTGGGAGATTAGCGACCTCTGAAAAGATTCCAAACCCGGCAGGGCCTGCTCCAGGAATACAACGCAGGACCTAATAATCATGTCTCTGAGAGAATCCTGCTACGTGAACCGTGTGTTGTAGACATATTCAGTCGCATTGCCAGAATACAGAACAGGCTAACTGCCATACAGGGGAAAATGGTTTGTCGTGAGCGAGGGATCAACGCCATTGGACTACATACCAGTGGCTACTTATCCTCTGGTGAGATGAATTCCTGCTCAGCCTCTATTCCACGACGCCCGCTCCACAGTGATATGTAGGGCCAAAGAAGCCTTCAAAGCTGAGTTGAGTTGAAGGGGATTTTAATGTCTTGTTGTGGGGTGGGGCTTGTGTGGGTCTCTTGATAGAGGTGAGCAATTGCATGGAGTCTATGGATTACATGTATATTCTGGATAATGAGGTGTTGCCATTTGTCCAGTTTCTGTAAGGTGGTCATATCCCAGAGTCCCAGAATTAAGACGACAACTGGATCGTTCGCCAAACCAGGATTGTTCAGTAGTGGTTTGTTAAAATAAATGGACATCACACCTCTCATCTGTTAGGGGTATAAGATAAAATGAGGCTTAGGGTACGGAATGAGGATAGGCTTGAGTTAGACTTTAGGGCGGAAAGTATTTTAGTGTTTGTACTGTATCAAAAAAAGAGAGAGGTAGAAGAAGAAGTGAGAATGGTTGCTATATAATTTGGAATATATCAAGTCAGTTGTTTATGTGGTTTGGAGGGACTCAAGTTGATTGTAGTTATTTAGATTTTGAGTCAGAATAATGTTGTATGGTTTTTATACAGAGTAAAGCCAGAGAAAGTGGATGTTAATATTGAAGTGTGTAATAAGAGTATCATGAAAAGCAAGATGTTTTTGAATAGGAATAGTGAACAGAAATGTTATAATTTGTAAAGGAGAAGTTCTAAGATATTAATAAAAGGCATTGATATTGTAAGATTGATTAAAGCTAGACTTTACCTTAATTGATTTTAAGAACCCTAACATCATCTGACCCGCGAATTTACCAGATCTCAACGTTATCGCAAACAATTGGACCATGTTGGAACAGGCCGTGAAGAGAAGACATCAACACCTCCCTCCACGTTGGCTGCTCTGCGAGACCAGTTTATCCAGGAACTGGCTAAACTGACCTGAACGTCATCTTCTTCCACACTTACAGTATGCCACAAATAATCAGCACTCGTGCTGACGTAACGCGGTCTTGACCAATAAAGTATGCACTTCGTAATTTCTTATCCAAAATGCTTATATAATATTAGCATCAAAAGGGAAATGTTATTATTGGCAGTGTCAAGAGAGATAAAATATACTTAATAAACAAATGTGTAATACGGAATATCCATCGTGTGTATGATTTTACATGATTTGTCAATGCAGACATGTGCGGAAAAATACATGCGAATGTTCTTGTATGTAACACAGAACATAATCAAAGAAACAATTATATAATAATTGTTTCAATACCCTATTGGTCTATAATTACGTACTTTATTTTTATCACCAGATTAAAATACTGGACAAACCTGTGTTAATTTTCATAACGTTGGGAAAGATTTGTGCCTAACTATTAAATTAATATTGACCACAGTGGTTTCATAAGTAGTTGTAATATTCCATTGAAGTCGCTTGTTTCTTTAGATTTTAGTTTATTTATTGCAATTTTATACTACATATAACCAATTTTATCACGGGTGTAGGTAGAGTGTTGCCGGTCATAATCGTTAAATTAAAGTACATAATTCATAGGTTAGACACTTTTATTCTTTTATATGACAGTATAGACATAAAATATTGCATTCTGAATAGATTGATGATTCGTAACATGAATCAAATTTTAGGATATAATTTAAAGTTGAAAGAAAAGAAGGAAAAATACAGTCAATAATACACATGAATAGATTCTCAACAAACTGCATTACCATTAACAAAAAAGTGTGATAACCATTTTCATATATGATATGATTATTCATTCCTAGAATGAATCCACTCTTTTAATACGGGTAGTTATTTACGTACCAGTTACTACTTTTTTTTGCGAAACGATAAGTTGAAAATATTGCATTTACAATATCTCTTATTGAACTTCATACGTACTTTTTTTAAAAATAAAAATATAAGGAAATTCAGAACTTAGCTCCTCAGACATATCATTACACTCCCTTTCTAATTCAGGGTAAAAATGTTTCAGCACTTATGTAGTATGTTTCTTGAATGGCTCTAGAAATGGCCCAAATATTTCGTATTCCACACGAAAGGTCCAAATTATCTTTGAATTGCAAAGACAACTGGAAATAAAAGGGCAATCAGGAAAGAAATTGCAATCAAGAACTCAACCAGGTGCTTTAACTAATTATCTTCAACAATGTACAGAAGTAATGGTGCCAGAGAAAATGTTTACAAGTTTCGAAGCCTAGAATAGTCACGTATGACGAAACAATGAGTTTTTCGTAACCAAAACAGAGAAACCACGTATCTCAAAAAGTGGAGATAATGTAATAGGTCTAAAAAAATAAAACAGTGTTGTCAGAGTACGTTTAGTCTTCAATGCTAGAGCAGTAAATACAAAATACATTGATGTTCAAATGTACTAACACTCAAACCAATATTGAACGGGTAGTTTAACGCTATGTTTAAGGTTGAAAATAAAATTCAATATGAATTAAACGTTTTGGAAAGTTTCTTAGACTCATTCCTTGTTTGTTTAAACTTGCAAATCCTTCTTTCACGGCTGAAACTATCTCGCTATTCTCACGATATGCTTTGCATTTTATCATGTTTCAACTGACTTTCAATAAAGAAAGCTCAGCTGAAAGATATATGTGATTATAATGGAATAGTAATGTGCCTCGCTTACAATGAATCCACTTACATGCAGTTAGTGATATCAGAACCCCTAAGTTGTAAATTAGGTCCCTTCTCAGAATATTATTTAATTTAAATTTCTATTTGTTAAAGTATGAAAACGTGACAAAATATTTGTATTTGTTAAATTATTCTGGTCCAACCGGTTAATTGACGTAGAGAAAATAATAACTTATGTGTTAAAATGTGTTCGACAATTTGCAAAATTTTAAATTTTGGAACTCAAATACCTGCCACTATTAATAGTAAAAATATCATATAGCCTAAAAGTATTGATTCTTTTGACAATAGATGCCGGTTGTGCATTCAATTCAAGAGAATGTAGGTCACAGCGGAAGAGGCAAAACTTCATTTGACAACTGATAGTTGAAACTAATAGATGTTCAAAAAGTGTTGGAATTCTTATGAACACGTAAGATGTTAAGCCGTTACGATCTGTAAACTTTCAACCAAAGTGCACTATATTTTACAGTTTCATACCGTATAACACGAAAATGCTTCGGAAGGCCGTGAAGAAATTTGTGTTGTTTATGGGAAATATATTTTGACAACAAGCAACAGCTGCAAATGGTTCAGTCGGTTTCAGTCTGGAAATTCCGATGCCTAAAATCCTCGGATGGGGCGACGATTCACAGAAAAAGTGGATACTATTCTGGCAGAAGTCGAGTAAGACCAGTGTGTAAGCAGTCATGACAAAGCGAATGACGTAAACGTATATCACTAAATAGTGAAGCTCGTAGTTGGAGTGCCACATAATGTGACTCAAAAACATTTACTAGATCAAATTTCCATGTTCGAATCTCCACTGAAATGTAACGAACTTAAGCCATTTCTGGGGCGGCTGTTCACTAGTAATGAAAAGTAAAAAGAAGGACAATAATATGCGAAAGATTATGGTGAAAATATAGTGAAGATGTACTTTGCGGGAATGCAGGCACTGACGCCTACGAAGGCTATGTAGTGTGCTTGGTGGGATTGGAAGGAGATAGTACATCACGAACTGGACAGAACGATAGACCTGCACCTGCACTGTCAATAACTATCACGAATGTACTACCATGAGCAAAATAAATGACGCGTCTCTTTATTCTGAAGTTTTTTGAAAATATCTCCATTTTCTTTATATGTTCGAAATTTCGGAAGGTTTCCCCAGTAGGACAGGTTAATAACAAACCCGTTTTTAATATTTGTGTTAGATATTAGCTTAAAATAAATAAATTAGAAGCAAAAAACATTAAATCGACAGAAATCTCGAGAATTACCAACTCTGCTAAAGTGGGAAATTTTCAAGAACGCGAGGGAATTCTGCAGTTCAACACGAAGCAGCGACATCTATGTCATTGAGAGAGATTAGATCTACAAGCGAAACTTTTAACGAAACATTTCTAATGTGTCTTATTACATGCATTATCAGCGAACTCCAAATATATGAATCTATGCTAAGTATTAACGTATAGATAGAGCAAATAGTGGAAATTACCTATGGAAAAAGACGAATTCTTAGCACAATCGTAATGAAAAATCGTCTTTACCGTAGAACAGGTGCAGGTCACGTAAGAAAACAAGTAGCTCAGTTAGTTAAAGCAACTAGTCTGTATGCCGAAGGTATTGGGTTCGAACCCCATGGAAGTGCCGTTGTAATTTTTATTACTGTGGTTATTTTATTTATTTTTTATGTGGGAAAAAATCAAATTGTAACATATGTGTAAAACTCATGACGATACCCAAAAAAAAAAATCCGTTCTCGCACTTGCATTAGTGTCTCTAATTTTTGTTTGCAAACAGTTTCGTAATAATTTCCCCTGTGCTCACTACATGCTCATTGGTGCATAACGAATGTTTTCCAGTAAATGTTAATTCTAATTTGGAGAATTTTATAAAGTTTCACAATGTTTCTCGCTTGATAGTCTTCTATCTACTTTTTTGGACACTTTGATAACAGATTTCCCTATTAAATGTTTAATTTCCCCTATATATATTTAATTACAGAAAAGTTTTACATGTATTTGTCTTAAATTGAAATTGTTTTGAATTTACCACATGAAGTAAGTAGCCCGAAGGAGGAGAACTGAAGTAACTGATATTCTACGTAAACGCAACCTATTGTAGAATTATTATGCCTCTTAACTTCAGCACATAATCTTTACGTTGGTCAGACAGAGAAAAACCCTGTTTTTTCCTCTCCTATGACCACTCATCTTAAAGCTCTACATGTAATGATTCGTGTCACATAATTTCGGCTCTCCAAAGACATTTATTATTATTATTATTATTATTATTATTATTATTATTATTATTATTATTATTATTATTCCTGAATATGCCACCCTTACATAATGTAACTTACGATATCTTGGTTTAAAATGCTTTCTTTAGTAATAATTTGAGCAACCATGTAACAAAATTTAAAATGTATGAGGGGGCACGAAGTTTTATTCCCCCCCCCTCTTTTCAGCACCGTCCCAACAGAAAGTATATAATTTCTGACAAGCAGAGTAGACAAAATGAATAAGAAATATATTTAAAGTAACCTTTCCTCTTTCGTGAATGGAATATCAGGTAACATTTTTATTCTACTGAAGACGACCCTAGGCCGTTATGGTTAGGTAACAAAAGTTGCTGTGACCAACTGAGTTTCGATTTCTTACGCGAAAGAAGTCTGTTATATTACGAGGCATGCTTTTCATTAGCAAAACTGTTCGAAGTAATACGAACATGGCTCAAGAACAGAGACGGAACTGAATTACCACTCGACTGACCTTGAGGCCAAATCACCAAAGAGTAGTCTTACGCTTGTGCATTCGGTAGGAATGCTTTCGTCGTCGTTTTGAAGAAAGAAAGGAAACTATTATCGTTAACTTGGGAAATATAGCTCACTGGTAGAATTGAGAGGTAACTGAGAAGACGACGAGCGTTTTAGTTTATAGGGCATGTGGGTAGAAATAAATAAAAACAAATATTTAAAAAAAAAGAGAGTCGAGAGTTTGTTTAGGAAGAAAGAAAAGGAAGGTTGTTTGGGCGTTTAGGACCTTGGATGTGTATTCCGTACCTCCGTTCCTGGTCGTCGACTGGTGGTCTCCATGTCTCGGCTTCTGTGTCGAATTGGCGAGGAACTTGGTATAGGTCTCTCCTGTCGTTGCTCACACTCGCTCCTCGTGAACTTTACCGCTCCTCGTGTACTTCACCGCTTCTCGAGTGCTACTCTCCTCTTCCGGGTCCTGGGACGTTTTTATATGAAACAAAGTAGGAAGATGGCCGACGAAATTACGGAAAAACATCCAAAGTACGCACGTGTAGGATTCAGGAAAGTGCAAGGTAAATGGAATTCTCGACTTATTTAATAATTTGTCAACAGTTACAGAACGCTTTGGTTACATCAGATTACATAAGTTACATAAATTTACCAAGAATGAAGAATGAGGAATCGTCTACTAAAGAGAATTTTGAAATGTTTGCTGACTGTCTTATTATTCCAAGTTGTGTCTGTCTCTCATCATCCACAGAAAATAAAAAAGAAAAAAAAGTAAAAAAAAAATAATAATAATAAAAAATAAAATAGTTTTTAAATCTTGATTTGTTTATATACTGAATATTAAAAATATTAGGGAAATCCAATATCTCTACATTCCCGCCACTAAATCTTACTGAACGACGAAAAGAGGAACGCTGTCGTTTCAGGTCCAATTACTTATTGAACGCACTGTATATCTTTATGTATGTTAAATACATATAAAAAAATAATTAATCACACATCACTAAAAAAAAAACACTTAAATCACTAGCGTTAACAGATAATAAAATGTAGCACTAAACCAATCAATCAATCAATATTTGAAGAATAAACACACAAGAAAGTTAATTTGTCAATTTGAAAGCATCATCTTTCAATGTCTTGGATAGTTCCTGTTTTTTCTCCCATTTAAATAGTTGACGTAATCGTTAAGATACTGAAGCACATGGTCTTGTTTATAACATTGAACTTGAAACTGTAGAATGCTGAATCGGCAGAGTCTCAGCTGCAAGATAATCTACTCCAGCTTGGTCGTTGACCATATGCAAAGGACGTAGTGAAGTTGAAGTAGCTGTCACCAGATGGCAGATGTTATCGGCTTGGCTGGATAGATGACGCTGGGCGTGATGGGGTGTGGCTGTGAGCTTCTTGAAGATGTATAATTATAATATATTTATATTTGCAGTATTTATGTCCGTGACGTGTGATAAGGTGAGTTTTACGTGCATCAAAAAAAATTAGTGTGAACAAAAAGTGAGAGAAAAAAACGTTCAGCAACATATCATTCCTTGCGTCGGTTGGTGGGCAAATCGTGAGGTTCAAATCTGAGCGTCGATATCTCTTGATGTCCATAAATCCTCTTCTTAGTGGTGTAATGCTGCATTGAGGTACGGAAAGGGGTTGTGGGGAGATAAATTTTTTTTATATAAAAAAAAAATATTAAAGGAAAAAAGGAATAGTGATTGAAGTTATCAGAAACATGTGACTCTGTATATGTGTATCTAGGATGAAGATTAAGAAAGGGTGTGTATCAGAAGGGGCAAAAAGTGAAATTATAGATGTTATAATATAAAGAAATAGGAATTGTAGCGAAAATATGGCAAAGGAACACAGTCTCTAAGCCGTGGGAAAATGTAAACATGAAAATTTTCAAGATGGCTGCCATGACGCTATGACGGAGGGATGGGAGTTTTCGCAAAGGCTCTCGGTATAGTAATGGCCGATGTTTGTTTACAAACAGAAGGATAAAAGCAAAACGAATGACAAGTTATAATGGCTGTTTTTAATTTGGGGGGGGGGGGGGCACAAGAGTTCAAAAACAAGGATAATGATATTGGGAAAGTAAGATTTGATTAAGATAACTATTATTAGGCTTTTGAAAGGCGATTTCAAAGTCAAGGTACCTAAACGTGAATCCAGTGGCGTCTCGGGGGGGTTGGTTTTACGAAATAGTGGAATTGTGGAGAAGATTTGAAAGTAAGGAAAATTAGAGTGAAATGCGGTAAGGTTATTGTCCGAAGACTTACTTCCGGTGAGAAACAGGGTTGGCAACTCAGGTAAGAATATCAAGGTATCGTAAAAAAAAAAAAAAAAAATCAGGGAAAATAAATAAAGGAAGTGTCGTTATTTGAGGACTGTGAGGGTGATTTTTATGAAAGTCTGAGAATGATCGTAGTATTTCAGTAGAGGTGGGTAGGAGGCATCAGAAAAATTAGGAAAATAGAGAAACATAAAAAAAAGAAGAAAAAGAAAGAATTAGTATTAGTATAAGTACTTCACATTCATGATCTGACCAAATGCCCAAAATATCTAAACAATTTCCTATTAAAATCTTAAATACAATTTCCTTAATATCATATTCTAAAGGGGGCCGGGGGGCTCATTATTTCCAACATAAACCTAACCCATTTCCTGATTAGGTTGGGAATTTAAGGTAACTAGAGGTTGGATTGGGTTTTATCGCCCAATACTCGATTGTGTTAGTAAAATTATGTTGGAAATAAAAATTGTGGGGGGGGGGGGGAGAAGAAGGTCTCTAAATTCATAAAAATAGGTATGTCCGGTAATGATTCTCAATTTTATATGGTCGTGCGTATATACGTTCTAATATCTTCTTCTAGATGCTGTTTCACAAAATGCGTGAATTACTCGACGTCTCAGTTTCCGTATCCGCTTTTAAGAATACACTATGTAGTTAGAAATGTACGAAGATTTTACGTTAGAATTCCTTAATTCCAAGACGGTAGAAGGTGGTACTATAATCTCTGTACCAAAACTTCCGTCATTAACTATCAATTCTTCCGGAGGAGGAGGTAAACTCAATTCTGACACTGAATGTGCATCCTCATTTCTGTTCGAAGTGGTGAACTTTTCTGGGGTCACTTCAGGCTCTTGATCTCTTTCTTCAATCCTCTCGTTACATTTATTCTCAAAACTCTTCATCTGCAGTGGCGTATCATCACCAATTTTTTTCATTAAACTTTTCATAACTCTATAGAGCAAAATTAGACTTACAATTGCAATAACGGTTTGCACAATGTCTAAAAAGTAGCTCAATTCTTGCAAAGAAAATTCCGTAGACGCACTACATTTTCTACAAAACCATATAAAATTGAAAATCCCATGTTCTCTTAGCAAATAAATAAGTAGAAGAGTTATGATGATATTCCAAATAATAATAATTCCTGGTATAAAATATTCATGCTTATAGATAGGCATCTTAATGGGCGTCTGGTCAATTATCGTAAATGCTGATATATTCATATGTCGGATCGAAGAACTCCAAACATCGTTAAGTAAAGATGAAACATTAAAAAATTCATTCCCTTTATACGTAGATCGTAATAGCATCAGATCATTAGAGACTAGCTGGCTCGGAAAAAGATGTAAAAATACAGGTTCTGTAAGATCATTGTCGAGACACGGAAAATCCGATCTGACGAAAAGATTTCTCTCCACAATTAATTTAGTATTGCATGGTATTCGAATTTTAAGGGCTCCGTATAATCTGGCTTCTTCTGGAACTCGAATGGTAGACACATTTTCTCTAGTCTTCAAAGTTAGAAATTCTGGTGGGTGTATTAAAACAAACTCATGCGATCCAATGTCTATAATCTGTGCCTCTTTCGAATCATAGCACGTATGGTCACAGTTGTGTAATATTTCCCTGACTGTACTGGCAACGAAAGCTGCGTGAGCACAATTTATTAAACGAGAACGTGTCACAGTGTGTGTAGGTATCTTACATAACTTTGATTGGCTATAATGACAAGCAAGTAGGCTTGTTCCTGTTATTGGTATAAGATCTTTTTTATCTTGAACTACCATAACTAAAGGCTGGATATCAACGGTACAAGTTTGGTTGTATACAGCAAACGGAAGTGGCTGCACATCATATAACTCAAACGAAGGCTGTATTTCAACGATCGGAATTTTCATCTGTAGATAAATGTACGTGTCGGTGATTGAACAAGTCAAAACATTAATAGAATAATACATCTCCAATAACGACTTATCTATGGCTAACTTATATCCATTTTTCAAAATGATATTCTCAAATTCAGATAAATGTGCGTGCAACACTTTATAAGGAATTATATTAGGGTTCAGCCTAGCATCTGTACACATCTGAATTGTCAGATCATATTTAAAAATTTGTAGAAACTGTACAAACTGCGTTGAAATCGAATAAAATTCTTGAATGAACGAAATGACCTCTTTATGTACTCGATTTGCAAGCTTATTAAGATGATCTCCCAGATCATGTTCTTGATCCAATATTTTTGCCGAAAAGTTTCTAATTTTATGAAAATTATCCTGTATCTGATCTTGAAAACTTAAAAATTCTGAAGTTGTGTTCTGAATATATAAATTGTTTTTCAACAATTGTTTTTGTAAACCCAGTACTGTCTGTTCCAAATGAAATTCCTTCTTATTTATCGAATCAATAGAAGAACTGTCAGCTACGTCACAACACCAATTCAATGCTTTCCCAATGAACCCTAACAGTGCACGTGGAGATCTGGTTGCCGCTGTCAATCATCAGTTCTACGACTTTCCCGTTCATTAAAGCTGACACATGAGGCAATTCGTTAAAGGACACTATAGGGACTATAACGGAACCTTGAGTAGATTCGTCCCGACCATCTACTCTGTCTGCGTGTTTAAAGAAGGCATACGACAATATCTCGCAATATGATTCGGTAATTTGCATTTGTAACATATAATTTGGCCTCTATCCGGAGTCGAACCCTGACCTGGCGAAGAATTACTATTACTTGAGGACGCAAAATCACTGCTGGACTTTTTATTAGTATCAGCATTATTATTCTGACTTCTGTTGTTTTGATTACCGTTCCGTTTTCCTTGGTAATCCTGACCTACATTTTTCGGCTGATTAAACTGCTTTTTCCTATATTGAAAATCATCGCTTCTTTCACAATTTGTTGAAGGAGCTAAGGCTGAAATCTGCAGCGTCAACTTTGACAGTTGTTGCTGTATGTCAGTCAACGGGTCGATTACCGGTTGGTTCTGTTGAGTCTGCTGGTTTTGCAAGTATGCTGACTGTGTATTATATGGTTGAGCAGTAATCGGACTTTGAACCCTTACTTCAGCATTATTCTGAGTATGAGCATCTATGCTAGCCGGAGAAAATAAAGACGACTGCAAAACAGCAGAATTCTTTTTCAAGAATTTCTCTAATTCCTTACGCTTCAGTAACAATTTAGTCCTTTCCTCGATAATGAGATCGTTCAAAAGGTCACTCACCGTGTTATACTCCTTTCGTACTACAACTTTAAAGTAATCGGGTAAAAGTCCTTCCACAATAAATTGTAATTGTTTCTTTTCATCGGCAGTCGGGTCTGCGCGTAAAATCAAATCCTGCTTCGCATAAACGTACTCTAGAACGGATTCTGATTCATTCTGTTCACGGGCTCGCATCTGAGCTTCAGATAATTGTGGCACCAAATTGTCCTTAAAAGCGTTTATAAAAGCTTGCTTGAACTGGTCGTAAGTCATTTGGGCAAATTCTGGCTTTCTTTCTATGCCAGCAAACCAGTTTTCAGCGGGGCCACGGAGTAGGCTCCCCAGCACCAATTTTCGTCTCATACCATCCCATGAATTAATGCTAGCGATGGTCTCATAGCGTCTGATGTACGTGTTTACATCGTCACCCAACCGGGCATAAAAAGGCTCCGGTTTCACAATCGTGCCGTGCATGGACGGAGGTGGATCGTTTCCTCCTGTAGCCATATTGCTAGAACTAGAACCACGAACAGTTACGTCTAAAGAATCAGGAGAAATATCCGAAAATGATTCCGAAAATTCTAGCTTCTTTTTAAGTTGCTCTAAATAATTACGTGTAAATTTAGTCGATTTAGGAGACGAACAGGCCGCGGGATCGAAATAGACAGTATCACTTAAGTTAAAAATATCCTCTAAAGGTATCAAAAATTCGTCCGCTAGTCTTCGCAACATATAACACGGGTAATAAAACTATTGGGCACAAGTCAAGACCTTAAATATGCTATACCTACACTAAAAACTAAATACAACACATAAAACATACACAAGAGGTATTGGGGCTCCACCACTCTCCAAAAAGGAGAGAAAAAGAAAGGTAATTATAGAATAGCATAAGAAAGATTGCTCAAAAAATAAAAAAACAAAAGAGAACAAAACTAGTTTCATAGAGGGTTGGTGGCGGGGAAGTTGGAGGTGATTCTAAAAAGCCTAAAAAATGAAGAGAAAACAGTTTAGAAGTTTGAAAGACAACTAGCATTGATCACCTTCTTACGCTGATGCGAGAAAAAAGATCAGCATCTCCATCATCTTACGCTTGTGCATTCGGTAGGAATGCTTTCGTCGTCGTTTTGAAGAAAGAAAGGAAACTATTATCGTTAACTTGGGAAATATAGCTCACTGGTAGAATTGAGAGGTAACTGAGAAGACGACGAGCGTTTTAGTTTATAGGGCATGTGGGTAGAAATAAATAAAAACAAATATTTAAAAAAAAAGAGAGTCGAGAGTTTGTTTAGGAAGAAAGAAAAGGAAGGTTGTTTGGGCGTTTAGGACCTTGGATGTGTATTCCGTACCTCCGTTCCTGGTCGTCGACTGGTGGTCTCCATGTCTCGGCTTCTGTGTCGAATTGGCGAGGAACTTGGTATAGGTCTCTCCTGTCGTTGCTCACACTCGCTCCTCGTGAACTTTACCGCTCCTCGTGTACTTCACCGCTTCTCGAGTGCTACTCTCCTCTTCCGGGTCCTGGGACGTTTTTATATGAAACAAAGTAGGAAGATGGCCGACGAAATTACGGAAAAACATCCAAAGTACGCACGTGTAGGATTCAGGAAAGTGCAAGGTAAATGGAATTCTCGACTTATTTAATAATTTGTCAACAGTTACAGAACGCTTTGGTTACATCAGATTACATAAGTTACATAAATTTACCAAGAATGAAGAATGAGGAATCGTCTACTAAAGAGAATTTTGAAATGTTTGCTGACTGTCTTATTATTCCAAGTTGTGTCTGTCTCTCATCATCCACAGAAAATAAAAAAGAAAAAAAAGTAAAAAAAAAATAATAATAATAAAAAATAAAATCGTTTTTAAATCTTGATTTGTTTATATACTGAATATTAAAAATATTAGGGAAATCCAATATCTCTACAGTAGCTATAAACGCATTCAATAAGTTGTTCAGCATGCATTTCTGTGGAGTTCTGTTCAGTATTCCTATCTGCCAATCACGCTTGTTTGTAAGAGTAATATTTTACAAACCTAACCTTTCGATAGAGCACAATAGCAAATGAATAAAAGGGAAGGAATTCTTGCTCTTGTGAACGTTGGATACCACCATGTGCAATAAAACTGTCGCGTCTCCTTGAAGTGATATTTTATCGAAAATAACTATTTTCCCTTTATATATCCGAAGTTCTTGAGGGTTTCAAAATGAGGAAACGTTACTGACAAACAAGGACGCATTTAGGGGTGGATACAGGGGGTCCGGACCCCCTCTGAAATCCCAACTTTTCTGTAAATTTAGCCTAATTTTTGGGATTATCTTTTAAAATTTTATTATAATTTATCCTAATATTGAAGTCGGGCCCCTTCCGAAATAAATTACTGTATACGTGCCTGCTGACAATTTTCAATATATTCGTTAAATAATAAAGTAAAATAATTAAATTAGGAGCAAAAAGCTTCAACACGGGCTAACTTTTGTCCACTGCCAATATTGTAAGAAGGGATATTAAAAGCAAAAACTGCTAGTCAATGCTGAACCTTGAAACTTCACCCCGAACAGCAAGCCTATTATTGAGAACTACATATGAAACATTTTATCAAAACTTATCTAGCTTTTATCTGGCATGAAATTATTATATACACTAAAATGCACTATCCTAAAATGTGTATCTAAACATTGCCCTACGTATCGACGAAGCAATGAAAATTTTTTATCGAAATATTTGGGCAGGAACTCTAACAGCCAGCCATTTTATTTAAATCGTAATAAACCCTGTAACCGTGCGTTAAAGTGAAGACAAAGCTTGGTCCATTGGTAATGTGTTGGAAGAATGAAAACTCAATGTTCGTAGGTTCGAATTTATCCACTCACCAGAACATTTTATTCTTATGTGTAACGATGAAATAAGAAAGAAAAAATGTATAACCGTTAAGACAAAACTTCAACCAAGTCTGAAGAGAACAATACTAAAATAGTAACACAATGACGTCAACCAAGAAATATTTCATGTAGCGTTTGGACGAAATTACAACTGTCAACAAGTAAAAACAGGCTGATAGGCGTAATGTAGTCTAGACTTCTGAATGCATTTACTTCCTCAAAACTTCCGTCTCGTCATTGGTATGCCGTTAGTCATGGTAAAACCTTTCAATTGGAAGTGAAATGACAAACTAAAACAGTTTTAAATCAATAAATGTCTATGTGTAAAAGTAGGTGTCTCTTATCTGTAGTTCTGAGTTCCTTTTACTTTGAAGTGACAAATGAGAGAAGAAAGTATGGTGATCGAAAAAAAAAATCAAATTTGAGATTTCAACGAATTTACACGTATTATAGCCCCTAATACCGAAAAAGTTATTTTTTGATACATGTCCATCTGTTCGTCCGTCCGTTCGCTACAATTTTCTGTGCACTCGCCTAGAGGCCAACCGTTCAACTTATCTGCACCAAATTTTAGTTTAATATTTTCATAGTATTTCCTATAGTTTCTTTTATTTCCCTCCTACTCCCAAAACAAGTGTAGTTTCCTGTACGATGAAAATAGAAAAAATATATTTTCTAATAACTGCTCTAACGATCTTGTTTTCTTTCTTTTTTTATAAATCAATATTTAATTAGCAACCCTATTTTGTGGTATAAGGCATTTATCTGAGAAAAATCTGCAAGGGGTAGTTTATACTTAGGGGTGAGTTTTTTCTCAGTGATTTTCTCAAAATGGACTCAAGTGTTTTCGTTCATATTTCATAAATAAATATTTCATTAATAACTTAACAATATGGCATAAATAACTCGATTGTCCTAAAAAATGCGAGGGGTAGTTTATTCTTGGTGGAGTGTGTTGTCTGGGTGATTTTCTCAAAAATGACTCAAAAGAGTTTATTCGTATTTCAAAAATACATATTTCGTTAATAACCGAACAATATGGCAAAACTCGTTTGTCCTGAAAAAAATGTACGAGGGGTAGTTTACTCTTGGGGGTGTTTTTCCTCCACGGTTTTCTCTAAAATGAATCAAGCAATTTTGTTCGTACTCAGAAATAAATATTTCATTAAAAACCTAATAATATGGAATAACTCGCTTGCCCTGAAAGAATCCTCAAGAGATAGTTTATTCGGGGAGTTATTTTTCCCTCACGATTTTCTCAAAACTTACGTGGACAATTTTATTGATAATTCATAAATAAATATTTCATTAATAACCCTATATTTTAGTATAAATCATTTCTATGAAAAACAATTACGACGGATAGATTATTTTGGGGGTCAAGGTTTTTCCCAACAATTTTCTCGAACGACAGGCGATTTTGTTCAAATTTCGCAAATAAATATTTCATTAATAAGCAAAAATATATCTTAACTCATTGTTCGAAACAATTCAAAAGAGGTAGGTTACTTCTGACGTGTTCTTTTTGAACGACTTTCTCGAAAATGACTCATATTTCATTTTTTGATTTTTTGATTTTTTCATATTTCATAAACAATTATTACATTAATTGCTCTATTATATGTCTAATGAAAATGTGCTCAAAGTGTGAGTTAGTTTTGTAGTGTGGATTTTCTTCAATCGAAGTTTTTTATTCGATAATCTGACATTCGATGTATTTGAATAATATATTTTTTTTTCGTATTATCCAAATACACACTTCAGTAACAACTGCGGCCTAACACAGTTAAGAAATTGAATTGAAAAAGTTTAGTGCGGTGGCCCTGTAATTGAATATTTTTTGGTAAACACCCTAGCTTTTTGTGGTAAACTCAGGCTTTTCTTTTTCGAGCGACAAAAGAGAGAATAAAATATGGTGATTGTGAAAATAGTATATCAAATTCAGATTTCAACGGATTTACATACTTCATGGCGTCTACATACCGGAAATGTGATTTTTCGATACCCGTCCTTCCGGTCCGTCCGTTCGGTACACTTTTCTGTGCACTCGCCTAGAGGCCATACCGTTCAACGTATCTACACCAAATTTTAAACTTAGGGTTTACATAGTATTCCTACAGGAGATTTTCCCATTTTTTTCCTACCGCCTAAAATAAGTGTAGTTTACTAACAGCCGAAAATCGAAAAAAGCTATTTTCTCCAAAATGGTTTTAACAATTTTGTTTATTTTTCATTAATCAATATTTAATTAACAACCCTATATTGCAGTATCATATATTTCTCTTAGAAAAATTTACGAGGGGTAGTTTATTCTTGGAGGTGACTTTTTCTCGACGATGTTCTCAGAAAGGGCACTGTCAAATTTTGTACACACTTCATAAACAAATATTTAACCTTGCAGCATGGTATAAGTCAATTGACCTGTAGTAGCTTATTCTTGGAGTTGAATTTATTTCCAGTGAGTTTCTCAAACACGACCAGTTGGCAACCCTGTATCTCGACAACGAAGCTGAACTCGAAAACTGCAAGAGGGCTATTTGTCTCCTTTTGATGTCACGAATCATCTCCCGAAGTTTGTGGACATCTTTCAGGTTCACCCTTAATGAAGCTTCTTTTCGAAAAGTTAACTATTAACATTAGACATTGTTTATTTTTTTAAAAAAATCACAAATGCCGTTATTAATTTTAAGGCAGAGAGCTACTTTTGAGAGAATAGATCTTTAAAAATAATTTTAAAACTTAGACTTTTGTTTTCGAGACATTCCAGACAAGACGAGACATTTTAAAAGCTATCTCGTTTCCAAAACATTTGTTACGTCTTCTTTTGGATGTCACAAAGCGCGTCTCGTCTCTTTCTCGAGACACGTCTTATCTCGTGCGCATTCGTTAACACTTGGGAAGGATTATCTATCTACTCAAAGCATTGTTTTTATAATGGTTGCATATTTATGATAATTGTCGTCAACATAAATTACAGTTCTTTCAGTTGAATTAATTGTTTATTATTATTATTGAAATTAAAATTAAATGGAATATCTAGTTTAACGTTGCACGATTATGCACCTACGCTAAGGGAGAATGATGATGAATGAAATGATGAAATGAAGAAAGTGGGAGAAAAATGGAAAATTCCAAGAAAACACATACCCATGCACACGGTATTTGTCTACCTCAAATTTCACTTGGCGCGAAGTGGAGTCGAGCCACGGACCCCATGAATGCTCTATTATTATTATTATTATTATTATTATTATTATTATTATTATTATTATTATTATTATTATTATTATTATTATTATTATTATTATTAATATTAATATAATAATAATAATAATAATAATAATAATAATAATAATAATAATAATAATAATAATAATAATAATAATAATAATAATAATAATAATAATAATAATAATAATAATTGAAGTGAGCTTAACGAGTTTCAACCGTCCGACTCAACCAATGTTTGGGTGCCTCTTCGTTCGTCTACTCCATGACAACTTTTCATAAAAGACATTTCCTTTTAATGAAACTAGTAAGTGCCTTTTAGCTTTGAGAAGTAACTATGCTTGGAATTTGAAATCTGCAAAATATAAGAGGTAAAATTAACCAAATGGTGCAAGTTTACACTAATGTATACAAAACAATTTTGCAATACCAATTACGTGAATCTTGTCCCATAAAGAAGCCGAAACCCCTACACCAAAGAGCCCTCCGAGATTTGATAATTGTCCACAAGGACTGAAATTGTCATTTGAAGCCAAGACTTTAATATGAACCCAATAATTTCTTTAAAATAGACGAAAAATTCGAAAGTTATAAGCATTTTCATATTTTTGCCTTTTCCCATAATGGAGCCGTAGCACAAAATACTGATGAGCCCCCCCGACTCCAGGATTTGATCATTCTCCATCGGACTGAAATTGCCATTTGGAACCAACACTTTAATACAAAGCCCAACAATTCTTTAAAATAGATGAAAAATTCGAACGTTAAAAACATTTTAATATTTTTGCCTTTTCTCATAAGGGGCCCGTATTAACCTACACTGAAGAGCCCCTCGAGATTTGATCCTTGACCACTGGGACTGAAATTTTCATTTGAAACCAAAACTTTAATATGAAGCCAAAAATTAAACTTTTACATCAATTTAAACTGACTGGGTTTCAGTTCACCCCACTATTATGTTTAGTTTAGTTAAGTGGTAATTTGTGACAGCTTCACATCATCAAAAGAATCTTTCACTACCCCACTCCCAGAAGTGTGTGCTGGATCCGCCACTGGATTCAATAGACATTTTTCCTATTCTTTTTATCACCTTGTTGGGGCTCCCTCGTACAAATAAAGAAGCGGTAATATTACAATCAAGGGGCGCTATATATTAGGTATTTCTTAAGTTACCTACCCCTAACCGCACAGGGCCATCTTTGGTAGAATAAAAAAATGCTACGTGATATTCCAATCATGAAAGGGGAGAGGATGCTGTAAATATATTTCTTATTCATTTTGTCTACCCTGCTTATGAGAAATTACTTTCTGTTGGAAGGGTACTGAAATGAGAGGGGCAAAATAAAACGCCGTACCCCCTCCTACATGGTTGTTCAAATAATTACTAAAGAAAGCACTTTAGACTAAGATATCTAAGATTTAAACTAAGAAACTAAGATATCCTTACATTATGTAAGGATGGCATATTCAGGATTATTATTATTATTATTATTATTATTATTATTATTATTATTATTATTATTATTATTATTATTATTATTATTATTATTATATGAATGTTTTTGGAGCACCGAAATTTTGTGAGACGAACAATGGAATGTAGAGGTTTAAGATGGGTGGTCATAGGGAGGAAAAACCAGAATTTTTTTCTGTCTGACTCTCTAACGTGAAGATTATGTGCTGATGGCAAGAAGTATCATCATTCTACAATAGGTAGCTTTTACGTAGAATATCAATTACTTGAGTTTTCCTCCTTCGAGCTACTTATCTCATGTGGTAAATTCAAAACAATTTCAATTTAATACAAATACATTGTAAAACTTTTCCGTAATTAAACATCTAGGGAAAATTAAACATTTAATAGGGAAATCTGTTATCAAAATATCCAAACAAGTCGATAGAAGACTATCTAGTGAGAAATATTGTGAAACTTTATCAGTGGCGTGGTGTGACACTTTCACAATTGTTACCGGTTGTTGATATTACAAGTATCTCTAGTTTTTCAATATCAGAAAATCTAGTACATTTTTTTCTTTAAGCGTATCAATCATTTCAGACTATAGACATTGGCAATGATTTTTAAGGAGGGGGGAGTCAAATCTCACTTCATTTACCTTGATCTTTTTGAAAAGTGTGGCTCTTCAGGTTCTTCAATTATTTACTAAATATAATCGAAACCGTCTCTCAATGATCTTAGATATTCTTCAGTCATCTTTTTTTTTTCTGCAAAAACTTACATCATGAATTTCTTTCTCTAAGATATTGAACAAGATTTCTTATCTTGATCCTATAACATAAAACAGTTCAAGTAAAAAATTGAAGTCAAAACTTTAAAGGGTTTGGTAGAATTTTGTTGCACTAACTCTGGTTTGAGAATCTCATTCGTCGATGTTTTTGTCATGGATTTAGAGTTCTAACAGTTCATCTTTAAAGCTATACAGCACATCATTTATCCTACTTTTATAGTTCCACCTTGTGTTTGAGGCTGTTGGGATACTTTTGTTGTTTACACAGGCCGGTAGCCAGCCCAAAAATGTAGGGGGTGCTGAAGTTAGGGGGGCCTATCTAACCTTATTATAGTTCATCACTCTATTATAGTTCATTTCCAAGCCAACCGTGAAAATTTTAGAGGGGGTAGCAAAAATCTACGGGGACCGGCTCCCCTAACCCCCCCCCTGGATACTGGCTCACCGAAGCTCCATCGTATGTTTGAGCAACAAGTTTTCCGTATTGAAAACGAGTCAGACTGTCAAACACAATTTGGGACAGTCAAACTACGGTATGATGAAGACAATTGCACCGTTCTCTTTCAACACATCAAACTGCATCAAAGTGCAAATTCAACTATTCAACTATTGCTAACTCACAGTATGCAATTAAATTATAAAATTCATAGTTCACGTTAGATAACTTACTACGAAACTAATGTTACAGTGTGAACGTAATTAATATTGTTTGACTTTTTTTTTTAAGTTTAGTATCTGAAAACAAAACAATGAAACTATTTTCTTCTCTTCTTTTTTTTTTCCTGCCTGTTTAGTGATCGACATTGGAACTCCTTGGTCTGAAGCAACGACACCATTCCTTCGCGTTAAGCAGCGCAACGCTGCACTCGCTTCCCCTCACTTCCGCTTTGTTCCGAACTAAAGGTGAATTTTAGAATAGTAGGTTAGAGGCTAAAGCTGGAAATTTGCTGAATCGAAAATACTAAATTAAAAACAAAATATTTCCAACTTAATTAGCATAAATCCTAAATAATAATAAATATTCGAATTAGAAGGAGCGCCGGGAAACATCTTTACTTCTCTCTAATTATCATTACTATGAAATTGTATACTGTTAAGACAATGAAAGAACTTTACGAATACGGAAATTACAACTATGTTTCCATACTTGGATTAGGAAGCAAACGAAACAGTATAGTTGAATCACACTGCCAGCTCGATCCTCTATACCGAGAGGAGAGCGAGTAGAATAAACATGCTGATATTCTAGATTCTCCTTGTTTTGACAGGGAATGTTCCTATTTTTTCCTGTTCCATTCAGCCGAACGGTAACATAAGGGCCATTCCAGACATCCAAGTACGAGCGCGCAGGATGCTTCTGGCTGGCACGCTGAAAGGTGCTTCTGAAGTGAATGACCGGTATCGGGGTTCGCGTTACCTCTGAAATCTACGGTATCAACAATAGTATGTTCCTATTTGACGCTGGCAGTGTAAATGCGGCATAGGCCGTCGAAACTTTTTTTTTTAAAAAAAAAGAAAGAAAGAAAAGGAAAATATGTAAACATCTTCCCACGTTGATGATGAAATTTAGAGACATATGAAAACAACGAAAACTTTCATATTTTTACCGTTACCGCCGGTAACAGCGGTAATATGCACTACACGTCCCTGAACTTTATAAAATTCTCCAAATTAGGATTAACATTTACTGGGAAACAACGCGCCAGCGAGCATTACGTATAGTGAGCAGTGAGCACAGGGGAAAATTATTACTAAACTTTTTGCAAACAAAATTAGGGATGCTAATGCAAGTGCGGCAACGACATTTTTTCTTTTTTTGGTATCGTCATGAATTTTACACATATGTTACAATTTGATTCTTTCCCACATAAAAAAATAAATAAAATAACCATAATAATAAAAATGACAACGTCACTTCCATCTGGATTCGAACCCGCTACCTTTGGCATACAGACTAGTTGCTTTAACTAACTGAGCTATTTGTTTCCTTACGTGAACTGACCCTGTTCTACGGTAAAGACGATTTTTCATTACGGTCGCGCTACCAATTCGTCCTTTTCCATAGACAATTTCCACTATTTGCTCTATCTTTACGTTAATACTTGGCATAGATTCATATATTTGGAGTTTGCAGATAATGCACGAAATAAGACATATTAGAAATATTTCGTTAAAAGTTTCGTTTGTAGATTTTATCCACATTTCTCTCAGTGATATAGATGTCGCTGCTTCGTGTTGAACTGCAGAATTCCCTCGCGCTCTTGAAAATTTCCCACTTTAGCAGAGTTGGTAATTCTCGAGATTTCTGTCGATTTAATGTTTTTTGCTTCTAATTTATTTATTTTAAGCTAATATCTAACACAAATATTAAAAACGGGTTTGTTATTAACCCGTCCTGCTGGGGAAACCTTCCGAAATTTCGAACATATAAAGAAAACAGAGATATTTTCAAAAAATTTCAAAATAAAGAGACGCGTCATTTATTTTGCTCATGGTAGTACCTAACAATTAAAAAACACCAGCTAAATATGGTCGAAAGAGAGGATATTGTGTACCACGTCGACAACACTGGACCGCATATTTCTTTAGCAACAAGTTAGAAATTGGGTAACATTAATAGGACGTTTCACTCACCCGTAATGTGTCATGTACCTGCCACTATCAGATCATTATTTCTTTCTTTCTCTGCTGAATTGTGTTAATTGTATAAGAAGTCTGTACAAAATATGCGTCCTTTCTTTTAAAACCCAAACAATAGAAGTCCTCTAGCGACAGGATTGTAGTGTTGTCAGAATAATCTCAACCATGGAATAAAATTGTGCGTACATGGTTTTATAATACAATATGAATCTTTTCTATTTTGATATCCAAATTCAATACCTTTAATAAGGTCGTATTACCAAATTCTAACTTACGTATACTCAGAATTACTCTTATTATTTTACTTATTGGACTTTAAAATGCAATACGAAAGTTCTCAAGTTTTAATTCAGTTAAGCATCTGCTTACAACGGAAAATGGTATTATATACGGTAATTATAATAGCAAGAACGTATTTTTCCTTTATTCATTTTAACGAAATTTATGATTTTGACATTGTTAAATGTACAAGAAACAAATAAACTGGTCTATGTTTTAAGAAAATCTTGCAGAATAATTTCATATTACGAGTAAAAATATAAGAGATGGTTAATTAGAATTTACGGGTAGCATTCCTTTCAGCAAGAATTCTACATGGAACACTGATCCATGGGTTAGAATGGAACCCGAACAACATAAGCTGCTTTCGAGTATCGAATTTCGATCTCAAGCACTTGAGAGGATAATAATAGAATGAAGATATTTAATACCTGTTTTAACAGTGTCGTTTTACATATACGATTCGTATAATATTGGTGCTTAATCGAATTTGAAATGGAAGTAGTTCATAAAGGAAAAGAGACGAATTGGTGGCTCACACCATCCAACCAGGTAATTTCCCCCTCATGATTCAAGGCTTCTCGTGCCGAGAATGCTTAATCCCTTTTAAGGGTAACTAATCTAATTGGTTCCACATGTTATCGTCGAGTGTGCACACCACAATCTATAAAGACGTCGGTCATGATCTAGTGTGCAGCATATTCAATAGCTCACCGGCATTGACGAGTGATACATGAGCCTGTCCTGGGATAAGATCCTGGGTACATTCTACAGCATGAAATTTCAGGAATGTACATTTTGCATAAATGGTGGTATACTTGAATTGAACTAATGATAACTGATAGAGGTGTCCGTCAGGGTATAGCATGCGACATATCAAACTACTCGTCTTGGAGAGCAGGTCGCGGATTTATGGTTGGTTTCCCTACAGGTCTCGTTATATAGGACAAAATGGCTGAAATATGTTTATACACTAATTATTTGTGTCGTAATGTGAAAATCGTGTTAAATCTACCTAAACGATATTCTAGAGGTCGCTACAAGTAATTTGCTCTATAGATCAACAGGGTAGCTCAATTGTTTTGTCGGACTCCCCTATTTTGGGGTGGGCTGGGTTAGGGTTGTAAGCGGTTTTTTTCCATCACATGACACGTACTTTCTGAACATACATAGGTTGACCCGCAGATTCTATGTTCAGAACCGTGTGCATCCTGTGTCAGAGCAGCACGTGCAAGATTTCTCCAGTTAGCAACTACCAAGGCACGTCATGACGAAGTCGATGATAATGATCTTGACCAAGACCTCATTCTAAACGCGTGAATTCAGAGTCGGAAGAGGTCAGAAGCGAAAGGGCTTGGCAGATACAAAAGGCACGGAAGAAGACAAAGAACAGTTAAATTATACAAAATATGTTGCATATTCAATTTTAACGTTGCGTACTAGCTAATGCTCTCGCTTTCGATGCGAGCGGTCCCGAGTTCGATTGCCGGTGGGTGCACTCGATCGAAAAAGTGTAAACCGTTTTTTCACGCCAGCCACCCTGAATGAGGTTTTCCTCATTCACACCAGGAAAATGCCGAGGTGGTACCTAACTTATAGGTCCCAGGACACTTCCTTCCTTCCCCAGTCCTTTGTTCCTTCCCTCTCCCCGAATAGTGTGATCGCTGAGGGACGTCATCTCTCAAACGTAATGAGCTAAATGGAATTAGGTGCCGAAAGCCCAGAAATCTAAATCCTACATCCATGCAATTTTAAAGTTATATATTACTATACTTCGTTATGTAATAAAGTGGGGGAGTGATAGAGGTAAAGAGGGCAGAATATCGTACAGATTCTGGCAACTTCTACCTTTTATAGTTTTGTCTTGGTTTTGATACTTCCAAATAGGAAAAGATGATATGTTGGAACACCGTTTCCGTGCTGATGATTTAGTCAATAGAATATACAACATATTGGTTTTAGAAACGTAGTATGAAGTATTAAGAATAAGAAAGATATTAGGAAAGGTGAATTAGGATAAAAAGCTATGTATTAAAATGCTAGAAAAGTTTATATGTTTATGAACGTTTATATCTTTGCCTCCAATCCTTTCGACAATGAGATGTTTCATGATCAAATGACAATCAAAAACGAAGAATAAAAATTTCTCCAGGCTAAGATTAATCCTTATTCTTTGGAGTGTTTTATCAAATGAAGAACATATATCACTTACATTGTAATTAATTGTGTATATAATGTATTTGCACAATACATACTACATGGAAGAAGAAAGAAAACTGTGAACATACATGAAATAGAAACTCCAACCGGAAGGAGGCTCAATCTTGCAAACGGTGCGCGATATTGAAAAAATATGAAAAATATCTCAACTTTATCGTACAACTTTCAAGTTTTATCAAGACGTCTTTCACGTTGTCTGTAAAACGATATGTACTGATGTTGTGAGAAATGACAAGGAGATTCATGCTTATATATGAATAATGCGCTGTGTATTGAGGGTAGGTTTAGGCAATATTAATTCAAAAGAAGCGATTATATATTCTGTAAGTCTGAAGTGATTACTAAGTGGCTGCATTTAGTTTTATAGAACAAATCCCATGGCTCGATTCACATAGGGGCACATATATAGTTTCTATGTTCAATTGTAGGCCCACGTCTTGATGATGAAAATAAATGATCAAATAAATGATTCAATTGCTTTAGAAATTATTCGAATCACTGTATACTTCAATTAAAATACATCATGAAAACATTATCACGTATCTATTATATAAGTTAATAAATATCAACAAATGTACGAGAACAAGATATAGTTAGTCTGGCGTTGTTATTTAGTTGTTATATTAGTTTGAAATCACATTATTTGTGAATAAATATATATATTAGAAAATTTAAAACCAAATGGTTTCTGCACCTGCTTTACATTCAAACGCACGGTAATAGTTTCAGCAGCGTACGAAATGCCAATCGTTTTTTTTGTAAAGCTGCAATTTTACTTTCAAGTATGTTGGATTCTTTGTGATGAGTAAAATATTCAAAATAAAGTTCAATATTATTATGTAAGACATATACTGGTGTTCGTGCCATGAAAAACTAGTTCGTTTGTTTCTACTGTCTCCAATGATTCAGTGTCGGAGATATCTTGACAAAACAAGACTGAAAGGCTTAAAATATCTCCACGTAGAAAAAATGGTATTTAAAAATGAAGATGAGGAAAATGAAAGTACTTTATACAGTTAATAAGGCAGGTTGATTTCGGGTTAAGTTTAGAGAAGACCCTCAGTTTTTTTTATAAAACTTAGGAAACTTTACAAGAAAAATGAGGGAAGAAATGATGATTTGGAGTTCTTATGTGAAGTTTCGATTTGTAAATTTGTCAGTAAAGTTATGTTTAAAACGATAAAATATACGTAGAAGTGATTACTATTTGCAAGACGCAGAAAGGTTTCGATGATTCAGTAGCATGGTTGTCGTAAAGGATGGCGAATAGGTGCGTTGAATGTGATATTTCCACGTTGAGTTTTACAGAATTATGAAAGAATAACGAAGAGAATCTATGAAATTTTAATGAGAACTACGGATTACTGAATTTAAGTTATAATTGAAGCTTCTATGAGAACCGGTTCTAGTCACTGTTCTAGTCTAACCAAAGTTTTAATGGCTAATCTAAACTAACCTAACCAAACCTAACCAAACCTAACCTAACCTAACAATTTTTAATGTTTGAAATGCTTGTTTGGGGGTTTGAAACTGGAGGGGCACCTATAAACTTATATCTATGTTACTTCCCATTATCACAAAGCGATAACACTTAATTATAACACCCCCGAATGTAATCTTCCCCTTGCAAATTTACCAGCCACAATAGATTGTAAGAAATTTAATATGCTAACTTAGTTCACTCACGAGTTATTTACTAAAACATAGTTTCACTACTCATTTGTTTAATTATTAAACAATACTTTCGTATATTACAGGAATTTTTCTGGCAATGAACAGGCAAGCAATCAACATCCAGCTTATACACCTTTTATCTTTTGTATGCAATGCGATAATGATGAAATTACATGAGTTGCAGTACGCTGAGAACACAAAAGTATTTCAAATACCATTTACTGAAGATAGTATCAAGTCTAAGTGTATACTATTGTATGAGGATAA
Organism: Thermobia domestica; assembly: GCF_964235325.1. Classification (NCBI taxonomy): domain Eukaryota; kingdom Metazoa; phylum Arthropoda; class Insecta; order Zygentoma; family Lepismatidae; genus Thermobia; species Thermobia domestica. The sequence continues at coordinate 241,616,268 of NC_137463.1, read as the reverse complement.
ATACAATAATAACGAAGAAATTTATTCTATAATAAATATATTTAAGAATTCAGTTTCTTCACGGTATGTAATAAACAGAATGTTCCTTCATAAAAGTGAGGAAAAGAAGTTACTGCTTGAGTCGATGGATCAAAGTTGCAATCTTATATTAGTTGCAACATCAAATATATGTGAAACTTTTAACACTTTCTACGAAATCAGCCAAAGGGCAACTCAAAGAAAAGTGAAGAAATTTCTAATTCTAATAAGAGAAAATGAAATATCACTGGAGAATTATACAAAGTGTAAGGTGATGCGTTTCTTTCCTTTCACTTACATTTTAATATTACCCTACAAGAAACAAGCTTTTAATTACTCAGGCATTATTTTGTTAACTCATGTTCTGACTAATGACTTAAACCCGGAAAGATTAGAGCAAATAGATATATCGAAATTGAACTCTTTGAACTTGGAAACAGATGATAGTGTAAATTTGAATGGTATATCAATAGACTTAACCATCTATCATTATCCACCATGGACAATAGTGTATGAAAATACTTATGATGGAATAGAATACAGAATATTGTACCATATCTCCAGAAAGTTCAATTTTACATGGAAAGTTGATGTTACTGACACATGGGGCTCCCATACAGATAATGAAACTACGGACAGTGTTTTTGGTAGACTTAAAAGTTCAAATTATCATGTTGGTATACCATCAGCATACTTAACTTTGGATCGTTATGCGCTCTATCAGTATTCCACTGTTCGTGGCCAGTGTGATACGAAGTTCCTAACTCCTCGTTTGAAGAACAAAAACTACTTGTGGTCTATATTAAGTCCCTTTTCACTTGAGGTATGGCTGGCGTGTATGGGATTCGCTTTGTTTAATTCTATTATCCTATACATATTTTCAATTGTATGTAATTCTGTACTGAAACTACGTAAGACAAATCCATATCTCAAGTATTCCTACTGTATTCTATATACTGTGTCCATAAGTATCGGATTTCCTACTCCAAACGAGGGACAGGGAGGGTTAAGGCATTTAATAATTTGGATGTTTATTACGTCAACTCTAATTATAACAGCATATAACTGCAACCTTGTATCGCATCTTACTTTACCTAAATTTGGAGACCCAATCGATACATTACAACAACTTTTAGAATCTGGACTAAAATGGGGCAGTGATTACAACCTCTTTGACACTGCACTTGCAATGTCGTCTAATCATGCCGTTAAACAGATTTTGAAACGACGACTATTGACACAGAATTCAGAGCAATTGAACAGTTTAATAGCACAAGATAAGCTAGCAATTCCAATAGAATATGAGGTTTTTGGGTTTATGACGGGTGCGGAATTCATAGAAGGAAGCAATTTGGAAAGATTACATTTGATGAATGAAAATGTACTTACTGCCTATTTAGCTTTACTTTCTAACAAAAATTCCCCTCTTGTTGACCTCTTTAATCCATATATAACACGTATAATAGAGTCAGGCATACTTGAACACTGGATTAAAGAATTTGATAAAGTGTTTGTTAAAGGCCTTGGACGTAAGCAAGAAGAATCTATTCGTTCTTTACGGGTCGGTGACAACTTGGGAATATTTGTTATATTATCAATTGGTATCATCATATCTCTTATTGCTTTTCTCATAGAAGGAATAGTATATGTCGTAAGGAAATTAAGAAAAAGAGTATCTTAAGATTTCTAAAAGAATAAATTTTGAAGCTATGTTTCATCGCCTTCATATTGAATAGTTCAACAAATGCAGGAAATAAGTAGAGCTACGTTGATAAAATTAGACTTCGCAATTGACTTCCGATCCCAGTATATTATAAAATGGTCTTCTATGAAAACAGCATTTATAGAAATACTTCAATACAACTCTCTTTATTGTAACGTAGAAATTAGGTAGCTCAAGACCGTGCGGCCCAGGACATTATCTCTACAGAGCTTCAGCCAAGCAAGGTAAAATGGCATTTGGAACCCTAATGCTCTAGGCAAGCAGTTACAGAGTTACAAAGTCACCAAGCCACGAAGCAGGCTAAGCAACTAATGTTGGGGTCCTGACAGAGCTCCGAGCAAGCTAAGCCAGGTATAAGGGAAGCCAAGAGTCCCGTAGCAGACTGGAGACTTTTAGGTTGGCTTTCTCCTAGCGCTCGAGGCAAGCAATTTGAGAGGAGACCAATCGGAGACTGGTGCCTGTCCACTGGATGCTTTCCAATATATAGGCCCTCTGATAGGCGGTAGTGCTGCTGCTCTCTTGTCATCATGTGACTTGTAGGTGGTGCTAGTGGTGGATTGTCGGCTTTTTGTACCAATCCAACGTTAGATGTAGTCCTTCAACGTAAATACGTTTGGTTAATGTTTACAAAACAAGAGCAGGTGTAATTGTTTACAAATACTAGCACAAGGTACATTACGATATTCACATATTGTGCATATATAAATGAAAGAAGATCCATTTTCAGTTAAGTGAAAATTAATAAGACAAAGTGATCCATTTAGTATTTTTTTTAAAAAATAAAACAGTTCATTTAAGATACCTAGAATATAACAAGTGGCTCTAACAAGTGGTATCTAACAATAAAAGTGATCATACTAATCGATGATGCGTTATTTATCTTTGCACTTTATTGACATGAGATCAATGTATTGATAAGCGACAGTCTTGAATAGAGAAATGAATTGTATTAGAACGTAATATAAGCTTATAACTTGTAGTAGATTACAATATACTTAAATTACAATATACTTCCACATATTTCCCCTTGTTTATTAAACACTACAATGAAGTAGGAGAATATTTTTTCCAGTTGATTCGCTTCGGATTATACATTATTAATGCAGTATTCTCGGAATTATAGATTTGTTATTCGTTTAGTTTTTACGACGTCAAATATTGCAGCCTACAAGAGTTGGTTCATTGAAAAGTAAAGCTTATTTCTTCTATATAGATCTACTTTTATTATTATTACATAGTTGTATTGCAAAGTTTTAATTTACGTTAATCGGAGAGTCTATAAGTCACAATAGGTACCTGTATACACTATAATTAAGAGTTGGATGGCAAAATGGCATAACTCAGTTTTGAGACATTGTGACATGTTGAGACTTTTATTAAAATCGAAATAGAAAAATATGACAAAATTGGTTCTTTGTGCTGTCATCTTTTTGCTTATGACCTGTTGTTATAATTCTGAGATACGCAACTTTACCATCCAACAGGTTATGATTTGAAGTTCACGGAAATAACTTAATCTCATTTTTTTTTTTTAAAAAAAAGAAGTGAGTTATGCCTCCTTGCCATCTAACTCCACAATTTTCTGGCGTTTTTAAGATAAATGCAGCTCATCGAATGCATAACAAACGGAAGAAACGAGTGGTAGCTCAGTGGCCTCAGAATCATTTGATAAAAGTCAGACTATGTTACGATTTCATACCACGGCATTTGCTAGTGTATTTGTTTCTTGTTATGAAAATGAAGTGAAATAAAATCCATCAGTTTAACGTACCATAATTATGCCCTTTTAGGCTAAGTGAAACAATATTTATGGCAGGTGAATCATGATGAAAAAATGGTGGAACAAAAAAGTGGGAGAAAAGAATTACCGAATTTATATCTTGCCTAAAGAATTCATTTCATGATAATTAATACTGTAATAAATGGTTCACAGTACAGTTCAAAAACTTACATGTAATAAGAACTTGAACAGAGAGCAGAAAACTTGTAAATAATGATAACTAACACTTAATTTTCAAATTTTGAAGAATTTAGTATGTTAAGCTTTGATTTTTTTGACCAGAAATAGAGATACGAGTATAATGGAGTAAGCAAAACTATGGAAAGTGTGAATAGTGATGAGCAGATGCAATACCAAGACCAAGACCCGGGTGATATTGGTCTTGGTCTTGGTCTTGCACATCCAGTCTTGGTCTTGGTCTTGCACTGGAACCTTTGGTCTTGGTCTTGGTCTTGCAATGGAACCTTTGGTCTTGGTCTTGGTCTTGCACATCCAGTCTTGGTCTTGGTCTTGCACTGAAACCTTTAGTCTTGGTCTTGCTGCAAAAGTCTTGCATGTCTTGCTTTTAAAAATTCTTATGCTTTTCATACGTAAAATTTACTCTGGATAAATTCTACAATGCGCCAATTGTAACGGAAATACAATGTATGTTTTTAAATGAAATATAGTTTACCTTCGTGTAAGTATGATGATAGTATACAACATAGGTGATAATTTTTATTCTTTTTTATGGGTCCCCACGCTTCACTACTTTTAAATTATAACTTTCGTAATCTTTTTATGTTTGTTTTTAACAGATTCAGTACTCTTCTGGTTGGAGAGACGCATGAAAGAAAATCATAACGGCACAGACTACTGAAATACCATCAATTGCTACATTATTTCTATACTCTAAAGGCGTCAGATATATTCTTTTAAATTTTCAATTAAGACTAGCTAATTTTTGTATTGAACAAACTTCCAATTAAATATTGAGATTTTATTTTACTGATTCCAATATGTACTCTATGGAACAGAAACATGGACATTACGCAAAATCGGTGAAAATTTGAAAGTTTTCGATAAAAAGAGAGAATTACCTAGATTCAACGGAAAACGAATGAGAAGGTGTTAGAAATAGTAGGAGTAGGGGAGAAAAGAAGAACTTTAGATGTAATTAAGAGGAAGAAAAGGAACTGGTTGGTACATTGGCTGAGGCGGAACTTTATTATAAGGGACATGCTATAGAATATGGTGGAAGGAAAGAGAGGGAGGGGGAAAAGGAGGCTGTAGTTGAAGGAAGATATTAAAACAGAAATTTGCTACATCAAGACGAAGGGACTAGCTGAGGACTACCGTATATCGAATCTTCTGCGTTGTAACAAGTGACCTGCCAATAATGGCAGAATATCTATGATGATGATATGTTGGCAACATTGGTCAAAAAAAGAGAGAGATAAATTAAAATAAGAACGATTATAATCGAACTTCTTAATATTTTAGTATAACTTGAGTAAAAAACGACTCGACTTCTTTTTGTGTAATCACAACTTATACAAATATGTCTTTTGTGTAATCACAACTTATACAAATACTTTGACCTATATTAGAAATACAAAAACACAGCATCAAATTCCAAGTTATTTGGAATAACTGCACAAAACCATTCTCACTTGTGAATATGGATTATTTATTGTTGTATAATATTATATAACTATATCCTCGTGTGCCATATACCTGAGGAGGCTAAAGGTTATATTGATAAACAATTATTCAACGTATAAGCATCCGCCCATGAAACCAAACTTGCATCACATACACAAGTTTTTGACAATGTTATGAAAATGTTATTTCAATATTAATTTTTTGAACACAAATTAAAAATTTCTAACGGATGCTTGATCCTTGGAGCCAAGGCGTTACCCATGTAGTCTGCACCTATACGGAATTACCGATGTTCAATACTACATTTCTGTTTAGTTTTAGAAGAAGAACACCACTAATACGTTTTGAAATGATGTAATATCTAGTTGTACATGCCACGTTTATGCACCGAGGCTAAGAGAGATGGTGATGATGAGAAATGAATGAAATGGCGGAATGAAGAAAGAAAGAGGAAACGGGAAAACCCCGAGGAAATTTACACACACGGTTTCCATCCACCAAAAAAGCTCACATGGTGCAAGCTGGGATCGAACCAGGGACCCCAGCACCAAAGGTGAACGCTCTACTGCTGAGCCGGTACTTGTGGAAGTCTCTTGGTCCTGGTCTTGCAGGCTTGGTCTTGGTCTTGGTCTTGGTCTTGGTCTTGGTCTTGGTCTTGGTCTTGGTCTTGGTCTTGGTCTTGGTCTTGGTCTTGGTCGTGGTCTTGCATTGGGATTCCTGGTCTTGGTCTTGGTCTTGCATGCAAGACTCTTGCAAAAACTGCAAGACCAAGACTCTCGAGCTCATCACTAAGTGTGAATGGACACAAAAACAATCTAATTCTTTCTTACATTCCATCACACACTCAGGTAAGTTCAGCTACCTTTATTTGTGTGTTTAAGTTGCATATGCCAATTGTTTATAGATTAATATTATCGATTATTAAAATTATTTTATGTAGAAGGACAGTCTACACAATCTAAACAGAACCAAGCTTCTTGTCTAGTTATTACATGAGAAAAATGTTGATAGTATGAAATCCTTAAGCAATGACTCAGATTATACTGAGATTTCTTATAATCCCTTATTTGCTATAAACATTCCATGTAATTTGTGATTAAATAGACACACTTCCTGATTTACTTCTTTTCATTAAAGTGTCGATACTTTCGATCAAATAGATATTTGTACAGTGATTTTATAATTGTATCAAGACTTTAGAACTTCTTTCCGCATCTTCGTGCTTCATTTATAAGCATTCAATAAAGTGTAGGGTAATATTTTATTATTTATGTATGCAAGAGTAAGGTACATAGACTGTAGTGAGGTACTTAGTTGCGGAGAAATAGGATATCAACACTATAAATTATTCATATTTTAATGTGATATATGTTTATTTTTGCACAATATCTCGCTCAAAACCCGAATCATTCCTTGCATATGACATTATTTGAACCTAATATAAGAATTTAATTCATCGATGAAGGGGATGACTTTACAATCTGGGGATGATGGTGCAAATCTTATGTCACTGCTATTTCCGATATGACTTTGCTCTTCTAGAACTCTTGACTCTCACTGTGTGGAACATACTTTTATTAGGGAAGGGAAGGAGAGAACTTGCCCCTTATTGCTGAAGTATCAAGTAAGCCAACCTCAAACAGTAGGAATGAGAGGAAAAACTAAAGAAAAAAAAAGATGTGCACATCACACTATATCAAAATCCAATAATTTTTACAATTATTGTATGACTTCGTTTCAAATTATGATTGTGAAGTACTGACGTTAATTGAATTCCTTATATTTAGTTATTTTTCAGTTCAAGGAACTGATGGTTTTGAAGCGTCAGAAATAGTATACGACACATTACAGCAAAAGAAATATTTTTCCAACAAAAGGAACGTGTAACATAAAACATGTATATCATACTTCTAATCAAAAGAATACCCCGACCATCATTTTAATAAATTCATGCCCATTTTTAACTGATTTCGAATCGAGCAGCAGCAGCAGCAGCAACAACAACAACAACAACAAGAAAAGAACCTCAAAGAATTTGCACCATCTATTTGTTCACTAGGGATGCACGCGAGACGCGAGAAGTCTCGTCTCGTCTCGCGTCTCGTCTCGCATTTGCGAGACGAGACACGAGACGAGACTGAAAATTTTATGCGAGACGCGAGACGAGACTAAACCATGCGAGACGAGACTCAGTTAAGTCTCGCACGAGAAGTCTCGCGAGACTTCTCGCAGTCTCGCAACATTTATGAATTACATGTAATTATATATTTAGTGATTTTACATTTATTGAATTTTGTAAGTTGAGCGTTAATACCTCCAGGAACAAAAAAGTGATTTGGGCAGTAGCTATTTTATGAGATTTATTATTATTCAAGGTTGATTTTCAGAATTAAAGCCTTCTTTAGTTTCTAAACATCATTAAAAAAGAAAAGTTTTATAAATTGGAAATTTATTACAACATCGATTTAGGACTTTATTTTGCGACACAAACACACACACGCGGGCGCGCACGAATACATGAACTTCTGTTTTTTGGTCTGAAAAGCGAATAAGACTCCCTATTGCTGCAAAATGTGATATTTCTGTTGTTTTTGTCTTTTTCACATTACTACTAGCGATTTATGTTGGGGGATGGCGGGGAAATCCCCTCTCGTCAAAGTTTATCCCGGGTCCGGCTCGCAGAATTAACATGATATTTTTACATGGAATAAGTATTTTCTTTCTATATATTTATCAAAAACATCCCCCTCTAGTTCGGAAGTTTAATTCAAACACTGGTTTGGTAGGATGGCCCTATAGGTTTGATGCGAGATGGTAGGAATGGCCCTATATTTGTCAGTAATTTTATTTACTAGATTTGGCAACACTATATAAGTTGAAAGCGAAAGTTGATAAAATGCGATAATGCAACATTGCTACAAGCGCGAACGAACCAAAAGAATTGGGTCGTATTGTGTTGTGAGGAGTTCTTTTGTTGCCTACAAGCGCTTTTGGTGGTATAAAAACATCTTTATAATGGAAAATCACCCTTCAAGGAAACGACCAAAACGTGTAAATGTTGATAGTGGCGACGATATTTTAGAAGAGCCAAATATTGCTGGAGACCTCTAAGCTGGAAAACAATGTTGGAACCAGCAACAATTTATGCTAGTTTTGCTGTAAATTATGCTATTAACCCTTTGGGGATCCCATGGTACAATCTGTACCGTACGGGATGTTTCATGGTACATTGCGTTATAACTCTCCTATTTGAGCTTTTTCGTCCGTTTTTTGTTGTTGTTGTTTTTGTTTTTCAAGTCCAAGAGGCATTGTAGAAGACCTTACGTATGGTTTCACACCTTCCTGCGTCGAGACATAGGAGGTGATGACGTCATAATTCTGAAATATATATTTTCTTTTAATATTGCGGGGCCGGTCTATGTTCATTATTTTTTGGCGGGCTTATTTTTACACGTAGAAGATTGAAATTTTGCACAAACATTCAGTCCACCGAGTAATATTTACCAGATTTTTTTCAGGTTTCTGCGTTAAAACAAGGGGGGATCCAGAGGGGCAAAAATTGAAAAGAGGTATATTTACCAAAAATCCCTTTCTTCGCGATTTTCCCGCCTTAGATACATGATGGAGACAAGTGAATGGTACCGCCCAAAAGACAGTTCTATTCTGAAGAGAATGATGTGCGACACATGACCCTAGGGTAATTAGGGAAGTGTCAGGGAATTTTTATGAAAATATACTTCTGTATAGGCGAATTTTGGACATTTTCGGTATTATTTTTTGCGGGCTTATTTTTGCACCTAGAAGATTGAAATTGTGCACAAACATTCAGTCTACCGAGGAGTATTAACGAGATTTTTTTCGTACTTCTGTGTTAAAACATGGAGGTACAAAGGGGCTAAACGTTGAAAAAGGGATGTTTTTTACCAAAAAATCCCTTTCACGAGATTTTCTCGCCTTAGATACATGACGGAGACAAGTGAATGGTACCGCCTGAAAGGCAGTTCTATTCTGAAGAGAATGATGTGCGACACATGACCCTAGGGTAATTAGGGAAGTGTCAGGGAATTTTTATGAAAATATACTTCTGTATAGGCGAATTTTGGACATTTTCGGTATTATTTTTTGCGGGCTTATTTTTGCACCTAGAAGATTGAAATTGTGCACAAACATTCAGTCCACCGAGGAGTATTAACGAGATTTTTTTTGTACTTCTGTGTTAAAACATGGAGGTACAAAGGGGCTAAACGTTGAAAAAGGGATGTTTTTTTACCAAAAAATCCCTTTCACGAGATTTTCTCGCCTTAGATACATGATGGAGACAAGTGAATGGTACCGCCTGAAAGACAGTTCTATTCTGAAGAGAATGATGTGCAAACCATGATCCTAGGATAATTAGGGATGTCTCAGGGAACGTGTAAAAATTTCCCTCTGTATACTGGAATATGGGACATTGTCGGTATATATTTTTTTTGGCGGGCTTACTTTTGCACCTGGAAAATTGGAATTATGCATAAACATTCAGCCCACCTAGTAGTATTTATCAGATTTTTTCAGATCTCTGCGTTAAAACAGGGGGGGTCCAGAGGGGCTAAAAGTTGAAAAAAAGGATATTTAGACCCAAAAATCCCTTTTTTTTGGGATTTTCACGTCTTAGATACATGATGGAGACACGAGAGTCATACTGCCTGAAAGGCAGTTCTAAGCTGAAGAGAATGATGGGCGAAACATGACCCTAGGGTAATTAGGGATGTCTCAGGAAATTTTTTTTACCTGAGATCATGGTGTTTTACGGTAATTTGGGGCATGGTGGGAATTCCTGATAAAATTTCTTCCGACCTTACTATTCAAGATAGAAACTTGAAATTTGGCACACACATTTAGTATACCAAGTACTATTTATCAGATTTTTTTAGATGGGTACGTTCACACAGGGCCGCTCCAGAGGGGCCCAAAGTGCGAGAAAAAATCCCTCCTTAATTTTCCCTTTGACATCATTTTTCCCGCCCCTGGTATATGGTATGAGCATGCAAGTGGTACCATTTGAAAGGCAGCTTCATTCTGAAGAGAATGAGGTATGAACCATGATCCTAGGATAAATAGTGACGATGCAGTAGCTGCTTGACTGAAAGTCTAAAAAAATAGCCCATAAAGCCGGGTACCGGAAAGGGTTAATTTGACGAAAATTAATGGTCCAGGAATCAAATTCCAGCATAACTTTTCTTTTAATTTGGAGCGGAGGGGACACAAGTTCGAGTACCATGTTGAACTCTAGGTTCCGTCTCCTTAGGATATTATGAACATTAATCCATGGAAAGCAATGGCAAACCACCACGGTTCACCTTGCCAAGGGACTTTTAGGTCAAATACCTGCCTTCGGACAGGATATCACATCATCATTCATTAACAGCCATAGAATAACACATTGCAAAATTTTGACTAGACTATATGCGAGACTGCGAGACCATGCGAGAAAGTCTCGCGCGAGACGCGAGACAAGACTCGAAACATTATGCGAGACGCGAGACGAGACTTCAGATTTGCGAGACGAGACGAGACGCGAGACGAGACCAACATTTGAGGCTGCGAGACGAGACGAGACTTTTCCATTTCTCGTCTCGTCTCGTCTCGCGTGCATCCCTATTGTTCACGTATACAAAAACGAAAGTCATTATGTTTGTAAATTCGTTCCTCTTGAACCAGCCGACCGATCTCGATTAAATTTTCAATATACATGAGGTTTGGGGTGGGATGGTTTTCATCATTTCAATTTGACTGTGCGACTTAGGGGAGGGAGATGGGGATACATAAAAAAAAACATAAAAAAGAAACTGAATAGATTTGTAACTTAATAACTCTTAAACCATCTGACCGATCTCGATCAAATTTTCAACATACATGAGGTTCGCGCCTCGCATGTTCCTTATGATTTCACTTTGACGGTATAACTTCGGGAGAAGGACGGGAGAGTTATTTTAAATGATCAAAGATGACCGATATTAGTTTCGAATATATAATTTTCGGGGTCTCTGAGATGAAAAGTGATACTTCTAATGCCCTTTAAATCGAACTTTATCCTTGGAACTTGGGGATGGGGGAGATATATAAAAATGATCACAAGTGTCCGATATTGGCGTCGAATCCATAGTTTACGGGGTTTCTGAGACGAACAGTCACACTTCCGATGCCGTTTAAATCCAAATTCAGTCCTTCATGTAAGAAATGAAACGTATGGGTATGGGTATTCTGCTAGTATATAACAATCGAGTAATTTTACAAATGTTGCAAGAATTTTTTAAAAAGAGAGTATGGGAGAGGGAAGGTAATTTTCATTCTCATTTTTGATGGACTATATGAATGGTTATAATTATATAGTTTTAAAAATAACATTTGACATATTGCAACACAATCTAGTTTTTTTCCAAAATTAATGTTAAATATAGGTCTACTATACTAATCGTGTAGGAGAGAGAGTCATATACCCATCATTGAAATAAATTCACTGAATTTTTTATGTGTAATTCCAAGAAGAAAAACCTCAAACATCACGGATAATAATAATAATAATAATAATAATAATAATAATAATAATAATAATAATAATAATAATAATAATAATAATAATAATAATAATAATAATAATAAACTTTGTTGTTTTTAAACATCGGGAAAAGAGATAAATCTAGATCTTGAACGGTTTTCACTTCGTGAAGCAGGGATAATTGCGGAGCCTCAAACAATTCGAGTTTGACTTTCGAGAATAGAATGAATTTAATCTTCCAGTTTAACGTCCCACAATTACACCGTTTAGGCTAAGGGAGACGATGATTAAAGCAAGTGAATGGCAATGTCAAAATTGGTGGAATGATAAAGTGGGAGTACCCACAGACACGATGTTCTCCACTGCAAACTTACTTGTCCTTCGATCGTACCAGGGATCTCAGGAACCAGAGTTAAGCACTGTACCAATGAGCCACCGGAGCTCTACCAATGAGCGAAGCTATATAATATGTGAACCTATAGCATAGCGTGGGATCCAAAGCATATCAGCTCCGGCCAGGAATCGGACTCTGGTCTCTCATGCCAATAGCTGACACTAATCGCTTAGTCACGACGAAACTAAGCGAAACCTCAAAGAAAATATAACCCAAATATACCCAAATGGAATCATTAAAAAAATTATTGAAGAAAACTATTGTTTTATATTTATTAAACTAAAGAATCTACGAAATTGGAGGAAACTTATCCATCTTTATTCACTAATCTTTGACCGATTTCAGGCGCAAGAAGTGGAGATGATTGGAATACCAGAAGAAAAATATTTTGCCAAGATCATGTTCCATGAAGATCGATTAATTTATTCGAAAGTTATACTGGATTGTTTACTTAAATGCAAAGTCCCAAATATGGAGATTTTTTACCCTTCGTATTCGTTTCATCACTATGGTGTTTATGAATATCTTCTTCTGATACAGCACAAAATCCCGGCGTCCATATTCAGTTCCTGTCAATCATCCCTCCCCACTTACATAGTGGGTAGTGCGTGCTTTGGTATAGGGGCTCCTGGTTCGATTCCAGTTGATAGAGCATTGCAGCTTGATCATTATCCAGTCTTTCTGTTTCCACTTTAAATTATAGGGTAATGTCTCGCACACTCTTGGTGTTCAAAAAATATAAAATAAAATCCAACAATTGGGCTGGGAAATCTCAGTGGCACAGTGTTGACGTCTGGTGTATGGAATCCCTGGTTCGATCCCAGCTAGCGCCTAGTAGGTTTTTGATGGACAAAGACTGTGTGCGTGGGTTTTGTCGGAGTTCTCCCGTTCCCTCTAACTTTGTTCATTTCAACTTTCTAGTTATACTCATCATCATTGTTTCTTGTAACCTACACTGCATAACTGAAAAAATAAATAATTTTCCAATTCAACCAACCAAAATTAATGAATTAATTAGGATTCTATATATTGCATTAAGACATGAAGTATACAAGATTTACTATGAATGCTGCAAACTAATTCACAATAATCAATATACAAATAATTGAGACTAAGAACAGAATTAAGAGAATGTCAAATAACGTTTTAGCAAGTTTAATTTCAACATCGTTTGCAAACGTGATGGGTATTTCTTTTTCTGCTGCCATGTACAATGTTCCAAAATTAACGTATTGTTAGACAGTTTTTATTGTGTAGTTAAATAATGTTACTTTTATAAGCTTATTGTTTTCTTAATGGTGTATATATGAAAGAAACTCATAATGTGCACAAAAGAGAGAAACATTAATACAAATGATAATTGAACACGGAAATATGCCGTTAAATGAATAAAAAGTGTCCATTAGGGTAAAAGGTTTTACTGATTGTTTTATGAGTTATTGTGAGGAGATACCCTATAGTTATTAAGATGTAAATGTACTCTAAAAGCACTTTTGTTACCTAAGGCGCCAAAGCGAAGCGAAATAAAGCTGCAAACTGATAAACTAAATAAAGGTACCAAGCTAGCTTATTAGACAGCATCTTTACTTCAACTTTATCTAAATACTAGCACACATCCACACAGAAACTATACCCAGGGCTGTGCAAAGAAAGGATACCATTTTATTATTAATTTCGATAGCTTGAATCCACCCCAGAATTCCACAAATCCACAAAGCAAAAGAAGGTAAGTTTCATATACAAGTTGAAATACGTATAACACTCAATTTGAACTAGGTAGTGGTGGCTCTTGAGGGAAGTCGCATCCGAAAAGAGTTAAATTATATCGCTACATGCTAAAGGGAGAAAGCTTACTTGTTCTTATATACAGATATCGGAAGCTGCATGAAGCTTTCTACCCTTACGTCTTCGCCATAAGCTAAAGCGAGAAAACTTAGCTAATATAGTAATTCTTTACAGCTTGTGGAAGTTATATGGAGCTTCCTTCCCTTAGGTCTTCACCACAAGCTAAGGGAAGAGAGCTTATCTAATATAATAATTTTGTATGCAACTTTAGGAAGCTGGATGAAGATTTATTGCCTTACTTCTTCTCCACAAGAGAAGGGGAGAAAGCTTGTCCAATGTACTGTTTCTTCTATACAGCTTTAGGAAGCTGTACGAGCTTTCTTCCCTTAGGTCTTCACCACAAGCTAATGGAAGAAAGCTTACCTAATATACTAATTCTTGTATGCAGCTTTAGGAAGCTGTAGGGAGTTTTCTTACGTTAGGTCTTCTCCACAGGCTAAGGGAAGGAAGCTTACCTAATGTAATAATTCTTGTATACAGCCTTAGAAAGCTGTAGCAAACCTTCTTCCCTTAGGTCTTCACCACAAGCTATGGGAAGAAAACCTACCAAATATACTAATTCTTATGTACAGCTTTAGGAAGCTGTAGCAAACTTTTTCCCCTTCGGTCTTCACCACAAGCTAAGGGAAGAAAACCTACCTAATATACTAATTCTTATTTACAGCTTTAGGAAGCTGTAGCAAACTTTTTCCCCTTCGTTCTTCATCACAAGCTAAGGGAAGAAAACCTATCTAATATACTAATTCTTGTGTACAGCTTTAGGAAGCTGTAGCAAACTTTTTCCCCTTCGGTCTTCACCACAAGCTAAGGGAAGAAAACCTACCTAATATACTAATTCTTGTTTACAGCTTTAGGAAGCTGTAGCAAACTTTTTCCCCTTCGTTCTTCATCACAAGCTAAGGGAAGAAAACCTATCTAATATACTAATTCTTGTGTACAGCTTTAGGAAGCTGTAGCAAACTTTTTTCCCTTCGGTCTTCACCACAAGCTAAAGGAAGAAAGATTACCTAATATACTAATTCTTGTATACAGCTGTAGAAATATGTGGAGAACTTTCCTAACTTAGATCTTTGCCGCAAACTAAGGGAAGGAAGGTTACCAGATGTACTTCTTCTTGTATACAGCTTTAGGAAGCTATGGGGAGCTTTCTTTCCTTAGGTCTTTGCTACAATCTAAGGAAAGAAAGCTTATCTAATGTACTAATTCTTGTATAGAGCTCTCGTATATTAGTCATATTGTAACATATTTATTCTCATTTTGGAATAACCTACTTACACAATATTTAACTTACGATTATAGAATATACTCGGATTAACTTACGATTATAGATATTCAACTCGCTAAAGCTCGCTGGGGGCTCCGCCCCCAGACCTCCGGTCATGGCTTTCCCATAAGGGGTCAACTTCTAGAAAACTATTCCTTGAGGAATTCACTTCCCTTTACAGCACACACCTGTTACCATCACACTTCAATTGAACCGGTATTATTTCTTCCATTTAACTTTGGACAGCAAACACACAATTTATAAGAAAGAACTCTATTACTACTTCTATTCTGGCAATCATGTACATGGCTAATTATATACACTTTGCGCACATATATACATGTTAGAGACAATAACAGAACTTATTTTCTGAAACATAAACAGCGGAAACGGTCTTGCAATAGCCTACCAATTAAACCTTTCATTTTCCGAAAACACTCACTGTTTACAAATGTGAATTTTTCCACCCTTTTAAATATTATGTTTTGCAGTGTAATTTAGTACGTACAATGTATTATAATGGTGTCTCTGTTGTTAATTGTACATATTACCTGCACTGAAAGTAATTCACATCTGTGATGTAAGAGTGTGAAAATATTTCAGGCTTCCTGCATATTTATTCTTGTATTTACAATGAAGACTACAATTTAGTAGGTAATTTACAAATATGAATATTGTTGGAAATTATTTAAATTTTTTTCATAGCATTTGAGTGAACACTACTTTTGTACTGTAATGTAGTACAGTGGATTATAATGGAAACCTTGGGCATAGTTGTACATATTACCTGCAGCAAGACTTTTTCAAATATTTCATATTTACTGGACAATTTCTTGCAGTCAACCTGCATCTCTCGTCTTGTATTTTCAATAAGGACTACAATTTGTAGGTAATTTATAAAAATGAATTTCGTTAAGGCTTTTTAAACATTAGTTCATAAAATTTGATTCAACGCTAGTTTTTGCAGTGTAACGCAGTACATCTTATTATAATGGTGTCCTTTGGTAAAAAATGTACTTACTGGGCAGCAAGACTTCTTGAAATGTTTATATACACTGGGCAATTACATAGAGTCTTCGTGTATCTTTACTCTCATATTTTCAATGAAGACGATTATTAACTAAGTAATTTAGAATATGAATATTATTGGAGGCTTTTGAAAATTTGTTCATAGCATTTTAAACAAACCACTTTTTGCATTGTAGTATAACAGAGTATTAGAATGGTGTCTTTCTCATTTCTTATTACAATTAAATAACAAGACATCATTTCCTTAATGATACTAAAAAACGCATATATAACCCGATTACTATTCCGATTTTAGAGATGAATCCCCACAGATGCCGGCCGCAACGTACCAGTACTATGTGAGCAGTAAGAAGGAAGTCGAAAATCTAAGGAAATCGGTAGTGTAGGGGATTGACGTGAGCCTACTGGGCAGGAGACCTGGGTTCGATTACTAACAATCTTTTTGTCACATTTTCTTTCTTTGAAAGTTTATTTTTATTGCATATATTGTTTGCCTATAAGGTTGAGTCTATTATAAAACGCATTTCACTCCAACCGGTCCTGTAAACAAACTACTGAGCCGAAAGAGGTACTTTTCCACGTATCCCGTATATTATAACTATATACGCTGCCAACGAGAAAATTGTCAAAAGGTGCGTATATATATATATGGGTGTGTGTGTGTGTGTGTGCCTGTATGTGAGTGTATTTCCTTAAAAGTTATAATCTTATACTTTTTCAGTTGTGGTATAGACTTCAAACTTGGTATACGCATCTATCTAAACGACCAGTATAAAAAGGGAAATTGTTTGCAATTATTTCCGGTTCGAAGCACACACTATCCTCGCGAGACAAAATGTATTTTTGTTTCGTCTGTATACTATATCGTGGAAATGATGCTCAATGTTTTTTTCCAAAATGTTTTTGGTGGGTACACTGCCTCCTTGGGGCTCTTAGAGTGCCCCCGCAGGAGACCAAATAATGCGTGTATAATAGAAATGAAATGAAATGAAATGAAATCTTTAAGTTTTACGTCCCACGGTTATGCCGGTTAGGCTAAAGGAGACGGTGATGATGAGAGATGAGTGAAATGGTGGAATGAAGAAAGTGGGAGGAAACGGGAGAGCCCCGAGAAAACCCACGAGCACGGTGTTTGTCCACCACAAAGATCACTTGGCGGGGGCTGGGATCGAACCCGGGACCCCAAGCACCAGAGGTGAACGCTCTACCACTGAGCCACCGCGCCCCCTAGAATAATAAATAGAATACTATGAGCAGTGCCCCTGGGAATACTAACTGTGATCCTCAAGAACATTGTTTTTTGAAAGAAACACTGGTGTTGCCCCATCTCTAAAGCTACATATGTTTCTTTCTAAATAGTTGAGTATCATCTCGAAGCTTCACACGAACATACTGCCTAGTTTCGAGACGATATCAACAGTTAGTGTATAAATATGTTCTTTACGTCTATGTCTGTAATAACGAAAATATTTTGTTCACGCAATGCCAACAGAAACTATTTTGATAAAACGAAGCAACGTGATAAGAAAAAAAACGTAAGGTAAAACAAGGTTCGACGGGGAATCGAACCCAGACCTGCTACTCAGAAAGCAGACACTTTACTGCGGAGCTAACTTACTACGTTGACTTCTGTTTGTTCTATTCTCCTCAATATACCACATAAGAGTAAAATGAAGGCAATTCAAAAATATGGCAATTTTGCATTCAAGATGGCGACTTCTCCAATGACTTGTTTCTTCCCTTAAACTGAACTACGTCCTTAATAACATAGCGAAACCTGGCTTACCTACCAAGAGCACAACTTACAATTTTCACGGTTACAAATTTTTGAGCCGCCATTTTGAATCGAAGATGACGACTTTTCCAGCATGTCGGATTTTTCCCCTCACATGCGCTGTAATCTATACACTTGAACGCAATTTCGTGATTCCACCATATCTACAAGTTGTGTAGAATTAGACGCCCCCTTATAACATTCCTAACACTTTCTTACACCGAACATGACTATTTTTTTCAAGTTTAATTGCTTATTCGCAAACTACGCATCAGAATAAACATCACCTCGAAATTTCAACGTCCTAGACACAGCCATTACAAATTTCGCATTTTTTCGATTTGCGCCTCGAAACGAAAACGAATGTTAATGCTCTTTTTTCTATCATAAACTATGTTCCTAGCTTCACTGCCTGACAAAATATGACGTTTCTATGGTGTGCGGAACTACTCTAAAAGCCAGCATTTCGAAACGACGAAAAATTTCGACACTTCATTTACAAGGAAAATTTCGCCTTTTTCGTGATATCGGAATTTTCCCATTACTCACATCCCATGACGAACTAGTATGCAAAATTTGGTGTTTTTATGTTTTGTGGAAGTATGCAAACAATTAAGTGTGGTTCCGATTATAGTGGTATATAATTCCCCACAGATGCCGGCCGCAACGTACCAGTACTACGTGAGCAGTAAGAAGGAAGTCGAAAATCTAAGGAAATCGGTAGTGTAGGGGATTGACGTGAGCCTACTGGGCAGGAGACCTGGGTTCGATTCGCCAAAATTTTTTCTCACTTTTTCTTACTTTGAATTTTTTAAGCATAGGTTATTGCCAATAATTTTGACTCTATTATACATCGCATTTCATTCGAACCGGCTCTGCACGCACACAAATTACTGAACCGAAAGGGGCACTTTTCCACGTATCTCATATATTATAACTATATACGCTGCCGACGGGACAATTGTCAAAAGGGGCGTATATATATATATATATATATATATATATATATATGTGTGTGTGTGTGTGTGTGTGTATTTCCTTAAAATTTATAATCTTATACCCTCTCAGTTGTTGTATAGACATCAACCTTTGTATACGCATGTATCTAAACGACTAGTATATAAAAGGGAGATTGTTTGCAATTTTTTCCGGTTTGAAGCACACACTATTCTCAAGAGACAAAATGTATTTTTTTCCCGTCTGGATACTATATCTTGGAAATAATGTTCAATGTTTTTTCCAAAATGTTTTGGGGGTACACTGCCTCCTTGGGGCTCTTAGAGCGCCCCCGCAAAAGACCAAATAATACGTGTATAATGGAATGATAAATAGAATACTATCAGCAGTGCCCCTGGGAATACTAACTGTGATCCTCAGGAACATTGTTTCTGAAAGAAACACTGGTGATGCCCCATCTCTAAAGCTACATATGTTTCTTTTTAAATAGTTGAGTATCGTCTCGAAACTTCACTCGAATATACTGCCTATTTTCGAGACCATCTCAACAGTTAGCGTATAAATATATCCTTTCCGTCTATGTCTGCAATAACGAAAATATTTTGTTCACGCAATACCAACAGAAACTGTTTTGCTAAAACGAAGCAACGGGGATAAGAAAAAAAACCGAAGATAAAAGAAGGTTGCCCTGGGAATCGAACCCTGACCTGCAACTTAGAGAGCAGACGCTTTACCGCGGAGCTAACTGACTACGATGAATTCTGTTTGTTCTATTCTCCCCAACATACCAGATAAGAGGCCAAATGAGGGCAATTTAAATATGTGCGAATTTTGCATTCAAGATGGCGACTTCTCCAATGATTTGTTTCTTCACTTAGACTTAACTACTTCCTTGAGAATATAGCAAAACATGACTGTCCTACCGTGAGAACAACTTACAATTTTCATGGTTACAAACTTTTGAACCGCCATTTTGAATCGAAGATAAAGACTTTTCCAACATGTCGGATTTTTTCCCATACTTAGGCTGTAATCTACACATCTGAACGCAATTTCGTGATTCCACTATATCTACAAGTTGTCTAGAATTAGACGCCCCCTTATAACATTCCTAGCACTTTCTTACACCGAAGATGACTATTTTTTTCAAGTTTAAGGGTGGATTCGCAAACTACGCATCAGAATAAACATCACGTTGGAATTTCAACGTCCTACACACAGCCATTACAAATTTCACATTTTTTCGATTTCCGCCGCCAAACCATAATGAATTTTAATGCTCTCTTTTCTAACATAAACTATGTTCCCATCTTCACTGTCTGACGAAATATGACGCTTCAATGATGTGAGGAACTACTCTAAAAACCAGCATTTCGGAACGACGAAAAATTTCGGCACTTCATTTACATGGAAAATGTCGCCTTTTTCACGATATCGGAATTTTCCCATTACTCACATCACATGACGAAGAAGTATGCAAAATTTGGTATTTGTATGTTTTGCGGAATTATACAAACAATTAAGTGTGTTTCCGATTATATAGGTATATAATTCCCCACAGATGCCGGCCGCAACGTACCAGAACTATGTTCCCATCTTCACTGCCTGACAAAATATGACGTTTCTATGGTGTGCAGAACTACTCTAAAAGCCAGCATTTCGAAACGACGAAAAATTTCAACCCTTCATTTACATGGAAAATGTCGCCTTTTTCGTGATATCGGAATTTTCTCATTACTCACATCCCATGACGAACTAGTATGCAAAATTTGGTGTTTTTATGTTTTGTGGAAGTATGCAAACAATTAAGTGTGTTTCCGATTATAGAGGTATATAATTCCACAGACGCCGGCCCGCTATGTACCAGAACTATCTGAGAAGTAAGTAGGAAATCGAAAACCCAAGGAATTCGGTAGTGTAGGGGATTGACGTGAGCCTACTGGACAGGAGACCTGGGTTCGATTCCTAACAATCTTTTTCTCACTTTTTCTTTGAAAGTTTATTTTTATTGCATATATTGTTTGCCTATAAGATTGAGTCTATTATAAAACGCATTTCACTCCAACCGGTCCTGTAAACAAACTACTGAACCGAAAGAGGCACTTTTCCACGTATCCCGTATATTATAAGCATATACGGTGCCAACGAGAAAATTGTCGAAAGGTGCGTATATATATATATATATATATATATATATATATATATATATATATATATATATATATATATATATATATATATATATAAATATGTGTGTGTGTGTGTGAGTGTGTCCTTGTGTGTGTGTATTTCCTTAAAAGTTATAATCTTATACTTTTTCAGTTGTGGTATACACTTCAAACTTGGTATACGCATCTATCTAAACGACCAGTATAAAAAGGGAGATTGTTTGCAATTATTTCCGGTTCGAAGCACACACTATCCTCGCGAGACAAAATGTATTTTTGTCTCGTCTATATCCTAAATCGTGGAAATGATGCTCTATGTTTTGTTCCAAAATGTTTTTGGTGGGTACACTGCCTCCTTGGGGCTCTTAGAGTGCCCCCACAGGAGACCAAATTATACGTGTATAATAGAATAATAAATAGAATACTATGAGCAGTGCCCCTGGGAATACTAACTGTGATCCTCAGGAACATTGTTTCTGAAAAAATACTGGTGTTGCCCCATCTCTAAAGCTACATATGTTTCTTTCTAAATAGTTGAGTATCATCTCGAAGCTTCACACGAACATACTGCCTAGTTTCGAGACGATATCAACAGTTAGTGTATAAATATATTCTTTTCGTCTATGTCTGTAATAACGAAAATATTTTGTTCACGCAATGCCAACAGAAACTATTTTGATAAAACGAAGCAAAGTGATAAGAAAAAAAAACGTAAGATAAAACAAGGTTCGGTGGGCAATCGAACCCAGACCTGCTACTCAGAAAGCAGACACTTTACCGCGGAGCTAACTTACTACGTTGAATTCTGTTTGTTTTATTCTCCTCAATATACCACATAAGAGTCCAAATGAAGGCAATTCAAAAATATGGCAATTTTGCATTCAAGATGGCGACTTCTCCAATGATTTGTTTCTTCACTTAAACTGAACTACGTCCTTAATAACATAGCGAAACCTGGCTTACCTACCAAGAGCACAACTTACAATTTTCATGGTTACAAATTTTTGAGCCACCATTTTGAATCGAAGATGAAGACTTTTCCAACATGTCGGATTTTTCCCTTCACATGCGCTGTAATCTACACACTTGAACGCAATTTCGTGATTCCACCATATCTACAAGTTGTGTAGAATTAGACGCCCCCTTATAACATTCCTAACACTTTCTTACACCGAACATGACTATTTTTTCAAGTTTAAGGGCGGATTCGCAAACTACGCATCAGAATAAACATCACCTCGAAATTTCAACGTCCTAGACACAGCCATTACAAATTTCACATTTTTTTGATTTTCGCCGCGAAACGAAAACGAATGTTAATGCTCTTTTTTCTATCATAAACTATGTTCCTAGTTTCACTGCCTGACAAAATATGACGTTTCTATGGTGTGCGGAACTACTCTAAAAGCCAGCATTTTGAAACGACGAAAAATTTCAACCCTTCATTTACATGGAAAATGTCGCCTTTTTCGTGATATCGGAATTTTCCCATTACTCACATCCCATGACGAAAAAGTATGCAAAATTTGGTGTTTTTATGTTTTGTGGAAGTATGCAAAATATTAAGTGTGTTTCCGAGAAAAAATCAGTCCTTTATTTTCTGGACAAACCCTGTATATATCGATACAGGGTGGATTATTTGTCTTGATACATTTTTATAACTTTTAAATTAATAGATACAAAACGCGGAAATTTCTTATCATGCACATATGCATGGAGGCGTGTTTTGTTTGATATAGTCTCCAATACCACCAGTGTTACCAATTCAACATAAAGATATATTTTTCAAATGGCGTTATGTCAAGTCATTAGACATTTCAAATCTGCATATTGTAATATCCTCTCCGACACATAAGGATACTCCGCGTCCACAACAACAACAATAACATTCAGCAGACGATGGATATAAATCAACACGTGATTCGAAAAATGACGAATGCCATCACCCTAGAAGGTCTACGAGGACTCAGGAGTATAATATATATATATGATGCAGCACACCCTTCGAAGGTATTAGTCTAAATTTGAGATTGGTCACGTTACCTGCCTACATGGGCTGCACTGTGCCTTGGGAATTACCTTACCCTCTTCTGCTGCGTTTAGACCTGAGCGATCCTTATCACTATATATTGGCTGCATCTGGACCCTGAGAGAAATCTATCCTTTTCTCTTGGGTACGTCTGGATCCTGAGAATTCCTACCATTCTCTTGGCTCGTCTGGGGTCTTAATGACACTTACACCAATCTCTTGGCAGGAACTCGACCTAGGGACATCACTAATCAGATACTAAAAAATTAAGGGACTCTATTTGGTCTTCGAACCTCCTATTAAAATTGTATTATACTAGTGAAGTTTTATAACAAAAAAGGTTGTGGAAGAATATCTATCTATCTATCTATCTATCTATCTATCTATCTATCTATCTATCTATCTATCTATCTATCTATCTATCTATCTATCTATCTATCTATCTATCTATCTATCTATCTATCTATCTATCTATCTATCTATCTATCTATCTATCTATCTATCTATCTCTTTACATTCTTCCCAAAAAATGAATTATGTCTTAGAACAAGCAACCACTAACGAAATACAACGATTTGTTCGGATTTCGAAAACGCAAAACGATTTACAAAACGTTTAGGAACAATTAGAGAACTCAACTTTAGAAATTGAAACCAGCAACGAAGCCACACACACACACATGGAAAAATACAGTACGAAAAAAACAAATGTTTTAGGTGTCAAACCAAACTATATCAATCAATTATTATCCAAATAATAAATGAAAGATTTTAATAGACGATAAGGTCTATGAAATTTTCAAGCAAACATGGTTATACCTAGTTAAATTGTTTTATCGCCAAAAGAACTCTGAAGGAAATTCAAATAAAGGCATGGTGGATAGGAGAGGAAATACATTTCGAAATAGGAAATTACACAATTTAAAAAATATAGGAAGAACAATTTGCACCCACAACGTAAATATGGTCAGAATTTGATCAAAATTTGCAATGTCTAGAGAGACTAAAATAAAATATTCACAACAGAAAACAGCATTGGATCTGCAGATGACAACGGTAGCGCATGACTTAACACAATTTTTGTAACAGCAAACACTACTGTTGATTGTTCGACTTCCAATATAAATAATACACAAAGTTCTCGTATTGCGATTTCTTTCCTAGTTAAGAAATTTCTTATGTACTAATAATTTTTATTTGTGTGTTTTGAATTTTCTTGTTGGTAGGAGCTCATGTAATGGCATATATCAACAGTGAGTGACTATAATTTAATATCAAGTAAAAAATATGAATTTTGCTAGTCGCTTTAAATGAACCAAATAAATAAATATTGGCCATGATCATTTTTTTTTCATGTTATACCAAAATAGAATAACATTGGCAACAATTCAAATGATGGCCGGGAGATCATTTCGAGTAATTAATAAAGCAAAATCAATTCCTGTAAAAGTTGATAGAGTATGAGATTTTGTGAGAAAATTTACAAAACAAATATATAAGCAGGGTCCAAAGAAAAGGAAATCAAAATTACGATACCAAAAAACAGTTGCAAATTGATTATATATTCCATAAATAACTAGGAATAGAAAAAACGAAATTTCACATTTACAGCAAATTAACGTTTGCAATAGTATTATTTGAACGTTTTCTTTTTTAAATGAGATATTTTTGTTTTATACCAGAATAAAATTAGCAATATTAATCTGTTCTATATTATGTACATTTTAATATTCTTAAATTTGCTCTAGAAATCGGGTTGCATGTCACATTTGATTCAAGCATCAATACAGATCCCAATTGTGAAGTAGAGATTCTACTATTAGGTTAATCTCTTTAATACAATCGGTTAATTACTGTATCATATACGAATTATAAACGGTTACGTAGACGGATTGATAGATATATGTAGTTAGAGATGTAGATATAGATTGATATATAGATACGTGGGTAACTCTGCACAGATATGGCGTTATGTAGTTCTTCTCATTTTGATGTATAGGTCTACTTCTTTTGAAAGTGTGTGTGTTGCCTGCATTTTGTTTAATTTGATAAACTGGAATTCCATGGTATCACAGGAGTCTTTATTTTATACATTTTACTGCGAACGGAAATTCAGCCAAAGTCTTTACTTGGGACATTTTATAGTCAAAGGAAATTCAGACAACGTTTTTATTTTGGACATTTTAAAACCAACGAAAATTCAGCCAGTCTTTGTTTTGGACATTTTATAGTCAAAGGAAATTCAGACAACGTTTTTATTTTGGACATTTTACAGCCAACGGAAATTCAGCCAAAGTCTTTAATTTCAACATTTTACATCCGACGGAAATTGAACCAAAGTCTTTATTTTTTGGACATTTTACAGCCAACGGAAATTTAGCCAAAGTTGGGAGAGATGTGTTAGGATTTTGCAGCTTTATTTTCAACAATTAAATACTCAATGGATGTACTAAAACGTGCCCGTCCTCTCTTAGAGACAAATCATATGAAGTACGTCCCAAATTGCAATTGCAATGAAAACATACAAAAAATGCAAAGTATGGAGTTGAACAATCTGCAATTAATCGTGTGAATTAGATAACATAGCTAGATCAGATGCAAAAGTGCGGTACATTTAATTTTCAAATAAACTAGAATATACATTGATCATTTGCATGTGATTCAATGTAATGCCACAGACTGAACAAGCATCCTCTGTCTTCTGCAATCACATTTACGAAATAAAACACCTACATACTCTTCTGTGCATCCAGCACACTCCATTCGAATAATAACTAAAACTCACCGGAAGTCCCGTTCACCGTCATGGTCACCCGTGCCGTTCAATTTAACACGAGAAACCTTTATACCAGAATTGAATGTTGAGGTTGAAAGGAATTCCTGAGAAATCTTTCGATCCTTTATAAAGAATCCAATGGATTTTGATCATCAATCTCTTAACACCGTTCAGATGAGCTTCCACCATTTCACTCATGGCGAGTTTAAGGCGATGACCCTCCACTGAAAGAAGGACAGTCGAATTTTTCTACAGAAATGTCAGTCAGGGTTTTAAATGATAAGAACGTAATTCTTCTTATTCATTACCTTCCAGGAGGTAAAATAATAACTTGTGGATGCTACGCAACTATTCTGTACCAACTAATTGAAAATATAATACGTTAGAAGAGACCTAGATAGCAAAATCGAAAGATTATCTTTCGTCAGAATAGGGCAATATGATTTTGAAATGTGGTGAGGGAGTATTCGGCAAAGTAATGACGAGACTATTCCTATCATAGGCGAGAGCTTTCAGAATTACGCTTTGGAGATGAAATGTACTCACTGGACAGACGTTGTGCAAAGTACATTGAGATAAAAGGTGATACGTGTAAACACATTGATCTACAAAAACAATCTTTATCTGCCAGGCTAAGAACATTTCAGTTGCCCACGTATATACGTATACTGCATATAGTATGGTAATACACAATGCCTACATAGAACACCAATTTTGTTGATCGATCTCTTGTTTTGGAAGTATGCTTTCGCAGCTATTTAATATAAATGTAGTTAAGTTTGAATTATGTTTTTTTTATGTATATAGATCATGGAAGTCCTCAGCGGCTCAGAATGCTTTTATGACTGCTATCTGACATAATTGTACGAGTGAACACTCATAATTTCAACATATATGCACCGCTTTGAATTATTACTTTTAATTTAGAATATAGATTCTAGTAGCATGTATATACATTTTATCAGAATCTGATGACAGTTCTTTGAGCCACATCATCAAGCCCTTCAACAGCTAATGGTGTTAATACTATGTATATGTTCACAGGTAAGTCCATAATGCTTGTACTGATTTAAAAAGGTGTATTTGTTCAAGTATGTTTTCTAGACCAAATCATTTTATAGGAATTTTCTGTCTCACATTTATTTTGTATATCTAACAAGACTACTAGAGGTCCTAGAAAGTTATACAATTAAACAAAGTTTTAAAGAAAAATTGTCTACTTGAAAAACTCATTAAGAAACAGAAGATAAAATAGAGTTTCATTTTAATAATAACCGACCCGAACGAAAGTAGTAAGACGCTGTAAAGTGTATAAAGTATTAAATAGTTATACTGAAGATTTTAAAAGCGATTAATAATTTACAACTATTACCTATACTTTTTGAAGCCTACAAAACAATTTTATATTGAGACAATTTAAAAAATCAGCATTGATTCTAATTTTATAACATATTAATTAGTTTGACTTCTTATATATTTTTTTTTGAAAATATGGACAACAACAATGACCTATATTTTGCTAATAAGTGCTTTGCTGTTGGTATTTTCTGTTTTATTACGCGTTTATTATCTCTTGGGTTTCAACGTCTTAGTTGAACTCTGTTCGTGTTATTGTCTTTTTTAAAAAATTATTATCAAAATAATACATGAAACAGTTATTTCGTAATTGTAATGAAATGTAAATGTAATATAAAACATAAAAGAGTGTGACAGAGATATACTTCGATAACCAATTTGATAATCTTATAACACTTAACAGTAGAAAACGTAAGAATAATGCATGAAAACTGCTGTCAGAAGTAGTCGGAAATGGAAGAAGTTTATCAAAAGACGAGTCCATGTCTGTTATACGTAATTTCCCATGTTACCGCTTGGTCGCGCTCTATACATGCATTGACGTGGATATGTTAGGACCGCTGTTTCAATACGTTAGTAGTTTTGATCCAGAAAAATTGCATGCTGTATGTATACTGTACAACCGTATTGTTGACTTTATGTCAGGGAACGTACGGAGAATGACGCAAAGAAACTATGTTATGACATCCTTCGTGGAATAGTCGCAGGACGATGAAAGAGAGGTAAACCCAGTAAGTGTTTATAATCTCAGTGTCCGACAGAGTGTTGTGTACTTCTTGCATCTTTATTCTATAAAAAATCATCTCTCAATTTGAATTGAGAGAGAGTGAACATGTGAGATAAAGATCTCATATCTTTCTATTGTACTTATTTATTAAATATATTTTTAATTGTTTTGTAAGTCAAACAAATTTTGTGAAGAAACAACGTGATTGTATTTTACCGATTATTCCTATAACTAATGTGAACATCGTAATGGCTTTATATATTTCAATGAGTTTGAATTTGGTGCGTCTTAATTCAAGCTGTGGAATTAAGCTGAACAGCATGCGTAACCTTTGTTGAAAAATCTATGTTGCATTGTACGTATGTAAAAGTTGTTCCCTAGCCTGATGGAAAGAGGTAAGTAAAGCAAAAAAGCAAGTTTTAGAAGTACTTGTAAATATAAAAGAAGAACGATCGAAAGGAAGAATTCACAATATTACACAAAATACATATGTTAATAGTATATGTGTTATGAGGTGGAAAATCCCAATGTGGGAGTAATAAGTTCCTGACGTTGTTAGTATTCTAGATGATGGGAAAAAGATTTTGGGCAAACGTGGAGGATCTCTTAGTGCAACATAATTCATAATGAACGGGAGATAAATACTATCAATTCCAGTTGGCTTTGTATCAACCATTCTGTAATATGCATTGGTAGCTATTCAAGTACATAAAATACGTAGCTATAAGGTCAAAGAAATACGAGTACATGGTTAATATGACTCTTAACAAACACTAAGATTTCTATTGGAGCAATTTTACACATAATTCGTCATTGTGAAAAATAAAAAGTGATTTCTGAAGAGAAATTGTGCAGTAAGTAGATTTAAAGATTTGTTTTTAACGTTTGCCTAAGGGAACTGAGGGAAACTCTGAAGGACGTCGGTAAACCGGACACGAGATTTGAACTCGTGAACTTCCGATTACGAAACTAGAACACTAGTCATTAACATTCAGCTGCCGTTAGATTAATATGGGTAATAACAGCGGAAGTAGTTTCCGTATTTTCCTGCTATTATCCTCAGATGAATATTGCTTCTATTTTTCAATAAATATATTGAAAATTATAGGTAATTATTTTTAATTGAATGTTTTTGTGAAGTTTCCAGCTATTATTTCTTCTACTTTGTATTTCATCTGATATTTGTGGCGTGTTGAGACAAATTGATTAGTACCTAAGGTTGGATATATTTTTCTGATGTTATCTGGCTGACTGTATTCTTTTATAAAACAATATTTTTCAGTTGTACCAGTCTCGTGATCTACGATAAGTGCGGAAAAGACTACACAATAAAAAAAATACATTTTTTGTGACAAGAGGGTAACAACGCAATGATAATATCAGTAAGAATAAACATATTTTAGCTGAGTAGCAAGAGGACGACCTTAGTTCTGCTCAGACTCAGACTGTAAAAATTAAGTTAACATAAACTGAAGAATCTACCT
Organism: Thermobia domestica; assembly: GCF_964235325.1. Lineage (NCBI taxonomy): Eukaryota > Metazoa > Arthropoda > Insecta > Zygentoma > Lepismatidae > Thermobia > Thermobia domestica. Next base: position 241,586,763 of record NC_137463.1, on the reverse strand, counting down.
TTTTTAAACAGAGAACGCTGAACTCGCGTTCATTTTTGTGGAGCTACGTTTAAGTTCACGCTCAACGTAAGGGAAAAACGCTTTGGTTATTTAATAACTAATATTAAAGTGCTAAAGATTGGAAACTTTCCGAATTACAGTTGCAAATATTAGAGCAAGATATATATATATATATATATATATATATATATATATATATATATATATATAGTGCCTAACATAGAAGTGACATGGCCAAAAGTGACGAGGCGATTGCTTACATTCAAATAAGAAAAACATTCCTATGAAGATGGGTCCGATGCCGTTTCGTTTCCAAGATACAGAGTGTTCAAATGTCGAACTCCTACAAAGGCGGGACATGGGAAATTGAATGGAAATGTTCAATATTACAGGAATAATACAATCAAAGGAAATATGCCGGCGCAAATACATTTACACTAATATAGAGAATGAAACTAATCAACGTTTGAGATTATTCGGTTGTCAGTGTTGCCAACTTGCTAGCTTCTATTGAGATAAATGGCTAATCATTCCTCGGATCGAAAGAGATGGTGTTTGATATTCTTGAAGTCCGTATGTCGTTGCAACAAACATAGTAATAATTAAGGGTACCTACGGCCACGGGACTTCACCTACAACCACCAACACTCACTACTGACGATCCACCAAACGAATTGCACGAGGAATACTAACAGTTTGTTGACCAAGTGCGTGAAGCTTATATGATGTTAGTGTTCTTTAGGATTATGAGGATAATGAAAACAGAATTACATTTTTTGCTCCTCCTGCTGATTACTCTTGTACCCCATGCGCTGTATAGTGTTCAAGTCAGGACTGGGTATTGAGTAGAGGTAGTCACGACTGGGTTTAAGTTTAATATATGAATGGTTGCTTCAGATACACAAGTTATCGAAAATGCTAGAATGCATTCAACGGCTTCTGTGATTATGTTCATTGATATCAAACAAACACTATAGTGGCGGCGCGGATTTGAATCATGTTACTACTTATCCCCAAAATGTTTTCCTGGTGTGTTTCTCACTGCCAGAATGATCCCTGGAAAATACACTTTGGCCTTTATAGGGGGTGGGTAAAGTTGTTACCCAATAACATCACTTTGTGTCTTTTAACATTAACTACTATGTGGCTTCATACGTAAGTTATTCTCATGTGCATTTATTTTTAACGACACAATAACTTTTATGCGAGAGTTGTGATCTATAAACCTTTATTTCCTATTGAGTGCCGTTAATCGACTTCACACTTGGACACCTTACCTTTCGAAAGGGAAGCAGAATTTGTTCCATATTTGGGAACTTTTTATATCTGCACTGATATGCTAAGATGTGGACGTCCAGTGCTTTTTGAAAACAAAACACTTTTTCATCAAGTTAGCAACAATGACAACCCAATAACCTCAAACTTTGATTAGTTGTATTTTTTATGTTAGTGTAAATGCATTTGTACCGTCATAATTCCACTTGATTGTATTATTCCTGCCATATTGAAAATTTCCAGTCACTTTTCATGACGACCCATTGGAAGGATTCGATATTCGAGCATGCTGTATCTCGGAAACAAAGCAGCATCGGACCCACTTTTATTATCGACCATTTTTACTTATTTGGTAGTCCACAATCACCCCCTCACATTTGGTCATGCATTTATGTTACACTTTATATATATAGATAGATATATTATGAAGATAGAAAACTGTCAAAGAAAATCATTTATACAACTTGCAAATCTGTAAATAGATTAATAAGACAGAAAGTGATCTCCTTATATCACTCCACATGAGAAGCATTTGATATGTCTTATATATCCCGACACCTAATAAGCACATGTCTGAAATATTGTGAATCTGTGTAACTTCGAATAGTGCCCACCTGTGCATATTCGGTTCTTTTAAATTATGCCACTCGCTTTCCTTCGCCCCTCGGTTTCTGGACCTCCTTATGTATTAAAAAACGAAGTTTTTCCATTCGATCAGCTGCGTTACTGTCAGCCGGTGCCTTGAGCATTCAAAACAGGCGAAGTATCATCATTGCGAATGATTTCTCTTTTGGGTTTATTTATTTCATAATATTGAAGAAGGGAAGGGAAGGGGAAAGGACGTGAAACTAAAACAAGTGATTGGACAAAAAATAAAAAACGAACAAAGAAGAAACAAAAATAACAGTTTAATATTTGCTTAACTCTACTCTCATTTCTAGTCTTGTGAGATTTTGTGTTTTTTTTATTGAGTTGATAGCGTGTGTGTTGTTTTGTATGTCGTATGTTTTGTATTTTGGTGTTTACCTTTTGGTCATCTTCTTCTTTCTTCTTTTCTTCAGATTTTCACTCTGTATGTTTGGTTTCTCTGGCTTCTACTTGCATTTCTCTCGTGTGTGTTCTATTTCACATTTGCACTTTTTTCACTGGCTTTTCACCTGTACATTTTACCTCTTTTCACTATCCTGCATCAACACTACACTACACTCACTACAGATATTGACACTGACTGCTTCTGATGAAATCACTAACTTTCACCAACTAGTACTTACACTACCAAACACACACACACTACACTTACTTTTATCTAAATTTTCACATTTTCAAACTTTTAATTTTCTTATGCTTCTATATAAGCGTTTCCTGTTACTTTTGCTTTGATGCTTTAGTGTTCCTAGTTGCGTATCAATGCCAGTTTCCACCCATTTGTGCTGGCTTGAGGTCCAGGGCCCATTCAGAGCACTTAGTGCAGGCACTGGTCCGTTTATCCTCCGGCCGGTACGTCCGGGATGTTTCGTCCTATTGGCGAGAGTTGCTCTATGTTTTCTCTCTGAGACACTATCCTCGCTTCACCTCTACTCGTGCATTCACTCCTGCACCGGAGTCCCTTTCCAAACCGAGAGGCTGGAGGTGCAGCACGCATTCTGGTCCTCGGCGAAAGCACGGTAATCCAGTGCTTGGGTTCCAGGAGTCTTTTCTCCGGTCCGAGGACTTCTTCACACATTCTTCCACTTGCACTCATCCTTCTATTCTTCTTCTGTAAGTTTTTCGTCTTAGTTCGGAGTATTCATTTGTCAAATTTTCAAATATTTTGCAGTCTTCCCCTACTTCTATTATTTCTTTCAACGGTTTTTCTCTTATTTGAGTTCTTAGTTCTAAACTTTCTTCTAATAATGGACAATACATGACATGGTGCTCAGGAGTTCCTTCTTCTCCGCATTCACACATTGGGCTGGGTCTTAACTTGATTCTGTGGAGGTGCTGTTGGTATGGTCCATGGCCTGATAGGTAATGAACCAATCCATATGTTGGATTTAAGTGATTTATTTTAGTCCGTTGACGATGCTAGGAAAGATTCTATGTAATCGTTGCGCTTCCCTGTATTCCTGCCATTCTTTATCCCATAGTTGTATTATGTTGTCATTAATTTCTTTCTCATCTTTTAGATCCCTGTTAAAAATTTCTCTAATTTTCCTGTCCCCCTTTTTTCTTAACCAGTAATTAGTTGCCCTTTGCAGTAACATATAGTTCATTGGTTGAATACCAAGGATTATACAGAGTGCGCTATGCGAAATAGTGTTAAAAGCTCCAGCCACTCTGATTAATAGGTTTCTTTGTGGTCTAATGATTTGTTTTTTGTAGGTCTTATTTCTTAATAGTATATCAATCCAAACGCTGGGTGCGTACGCCATGGTAGCTGACAAAATAGTTTCTTGGTATAGTCTTAGCATCTTTAATGGTAGCCTGTATCTGTTTCTTGCAATAGTGTTCAATTTATTTGCTACATTGTTTCCCCTTTTTACTACATATTTCAAATGTTCATTAAATTTTAGTCTATCGTCTAGCATTATGCCAAGGTATTTTATGGTTTGCACTTGTTCTACTCTTACTCCATTTAATTTTATAGTCGGATTTCTTTGTAGTTTTGTGCCGAAAATTAGGTATTTTGTTCTCTTTGATGATATCCTTAATTTACACTCCATACTCCATTTTTCAAGTGTTTCTGTTATTTTTATTTAACTTTTTCTTCTAATTCCCTTCGGCTGTTTCTTGACGTTATTATGACGTCATCGGCGAATGCCAGTATTTTATCGAATTCTTGCTTTTTGTTTATTTTTTACAAGCATGGTTGTAATTCTTTGTCCCGTAGTAGGGATCCTAATATTGATCCTTGCGGGCATCCTTTCTCTGTTTTAATTACTATGTCGCCCTCTTCATTGGATATTATTATTTTTCTGTTTTCTAGATAGTTTCTTATCAAATTCAGTAAATAATCTGGCATTTCCAGTTTTTGTACATTTTCAATCAAGGATGGAGATCATAAATCATCAAATGCTCCTTCGATGTCAATGAAGAGGGCTAATACATATTTTTCGTATATCTTTTCTTTGATATCATCTAGCAGAGTATTTATGGCGTCTTCTGTTGATTTACCTACTCTGAATTCAAATTGTAATTTGTCGTCAGTTACGTCTCTGTATTTTTGGATTCTGTTTAATATAACTATCTCAAAAATTTTTGATATATTTTTAAATAAGCATATGGGTCTATATGAGTTTACTTCGGATGGATCCCTTTCCGGTCCTTTTCAGAGAATAATTAATTTTGATGCTTTCCACGGAACTCGAATTTCTTGTTTCTTTATTAGTAGGTTGTGTAAAACAATTATTCTACCCAGCATGTTTAGCGAGATAACTCTTTATGAAGGAGGATCTGGTTATAAGCTTTCTTCACATCCAAAGAGCCAAACTCCCGCTTACCTGCTAGACTGTTCAGACATTCCTCCAAATTAGGTGAAGGATAAACGTCATCAAATAATTATGTTATTAGAATTATAGAAATTTGCCACTATTTGATATGTATAGTTTTAATTTTTGACCAAAAAGTAGTTGCTTTCAAATTCGAGTGGTCCAAATTACCGAGAATACCCTGAGAGTCAATTCAATCATTGAAAATAATTTATCTCTTCCCTTAGTAAGAGGAATTGTTTTTTCTTGAAACGGTTTAATTTCCTTTAGGTTTAATTTTGCTTCGAAATTTTTCAAACAACCTATATCATTAGAAAAAAAAAACGTCTCGAAACTCCTCACGGATCCCGCTTATAAACTCGAGAACATCAGTTTCTCAATATCGATTTTCATTATCAGAGATATTACCGCGACCGCAATTAACTGCAGTACTTGTTGAATCTTCACACTCAGGGTGGCAATTTTCAGAAAAAATAATTACAATTCTTTTTTACTAAATCATAAAATTTATTTGATTGCTCAATATCTAAATCAGATTCTTCTGAACCACTTTCAACATTATTTGCCGACACAATATTTACAATTGCGCAAACCTGAGTTGTCATTAGTTAAACCACATGGTTGAACTGCATTTATATTCCAATAACTCCGAATTCTTATTTCTCTTTCTTTTATTCTTTTTTCTTCTTCCTTGGTTCATTGATTGCAAGTCCATTTGAATGGTGGTCTTCCACACCTTGCACTCCGATCTTGACAATGACCTTCTTCACAATGATCAAACGCAATCACTAATACGTCTCAGGTCCATTCTAGAGGAGCTAGATAATTCCCTGAATAATCTCGACCAATGTTATTATTCGATGATAACTTGAGATCGGAGTCACTAGTCTCTATTATCAAAGACAAATCTCCGTCGTGTCAAGGCACCATCATATCATCTTCAGTCTGGACAGCGTTGTCCACTAAACAGCAAGTGAACTCAATCTTGTTAAACATTTATCCTAGTTGACCTAGTTGTTCACCCGATGGAGCCGTAGTTTTAAATATTTGTTTTTCAATAGTTCTATATCACAAAGAATTCCACACTCATTTGTAAGAACTGGACATGAAAACGTTTTCAAAAATAAGGGAGACACTATTTTTTCCTACACACAATCGAACAGTTCAATTTTCAGCCAGAACGAGCCCCGAACCTAAATGCCCTTTTTCCTCTACGAGATTATTTGTTTGACAAATACTCTTCCATTCCATAATGCAAGGCAATAGTCTTTCTATTATTACGAAAGAATAATTTGTTTTTCGGATAGTAAACAACAGATGACGTAAATCTTAAAATTGAATCTCAACTCCATGGAAGATCTGCTACAACTCTAAATTTTACATGCTTATACCAACCCGACATTAAAATGTTAATCCAATTTCACGGTTACTTAAGTATTCCATGCCCAAAGGAGCTCCAATATTTTCAGGAACTCTTTCGATAATATAATTTTCCATTGGAAACTTCTTTACAAACTCTTGTGTTGCTAATCGTGTGGACTTTGTGGTGTACAAACACCGCGCTCGTGGGTTTTGTCGGGGTTCTCCCGTTTCTTCCCACTTTCTTCATTATATCATTTCATTCACTTCTCATCATCACTGTCTCTTTTAGCCTAACCGAAATAACCGTGGAACGTAAAGCTCTACGATTTCTTCTGTTGTTAAATTATAACTAGATTCACTATCTAAACATACCAGGTTTTTTACATTTTTAATAATTGCATTTGTAAAAGAAGCGACTGATTCATTACCCTGAGACGTAATAGCCCGATCTTCAAAGTTCAGAATTCGCAAACAAAGTCCGTTTACAAGCCGGCACGTTACTTCATGACAGGCATTTTTGATTAAAAACATTCTGATCTATTTTAGTTTCAGAACTATGTTCATTTTTACTAACGACTGATACAAATGGTATAACTAGCACCTATGTTTTCAAATATTCTGTTTGTTCTTTAAATTGCTTAGAGTAGTCACAGTAATTCTCCGTAATTCGGACAACTTTTAGGAACTTGATTTTGTAGCATGTTATATCTAAAAGCATGATTCATCCCGTCAGAATGATATCATTAAGCTGATATTCTTTGCAGTTAAATTTTAGGACAAGATAGGCATAGTAATTATCTTCGACTTAACTACCTACAAGCCCATTTAATCGTTGTTTGTTAAATAATTTTTCAGAGAAAAATGAATGTTTAATAGTATTCGTTATAAAGCTATCAGTTATTTTACCTTTGAACAAAGCCGAAGATAAATTATTATTAATATCATGTTGACTTCTAGATGGAAATCTCTTTCAGTGTGAGATAACAAAGAACTGTATAAAACTGTAACAGGACAAGGAAACTGTTGAACTATTTTTCACATTATCAACGAGATATCAAAAATCTACAAACTATTGCAACCATCAATGTTTTTAAATTATTTTAATTTCGATTCTAAACATTCTATGTATTTCTGAAAAGAATATTTGTTTATGTATTGTGAAGACGTAATAGCCTTCATGTTATTTCCCTGATCCTGACTATTACTGCTTACTAAATTATTTGGCAATCTATGAAAATAACTATGGTCTTGCGGCATGGACCTGCTTGTCCGAAACATACCTACAGGTGTTGAGTTTTTTAATTATAGAGACTGTCTTATAATAATCAAAGAGTGGCTGATAATTTACTTTTTGCTCTGGCATTAGCTCGTAACCCTGAACTTCTTCAGTAAGTCGAAATCCAACTTGTCGCGGTGTAGTAGGACTAACGTAACTATTTCTGTTAAAACCTGTAGTTGATTGTGAAATATCTAAAGTAAACTGACTACCATCTACGTTCTAGAGAGTAATACGGAGAAATTGTTTTCTGTGAAACAGCAAACACTGACGCCCAGAAATGTTACATTGTGCGTTTGGTGGTATTGGAAGAGCATCGCACATCACGTGCTGTTGCTACCGAGCAGAACGATAGACTCACACTGGCACTGTTGACAACTAGCACGAAATCACCTAACAATTAAAAAAGGCAGAAATTGATCAAAATAAATGATGTTGTTTACCATGCCGACAACACTAGATCACATGTATGTTTAGCGACAAGTTAGAAGTTGGGGTAACGTTGATAGGACATTTCAATGCGCCCATAATATGCCACGAACTTTGGCATTATCGGACAATTATTTACTTTTGTCTCTGCTGAATTGTTTTAATTTGAAAAGAAATCTGTAGAAAACATGCGTTCTATCTGTAGAAAACACACACAAAAAACAGAAGTCATCTACCGAAAGGTTTATAGTGTTGCCGGAACAGTCGCAAGTTATAGAATAAAATTGCATATATGGTTTCGTAATACGATAAAAGTCTTCTCCATTTTGATATCATAATTCTCAATACTTTTGAGTAATCTGATATTACCAAATTATAACTCACGTATACTTATTAGACTTTAAAGTACAATACGAAAGTACTATTTTAATTCAGTTAAGCACCTGCTTACTACGGAAAATGGTATTATACACGATAATAATAATAGTAAGTCGTAAATTTTTGTTTGTTCATCTCCACGAAATCTATGATTTTGACGTTGTAAAATGTACACGAAAAAATGAACAGTTCTATGTTATAAGAGAATCTTGGGGAATAATTTTATATTACAAGTAAGAATATAATAGATAGTTAATTAGAATGTAAAGGTAGTATTCGTTTCAGCGGGAATTCTGAATGGGACATTGAGACATAACTTTTAATGGGATGCGAACTTACACGAATTCCTTTCTATTATTGATCCTTGATCTCACTCACTTGAGGGGATAATAACAGAATAGTGAAAAGATACTTAATACTTGTTTTCAGCTATGGAATTTTACATTTAAAAATCGTATAATATTGATTTTTAATCGAATTTTAAAAGAAAGCAGTTCATAAGAGAGGAACTGGTGGCTCGGGAAGAAGCCTTAGAACACCCCGTGCAAGATTTTCCCAGATAAAGTAGTAGCAACTACTGGGACAGATCACGGGAAGACTTGACCGAGACTTCATCATAAACACCGTGAATTCAGAGTCGGAAGAGGTCAAGAAGCTATACATGTGGCAGATTCAAAAGTCATGGAAGAAGGCGAAGAACAATTAAAATATATCAAATATGCTATATGCTCAATTTTAACGTTGCATGTTGTACTTAACTCAGTAATTGGGAGGAACTTTTAGAAGTATAGAGAACAGAAAATGTTACAGATTTTGGTAGCATGTCGAGTTGTTAAAGTCTCTAGTTGTGTACTACCAACGAGTTTTTCCATTAAATATAGCCATTTGACTTTTGTGAAAATGTAATACATTGTTTCATAGGGCCCTCGACACCAGTAAGTCCTTTATGGTTGGTTGTCTCCTGTTCCAATTTGCACATACTTGTGTTAAAGAGTTGTCTTTGTTTCGATACTTTCGAATTGTACGCATTACTGTCTCCTGCGAATAGGAACGCGATATTATGTGGGAAAGCGCCTCTAATAATCATTAGTGAATAGAATACATATTGTTGTTACAGACGCAGTGTGAAGAATCAAATGTGAATTATAATACATATATTGATAAAATAAAGACGCAATTATATATTCTGTAAACCTGAGTGATAAATAAGTAGCTATTTTTAATTTGTTTTACAACAACTAGGAGACCTCAATTTACATAGGTGTATATATACATTTACTACGTTCAATTGTACGTAAGTCTACGTATTGATGCTGGAAATAGATGGTCAAATAAATCGCTCAATTGCTTTTAAACATTATTAAAATCACTGTATACTTCAATTAAAATACATCACGAGATCATTATCATGTATCTATTTTAAAAGTTTACGTATTAACAAATATATAAGAACAAGATAATACATAGTTAGTCTTGCATCCTTATTTAGTTTTTTATATCAGTTCCAAATTAATCTATTTGAGAACAAATGCGTATATTAGAAAATGTGAAACGAAATAAGTTTTGTATCTATTGAAAAATTCAAATGGAAGGAAATATTTTCAGCAGCGTACGAAAAGCGAATCATTTACTTGCAAAGATCAGTTTTACTTTCGAGTACCTTAGATACGTGTGATGAGTAAAGTGTTCAAAATGAAGTTCAATATTCTTTTATGTAACTGAATTTTTTGACTAAGCAATGAAAAACTTTTGTTTCTATCTGTCGTACCTCATTCAGTGTCGAAAATATTTTAACAAAATAAGACTGAAAGGCTTACAGTGTTTCAAAATGCGAAAATGACATTTGAAAACAATGGTTAAAAAAATTGAAACTACTATATGCAGTTAGTACAGTAGGTTAGTTTCTTCACATTATACAAAAGCGATATCAGTTAGTACTAACCAATTCCGTGCCGTAGGAAGGGCGAGCGGCGTGGTTGACTGCCTCGGGCGCGGAAGTAAGAGGGTCCAAAATTCGGGAGGAAAGTGCATGTGCACATATATCTATCTACTAAAATGCTACAATAGCAATTAAGAGCGACTGAGCTCCAACCTATAACTTTAGCTTTCAAACCTTTGATTTACGGTTATTTGTGATTTTACGTTTATAACAAAGACAAATATTTTTAAAATGGTGTAGATTAAATAAATTGCTTAAAGAGATTTTTTCACAAAGTTTATCCTTTTAAATTATTGTTCGAAGCCTTTGCATTTTAATAAGCCTTTTCTGAAATAAATGAAAATGAATTGTGATGCCAATCTCTGGAGTTTTTTAAACTATACGTTTGTGGACGTTTATATGTTTGTGACAAATTCTTTCGACAGTGAGATCCCGGAAACTACAGGCTATAGAAAGATGACGTTTTCACTGATCGATTGAAAATTTTGCGTAGATTGTCCAGTTGTAACTCATTATAAAAAAGCATGGCAGTTATTTATTTATTATTTTTATGGGTACACTAGAAGTGTTGACATTAAAAAAACTAAAGCATCATTTGCTATATATTATAAACTCCAACACCATATAATTGTATATAGTGGCTGCATATCTCTCAGGTGTTTGTTTCATGGCCAAATTATAATGAAAAACGAAGGATAACCATTAATCCCGTCTAAGTTGAATCTTTATTGTTTGGAGTGTTTTGCCCAATGAACATCATAAACCACTGACATTATAATTTATTGTATGTGTAATGTATTAGCTTATTTTAAAATGTATAAAACGATAATCTTGCCTGTTGTTCTGTATGGTTGCGAAATATGTTCTCTTACTCGGAGCGAAGAACGTAGATTGAAAGTATTTGAGAACAAGATCCTGAGACGAATATTCGGACCCAAGAGAAACGGGAATAGGGAATAGCGGAATCTTCATATCGAGGAACTACATAATTTATACGGTTTATCCAACATTGTTAGGGTCATCAAATCTAGGAGGCTCAAGTGGGCAGGTCATGTAGGCAGTATGGAAGAAAGAACGAACGCTTTCAAAATATTAACTGGAAGATCAGCCGGAAAACGACCATTAGGAAGATAGGCACAGATGGGATGACAATATTAAGATGGTTCTCGCAAAAATAGGAATACAAAGTAGAAACTGGATCCAATTGGCTAAGGATAGAAGTCATTGGACAGATTTTGTGAACGCGGCATTGAACCTCCGGGTTCCATAAGCCATAGAGTTACTTAGTTTATGCATTGACTTATTACATACTACATGCAAGAAGAAAGGAAACACAGATTATACATGAATTAAAAACTTCAACCGGAAGTAGGCTCAAATAATCTTGCAAACGGTACGAGATATTGAAAAAGTAATCGAAAAAATCTCCCCTGTACGGTATCTCTTGCCGATTTGTACCAAGACATCTTTCACTTGTGTCTGCAAACGGACATGAACAGATGGGAGGAATAACAAGGAGATTTGTGCTCATATAGGAATGATGTGCTGTGTAAAGACCGCAGGTTCAGCTAGTATATAAAATGTAAGGGAAAAGGTAATAAAAATTTTTCAAGGCAAGGAAAAACAGGGTTTATTTTTGAAAAGTTTCCTAGGCTTCGCGCCAACCGTGATGAAGCTTCGCGGCTTGTCTATCGACCTGGCTCATATGTATGACTCATATGTGCCGTCGTATACTCTCGTCCCTGGCACTGATTTTCCACGCTACGGCACTGATTCCAATCCCGATGTTATCTTCCTCTTATAAATTCATCAGCTTCAATTGCTAAGAAATTTTATATGCTGGTTTACTTTACGTGAGAATTATTTACTAAAATATAATACGATTAAACATTTTCATTACTCATTTGTTGAAATATTAAATAATATTTTCATATATTACAGGAAAGTTTCTGGGAATGAACAGGCTAGTAATCAACTTTCAGCTTATACACCTTTTATCTTTCGCAAGTAACACGATAATGATGAAATTACATGAGTTGCAGTACATTGAAGACAGAAATGTACCATTTCAAATACCAATTACTGAAGATCATATCAACTCAAAGTGTATACTATTTTATGAGAATGAACACAATAATAAAGAAATAAATTATTCCAAGATAAACATAGTTAAAAATTCAGTTTTTTCATGGTATGTAATAAACAGAATGTTCCTTCATAAAAGTGACGAAAGGAAGTTACTGCTTGAGTCGATGAATCAAAATTGCAATCTTATATTAGTTGCAACATCAAATATATGTGAAACTTTTAACACTTTCTACGAAATCAACCAAAGGACAACTCAAAGAAAATTTAAGAAATTTCTAATTCTAATAAGAGAAAATGAAGTATCACTGAAGAATTATACAAAGTGTAAGGTGATGCGTTTCTTTCCTTTCACTTACATTTTTCTAATACCATGCAATAAAGAAACATTTAGTTACTCGGACATTCGTTTGTTAACGCATGTTCTAACTAATGACTTAGACCCGGAAAGATTAGAAAAAATAAATTTAGCGATATTTAATTCTTTGAACTTCGAAACAGAAGATAGCTTAAATTTAAATGGTATATCAATAGACTTAACCATCTATCATTATCCACCATGGACAATAGTGAACGAAAATACTTACGATGGAATAGAATACAGAATATTGTACCATATCTCGAGAAAGTTCAATTTTACATGGAAAGTTGATGTTACTGACACATGGGGCTCCCATACAGATAATGAAACTACGGACAGTGTTTTTGGTAGACTTAAAAGTGTAAACTATCACGTTGGTATACCATCAGCATACTTAACTTTGGATCGTTATGCGCTGTATCAGTATTCCACTGTTCGTGGCCAATGTGATACGAAGTTCCTAACTCCACGTTTGAGGAACAAAAACTACTTGTGGTCTATATTAAGTCCCTTTTCACTTGAAGTATGGCTGTCGTATACGGGATTCGTTTTGTTTAATTCTATTATCCTCCACATATTTTCAATTGTATGCAATTTTGTACTAAAGCTACGTAAGACTAATCCATATCTCAAGTACTCCCACTGTATTCTATATTCTGTGTCCATAAGTATCGGATTTCCTACTCCAAACGAGGGTCAGGGAGGGTTAAGGCATTTAATAGTTTGGATGTTTATGGCGTCAGCTCTCCTTATAACAGCATATAACTATAACCTCGTATCACATCTTACTTTACCTAAGTATGGAACCCCAATCGATACACTACAACAGCTTTTAGATTCTGGTCTAAACTGGGGCAGTGATTACAATCTCTTTGACACTGCACTTTCAATGTCATCTAATCATGTAGTTCAACAGATTTTGAAACGACGACTGTTGGCACAGAATTCAGAGCAATTGAACAACTTAATAGCGAGAGATAAACTAGCAATTCCAATAGAATATGAGGTTTTTGGGTTTATGACCGGTGCGGAATTTATAGGAGGAAGCAATTTGGAAAGATTACATTTGATGAAAGAAAATGTACTTACTGCCTATTTAGCTTTACTTTTTAACAAAAATTCCCCTCTTGTTGACCACTTTAATCCATATGTAGCACATATAATAGAGTCAGGCATACTTGAACACTGGATTAAAGAATTTGATAAAGTATTTGTTAAAGGCCTTGGACGTAAGCAAGAAGAATCTATTCGTTCATTACGGGTCGGAGATATCTTAGGAACATTTCTTATATTATCAATTGGTATCATCGTATCTCTTCTTGCTTTTCTCATGGAAGGAATAACATATATCGGAAGGAAATTGAGAAAAAAGAATAATGTACGATTTCTAAAAGAATAAATGTTGAAGCCATATTTCGTAGCCTTTATATTGTAAAATATGTACTAATGTAGGAAATAGGTAGAGCTACGTTGATAAAATTAGAGTTCGGAATTGACTCCCATTTCCGGTATATTATAAAATGGTCTTCTATGAAAACAGTGTTTATAGAAATACTTCAGTACAATTCTCTTTATTGTAAGGTAGACGTTAGGTAGCCCAAGACCGTGCGGCCCAGGACAGGAGGTCTACAGAGCTTCAGACAAGCAAGGTAGAGTGGTGTAGGAAACCCTAATTCTCTAGGCAAGGAGTTAGGAGATAGGATAAGATATTAGAAAGTCACCGAGCCACGAAGCACGCTAAGCAACTGATGTTAGGGTCCAGACAGAGCTCCGTGCAAGCTAAGCCAGGTAGAAGGGAAGCCAAGAGTCCCGTAGCAGACTGGAGGCTTTTAGGTTGACTTTCTCCTAGTGCTCCAGGCAAGCAAGATAAGAGGAGACCAATTGAAGACTGGTGTCTGTCCGCTGGATGCTCTCCAACATATAGGCGCTCTGAGTGGCGGTAGCGCTGCTGCTCTCATGTCGTCGTGTGACTTGTAGGTTGTGCTGATGTTAGGTAATCTGTTTTTTGTACTAATCCCACATTAAGTGTAGTACTCGAACGTAAATACATGTGGCTAATGTTTACAAACAAGAGCAGGTGTCATTGTTCACAAACAGTAGCTCGTGGTACATTACAATATGCACATATTGTGCATATATAAATAAAAAAAATCCATTTTCAGTGAAGTGAAAACTAATAAGACAAAGTGATTGATTTAGTATTTTTAAAAAAGTAAAACAGCTCATTTAGGATACCTAGAATATAACAAGTGGCTCTATATACTTACATAACAATAAAAGTGATCATACTAACCGATGATGTGTTATTTATCTTTGCACTTTATTGACACGAAGTCTTTGTATTGATAAGCGACAGTCTTGAATAGAGAAATGAATTGTATTAGAATGTAATATAAGATTATAACTTGTAGTAGATTACAATATACTTAACTTACAATATACTTCCATATATTTTCCTCTTCTTTATTCAACACTACAATGATGTAGGAGAATACTTTTGCAGTTGATAGGCGTTTGATTATACATTATTAATGCAGTATTCTCAGGATTATAGATTTGTTATTCGTTTAGTTTTTACGACGTCAAATATCGCAGGCTACAAGAGTTGGTTCATTGAAAAGTAGAGCTTATTTCTTCTAGATAGATCTACTTTTATTATTATGACATAGTTGTATTCGAACATTTTAATTTACGTTAATCGGAGGGCCTATAAGTCACAATTGGTACCTGTATACACTATAATTAAGAGTTGGATGGCAAAGTGGCATAACTCAGTTTTCAGACATTGTGACATGTTGAGACTTTTATTAAAATCGAAATAGAAAAAGCGGACAAAATCGGTTCTTTCTGCTGCCATCTTTTGGCTTGTGACCTGTTGTTTTAACTGTGACATACGCAACTTTGCCATCCAACAGATTATGATTTGAAGTTCACGGAAATGACTTAATCTCATTTTTGAAAAAAAGGACTTACGCCAGTTTGTCATCCAAAGCTTCAATTGTCTGGCGATTTTAAGGTACATGCAGCTCATCGAATGCATAACAAACGAAAAAAACGTGTGGTAGCTCAGTGGCCTCAGAATTATTTGATAAAAGTCAGACTATGTTACCACGGCAGTTGCTAGTATATTTGTTTTTTGTTTTGAAAATGAAGTGAAATAAAATCGATCAGTTTAACATTCCGTAATTATGCCCTTTTAGGCTAAGGGAAACAATATTTAAGGCAAGGGAATCATGATGAAAAAGTAGTGGAATAAAAAAGTGGGAGGAAACGGGAGTAGTCAGAGAAAATCCATTGACACGGTGTTGGTCACCACAAATTTGCTTGGCCGGGGATTGAACCTTGGACTTCAAACACCAGCAATAATAGCTCTGCTACTGAAACCACCGTGCCTCCCTTTGCTTCCTATTTTCACTAAAATATTCTTATATACAATGACGTCAATCGTACTCTTCGTAGATAGTGTACTTTTATCTTGCCGAAATAATTCATTTCATAATAGCCAAGACTGTAATAAATGTTTCACAGTATGATGTTATAAAATGAATAAGATATATCAGTTTAAAAAGCTTACATGGAATGACAACTTGAAAATACATCAGAAAAAAACTTGTAAATAATGATAACTAACACTTAATTTTCAAATTTTGAAGAATTTAGTAGGTTAAGCTTTAATATTTCTTACCGGAAATAGAGATACGATTATAATGGAGTAAGCAAAACTATTGAAAGTGTGAATGGGCACAAAAACAATGTAATTCTTTCTTTAATTCCATCACACACTCAGGTAAGTTCAGCTACCTTTACTTGTGTGTTTAATTTGCATATGCCAATTGTTTATAGATTAATATAATCTATTATTAAAATTATTTTATGTAGACAGACAGTCTACAGAATATAAACAGAATCAAGCTTCTTATCTAGTTATTACCGGTTAAGAATGTTGATAGTATGAAACCCTTAAGCAATGACTCAGATTATACTCAGATTTCTTATAATTCCATATTTGCTATAAACATTCCATGTAAATTGTGATTAAATAGGCACACTCCCGGATTTACTTCTTTTCATTAAAGTGTCGACACTTTCGATTAAGTAGATATTTGGATAATGGTTTTATAATTCTATCAAGACTTTAGAACTTCTTACCACATCTTCGTGCTTTATTTACAAGTGTTAAGAAAAAGTAGGCTAATATTTTTTAATTATGTATTGAAGAGTAAGGTATATAGACTGTTGTGACTTACTTAGTTGCGGAGAAATAGGATATCAACACTATAAATTATTCATATTTTAATGTGATATGTTTATTTTTGCACAATATGTCGCTCAAAATCCGGATCAAACCTTGCACATGGCATTATTTGAACCTAGTATAAGAATTTAATGCATCGCTGAAGGAGATGAGTTTACAATGTGAAGATGTTGGTGCAAATCTTATTTCACTGCTATTCCCGATGTGACTTCGCTGTTGTAGAACTCCTAAGTCCCACTGTGTGGAAAATAGTTTTACTAGGGAAAGGAAGGAGATAACTTACTCCTCATTTAATAGTAAGGGGTAATGTGCAATACCGTGAGCATTTCTTGTTAAAATTGAACTAACACTTGATTTTTATTCTTTCGGTGATGCACACCACACTATATCAAAATCCAATAATTTTTACAAAGTTTGACTTCGTTTCAAACTGTGGTTGTGAAGTAGTGACGTTAATTGAATTCCTTATTTTTGGTTGGTTTTCAGTTCAAGGATTTTGAAGCTTCAGAAATAGTATACGACATATTACGGAAAAAGAAATATTTTTCCAACAACAGGAACGTATATCATACGAGTAAAACATGTATATCATACTTCTAATGAAAGAGAGTACTCTGACCATGATTTTAATAAATTCATGCCCATTTTTAACTGATTCCGAACCCAATAATAATAATAACAACAACAATAATAACGTCAAGAATTTGCACCATCTATTTGTCTACGTACACAAAATTGAAAGTCATTATGTTTCTAATTTCATTCCTCTTGAACCACCCGACCGATCTCGATCAAATTTTCAACATACATGAGGTTCGCGCCTAGCATGTTTTTATCATTTTACTTTGATGGCACAACTTTGGGAGGGTAACGGGAGAGATGTTTAAAATGATCGAAAATGACCGATATTAGGGTCGAATATATAATTTTCGGAGTTTCTGAGATGAACAGTGACACTTCCGATGCCGTTTAAATCCAAATTCATCCATGGAACTTGGGGAGGGGGATATATAAAATGATCGAAAGTGTATGATATTAGTGTCGAATTCATAGTTTTCGGGGTCTCTGAGACGAACAGTGACACTTCTGATGCCATTTAAATTCAAATTCACCCCTTCATGTCCGAAATGAAACGTATGGGTATGAGTATTTTCCAAGTATAATATATAAGAATCGAGTAATTTTGCAAAAGGTAGTGAGATTTAAAAAAAAATGATTATGTGAGAGAGAAGGTCATTTTCTTTCTCATTTTTGGTGGATTATATGTATGGTTATAATTAGGTAGTCTGAGAAATAATATGCGACATATTGCAACAAAATCTAGTATTTTTACCAACATTAATGTTAAATATAGGTCTAGTTTACTAATCGTGTAGGAGAGAAATACACCTAGTGATGAGCAAATGCAAGACCAAGACCAAGACCGGGGTGGTCTTGGTCTTGCACATCCGGCTTGGTCTTGGTCTTGCACTGGAACACTTGGTCTTGATCTTGGTCTTGCACACCCAGTCTTGGTCTTGGTCTTGGTCTTGCATGCAAGAGTCTTGCAAGTCTTACATTTAAGAAATCTTATGCTTTTCATACGTAAATTTTACTCAGGATATGAAGGATAATAAACTGTACAATGCGCCAATACTAATGGAAATACAATGCATGTTTCTAAATGTAATATAGTTTAACTTCGTGTAGGTATGATGATAGTGTACAACATAGGTGATGACCTTTATTGTTTTAATGGGTGCCTACGCTTTACTACTTATAAGATATGCCTAAATCACAACGTTTCGTAATCTTTCAATATTTTTTTAACAGACCCAACACTCCGATTGCTCCCAAACTGGGGAGGCTATCCCTGAGACGCATGAGAGGAAAACAAGACGGCACAGATTATTGAAATACCCTGAATTGCAAAATTATTTTTTTCACTCTAAAGATGTCAGATCTTTCATTTCAACCACGATTAGCTAATCCTTGTATTAAACAAACTTCCAATTAAATATTGAGATTTCATTTTACTGATTCCAATATGTACTCTATGGAGCAGAAACATTGGCATTACGTAAAAACGATGAAAAAATTGCAGGCTTTCGAAACATGTCCATCTAGTAAAGAGGAGGGAATTAGCTGTGTTGAATGGAAAACGAATGAGAAGATGTTAGAAATATTAGCAGTAGGGGAGAAAAGAAGAATTTTAGATATTGTTAAAAGGAGGAAGAGGAACTGATTAGGATATTGGCTGAGGGGGAACTATATTATGAGGGACGTGCTAGAGGATATCGTGGAAGGAAAGAGGGGGTGGGAGCGAAGGAAGGTATTAAAACAGCTACGTCAAGACGAAGAGACTAACTGAGGACCACCGAACGTCGAACCTTCTCAGTTGCAGCAAGTAACCTGTCAATAATGACAGAATACCTATTATGATGATGATCATATGTTTAGCAATATTGACCAAAAAAAGGGAGATTAGATTAAAATAATAATGATTATAATACAAACTCTTAATATTTTAGAATAATTTGACTGAAAACTGCAAACGACTCAATTGTCTATGTCTTTTGTGTAAACTCAATTTATATAAATGCTTTTGACCTGTATTACAAATACAAAATAACAGTATCAAACTCCAAGTTATTTGAAATCTTACTTGTGAATATGGATTACTAGCATCAATACCCACTTCGTTGGATTGAACTAATAATAATAATAATAATAATAATAATAATAATAATAATAATAATAATAATAATAATAATAATAATAATAATAATAATAATAATAATAATAGTAATAATATATTTCACTTTTTACTATTAGTAAAGCGCTGTCTGATGTCGGTCATTTTCGATTATTTTTATATTCCCACCTCTCCTCCTCCCCAAGTTGCGGGGCTGAATTTGGATTTAAACGGCATCAGAAGTTTCACTCTTCGTTTCAGAGACCCCGAAAACTATGGATTCGTCACTAATATCAGTTATTTTCAATAAAGTTATATATTTCGGTGTTTCAAAAGCTATTAAGTTTTATTTATTTTATATATACCCCCCTCTCCTCCTCCTCCCCTAGATTCTACCATCAAATTGAAACAAACCCTAAAACACTTTCCGGGACCGAATCTCATACATATTCAACATTTGGTTGAGATCTGTTGAAGAGTTATTGAGTTACAAATTTAGTCACTTTTGTTTTTATTTATATTGATTTTTGTATATATACCCCTCCTCCTTTGCCCCTATGTTGCTCCATCAAAGTGAACTAAAAGATAACATTGCAGGCTTGAACCTTATCTATGTTAATAATTTGAGCGAGATGGGTCATTTGATTCAAGAGTTATTAAGTTTTATTTATTATTTTATAACTTCCTCTTAATCTTTCCCCTAAGTTTTATCATTAAAGTGAAATGATGAAAACACTTCCACGCGTAGACCTCATCTATGTTGAAAATTTGATCGAGATCGGTCTGGTGGTTCAAAAGATTAGGAGTAACAAAAATAGTCACTTTCAATTTTATAATATAGATAGTGTAATGTTATATCCAGGCTCGTGGCCACAGAGGTTTGTGGGGGGGGGGGGGGCGAATATGTTAGGGGGCAAGTCATTAAATTTTTTCTTAAAAATATCTTAATTGTGACTTTTGTACTTACGTTTGGAGGGATCACGAAAAATTAAGGGGGCGCAGGCCTCCCTAGCCGCCTCTAGCAAGGGCGTCGATCATGGGGGCCCGGGCTGATGTAGGTCCATTTTATTTTATTTAAAAACATACAATATTTGGTATAATTTGAATGCAATTTGTCTTAAAATCCTCATATATGCCTTCTTCATCTGAATGGGTCTCCCCAAATTTACAGAGAAATTGGCGCCCTTGCCCTCTGGTTGCGGGTCTGGTTTTATCATTCAATCCTCGATGTGCCGTATAACTAAGGAGGATAAAAGTTATATTAATAAACAATTATTCAACCTATAAGCATCCTCCCATGAAATCAAACTTGCGGCCACATGCACTAGTCAAGTTTTTGCCAATGTCTTGAAAATGTTATTTTGATATTAATTTTATGAGCACACATTAAAAATTTCCAACGGATGCTTGAGTCTCGGAGCCAAGACCATACCCATGTAGTCGACACCTATGGCGTACGGTATTACCGATGTTCATTACTACATTTCTCTTTAGTTTTGAAAGAAGAACACCACTAATATGCTTTGAAATGAAATGAAGTATCTAGTTTAACGTCCAGCGATTATGCACCAGGCTAAGGGAGACGGTAATGATGAGAAATGAGTGAAATGGTAGAATGAAGAAAGTGGGAGGAAACGGAAAAACCCCGAGAAAATCCACGTACGCAGTATTTGTCCATCAAAAAAGCTCACATGGCGCAAGATGACACCTGTGCGGCTTGAAAACGAGCAATATCTACAGAAAACGCGAACAACCAATTCAGAAAACGACATATTGTAGCTATATGCTACAGAGGCAGATCGACTCACACGGATTACATAACCTACTGGAAACACATCCACTGGAGCAGCATTTTTACTGAAGCCAAGAAATTCATCTCCTTCTTTTCTGAATTTAAAAAAAATTCAAGTACTGCCAGTACTTGTGCAAGACTCTTGGTCTTGGTCTTGGTCTTGCATGCAAGACTCTTGCAGAAACTGCAAGACCAAGACTCTTGAGCTCATCACTAAATACACCCATCATTGAGTGAAATTCACTCAATTTTTTATCAGTGTAATTCCAAGAAGAAAAGCTCAAAACATCATGGATCATATTGTAATAATAATAATAATAATAATAATAATAATAATAATAATAATAATAATAATAATAATAATAATAATAATAATAATAATAATAATAATAATAGTAATAGTAATAATAATAAATTTGTTGTTTTTAAACATCGGGGAAAGAGATAAATCAAGATCTTGAACGATTTTCACTTCATGAAGAAGGGACAACTGCGAAATCTCAAACAATTCGAGTTTGAATTTGGTAAATGAAATGAATGGATTCTTTCAGTTTAACGTCCCACAATTACTCCTTTTGGCTAAGCGAGACGATGATTAAATCAGGTGAATGGTAATGACAAAATTGGTGGAATGATAAAGTGGGAGTACCCCGAGAAAACCCAGAGACACGATGTTGTCCATCGCAAACTTACTTGGCATTGGGTCGTGCCAGGGATCCCACGCAGCAGAGTTAAGTGCTGTACCAATGAGCCATCGTGCATCTCTACTTTAAGTTTGAGTTCTCATCTTAGTCCCCCTTTCAACAGCGAAGCTATATAATATGTGAATCTACAGCACAACGTGGGATCCAAACCATATCAGCTCCGGTTAGGAATCGGACCCGGGTCGTTCATGCCAAAAGCTGACACTAACCGCTTAGTCACGAGTTAACTCAGCGAAACTTCAAAGAAAATATACAGCCAAATATACCAAAATCGAATCATTTAAATAAACTTTATTGAAGAAATTTGTTTTAAATTTATTAAAGTAAAGAATCTACGACATTTGAGGAAACTTATCCATCTTTATTCTGTAATCTGTGACAGACTTCAAGGAAAATATACAGCCAAATATACCAAAATCGTATCATTTAAATCAGTGGCGGCGATTGGCCGTTAAAAGTGGGGGGGCAAGGCATGATTTGAATATTTGTATATCAGTGTTAGTTTACCTGGTTGATGCTAACACTTTGTTTGTCGAAAGGTTGTATAACTAATAGGATACTATATTTTTCATTGTATAATTAATAGGATACTATATTTTTCAGTTAAAAAACTATATATTCTATTTCATATTTTATTAAGGAAATTGACAAGAGCAAGGGAAGTAGGTACTAGTTCTTTGTATTCTTAAACAACGAAAGTGTAAGAAGAGATTTGATTTCTTGCTCATGAACATCTTAAAATCCTGACTGGAAAATTGTGTGATCAGATTATTTAATAACAAACTTGAAAAACAAACAAATAGAAAGGATAATACAGGGTTAGCTAAAAGAAATAGACAAGTTATACTATGTATAAATTTTTTTGAGCAAGAAGATTTTACCGGTGGTACATGCATACATACTTAAAGTTTTGCGGCTGACAGTTTTTCTTTTGTTTCAATGATGGGTGTGTGACGTAAGCAGCCCTGCCTTCGAACTTGACATTGACGTGGCTTGGAGGAATATGGCGAGTCAAGTTGAGAAGGCTGTGTTCCGGAATATGCCAAGACAAATTCAGTTACTGTAGTGCAACGTCATTTTAGGACAAAGTATGGGAAAGAACCACTCACACGACAGTCCATTTTTGACTGGGTGCATAAATTTGAAAAAACAGGTTGTCTGTATAAGAAGAAATCCACGGGAAGACCACCAGTGTCAAATGAAATAGTTGAGCGCGTTCGTGCGAGCTACGCTCGTAGCCCGAAAAAATCAATGACATGTGCAGAAAAAGAACTTGATATCCCTCAAAAGACTATCTGGAACATTCTATGCAAACGTCTCAAGTTCTATCCATATCGACTGCAATTACTGCAAAGTCTCAATGAAAGTGACAAACAGCAACGTTCAGTTTTGCGTGTTCATACAAAATCTTTGTGAAGAAAAAGATGACCTCATTCAGCTGCTTACATTTGAGGACGAATCAACCTTTCACACTAGTGATATCGTAAACAGAGAAGATTAGGGACTCAGAAAGGTTAACGTGTTTTGTGCTGTATCGCCCAAAAAGGTGTATGGACCGTTCTTTTTCAAGAAGAAACTGTTAGTGGAAGAACGTACCTTGACATGTTGCAACTTTGGTTGATGCCACAACTTGAAGAAGATAGTGACAATTTCATTTTTGTGCAGGATGGAATCCCACCTCACTGGCATACCGATGTAAGGGGCTATCTTGACGAAGTTCTTCCTAGGCGGTGGATTGGCCGTTCAACTGATGAGAACATAGCTATGACTCAATGGCCACCATGAAGTCCAGAACTCATCCGTGTGATTACTTTCTGTGGAGTTTCAGAAAAGATAATGTGTATGTTCCCTCCCCTCCCTCAGTCTGACGGAACTGAAAGAATGAATCAGAGATGCTGTTGCATTGGTGGACAGTCAGACTTTGATGCCTGTTTGGGAAGAATTGGACTACAGACTAGATGTTTCCCGTGTAACCAAAGGATCACACATAGAACATCTGTAGTTGTATCACAACCACTTCCAAATGTACCCTAACAACTCATGTAAGTTACGTTACCATGTAATTAAAACTCTTCATTTGGGGGACCACTAAAGTTGTCTATTTCTTTTAGGCTAATCCTGTTTTACTCAGTGATGAATAATGAGGCTTGTTTTGCTAAAGTTACATAGAAACTTTAATGAATTAGGGATTAATGAACAACTTACATTTTTAATTCCACACAAGGTATTAAATGTATGTTATTACTCTAGAAAGACAGTAAGCTTCCCGAAACATTTAAGTTGCCATTAGGTGCAGTTTTCACTTTCTTGGAATACATCTAAACTCAACAATACTTAGAATCAATCCACACTCCAGTTATACAAAATAATCCTGAAACCTAGAATTATGTTGAATTCAGTAAATTTAATTGTATATATCCTCGTACACCCCTAAACACACACTTCACTCGTATATTACACTGTAAAACAATGAAAAAGGTAGTAATTCTTGTTGCTCTGTTTTTAATTAATATTTCTTGCTGTTAGAAAAAAGAAAATACATTTTAGACAATTTTTATGCAATTAAAGAATAACTTGTTAAAGAATAAGTTTTTTTTAAGTGTTATCTCGATTAGTTTCAAAGCGTCTGACTAACAATGTAAGAAGAAATGAAGTACGCTGGAATCATTGTGCTCGAATACGTTAAATTTTGGACCATTTTCAGTGGCAATTAAAACGCAATTTCTGTAGCTTTCTTAACACAACGGGAAGAGAACTAACCAATACGTACTCACGCAACAGCAAATATATGGCATCATTGTTTTCTATGAACCAGTAATATATATGCAATAACTTTACATTTCCAAATGAAACTATATACATCAAGGGGTCACTTCAAAAAAGTGGGGGGGCAACTGCCCCCCTTTGCCCCCCCTAATCGCCGCCCATGATTTAAATAAACTTTATTGAAGAAATTTGTTTTAAATTTATTAAAGTAAAGAATCTACGAAATTTGAGGAAACTTATCCATCTATATTCTGTAATCTGTGACAGACTTCAAAGAAAATATACAGCCAAACATACCAAAATCGAATCATTTAAATAAACTTTATTGAAGAAATTTGTTTTAAATTTATTAAAGTAAAGAATCTACGAAATTTGAGGAAACTTATCCATCTTTATTCTGTAATCTGTGACAGACTTCAAAGAAAATATACAGCCAAACATACCAAAATCGAATCATTTAAATAAACTTTATTGAAGAAATTTGTTTTAAATTTATTAAAGTAAAGAATCTACGAAATTTGAGGAAACTTATCCATCTTTATTCTCTAATCTGTGACAGATTTTAGTCGCAAGAAGTGGAGATGATTGGAATACCAGAAGAAGAAAAGTTTACAAAGATCATGTTCCATCAGGATCGATTACTTTATTAGTAAGTTATACCGGTTTCTTTGCTTAAATGCAAAGTCGCAAAATATGGAGATATTTTACCCCTCTTATTCGAATTATAACTGATTTTTATACTTGATTTATGGTGTTTATGGATATATTCTATTCATATAGCACAAATGCTGGCTTCCAAAGTTAGGTTCCTATCAATCAGCTCTCCCGACTTACATAGTGGGTAGTGCGTGCTTTAGTATATGGGCTCCTGGTTCGATTCCAGTTGATAGAGCATTGACGTTTCAACATTATACAGTGGTTCTGTTTCCACTTTAAATTATAGGGTAATGTCTCGATCACTCTTGGTGCTCAAACAAACTGTAAACTAAAATCCAACTATGGGGCTGGGAAATCTCGGTGGTACAGTGTTGACCTCTGGTGTATGAAATACCTGGTTCGATCCCAGCTAGCGCCAAGTAGGTTTTTGATGGACAAAGATTATGTGCGTGGGTTTTGTCGGAGTTCTCCCGTTCCTTCTAAGTTTCTTCATTCCAACTTTCTAGTTATTCTTATCAACATTGTCTCTTGTAGCCTACACTAGCCTACACTGCATAACTGTAGGACATGAAACTGAAAACATAAATTATTTTTCAATTTACCCAACCAGAATTAATCAATTAATGAAGATTCTAAATATTGCATTAAGACTTGAGGCATATAAGATTTACTATGAATGCTATTAACTAATTCACAATCATCATTACCAGGACGCAAAATTTCCGATCGCCAGGTTGCCATTGGTGACTAGAAATTTAGAGCTGGCGACCAGTCTTGATTAGAAATGGTTTCTGCCTAAAGTTACAGGGCTGCGCAGTTTGTGTTTCTTATGTAAAGAATTGTCACTAAGTGAGAGAAAACACAGAATGTGAAATCTTTCTTTGTCAAGTTAAAGGCCGGTGAAGGGTGAAGACTCTCAAAATTTGTAGTGAGAGATCCTGGCAACCATTATTTTTGAGTTGGCGATTGTGTCTGACTTTGAAATTTTGCGCCCTGATCAATACAGAAGTAATTAAGACCATGGACATGATTAAGAAAATGTTAAATAGTGTTTTAGCAAGTTTAATTTCAACATCTTATACAAAAAAGATGTTTTTTTTTTTTTAATTTTCTGCCCTTACTGGTTTAGCACAACGTATCAAAATTAACGCATCGTTAGGCAGTGTTTATTGTGTAGTTAAATTACGGTACTTTTATAAGCTTATTTTTTTCTTAATGGTGTATATATGAAAGAAAGTCATAAAGTGCACACAAGAGAGAAACATTAATGCAAATGATAACTGAACACGGAAATATGCCATTAAATGAATAAAAAGTGTTCATTAGGGTAAAAAGTTTTACTGATTGTTTTATGAGTTATTGTGAGGAGATACCCCATAATTATTAACATATATATTTACTCTAAAAGCACTTTTGTTAACTAAGGCGCCAAAGCGAAGCGAAATAAAGGTAGTAAACTAAATAAAGGTGCCAAGCTAGCCTATTAGACAGTATCTTTACTTCAATTTTATCTAAATACTAGTACACATTGACACACAAAACTGTGCAGAGGTTTGTGCAAAGGAAGGACACCCTTTTATTATTAAATTCCATATCTGTAATCACCCCAGAAATCTACAATTCCACAAAGCAAAAGAAGGTAAGTTTGATATTCAAGTTGAAATACGTATAACACTCAGTTTGAACTTGGCAGTGGTGGCTCTTGAGGGAAGTCACAACGGTAAAGAATTAAATTATATCGCTACATGCTAAAGGAAGAAAGCTTACTTATTCTTATATACAGATATCGGAAGCTGCATGAAGCTTTCTAGGTCTTCGCCAGAAGCTAAGGAAAGAAAGTTTACCTAATATACTAATTCTTCTTTACAGCTTTCGGAAGGTATATGTAGCTTTCTTCCCTTAGGTCTCCACCACAAGCTAAGAGAAGACAGCTTACATAATATACCAATTCTTGTGTACGACTTTAGGAAGCTATAGAAAGCATCCTTCCCTTAGGTCTTCACCACAAGATAAGGGGAAAAAGGCTTACTTAATATATTGATTTTTGTATAGAGCTCTCGAAAGCTATATGGAGTATTTTCCCTTAGATCTTCGCCATAAGGTAAGGGAAAAAGGCTTAAATAATGTACTAATTCTTGTATACAACTTTCGGAAGGTATATGAAGCATTTTCCCCTTAGATTGTCGTCACAAGCAAAGGGAAGAATCATTACCTAATGTACTAATTCTTCTATAAAGCTTACAGAAGTTGTATGAAGCTATATTGTCTTAGTTGGTAATGATAATATTTAAGAGCGAAAGAATCTTGGATGTCATTATGCATATGGTACGAGGTCTTCATTATAATTTATTATTGTGTGCACAATATTAAGGCTCATTTTGTACTTACTCTGTAAGTAGCCTTCACGCTTCTGCCAAGGAACGGCTTCACACAAAACGATGATAACTTCCGTAGGTTGCAACAGTCTTCACACAAACATATTAAGTGACAAAAGATAGCAAGAAAATTATCGTGAGAAGTGTTTATAAATGCCATGTCGTAGAATCACTTACACACATCTATGTATGTATGTATGTATGTATATACAGTATGTGTCTATCTATCTATGTAAGGTACTTTTATTCAATATTTATTATTATATTATTCATATTGTAACAAATTTACTCTGATTTTGGAATAACTTACAAAATAATTAACTTATGATTATAGAACATACTCGGAATAACTTACGATTATAGATATCGAATGGTTCAGCGTACAGGGTTAGTCCTGCAAGTAGTAGGACTGAATTTGTTTTTAAAAATATTCACAATTTTGACACATGTACTTAACATTTTTCTGAATATACCCCTTCTGTGTCAACACAGCGTTTCCAACGACTCTGCCAAATCACTGAGGGCTCCCTGGAGAGCAGAAACTAAAATGCTTTTCAGTTCTCTCTTTACGGAATCTTGAATGGCGTGGACCGAGACTGGTTCCGTTCTTTCATGACCATTTTCAGTCGGGGTAAGAGGAAGAAGTCTTCAGGAGTGACATCTTGGCTGTAGACTGGCTAGGAAAGCTGTGTGATGCCATGTTTGGTCAGAAAATCCATTACAGCAATTATGCACAAACTTTTCTCATTCCGAAGGTTTCAGTCACAATTTCGTCCACAATAGTTATTGGGATGTTTATTTGTTGTCATATCATCCGCACACTCAATCTCAGTTCAGAGTTTGAAAGATTTCTAACTTTCACTAAGTTTTCGTCCCTTTCTGCTGTTGAAGGGCGTCCTGACCGTTGCTTATCTTCAACTTGCTCTGTTCCTTCCCGAAACAAACTTATGGCACTTAAGAACGCCTGATCGACCCACGACATCATTCCCAAAGCAATTTTGATCATGCCGTGGGTATTACTCGCGGTTTTACCCAGTTTGATGCAAAACTTCACCGCAATACTGTGCTCCAACAAACGATTCATTATGAAGATGACAAGACACCTTGAAGGGGGTTTATCTAAAACTCGGTCTACTCTTCTTGGAAGCTTGCAGACAGCGACTTTTGCGCTGGTAGCTAAGACTCCCCAAACCAATGAAGTAATATCCCCCCTTCACCACGTTTTCGTGAGAAAAAATCAGTCCTACTACATCCGAACAAGCTCTGTATACATGCATACATTGTGGATTATTTATCTTGATACACTTTTATAACTTTTAAATTAGTAGATACAAAACGCTGAAATGTCTTACCATGCACATATCTAGAGAAGTATTTTGTTTGGTATACTCTTCAATACCAATAGGTTAACAGCATTACCAATTCGATATAAGGATATATTTTTTCAAATGACGTTATGTCGAGTCATTAGACATTTCAAATCTACATATTGTAATATCCTTTCCGACACATAAGGATACTCCGCGTCCTCAACAACAACAATAACATTCAGCAGACGACGGATATAAATCAACATGTGACTCGAAAAATGACGAATATTATTACCATAGAAGATCTACAAGGACTCAGGAGTATAAGATATATATAAGATGCAGCACACCCTTCGAAGGTATAAGTCTGAATTTGAGACTGGTCACGTTACCTGCCTACATTGGCTACACTGTGCCTTGGGAATTACCTTACCCTCTTCTCCTGCGTCTGGACCTGAGCGATTCTTATCACTATATCTCGGCTGCATCAGGGCAGCGAGATTTCCTACACCTCTCTTGGTTGTGTCTGGTTCCTGGGAGAAATCTATTCTTTTCTTTACTGTGTCAGGACCTGAGAATTCTTACAACTTTCATGGCTGCATCTGGATTCTGAGAGAAATCTATCCTTTTCTCTTGGGTACGTATGGATCCTGAGAATTCCTATCATTCTCTTGGCTCGTCTGTGCCCTGAAAGACACCTACACTAAGCTGCTGACAGCAACTTGGCCCTGGGACATCCCTAATCACAAATTACCAAATTAAGGGATTGTATTTGGTCTTCAAACCTCCTATTAGAATTGTATCATACTCTATATACAGAGCTTGTTCAGCCTACGTTTGGCCGATTTCGTTCCTTCTCCCTCCCGGGCAGAATGGTCTCGCCCGACCAGGCATCCTGCAGTCTTGTGCAGTGGCTTTCTGGAAACGGAGTTGTTTTTCCGCGCGGACGACAACAACGCACAAAATAGGACCATCGTTGTAAGTGTTGTGTTAAATTTGTTTCCAAGTGTGTGGGTTTCCGCTGTGACCAAAATGCAGCTCAAAATAAGCAGGTTTTGGAAAGGCTATGTTGCGGCTCTTTATGACACCCACTTGATTGTTTTTGTCATTAAAAAACAGTGCAAGAAAAATGGTTGCTATATCAGTTTAAATGGAATAAAAGTGTTATTAAAAGTACAAGGGCAACGAAGCTCCATCATTTGGATCACCAACGAAGTTGCCTAGGAAGCGGGAATGCACCAAGGCCATCTCCACCATGCAGAGGAATCCTTTCAAAATGGCAATGAAAGAAAATCCACCAACACAAAAATGTATGGATAATCGTCTTGACGTGTCTTTGGGGACTGTGAACCGGACGTTATACCATCAACTCAAGCTGGGAAAGTCATGAAAGCTCGGGGGCATCTTCCCACGGATGCCCACCAAAGGGAACGAAAGTGTAATGCGGGAAGCTGTACGAACGGCATCTGGCAAAAGAGGCGGATGTACGTACGTCGTAACGCTCGATGAAGCATGGATTTACCTTTCCGACTGCAGCAAACTGAGAGCCATCATGTACCGAGATAAAGGTGCCAAGAACTTTAGAAGGTGGGTCCGTGTCTGTAAAGAATCCTTCCCAAAAGGGTTTATGGTCGTTACTGACTACTGTTACCGAGGTAAATTGAAGATTCGTAGTGTTGCAAAATAAATTCACAGTACCTTCCGGAGCAGATCATGCGGCCGATCTTCGAGCATGAGATTCCAACAGTGTACGGACATGACGCCAATCTGGTTGTTTGATGATTTGTTTAATGATTTTCTTAATATGCAGCCAAAATCAAATGTTCCTGGAGAAAGGAAAATGGACACAGCATAATCATATCTTCTAGAGTATAAGCGTACAGAAATAGAAATCCTATAAAAAAATTAAAGATTCACAAATCTCCGGGTGTAGACAAAATTCCGGTTGAGTTAATTTTAACTAGAGGGAAAAATTGTGGAACAAGATACACAAACTTATTTTCCTCATCTGGAACAAGAAGGAATTGCCCCAAGAGTGGAAAGAATCAATCATTGTTCCAATTCATAAGAAAGGCGACAAAACTGGCTGTAATAATTATCGAGACATTTCCCTTCTTTCAATATTCTATAAAATCCTTTCAAACATTCTATTAGCAAGATTGACCCCATGCGCAGATGAAATTATTGGACATCTTCAGTGCTGATCCTAAGAGATTTATCAGTCGATAAATGTTCAGAAAGAAATGGGAACACAATAATCCGGTACATTAATTATTTATTAATTTTAGAAAGGCCTACATCACGGTTAGGAGGGAAATATTGTACGACATTCTTACAGAATTTGCAATACCGAAAAAGCTAGTTAAAAAATTAAGTGGTAAACCCTGAGTAGGAAAATTCACTTCGAGCTTTTTACAGATTAACAACACAGAAAAAACCGTGTTTAAATATTTGAAATATAACTAGCTGTTTGTTTATTTTATTATTTCCTCTCATACTAAACTGTTCCTGTTTGAAGACTAATTCGCGAACTTGAAAGTTTTTTTTATTTATTTCGTTTCTTAGTTTAACGTTCCACGATTATGCTCCAATGTCAAGAGAGATGGCAATGTTAATAATGAACGAGTGGTGGGATAAAAAACCATCGTAGAACGTTTGAAGAAACGGGAAATCCCACGCGCATGTTCACAGTCAAATTTATTGTTTCGAAATTCCTGGGCCGAAAGGTGTTTTCGTTCCCTGTTCCGGAAGTACAAAAGTTAAATGGAATATAAAATTTAAAAATAAAGTTATTTTATGCATACATTTTAAATGAATTTTGGTATGGTGATAGCTGGGGACAGGTAAATGCAAATGATACTTTTACTATCTAAGATTCTGATTAATAAAAGTATTAATCTTATATAGTATATGTGGACGCTATCCTCCGACTGAATTTAACGAACAATTATTAATGCATGATAAGTAATTTCTGTTCAAATAAAAAGTGAAAATTTTGATCATAAATCCAATATTACTCATACCAGGGTCGAATATCTTTAAAACTCTAACTTCATCTTATTATGTAAGGAAATTATCAGATCCGGACACATTGATTTCCTTCCTTCTTTGCACATAACCATTCTCTCACGAATAATTCCTTTCCACATAAGCGTGTCTGTTGATCACTGTTGGTGGCAGATATAATTGCTACTTGTCCATGTAGTTATAGAAAATATTTTGAAGCAAATTTTGTTGGCGTTAAAATGTCTGTGGATGACGGTTTATGTGAGTAGTCCCTCAGCTGTTATAAATGAATTAATGATCCTAATTTCTATCTCAAGGAATTTTACAATGCCTAATTGGTTAAATGGCGAATTAAAAATTTAATGTTAATGTCGAAATAGTTTGTGATATGAGTTTTGTAATTACACTTTCATTGAAATATATATCGTATGAAGGGTTAAATGTTTTTCAAAAAACCTATTCTCCCCATGCGAAGAATGGACCTTTCAGTTAGTCATTTCACAACCCTTCATTTCCCTTAATCATGCCTCACTTCTAGTAAATAGAGACAAAATATGGAATGTAAATCTATAAATTTGCGTTCAATTGTTAAAACAAGGAGTAGATACTTGATTATTTAACTGAGATTGAGGATTTAAATAATAGAAACTTCTATGTACGTATCTATGTAACATCATGAAAAGGAATAAGTGATTTTGGTCTATTATAAACAATGGTTATGATAATATTAAAAGTAGTCATTTTAACGACAAGATATAAATTTAAGAGATGAGATAAGAAAGAATAATTAAGGAATTGAGACGAGACGAGGTATCTACAATAGTAACGGGACGAGACGAGAAAACGTTATATTCCGTCTCGTGGAATAACCAAATGGAAAATGTATATTCCCATTCGTACTTTCTAAATGCCCGATAGCTTAAAACACAGGTAAACTTTTACATATTTAATGCTTCAAGGTATTACGGTAATCTATTCCTCCTTAGCTGGCTTGGAAGGTGAGTTCAACCACAGTTAAAATTAAATTTTTAAACAAATTTTTATATTTAATTTAAGAATCTGTAAAGGTGTTCTGCTCAACATGACGTTCATTAAAATATAATTTGATTATAATTTAAATTCCTTGTGGATTGTAGTACTCAAAATCTGATTAAAAGAGTTCATTGTTAGAAATATACGGCAGAAACATGAATTTACTTTGAATATGTGTCGTCTATTATTCAATATTGAGTGTTTTGTCTTTCTATCCCAACGACATTTGAAATCCGAATAATAGGTAAATAGTAGACTATATGTTGCATGGAATCAATATGGGAACGCTTTGTGTTTATCTGTAAGTACCCTTATTCATTATTTATAAAAATATATTTAATATCTTCTGGAATTGACATTTTAGTAAGTACAGTTCACGTACATTACATACGAAAGAGTGAAATAAGTGCTCAATGGTAGACGTGACATTGCAGAGCATCGGGCACACACACAAGGAGACTTTTGATAAATAATTTCACCTGGAAATATTGTTCATTTCTAACTGAAGTATATCCGTGGGGGAAATTATATTGGAGGTAAAGTATTATATTAGATACTATTTTGTAGCAAACAAAGACTGCAGAACAGCCTAAAGTGAACCAACTTCAAAGAAGGTTGTTATCGGGATATCCCTTGTATCTCGTACAAACGCCTCTGGATGAAGTTATCCTAAGGCAATAGTTCCGTTATTATGCATATAACTTGGCAAGGAAACAAAATTGGAGTAAAGGTAATGTCAAAAGCTCTTTTTAGTACTCGAGACGAGATCGAAACTTTCTAATGTTGAATTCTCTCGTCTCACCCTCGTCTCGAAGTATCTGTACCTGTATTCATCTTGTCTCGAGTATGTGTCGTATGTTGAGTCTTATTCTTTTCATATATCGTCCCGAAATTTCGAGAAGAGACCGAGTGAAACTGGTAAACTGGTTAGTTGAGACTAGGCCACGACTCAATGGGTATGGAGGGAAAATAGTTTTAGTGTAATTCGAGGTGAATTAAACGACATCCACTATAATTTATAATATATATCCACTATAAGTAATATAATGAAAATATTTTTACCACAACTTGGTTTCGTTACTAATTTATATGTAATCTAATGGAAAGCACTTGCGGTTTTAGGTTTTTTAATTTTGAGTAGGCCTGCTCCTTCGCTTATGAAAATATATACACAGTTGTTTGATTAATGACAGTAGGAAATTTAAATATATTTTAATTAATATAAATAGTGGAAAATATATTTACTTTTTATTGTACCTTTTAGGGATTACATATTTTTGAAAATTTTTTGGTAGGCCTGTGCCTACCCAGGCTACCGGCTAAAGCCGCCATTGATAGAAAGACTGGATCACCTCCCAGATATAGATGCATGCATACGAGAAAGAGGTGTAAACACAACATTGAATCAATTGCTACACCAAGAGTTTTAAACAAAGCAAAGTTTTGAATTGGAATTCATATAACTTTTATTGTTTTTCTAGTTCTTAATACAACTACAGACAAAGTTGATTGATATTGCTTAAAAGGGATACAGTATCTTAAGAGGAACTTCTGCGCCTAATTAGTTTAACGCTTTCATCTACTATGGTTTCGAAATAAATGACATGGGTTTGATTCTCTGCCAGGATATAGGCATATAGTTGAGATTCCACATCAAACAGTAGGTTCATCTAACACATTAACGACTGAGTGAGCCCGTGAACTTTCCATGTGTGTGGGTCTACGTTTAATTAATAATAGAAACAACAATTTAATGTATCGAATTTTATTTTTATTTTATAGTTATTGATTACTATTAGCTACACAGGTTCTGCTTCGTGTAGTCTTGGCACTGAAACGGAAAGCTAAACTCCAATTCTATTAACCAATAAGTGTATGTCTGATGCAGTGGCTGTGATGATAATTTTAAAAAAGTATATACAACAAGAAACTTCAAAACCTAAAATAAAATACATTTTTCAGTAAGACAACGAGTCTAGGTGTAGATATTACAGATATTACCTCATCAGTTTACTTGTGAAACTGACGTAGAAAATGAAAATAATTACAGTTGCTGGGCACTAGATTAAAATATAATATATCTCTCTAATAAAATGTGGTATAACAGGACACATAAATGCATTTTCTAAGCTCTATTTTTAAGCAATCCCATCTCTGCTGTTGTGGACGATGTATTTTTCAACTTCATTTTTTTAATAGCCTTTATTTACCATAGGCATGTATGATACTATACGTGGTCATATATTTAAAAGTGAAATCCGAAAGGCCGTTATAAAATCAAATTTAGAAGCTGTTCCACCGGAAATCCAATCCGACTCATTTGGATCAAAGGCAATTGCCGTTCCCTAGCCAATAGATCAATGGGGAGGGATTGACTGAGAATATTATTATTATTAGGTAAGCGCTGTACAACAGCCACCGTGACCTCGGTAAAATCATCAAATATGGAACAATATCGAAACTGACCCTTAAAATTAAGCTACATCTTTTAGATTCTTGATACGAGAAGAGATGACTGATGTTATTTCTTATGGCTATTAATGAACTATTTATCGAGTATAAAAAATATCATATAACTCGTGTTTGGAAAAACTAAAAAAAAAAAAAAAAAACAATAAGAAAACAAGTTAACATTACAGATATTTTTGTACGAAGTAATTTGTTCACCAATTAAAAATATAAAGATAATCGTCATAATTATTATAAGGAAAATATCCGTGGAAACTCACATTACCAAGGATAAAATAACGCCTATGAACTTTTTCTTAGGTCAAATGAGTTATTGCCAAGGTGTTGATCAAAGAGTTATTTTTGTAACGTGAACAAAATTATCTGAGTCATTTTCCAGCAAAACCACGTCACTGCGTAGATTTGTTCAGGGCAATCAAATTTATACATTATCCGATTATTAGCGATATATATATATATATATATATATATATATATATATATATATATATATATATATATATATATATATATATATATATATATATATATATATATATATATATGAGAAAAATTCGACAAGTATTCACCGCCACGGACAATAATATCACTTGTAGATTTTTTTCAAGAAAATGACTAATATTAATATAAAGAAAATTGTACTATTGAATAAACATAGTTTTCACACAAGTGACATTTCATTTTACGTTACAATAACTCTGGAATGATCGATAATAACAATAATCATAAAGCAATAATGTAATTAGAATAACAATTGCATAAGCAATGACATTTAATGAAGAAAATTAACACATAGGCAGGATCTCTAACCGGGGTGTGTTGCTTGGTAGTTTTGTATGATACCAGTACGCTGTAAATAGTTTCCGTAAAAGTGACAAATTTAAGTACGTAGTTATATAATAGAGAATGGGAGCAGAAATCTGCTCCAGATTCGTGCTCCAAAAGGAGTATAGATGTTCAGTTATTTTTTAGGTCTGAGTATTTACAGGGCCAAGAGATATGTTAAACTTCCTTCTGATATGTCATACTTGCACCTTTATTACCATACTTCGTACGGTAATAATCTTTATCGACTTTTTGTCTTTTCCCCCTACTTAATAGTATTACTTTCCACACTAATTTTGTTTCAGAAAAAGTCATACTTTTCTAACCGTTTATAATTATCCGTACTGTTTGGGTTTAAAATCATCTTCAGAATGAGGAGTAAATTTAACTCTTGCTGTAATTTGAGAAGTGTATTCCACGATAGATGTTTTCAAAATCGTACGATTATTGTAGAAGATGTTTATGTACGGCTTTACAGATAGACAGCATGGACTCAAGATCAGGCTATTTCTTCACTTCCGAGCGACTATATAAGATAATATTTCACATTTTTAAAGTTTTTATAAGATTCCCTACCGGAGGCTTTCAAATTAGCTCTCAAGAGCTAAGGATAACGTACTGAGAAGTGAAAGCAAACGCAATTTTGCCAAAAACAGCTATATTGATTTTACTTCTATTTCATACATCAATAGTTTATTAACAGTCAAATGCTGTGTAAAATAAAGTTTCTCAGAAAAATCCGTAAAAGGTAATTCATTTTTGTACGATTATGTAGGACAAGATTCAATAGATTTTGTTTCAATACTTCATAAATATATCTTTCATTTATAACCTTATAATTAATATGGGATGAGTCATTTTTTAAAATCTTTCCACAAGGGATGGCTAACCCTTGGGTGAGTTCTCTCAAGGGTATTTTTCTTCAAAACGACTCAGGCTATTCTATTCATATTTCATACATAAATATTTTATTATAAATACCATTGATTCTGGCTTCAGAGCCATGTTGCCTTAGTTAAACGTAAAATCTGACCATAGCAAATCGCCCTCAATAATTTTAATAATATTGTTATTTTCTATTAAAATAATTAAGTATTTTAATAATAAAAAATAGCATTTCTCTTTTAATAAACAACACTATTATTTATTAAACGTTAATCGTTTTAGTGAGTTATTGCTTTGAATTTAATAATAATTATGTAATATTTTCTGATTAAATAATGCACAACGCATAGTGTACCTTAGGTGTGATATTTTTTGGGTGCTTGTTTTTGGAAACTCTTTATAATTTTGTTTCTATTATAGCAGAAATAAATATTTCAGTGATAACAGCAGTATAACATGATTGAGTTTAAGAAATGTGGATGAGAAGTTTATTGCGGAAGTGTTTAGTAGTTTACTAGAAGTGATATGTGCTAGTAACCATCTTGCCCTTAACATTACTGATCTTAACATATGAAAATTTTCATGAGTTTCCTTATGAAATTTGGAAAAAATTGCGAAACAATAGCGAATTATTTTTTATCAACCACAGCCCAACGTAGAGGCTTACACTGTTTACGTTCTACCATCTACATTTGAACCAGAGTTTACCAACTGGTTGTCATCATCGGTTATTCTCATTACTGAGAACGATGCCTCCGGTAAGATCATGAATCAGCCACGCAAATATCGTATCCTCAAGAAGATGATTTTTTCAAAAGAAAGCAATGCTTAGTTTCTGTATTGGACAAAGCAAGGAAATTGCATATCTAAGGAAGAAACAATAAACAATAACTTGAATACTCTTCAACTTCACTTTCCCAATGTCTTAAGCATTTTTGAACTGCGTAATATGACACTGTCATTTGAAATTATTGTTAAACAACTTACCAGATGCAAAATTCATCATTAATTATATTTAATTTTTCTCTTTAATAGGAAATGGATCTGTCGTTGAATTTGGTCATATCCTTTGTTCATCTATTGTTCTGTGGATATGCTTTAGTTCTTACTTTGCAAAACCCAGGTGATTTTGATATTTATCAGACGGTGCAGGAAAATGTACTTCTGGAAGCCAATTTTAATACATGCCTGGTGGTTGTACATGAAACTAGTTATTCTTCTCACGGATATGTTGGTCAGGGCTGGCATAAGAAAAAGCAAGCAGTTGTTCCAGTAGTTGTTGTTAATGAAGCTTATATATCACGTGTCCAGTACAAGCAACTGCTAGTTAGTGCAATGAACCACAATTGTGACATTTTTGTTCTATTGTCTCGTAACATATGTGATTTGTTTCTCACTATCTATAAAACTTCAAAGAAGACAATTCAAAGGAGAAGAAGAACTTATTTCATAGTGTTAAATCACGTACCATCAGAACATTATTTTAGTTGTAAATGGTTGAAGTTTTTTCCTTTTGCATATTTTTTAATAGTAACTGAGAAACATGGTAAAATCGATAGCTCCCAAGTACGTTTGGTAACCCACTCATTAACTAATGGATTGAAGCCTCTGAAATTTCAAGACTTAAGTACAATTAAATTTAATCTGAATACGATTAAGAAACATAAATTTTCTAATTTCAATGGATTATGCCTTAACTTATCGTTTTATCCTAATAGTCCGTGGACAATATTCAATGAGAATAGGTACGATGGATTAGATTACACATTATTAAGTCAATTCCTAAAGAAGCATAACTTCACTTGGTCAGTACACATCGTTAACACATGGGGAAAAGCGTCTGATAACAAAACAACTGAAAGTTATCTTGGAAGGTTAAAATCTACCAAATATCAGGTTTCGTCCCCAGGAGCATATGTCACTTACTACCGTTCTAAATTGTATGACTATCCTATTGCCCATGGAGAATCTGAAGCTAGGTTTCTGGCTCCTGCACCCAAAAGAATCCAATATTTGTGGTCAACATTTTCTCCTTTCAAAATCGAACTCTGGTTAGCAGTTGTAGGATTAATAATTACCAATTCCTTTACGTTATACTTGTTCTCTAATTTACGAGAATTCCTCCTCAAACTACAAGAAAGAGATCCATATATACGATATGTATATTCTTTGTTACAATCAATAAGAATAGGAGTTGGATTTTCGGTTCAGAATGAGGGCGAATCAAGTTTACGTCATTTAGTAATTTGGATGTTTATGACGTCAACTCATTTGATAACTGCCTATACTAGCAACCTAGTAACGTTCTTGACACTCCCTCTTTGTGGACGCCCAATAGACTCCCTGGAACAATTAATTCAGTCTGGTCTTGAATGGGGTAGCGAATATGATAATTGGGGTAGTTCGTTTGGTGAATCTCAAAATCCTCTAGTGCAAGCACTCAGCACAAGAGAGTTATCAATTCGTGAACCGAAGAAACTAAATAAATTCGTACTGGAACGAAAATTAGCGGTCCCAGTGGATTGTTTCCTTTCTGGACATATATCAGGTATGGAGTTTCTGGGAAGTGATGCTCTGAAAGAATTACGTTTAATGAAAGAAAGTATTTCCGTACATCGCTTTGCAATAATGTTTCACCGAAACTCACCGCTAGTAGACATTTTTAATTTGTACGTATCAGAGATAATAGAGTCTGGTATTTTATTTTATTGGGCAAGAGAATTAAATATTATCTTAGCTAAAGACATCCCCGCTACAAAGGAAGTTACAATACGTCCTTTGAAACTGGATGATATTGCTGGATCTTTTGTTCTATTAATATTTGGCATTTCTGGTTCACTACTGATTTTCGGTTTTGAAGTTTTGTTCTATACTGCTATTCGCGAACATATATTATATTGGAGATACAGGTAAAGCTCAGAATCTTGAAAAGACTATCCGCCTCCGCTTTATCTGCACTTCGCTGTCCCGTCGGCTCAACGCCACCTGTGGCACGCCGTTCCTTGTTGCCGTTATTTCGTCGCCCTACAGCAGCTGTCTCCATGTTGCAGCATGATCACACAGAAGATACAGATAAGGATCCTGACCCAACCCTGTAGCTCGTTAACGGAGTACGTGCTCTCGTCAATGCAGTTCGCCTCCTTCAGCAGCAGAAGCAGCAACAGTAGCAGGAGCAGCCCCAGCAGCCTTCCGCAGCGGACTTCGATCTCCCAGCGGCCATCACGTTTTTACAATCCAGGTTGGACGTCAACACCTTTGGTCGCAGGGACTATGCAGAGGCTCGTGAACTCACCATGTTGTACCCCTTCTATGAACAGTTACTTCCAGCCGACCAAACCTTCTTTCATGAGCGAGTCCGACTGTTGGTTATCGCCATACAGTTCGACTAGCGTACCGCTGCTGCCAACGCCAACTACGTCCCGGTACCCGGTCTCCTTTTCCACCTCCCTCCAGCTCTTTTCCGGTCAGCCGCCTCACCGCAGACGCAGAAGAAGAAATCTGGTTCAAAGAATGGCGCTTCTTCCTCCAGTCAACAATAATCCAGACGACATCATTGATTTTTGGGCGCCAGTTCCCATTCCAAAAGCGCCGCCAGACCCTGTAGAAGATGATACCCTGGACCAGCCTGTCATTCCGATGCAGCCGTATGACCCTCTTGATGATCTGATAGTCGATCTCGATCTCCAGCCAGAGGATGTGCAGTGGCCCCCAGCTCACTCTAGACTCCTGTTTCTTTATCTCGCTGAGCAAAGAGGCTTGGACATTCGCAATGATTTAGGAATTCACGAACCGGTTGCCCAATTGGCCCCGGACTGGCATTTTTGGCGGGCGATACTACATAATATGAGTGAGCTCCCTCAAGAAGATCACGACGATTATCGAGAAGAAGATACAGCGTCCGAGTGTAGTGAAACTACTCAAAAAGACCAACCAGCTGAGTCAAATAGCACCATGTTTTCTACTCGAACAGTGATACCTGACAATTTGGTGTTTCCAGTGCCCGGCAATTTTTTTGTGCGAATCTCATCATACTCCTCCATTTGGTGCTCAATGTGTGCTTCGTCAAACTCGATTGCAGTTCGCCCCCGTCATTCAAGCTTTGTGTGATGCCGGAATACTCGAATTGGTGCCTAAAGAATTAGTGTTAAATTGTTTCAGAATCTTTTGTGTTCCGAAAGCTGGTGACGATGTTCGTGTAATATACGATTGTTCACAATGGACACCTTTATATCGCAACTCCACCCATGTTACTCTCCCTAATGTGGACTTACTCTCGCACTTAGCTACCCCCGATGATTACCTCGTCAAAATCTACCTTTCGCAAGAATTTTACCATCTCAAGCTTCATCCAGCTACGAGAAGATAGTTTGGTGTTCGCCTTGCTGGCAAGTTTTATCGCTTTGTGTGCTTACCAATGGGCTGGTCTCTTAACCCATTG
Organism: Thermobia domestica; assembly: GCF_964235325.1. NCBI lineage: Eukaryota > Metazoa > Arthropoda > Insecta > Zygentoma > Lepismatidae > Thermobia > Thermobia domestica. The sequence goes on along the minus strand of NC_137463.1, from coordinate 241,545,003 downwards.
TTTATGCAAGTAGCCACCCAAACTGAGTTACGACGACATCTGCCCCCAGGCATTAATTTCTTAGTGTATTACGAATATATTCTGTTAATCGGTCCTAAGCATCTATTACAAGACGCAGTGCATCAGTTAATGCAACTCCCTTGGTGTATTAATTTCAAAAAGTCCGTGCTAGACCCTGTTCGTGCATTAACCATTTTGGGAATTGAAGTTGATTTAGTGCAAAATACCCTTTCAGTGCAGCCTCACTATCTAAAAATTGTGCGTTCAGTGCCTTGGTCCTTATTGTTAACTTCTCGCCACGCCCGACAAGTCCTGGCGGGATATGTGACTTAGATCACTCCTGTGTTAAAACCTGTAATAGTTGTTTAGTGGACTAGTGTGTGAAGTTGCGTTCCATCACACTTGGTGTCGAAGTTTATCGAAGCTTAACCCTTATCCGGGCAAGCTATTTTGTAACGTAGACTGCAACTGGGGCCTTACCAACTCTATTAGCCTTACCAGTCCGATATGTTCATAACTTTAACTTCGACTAAAGATAGAAGAATTCACAATTTTATGCCATCTAAATGTTTATGGTTATAAAGAAATTCGAAGAAAAATATGAAGCTACTGGGCCTGGGAGGCCCCGGTTGCCCGGATAAGGGTTAAATGACACAGAGGTTGTAAGTTAGTAACGGAAGCTTTCACATTACAGCTTAAATTAAGAAAGAAGAAAGGATTGAATAGAGAGTATGAAGAAGGAGGAATCCTGCTGGCTGGGTATATGTTATTCCTTTTGTAATAGAATTCAAGATTTCTCGAAAATCATGGATCCCAGAGTTCTTCTATATTATACATATTCATAATATTGTATATGTGTAATTTATACATTGTGTATGTGTTTGCCAAATCAATTGTTCACTCTATTCAAATCAATATTCAAGAATCAGAAAGTAATTCTCAATGTCAATACAAATTGTTGTACATTAGAGAGAAGGGCAAATCTACTTTCTTATATATAAACTACTGAGAACACTGGGTATTGCAGGTTAGTAACAAAATCATTTCATGACATGTGAAGCTTTAGTTACAATAATGATTATGATAACTGTGGTGCTATCTGAGGCTACCTAATATAATATCACATACTTACACATTAAAATTATTGTCAACATGCCTTAATGACACTATTATAGGGATGAAGGTAGCGTTTGAATACTACAATATTCAGTTCCATAAAGACATAAGTAATATACCAATCTCGTAGAATCTTAATCTTTCCTCAGAAAAGAATTGCTTGCAGAGAACTATTTTTATATCTGACTTTTAATAGTTTTTGTTGAACATTTAGGAAATGTAGAAAATTTATTGAAGTATAAATAATTTGTGTATATAAGGAACATGTTTTTCACCAATCTGCTGTTCATGATGTAAATGGCTTCTCTCTTATGAGCCTGTAAAAGTCTGGTTCTTGTATTTCGATTAATAAGACAAAACACAAGTCCACTGAATTGACTATTTATCCAGTGCAACTTAGAATAAGAATAGATCCTAATTCAGTGTTATTTCTCATAGGATAAGTTGAGTTCCGGATTAGAGTTGCGAACTAGGCTGTTTATCTTTTAAAGGTTAAGATATTGGTCTGCTAGTTGCGGGTGATTATATTAGAGATCGAACGAATGAAACTTGGAAGTTCTTATACTTTTTTACAATTTGTTGCATACACAATTTTACATGGCACACAAGTTATACAATTGAGACAAACAACATAATTTTTACATGTATTCATAACGTAATTCTTTTCCCACTTGTCTGCACAATTTGGAAAATGGATAGAAAGCAGAACTAACAAATCAACGTGCGTAAATTAAACAAAGATTTCGATAATATTAAAACATTGATATGCATCTTTACTTACTAAGTCAATATTATAGATGGAAATTCTAGGCATTTTACATAATAAATATTCATCACACAACAGATTAACTTTATCCGAAAAGTTATATGTAATTTTTTTCGTGAAGAATACCTTTGAAGATTGCCTGTCATTGTGCTTAATGTTTATTGTATAGATTACAGACATCTCGACTTTATACATAACAGCTCGTTATAATGCATAATATCCACACCATTTCTATAATGTAGGAAATGTTGTATAAGGGATGACATTTGTCCTTCCTCTTTGGCTATTTTATAAAATCACCAGTTAACTTCGGATATTTAATACAATCATCACCCATTGATACAGGAAGTTATGTACAATCATCAGTTCATGACAGTTACGATGAATTATTTACCCGAATTGAAACTAACTCTCCTCAAGGTAGCTCTATTTTTCTGGTTGGTGTCTTCAGCTTGTCAGAGATAAATTCCAGTAACTTTAAGATTGAAAACTGTTCATCTAAATGTAGCAACTTACATAATTTTATAAGTTGTTATAATTTAGAAGTATTAAGTAACGTTAACAAATTTAATTGAACGGTAGACTTACACTTGTTAAATATGAGAGAAGTGTTAGTCCGTAGAGAAGCTTGTTCTTTAGTTGTAGAAGATACGCATCATTGGACCCTTGTAATAAACATCAGAAACGGTTGACAGTAAAAGTAAAACAGAAAAGTAACATCTACGAATACAACTTAAAGAATCTGACGTTTTGAAATTGTATCAAAAACTTTCGTCGATAGATTGGAATTGCTTAAAAGAATATGATAACGTTAGCGATTTACTAAGAAATTATTATAATGTTATCAATAACATATTTGATAGGAATATTCCGCTTAAAAAGAGTTCACGTTATAACTATCTTTGTTGGTTCACGAAGGAAGTTATTCAAAAATTCAAAGCGAAAACGAAGTATCATAGCAAGAATAAACTTACCAAGTCTATGAACTTCTATAAAAAATGAAGAATAGCTTAAGGACATTAAGATAGACATCAAGGCGGCATTTAATTCATTTATACAAAATTTGGAAGGAAATATTAAGAACAATCCTAAAGAATTTTGGAAGTACTTAAAAATAGATTTAAAAAACTTGCTTGGTGCAAGGGCCAGGCCTCCATGGTAATGACGAAATATTTTATACATTTGCTCCATACTTCACCTCCGTATTTATGCCCTCTTCATCAGACCCAAGTGTGATTATGGCAAACGTCTTATCAAATAACGGGAATGAAATATTCCGCTTAAAAAGAGTTCACGTTATAACTATCTTTGTTGGTTCACGAAGGAAGTTATTCAAAAATTCAAAGCGAAAACGAAGTATCATAGCAAGAATAAACTTACCAAGTCTATGAACTTCTATAAAAAATGAAGAATAGCTTAAGGACATTAAGATAGACATCAAGGCGGCATTTAATTCATTTATACAAAATTTGGAAGGAAATATTAAGAACAATCCTAAAGAATTTTGGAAGTACTTAAAAATAGATTTAAAAAACTTGCTTGGTGCAAGGGCCAGGCCTCCATGGTAATGACGAAATATTTTATACATTTGCTCCATACTTCACCTCCGTATTTATGCCCTCTTCATCAGACCCAAGTATGATTATGGCAAACGTCTTATCAAATAACGGGAATGAAATCGTAGAAACGCTGTATTAATGAAATTTATTTATATGCAATTGACATACAAAAAAGTTAAAGTCCAGAACATCTGTAGGATCTCATGGGATTCCCCCCTATACAATCAAAGGCTGTATTGATATATTTAACTACCCCCTATGGACTGTTTTCAACATTGGCATTAAAACTCGCACTTTTCCCATTAAGTGGAAATTCTCGTTAGTCTCCCAGATACCTAAAGTAATAATAAATGTGCAATTGTTAATTTCAGATCTGTATCAATTTTATGTACTTTAGTGAAAGTATTTTAACAGATATAGTATAAACGGATTATTGATCATATTGACTAGCAATTTCAACCTATCAACACGCCTTTGTCACTGGCAAATCAACAACAACTAATTTTGTAATAGTCACTGACTTTGCGGTGTAACTCGTTGGATGAAGGATGCCAAGTTGACATAATATACGTTAACTTTGAGAAGGCTTTCGGCAGAGTATGTCATAAAATACTCATAGTTTGTTAGACAAAATCAATGATTATCATTTTTCTTCAGCCTTCACCAATGTCTTCATTATATCTAAGTGAAAGTAAGCACACAGTTTTCTATAAAGAATTTAAATAAAAATAATATTTTGCATCATTAGGACTTTCACAGGCCTCCAATCTAGACCCTTCACCATTTCTACTATTTATCAACGATCTTCTACCAAACAGTGGACAATTATTGTTCGCTGATGATCTTAAAATATACGCCAAGATAAAATCTGTGCTCGATTGTCTTGATTTACAGGACGCTTGGAGAGTATTACTTGGAGTAAATTACTTAGTCAATATACTTGGAGCAAACATAAACAAATATAACGTACTATCATTCAGAAGAACGAAAAATGAACTTCAAAATGATTATAAGATTAGTAATGCTTATATAAGCACACCTAATACAGTCAAAGATATAGATGTTACATCTGAATCGAAATTGGCGTTTATTGAACACATCGAAAATGTTACTCATGATGCTTTTAAATTATTTTGAATCATAATCAGATGTAGTAAGGACTTCAGAAATATTGCGTCACTCTTGGAAGTTATTATACATTATTATACATACGCACGCTCCAAGTTGGAAAATGCTGTTGTGATTTGGAACCCCTCGCAACAAAAGTATCCCCCACAAATGAAAGAGTTCAATTAAAATTTGTTATAAAATAACTGGAATTTGTTCCATACTTGAAAACATAGTGTAATGGTAGACAATTTTAATATTTGCTCATTAGAGCAAATACGTAATATGGTTAATTTGGTATTCCTTCAAAAAGTAGTTCAAAATTAATTCAATTATTCAAAACTTTATATCACCATTAAACTTCCATGTTCCTTGAGTTAGAACGAGACTAATAATACAGGTCCCTTCTATTGTCAAAAGACTAGGACCAATATAATGCTGCAGTCACCAATCTGGAGAATGTTCTATGTCAAATATCATAAAGTTGATATATGTGCAATATCACTAAAACCTGTTGTAAAAATGAATTGCAATATCTTAACATTCTAATTGGACATCTGCCTGTAGTGCTGATAATAAATAAATAAATAAATATTAAATTGACCTCTTCGACGTAAGTTAATTGATGTTGAGAACGTTCACGCTACTGTCTATTAAATAGTTGTTGTACACCTCATTCCCAACCCCATTCTCCGTGTCACTAATGATCACTCAGCAGTGTCGACAATCGAAAAGCACCAATCTATGTTAACACGTTAATTACGTTGCCTACTAGCTGTGTTTAAGTACGATGTACGGCATTCTATCTATTCGCGGTGTACGGCATTTAGTTACAAGTATTTCAGTCATGAGCGAGTGAGTAGCGCAGGGTTTCTGTCAAGTTAGTTACTTAGAAACTGATCAGACGAGTAGTGTGAAAATATTTGTGTTCACGGTGGTGCGACATTTTAATAACTGAGTGAAGAGTAGGATACAGATTACAAACAAGTAATGATGGAACGCTTCAACTGTAAACTAAAAGACATTATTAATAATAAGAAACAAAACAATGGCATTTTGACAAAGCAAAAATATTGTAAATTGGTTTGCAAAGTGAGAGACAGGAACTCTAAGGCAAGTGTTAAGACACCAGCCGATTACCAAAGACTAGAGCGATGTAATGTTGTTAAGGGTGAGTGAATGTGATAAACTTATGTAACTTATAAATGAAGAAAGCTCCACTATTAAATATTATGTTTACATGATCACATCAGGGTATATGTGAACTTTTTTCCACGTAGTCTCCATCCCTCTAGATGCATTTTATGAGACGAGAGATAAATTGTTTTTATGCCTTGGTCAACGATATCTTGCACAGAAGACATCTCTGTGGCCGAAGATTTGGTCCTACTGACGCGGTATTGGGCTCGCTGGTAAGGACAGGAGCTTAGCTACACGGCAATAACTAACATAACAATAACTAACATAGCAATAAAGAATTCCCTCTGTCTGCGAGGGTCCTACTTTCGTACTTGGAGACCACTTTCCGGAAAGTATTCCATTACTTTTAACTAAGAGTTTAAACACCAAATTTTAAATATTCAACATGGGTATACTTAAGGTGGCCATTTTCTGAATAAAGATAAGAAAATTTGGATATTAAATAAATGAGTTACTTTCCATCCTTAGTACTGGAATTTTTAGAAACATATTTATTTATTTTCAATTAAACGTTTATTCATCAATTTTTTATACACCTCCATGTTAAATGAATCCTTACATTCGAAACTTTCAAAATAAATAAAAGAAAAGAAAATTTAGAAATAGAAATGACAAAATTAGGAGTGGGATTTTTTTGAAATAATGAAAACGTATCATTACTTTTAATTAAGATCCTATGTGCCAAATGCCATTTTTCCAACTTGAACGAACCTCTGCATTCAGGATTTCCTGAATAACAAAAAGAAATTTGAATATTGGAATAATAATACCTTTTCCTCCTTAGAAGCAAAATGTCAAAAACGGTAAAGCACGTATTTCCATGTTCTTAATGAAGATTCACTCATTTCGCAGACGTTGGTTGGCCTTTACGCTCCTTGATTTATAGCTATGCTATCATTTTACCACTGAGCTATTTGGAGGATATAGCCTACTACCACCAACATCAAACTATAAACATATCGCTGTGGTTATTAATATTGTTATTAATATTTTAGATAATTTGCAATAATTTGATGTAAAATATAGTCCACTGATTCAAATAACCAGTAAAGAGTCGTTGGTCTATTTGAAGTTTAAAGGGACAGACTTGAAATTCTTATAAAATGTGTCAGTCGAACGATTCTAGGAGTAACGTGTAAGACGTGGTTGGCGACAAGCAGAACCGATGAGAACCACACTGAGAAACTGATGACAGTCTGCGTATACATCGAACAGGGATTTTTGTTATATCATTTTGCTTAAAAAGTGATTCTGAGTGGAAAGAAGGGGTTCAAAATGTATGTGAAAATGGAGTATTTCAAGAGCTCTAATGTTAGAGATTTGAAACTTGAAATATGAAGTTCTTAAATAAATAGACGTGCTCAGCCTTTCAAAAAATTCCATTTCTAAGGGGAGGGAGATGGGACAGTTTCTATTTTCTCTATAAATACAACAATGACGACTCACTATCACAGCCAAGTAGATACCTAAACTTGGGTTTTTATAATTTCATTCTAATTCAAATACGTATATTTTGGGGGGAGAAAAGGGATTAATTATGCATTTCAAATATTTTGCATAAATTTATTTTTATTGTCCAAAAACAGGCATTTTAGCTAGTTTTCCTGTATTACTTTCTGATAAGGTTCTGATAAATATTAAAGAGAGCTATAATTTTGTTTACGAAATACGTATGTATATTGGCAATATTTCATGAAGATGATAGATTTTGTATAATCTTTGGATTGCATTAGAAAGAACCTTCTAGACGAAACACTACTTCAGGTGACTAATAAGTATTTTCAGTGAAAAAAGATTACATATGCCAATGTAGCTCGTTAGTAAATGGAGTTTTAACCTCACAATTCTGGACTTATTAGCATAATTATTTAGTGTATTTTAATTGATTTCCTTTACATATTTGATTGCTTACCAGTTGGTGTTTCTTTTTAACTCTTCTTCATAATACATGTATTTCTTTTAATGGTATGGATTTCAACATGTCCTCTTGGTAACATTAACAGATGGTTACTCTCCTTACTTTTGTTGTGCCATCACTTCAAATATAAACACACAACAACACAATGAATTTGAAAAAATGCTACTCGTTACTAAACACAAAGAAAGTATCCCACCGGTGACCTAACTTAGATCTATTGCTTTGAAAGCGAGAGCACTAACCACTTTTCCATTGAATTTATTAGTACACTATAACCAATAACCGTTAAAATCAGTTTCTCCTATCATGAAAAATATACGGTTTATCGTTTTCCTAAAATAATGGTAGGAAAACGCTTTCCTGTCAGATACTTGTGCCGGGCATGCGCATTGGAGACAAGAACCACATGTTCGAAGCGAGGATTCGTGGAGCGTAGATTTGGATGTGTTGTGCTATGTTTTGTTTTGTTTCTTTCTTTTGTTTGTTTAGTGTGTGGTTTGGTGTGATACGTACAGTACTACTGTTGAAGATATCCTGGAAATTCAACATTACGCAAGGTAATGTATGGGAAGGCACCATGTTAATATGTGAACTTTGTTCGGCGACCAAAAAAAATTAGTTGCCTATCGTGACAAGCAGATCGCTCCAAAGTGCAACGATGCGAAACCAAGAAGCTTCTGGATGTATAACCTAAATTTCTTGTGATGATGCAGCCAACTACGAGTAGTGGAGAAGCTAAAATTAGAATCACAATGTTGAAATACTTAAAAAAGACACTTTCATTAAAAATTGTGTTGCATTACATAAATTGTGTTGCATCAACTGGATTTTTTCATGTTACAGAAATAAAAGTATACTATCACTCATATGTGCCCGGAGGAGGGGTAGAGGGTGACTCCCCTAGCTAATGAAAACATATTAAATTTCTTTATACATATAAAAAATACCAAATGAAATAGGGTATATAATAATCAGGGAGATAAGTCCTCTAGAAAATTTTCATCGGGCGCCCATGCTGTTACTGTTTTTCTGGACAAATGAATTGTTAGATTTGAAAAATATTTCTGTAAATGTTTTTAAATTTAATTTTGTTTTGAGTACCTATAATCTGTTCTGGTGTCTTGTTAATGCATTTGAGCATGTAATAAATATGCAAAGTTCGATACTCTGAAAATTCGGTGCCTGTTTTTTAACATTGATTCTGCTACCCGTAAGAGCGACGTAGATCATGCCTAAGCAGAGGATTTCCTGGGTAGAAAACCAGCACAGACCACGACACAATCAATTATAATGAATTAACCAATGACAGCATTTCATACGCTTACCATATATGTATTTATAAATATAATTACGTTTGTTAGTGTGTTGCAGACAAATTAATGTTTATTTCACCCAACAACATTGAAAACTTGATGATGACATTAATTTACAAAAACCTCTCATACAGGTGAATTACCTTTGAGAAAACTCACCAGAAGGTAGCACTTACTAAGCCTAGACAGAGAGAGGTGGAGAACGCAACTACCAGATGTGTATATAGTGTTTCTGTTTAATTTTTGAGTTTATTTTAAAAAATCAGAATAAGTGTCGGATATCAGTAGAACGGTGTATCCTTGCAGACAATAGTGCAAGTGTCAGAATTTAAATATAAAGTTTCAGTTTGTGTAATCAACGGGAAAAGCAAGCAAGGTGTAGTAATTGGGTCAAACAAGCTAACGACCTGTGGTGAAAACCCCTTCACACCGAAATACCCCCGTCGTAAGAAAAGTGGTAGGTTTGAGGCGAGCCCAAAACTTTTGCAGCAACAAGTGTGTTGTTAAAAGACAATGACGAGAAAGACTGAGGAGATTCGCGATTGAGACTTCGAACAGTAAAGTAATATTCTTCGTGCTCCGTTCTCGACATACATAGCATAATAAACTATAGCCATCATGGTCAGTGCTGAAGAAAACTAATAGTTTTGGTGTTTGATCTTGCTATCGGATCGAGACATAAGTTATAAATAGAAACTTTGATTAAAAATTACAAATGTTACGCGGACTAACATTCGATTCTGCTATCTTCATCATCTTCCCTCGATTATAAGGGTGATGAAATCCGTTAGACCCTTTTAAGCCATTTACCAGGCTGGATCGCGGCAGTTAGGCAAAACACGCGTTTCGACTACCATAAAATATCATAAAATATGTGCACTGAAATAAAGAATATGGGAAAAGCAAAACTGTTCCCAAACGACTAGCTTCTTACTGCAAGAAGGACTAGTTACAGCAGTAAGAAAGCTATAGTTTCGTGAAGAAGGTCGTCGCGGCAATCTGTCAGGACTACAAGACATCTCGTTTTATGGGAAGACACGAGACCAACGTGGGACGCATGTCCCATTAATTGGGAAGAAGCGAGACCAAACTTGGAAACCAGGAGATGGACTCCACACAGGATCACCAAGGAGTCAGGAGGAACAAACAATAGTGACATCAGCAGCGAGTAACGTGCACGAGCATTTCAAAATCTGAAAGGCCTATATAAAATAAAAAATAATTTCGGCAAAAACCTTCAAAATTTCATTTTAAATTAATAAATATTTTTTTTTATCTCGTGAACCGAAAAGGTGTAAACAATATTAACGTGTGCTTGAGAGTTAATTAAAGCTGTTAATCCAAATGAATTTCGTGTACAATTATTTCTACTCAAGGAATTCTTTCCAGGTATGTAAGAAATTTTAGTAACATGCTTCTCTTTCAGCAGTCTTTGAGTTGCCTCAGACCAGCAAGACATGGTTAACGATAACACTCATGTTGTTGTGTGTGTGTGAGCGATAGTACTGTATCTACCAACCTGAAGTTAAAACCACAGGAGGATCCTGTAATTTAGGGTCTCATCTCAAATTTAACTTTCTAGTAATTCATTTTATTCGATTAATATATTTATCAATTTCGTTTTACATTTTGCTCTACATAATTAATTCTTTGCTCTACGGACTTTGCTTAAGAAATTTGCATAATATTCAAATCAGTCGATGTACATATATTATTTACTTTCATTTATTACTCTTCTTACTCTACATACCCCTTCAGCTTCCACAATGCCAATGTTACATAATTATGCAAACACGTATTTATTAATTTGGGATAGCGGATACTGGATATTGTAGGAAGTGTTGTGAGGAATCATATGGTTTTACACTTGTTTTGTCGTACTTCTGGTCATTCTCAGCTATGTCGTCGGGTGCCTGATTGGGTATCTGAAACCGTAATAATGCGACTAATCTAATGAATCGTTGATTACAGTATTTCACGTCTATTAGTCTACTGGTACTCATAGCGAAAATACTGCAATAAAGTTAGTCTTAACACTGCTACAGAATATCAATTTATGAATATCTTAAAAGGACATGGATGTTTGTTCCAACTACATCTTCAAAGACTATCTCAGCTATAAAATTCAGGAAATACAGTTTTATTTGTATGTAATATCGAACCCCTGTTTTGGCATTCTAGTCAACACATGACAAGATTGGTAATTTTGAAAAGAAATAGCAATGTATGTGCAAGAGGTTATCAGAACAAGGGTTCGATATTACAAACTAAGAGTTAATTTCAACTTTTATTCTTATGGATATTATGTACGTCGTGGGTGCAGCGCTTCTTTCGTTCACTTTTGTGTTTTCTTTAGTTAAGTAGTGGACCAGTGTGAACTCTAGTTGCATCCAACTAGCAAAAATTAATGCTAGCTAGTGTGTGTACTGATATAGTTTCCAGCAATTTTTTGAAAATTGGGTCAATATATATTGACCAGCAAGAATTCTTACTGGATCTAGCAAGAGCGCATGCTGGACAGGCAAGGACCTCTAGGTCGGTGTACTAATTACCGTAAATCTTCTACGGTAATAACACGTCTGTGTTTTATTTTAAAGAAATGGCCTCTAAATATTACGGTAATTACCGTGAAATATACGTTACCAAATTTGTTTCTAAACACGTTCAATATTATTTTGCTTCTAAATATACGGTCTGCCGTTTTTATGAAAAAACACTGGTCCGTAAAATTGAGGGTAATCAGTTGGCAGCGAGTGTTGACGGTAATCGGACAGTAAATTTAAGGCGAAATTTTTTACAGTGTAGTAAATAATAGTTACGTGTTGTAGTAGTAAAGAGTTCGACTAACATATGTTTCCTGCTGTAGTAAGGCCATTATTATGATGCAAATCATATGTCAAAATGACTCTGCATAAGGCCGTTTTAGTTTCACTTCGCTCTGTTATTTTGGCTATGCTAAAGGAGACGGTGATGATGAGAAATTAATGTAATGGTGGAATGTAGAAAGTCGGAGTAAACGGGAAAGGGAGAACAACGAGGAAACCCCCACACACGGTATTTGTCCACCACAAAGTTCTCTTGGGACGAGCTAGGATCGAACCAGTAACATGAGAAATGAATGTAATGATCGAATGTAGAAAGTTGGAGGAAACGGAAAAGGGAGAACCCTGAGGAAACCCACGCACACGGTGTTTGTCCACCACAAAGTTCACTTGGGACGAGCTAGGATCGAACCTGGAACACAATGCACCAGACATGAACGCTCTACCAGTGAGCCATTATGACCCCTTCGTAACACTGAAGACTTGGAATACGTGTATCTGAATGTCTGTATTATCTCCATACATTGCTTTCCATGCACGTGTAAAACAACAAAGGAAACAAATTAAGATATGTTTTTTTGTTTAATGGACTAACAAAGGATAAAATTATTATGGGGAAGAATTCTTGAGAACAGGCCCAGCGGACAGCTTCCGTTCTCTGCTCGCGTGGCAGTAATGTTGCCAACTCATATGTTAAGAAAGTTACGACTGTAGTTACGTGTTAGGCCTTTACCAACATCTACATTTAGTGCCATTACATTAACCACTATAATACAGCTTTGTTCACATGTTGTTTTTGTCACTGTTAGAAAATAAGTGTTTTGTATAAGGTAGCCATTTTGGTTCTCAAATGCCTTTTCCTGAAGGAGATACCACACCTCACATATGCTTCTCAGTTGTGAGGGAGGAAGTAATACCTTCAGGTGATTTTCACTGACCCTGTTTGTTTCTCCTTTCTTTGTACTTCAGATCAAGAGCAATTTCAACACTCGACTAACAATTAACAAAATTAGCAGAATCAATTTGTTCCTTACCAATCACAACGGTCACACGAAGGCCTTCAATTCGAAGTACTCTTTCAGAACATTGTTCCAAAAGAAACCGTTGTCACTACAAAGTGTATATTGAATATCAATCAGCAAGGATGAGTTTCTGTTAACCTAGAATTACTAAGTAAACATTATCGGATGCAGGGAGGGCATTCTTTCAGAAAGAGTCTAACTTTTTTCTGAAATAGTCTATATAGAATAGCAGAACTTTTTTCCTAAATTTTGAAACTGTTTTTCTTCTACATTATAATTGTTTTGACAACGTTGAAGCTGTCCCGTTTTAAACACGAAAAAACCTTTTCTGAATCGTTGTTCAGGGTTTCTTCATTTCTAAAACAAGATGATGACAATAATAGGGTTACTGTTCCTCATTAGTGTGCTCACAAGACGAGAAATTTCTTGTATTGTCTTGTCTTCGAGATGAGAACTACATTTTAAAATTCGAGACGATGAGAAACATGAGACAACTCTCATCTCGTTTTTAAGAAGAGACAAGAAGTTTTTCGGGTTTTGTGGGGAAAACTAGTGTATTACGTACTTATAACACACTCTTCATGGTTTAAATGTATTATAACAATCTCTTCGTGTACGCGGAATGCTTCTTATAACTTCTAGATAAAATTAAGAAAAAATGAAGTTATAGATTTAATACATAAATTTACGAAACGAGACTAGCAATTTTACGAAGAGAGACGAGAAAATCTTTCCGAGAATCGAGACGAGACAACCTCTTTTCTCGTCTCGTGTGAAACATTGAGAGATGCGACTTGAGTATGCTTTTCACGTCACATTAGTTTGTGTGTTTAGTTATGTCTCATTTTGCATATAAAAATGAAAGCGAACACACTCTTCACCTTTCGAAGAGTATGATAAGCGCACCAACTGGGAGCAGTATTATATGAAAACGAAAATAATTTATTGATAACAAACATGGACAATGATTACGCGCTTTTCAAAAAAGGGTATATTATAAAGCCACACGCACACACCTGCATCTAAAAAATTGATGTTCAAATATGTAATAGATTTTTTCGTTATACACAGCTAACAGAATTTAAAACCTGGTACAGCTTTATTTAAACAATCAAGCTCTCTTTTTATAGCAGAATGCTGATTATTGTTCCAGTACACGTGATATCAGGTTCAATCCAATATGGAACACACACATCTCTGGAAAGAAGTGAGCAATGGTTCAGGTACAATTGTGGTATTAGATTCTCTACTTAATATTTTCGGAGTTGAATGAACTAGTGATGATTTCAAGGCCCGAGGAGATTACTATCTCTCACGAAGCTACGAAATTTTCCTCGGTGAATATCTTCGACTGTACTTAGCGACTGTTATCACTATTTTGTCGATACAATTTTCATTCCTCCCCGAAGGAAAGTGGTATTAAAATCCCTAAGCTAGTACTAGTGCTGAAACAAGGGTGTTTGTCTACTTGCGGAATCATAGTGCGCTCGCCACGTGTTGGGCGAGCTAGATAGAAGATCTCAAGAAAGCTAGCGTACAATAAAATAGAAACAGTTCAGCACGAGTAGCTAAAAGCCTCTGTATTTACAGTTAGGCTCCTTTAATGGAAGCAAAGATTTATCGTATGGTATCATTAGATTACAAATAAAATTCTTAATGTATGAATCGAGATATAATTGCATTTCCATTATTCTTTTAATGGACGTACATATTCCATTTAGATGTCAGAGATAGGAAGTAACGCTTTTGATATTGGAAAATTATCTGATATATCTGGATATTAATTTTGTTTAGTATTAAAAGTAACCTAATGGAATTTCTCTCATGTTTATCCTACCTGTTAGTTGTTTATCTTACTTGGTGAGATTTTTGTAATTTTTGAATATTCTGTATTTCGCAGGACTTTGCTAGGCTAGAGTTTTCATTGATATTCTTTGGCGCACTTTTTGAACACCGAGATGGTATGAGTCGAGGACTTCAGTTTATAATGATTTCCAAACCTCTGTAATAGTTTCAAAGTTTCACTCAATCAAGATTCAAACTTGAGATTCCGTGCTTCAAAGTGTTAGTGCTAACGAATAGACTATTGGGCTATGGTAGAAGTGTAAAGGTAAGGATATACCAAAGATACCTCGCGATCGAGGCGGACGTTTAAGTGCTACCTCAATAATGGCACAAACACACGGATTTAATTGTGTAAGCGCATGCCGAATGTACGCTACATCTCGACCTAGAGAATGACCGCTATGACGAATAGGTGGTAGTGCGATTATAAACAAACGAGTTTGTTTTTACATCTATGTTCAGTGGAAGCATCACTGAGGCTCGTGTTTTCATTGGTCCTCCTTGAAGTGCTGTACGAAATAAAACATTCATTTGTTCAGAATTTCGTCTGCAAAGGATGGTATCGATGCTCAAGAGGTTTTGCTGAACACTAAATTTGATTCTGAAAGACATAGTCGAACTAATGAGAGTGTTCCAACAATATAAGATTAGCAATATATTCGCAAACATAATCACAATAATCACATTTTAAATAGAGAATGGAAGAAAATAGCAACTCAAATGGTAATGTCAGATAAGTTACTTCAGCTGTAGCTTGAGAATTGTGCTGGATCTTATTATATAGGACATAGCTGTTACTGGGAGGGGCTTTCAGGGAGAAGTCCCTAATTTCCGGAATTTCTAAAGAAAAAAGAAGCTATTTTAATCATGTCTATGCTTACAAATCACCTATCCCCTATTGGATGATTAATAAAAAAGAATTTCTTCTAAATTGGTTACTGCTGTATCTAGTAAAGAAATACCTGTAAGGACAACCTGTAAATACCTGTATTCATAGGAAGGCAACGTCAAATAATAGAATTGCATTGACGAAACTTTATTTGGTGAAGTTAATACCTCCTCCACCTTGAAACCTGAAGACATACCTTTATTTTATTTTACAGGGAAATGATTTCTCACCTGAGTGCTAAAGAAGGCATTTTCTTCACAGAAAATTGAGAAGTCTTTCATCTATTGATAGAGATAGACAAGAGATGAGACTCAAATATTTTTGCAAAGTAAGAGACGAGACTTCGGCATTTCTTTTGTCTCGTCTCGCCTCCCTCCCTATTTATAAACTGTTTTTTCTTTGGATTTCAAAATGTGATTTCGCAGTGATTTTTATGCACTACCGGAATAATTTCATAAGCGTCACAGTAATGTTTCTCAATAGAGAACTTACAGCGAGGATGCGACCTCTTAACTTTCACCCATCGTTTACTAGATATCGGGGTAGAGAACGCGGCTTAAACCTAGAGGAAATTTAAAGAAAAAACTTACGGAGAGAATTTCAGTGTTTACGACTTCCGAAAATAATGATATATATATTGCAAATCTATTGACAGGTCACAAACATAATTTTATTTAATGATATTATAATCCTGGCAGTATTTCTAGTGTCAATCTTGTGTTCTAGAAGTGAACAATGTACCGATGAAGTGTCATTGTTTATTTATTTCGTAGCTTCTAAAGAGAATATTCTGATGTAGGAAACTTAGAAAATTGGCATTTTAAAATGTTGAAAAATCACTTCTTTAGTTCAAGTGCAAGATACATACCACCCCTACATCGCAGCTAATGCTGCATGTACATCCTTCAAACAAAAAATTGCATTACCAAATCGTATGTGTAGAATGCAATAAAAATAGTAGCGAGGCCAGTGACGTCTGGTGAATAATTCCAACGGGGGCAACTTCAAAATTTGAAATGGAAAGTGGTATAACTGTTGGAATCGTTCGAAAGGACATTAAATGTCATGCAACTTTTAGAGGACAAACTTTGTCATATCTTTTCCCATTTAGCCGCTAGAGGCGTTGTTGCAGACTTATATCTCACTACCCGTAACAGGCCTTTATCTCAGCTAATATTGCACATAGAGCCGTCAAACAAATAATTGAACTACCAAATCGTATGTGTATGATGCAATGAAAATAGTAGCGACACCAGTAGCGTATCGTAAATATCTCCAACGGGGACCATCTGCAAAATTTGACATGAAAACAGCGGTTGGTTGTGCCTCCATTGAAACAAGCACACAATGGGAGAAAAGTCGAGAGGCAACACGTTGTCATATTTCTTCATCGTTGGCAGCAACACGGTCCCATTACTAGGTGAAATTCAGATGGTGCGAGGGTGTCCCCAGTCACACCAGGCGAATGCCTGTACGGTAGGAGCAAACCATGCCCTGGCAAACAACCGCCGACGGCTTTGCAGGATTAATTCGGGGCCTAAGCCAAGGGTAGCCCAGACCCACAATGACGTGGACGGCAATGTTCTTGTGTGCGTACGTACAATATGAAATATTTCCTAAATCCGGGAGCATATGTTGTGGGCTTGTTTGTCGTTGTTTCGAACAACATACTCATTTATCGTTGCCATTGATTGTGTGGTGGTACTCTTGTAGATCCAGTAGCTAACACGTACATGACCTTGCTCAAGAAAGTCTATGCGGCCTCGAACAGGCGATTGCTGCTATGTCAGGCAGAGGGCAGAAGGAGTGATGCTGTAACCAAAACAGGTACCATAAGCGTATAGAGTCCGAGAGTGATTAACTTCTGCAGTGAGTTTAAGGAATCCGTTTACTGGACAAGGTGTCGTGGATTGAGCTTTACAAGCCCTGTGCATTACAAGCTCGTGACGGGACGAATACGAAACTTCCACAAGCAGTGAAACCTCTTTGATTGTGTTGATGTTTGAGTGATATTAGTAGGAAGTGTCGGTAGTAAATAACATTCATGCGGTTTACGAATTTGGAGGCATTCCAACTGCACGTGATTTTAGGGGAATGCCGGGTAAGTTATAGGGATGCAGCTCGATTATATGCTGAACGCTATCCACAGCGACAAGCTATTTCCCACAATCTACTGCGGAGATTAGCAGAACAATTGCAACAGACAGGCAACATGCGTGGACACTATGGTGTCCGGAGGAGAGTCGTACAAAATGAAGACGTTGCCATTGATGTTATTGCCATTCTTGCAGTAAATCCTCATGTATCTTCGCGGCTGATCGCACGAGATCGTGATATCAGTCTAGGTAGTGTCCTGCGTATTCTGTGGGAATCACATTTCCAAGAGATGGTAGCACAAAGAACGCCGTAAATTCGAATTCGCGATGACCTTGCACGTCAAAGTGGCGTAAGTCAGACAATATTCGACAAGAACCACTTTACAAAGTGCCTCGACTCTTCAGCAAAATAAAGAAGAAGGACGTAATTGACATGTTCCGATTTATAGCACCTATCCATCATCACTACTTCTTGTTTTTAAAGAACAGTGACCAGCACGCAGATGGTGGTGATGGCGCGTACTGTGGTGCATAATGATGGTGCATAATGTTGCAATATGCCTTCCTCATTCATATTTGTTTACATTGTTTTTGCCACTTTGTTTTCTGACTTACTTTTAGATTCGTTTGCTGCTGTGCATTGTTTTTCAACACTGTTCTGTTACAAAAAAGGTTGGATAGTAAAGTGGCATAAGTGAATATTACCTGTCATTTTAGAGAATGATGTGTTCATTCGAGTAAATACAGCTAATGCTACAAACTTATGAACTCATACCTACATAACAAGTATTCACAGATAAACGTATAGTTATATAGGGATAAAAATCTATAATACTCGTAGAATTTCCTGTATATATATTTTAATATGTATCAAAATATCTAGAAATGACCACCACCACTTTTCCTTCCAACCCATCAATTATCAGCTAGTTCACTGAATATACAAGAACCCGGTGTATATATTGTTAGGATTACGGCGGCGTAGTGGTAAAGCGCACAGTTCACACACGGCGAGTCTCCACCAACTGTTACGAGCAGTTGTGGCTAGTGCTTAGCGCGGCCGCCGATTGGGAACCGGTGGCCAAATACTAACAACTCGGAGGCTCCACCATAACTAAGACGTGTGATAGAAACCACACAGTGTGTGTTCCTGACGAGCGTGAGCACACACTATTTCGCTTAAGACAAGTATCATCAGGAACCCTGACTTATACGGAGTTAAGAATCGCTTCTCCCTCTCTCTCTCTTCGCCCAGCCAGACGGGGCTGTGAATAAATAACATCCCGAATCGCTTCTCACTCTCTCTCTCTTCGCCCAGCTAGACGGGGCTGTGAATAAATAACATCCCGTATTTAATCTCAGATAATCCTATCCTCATAGATTCGCTGGTATGAAGTAAGGCTGAAAGAGAAAACGCATCGAAGTCGTTGCTCAGTTAATTCGTTGTCGGTACCTGAATCTACCCAGGTTCTATTCTACTCTAGGAGAAGTTCAATGAAGAGAGAAATTTCAGAATAGTAGAGTTTATTACAATGATAGGATAGTATACAGAAAGAGTACAAGTAAGAAGACCGAATGCAATGAATACTAAGTTCTCAATTCATATTAAATTCTCAATAGACACTAAGGTTACAATCACTTAGTTGAACTATATTCAAGTCAATGTTGTTTCTTGGCTATCCCAAACGACTAAGTTCTCATGTACGTCTATGATTCCATTATTCTCTTAACTTCTGTTACAGTCGCGAAAAAGAATAAAAGTCATAAAAAGGAGAAGAGATCGAAGAAAGAGTAAAATCGCGCTAAAATGATTCAAGTTATTCCGAAGGGACATAGAAGTCTGCTTGATCCAGGCTATGTGCAGGGCGAGGCCGGTCGCCAAATTCTAAGTCCGAAAACTACATCTTACAGAAAAACTCTGCGCAGCGGCTAAGTCCACACATACCTGATTGGTATTGGAGACTACTGGAGCATATCTGATCGTCTTGGAAGTCGGAGAAGAAATGAAGACCGGAACTGATCAAGGCCGTTTTCGCCTCCTTACCTGCTCAAGGTCGACCTTGAACAGAAAGCTGTGGGAGGAGGTGGAGTGGGGAGCTACAAAAGAGAGGGGAAGGAGGGAGGTGGGGGTATGCTTTGAGAGTGCTACATTAGCGCCATGTTTCAACCTGGTGGAGAAACGGCTAATCCAACCGGCTGTATTTGCTACAGAAATGCTTCGCTAAGGATATTTTTGATATTACACATTTATTTTATTTTATTTTATTTTATGTTTTATTCATTTTTCCCTTCCTTGTTTATAACTATTGTGTTACACAAGGTACAAAACGATTTATATTAATTATTTATGCATAATTTGCTCAGCACTGAAGCCCCTTCTGTCGGCTTGAGCCGGCTGGAGGCCTAGGCAACCAGGTTAACAGAAGTAATAACGCGTTCCCCGATACAGGCATCCCGAACCTCCTCCGTCCCACCAATGCCTCCACGTTCCCCACAAGGAGCGCGGAGTTCACAATCCAGGAGTCGAAAGCCGGCCATTAGGCTTACGCGCCTTATGTAACAAATTTGCCTCGACTCATTTTAAGAAAAAAGAAAAGAAGAAAAGAAAAAAGTCAAAAGTTATCTCTCGATACAAAAGAGGCGACATACTTATGCATGAACCTTGCACATATATAGGTATAGCTTAGCAGAGTCGTACAGGAAACACCGAATCAATGAAGAGAAAAATTCATTCAGTTTCGAAACAGTCTTTCCTTCAAGGTCAAGTTCACTTAGTGCTTCCCGTAAATGCTCAGAGAGGAAAGCAAAGGAGAATAAAGAACGGAAATGAGTCGCTGGCTATGTTATTCTCTAAGACGTGTAAAAGATCGGTCGTGAAGAACGACAGAGTTAAAAACCAATGAAAGGTCGTGCAACCCTTTGGTCCTTCTTACCTGTGTTCACGCATGTGTTGTAGTCATGAGATAAATAAATAATTTGGTTATTAACAATATTCAACCTTATCATTAAGAAGGTTAAAACATATAGGAAGCGTACGTTCCCTTATTAATACATGCTATTGCAACCATTACACCAGGACCGAAAGGATTGCTTTACAGAAGTTCTACTATGGAACGAAGTAACATAAATTGGCTGGAAATGCTCATCTCTAGCAATATTCAACTAAAAAACAAAAGTAGTATCTAAGTAGAACATAACAAGTAATAATAAACATCATTATCATAAGGCGACCTTTCATCGCAATACCTTTCATTACAACAAGATCAGCTAACAGCAAACTCTAAAACAGTGAAATATAACATTTGAGTATAGGATGTCCCTGTATTCCAGTCAACCTTTCTGGTAATGACGGGAGTATGCTCGCTTATAATACAATGACTATGTTATAACAGGATATTGTTACCCATTTTAAGATTTAAAGACATTACTAACATTATGGTAAATAATAATAATATTGGAAAAATATCTACTTAATGAGAGACAAGGTTGATTAGTGTGCAATACTTCTTATGCAATACTAAGATAATAGCAATGGGTTTCCTATTTACAGCAAAGTACTTATTTGGTAATGATATCAGTAATTAATATCAAATTGGTAACTGGTTACAAATACTTAAGCAATGGTATAGGTTTGATAAGTAGTTAACTTTACAAAGTTATAGGGCGACCTAAAGAATCCTTACTCGAGGATTTACAATGAAAAGGGAGAAGTCATTTCTTACAACAACATTCACTAGCGCTCCTCTACTAAGCTCAGATTAAGTTTATAGTTAATATGATTAGTTGGTTATATTTTCATATTTAACCCTAGGTTATACCAAGAACCAAGTAAGACCAGAGAAAATAATTTAATAATACTGGCACAATAGCAAGTGGACAATAGTTAGAGAGTAGGGATGGCCACAAAGTTCCGGTTCCGGATCTTAGGAACCGGTTCCAGACCTGGATCCGAAAACCCGGTTCCAGAACCGGATCTTAGGATCCGATTCCAGACCTGGATCCGAAAACCCGGTTCCAGAACCGGATCTTAAGAACCGGTTCCAGATCTGGATCTGAAAACCCGGTTCCAGAACCGGATCTTAGGAGCCGGTTCCAGACCTGGATCCGAAAGCCCCCAAAGACCCGTAAATTAGGGATAAAGTTCACCTTCAAAAATAATGCAAAGAGGACCATGCCCTTGTGCCTTCCCCGCCCAGACCCGCTTGTGGCCCCACAAAAAAAAAATTGGTCCACCAGTGGGTGTTTAGCCAAATCAGTTGGCCAGTTTGCCTGTTTAACCAATGAGTTTGCCAGTTACCCAGTTTATTTAGCCAAATGAGACAAGCTGCCGCCGCCTGGGTGCCTGCCTGTCGCTTTCACCATTTCATCTAGCATACTGTTCACAGCTTGCCAGCAGCTCGGGTTTAGCGTAGGGATGGTCACAAAGTTTCGGTTCCAGGGGAACCGGTTCCAGATCTGGATCCGAAGAACCGGTTCTAGACCTGGATCCGAAGAACCGGTTCTAGACCTGGATCCGAAGAACCGGTTCTAGACCTGGATCCGAAGAACCGGTTCTAGACCTGGATCCGAAGAACCGGTTCCAGACCTGGATCCGAAAAACCGGTTCCGGAACCAGATCTAATAGAAACGGATCCGTTCAGACCCGAAAACCGGTTCCACGAGGAACCGGTTCTGGCCATCCCTATTAGAGAGTACAATGTCTGAGGTCCTAGGATTCGAGCTCTCTACAATACCCAAGGGAGGATACTATTGGTTCACAACCCGAACGTACAAACAAGAAGTAAAGTCAAGTCAAGTCGCGGTTTCTATGTGACTCGGGTTCAAATCTTCCTAGGTTTTTCACGTTCATTGGGTATTCCAGCGAGTCGAACCTTATTATGGAATTGTGAGCGAAGATATGAGTGAATATATCTACTGATTCCACTGCTATTCAAAGATACATTTCGTTCTGAAGTTATGCTGATTAACAGTAGGTGATCACATTTACCATTATCTGTTTGAATAGCATGTTATGGACCAGTTAACAATCAAATGCCAATTTGTCTCTGATAACAAACTAATACAAAAATCTCGTTCTTAAACTACGTTATAATTTTCATTTCCCAAAGAGTTTGTCGGCTGTATATAGAGTTGTTATAAGCTACATATATTGTATAAGGAAACACAAGCAACTAACAACGTTAACGGAAGTGGTTGTATAATTTCCTGTTTGCTCACCTAGAAGCAAACAGCAAACTGAAGCAGCGAGTATTAATAGTGTGATATATATAACGTATTAAGAATGTGCTAAGGAGAATTTAAGAAACCATACTGAAGCAATGTTAAGAATGTACCGTACATGATCCAATTAAAGTTAATATTTTACACACATTAATTTTGAATCAATAAATTACAAACGCCTTTAAACTTTATTGTTCAACATCTGTTCAGCAACAAGGCTAAGCACAACAAAACCTTATAATATGACGTAACATTCGGTAACTTCCAGTGTCCTTTAATCATTGTTATTTTAATTTCACACATAGTGGTTAATTAAGTCCCAATCTTGTTGCTAGTAATCATTTTTACAGTTCATAGTTTGCTCAGCATCGTGACTAAATGCGGCACAAACTAGAATGTAATACAAAGTAATTTGTCAGTTCATTTACTCCAATCTAGTATTCTTGATTGTAAGGTTTCTCTTCTGAGCGTTTAAAGCGATGGCGGTTCTGCATTATTCTTGAGGAAAAGTCTCTGGATTGAAGACATAATGGGAAAGTTCCTTTAATAAACTGATGTCCGAAGGAATAGGAAATGTTCGTCGAATCAAATCTTAGAATTGGTAGGTTCAAACTGGGCTGGGATCACATTAGTTCACTTGCGGGGCTATATGCACTACAGGATAACATACATATTCTGATGATGGGTATTATGACAGAGTTCGAGGTAGAGAGTTCTGACAAGAAGAGATGATTAGCCCATGGTGTTGGATAACAATGCAGGACAGGGTGAGCCGTGGCACTGCTACTTAGCTTTTCGTCTTCTTAAGATATTCATAGGTTTGAATCTCTTTAGGTTTTGAGTTGCTATTCATTAGCGGTGGGATAGCTTTTTCCATCAGGGTTAAGACTTGAACATTTCCAAATGTGGGCGGAGGTTATGTCCACTGAGCATGAGAGTTTTTAGAAGTGGGCTAAAATGCTTAGGATCACTAAGACGTGGTTGAAGAATTGATAATGATATGTTCTTTCCAAGATGTTTGATTATGAAGATGTGATTATATAATGTTCATCGCCACAGATGCATACTGCATTTAGGGATTGATGGAGTGCTTTGACTATGTATGACTGGATGGGAAAGAGTCCTGGTGACTGGATACTTGGTATGGCAGCAACACGTTTCTTGTCATTGTCAGAGTTCTTAGCATTTTCCTTTCGGTTCATAGACTGGATTGCCACTGCCAATGGAACAACAGGAACGGTGTACAGTGGGTGATGTTCTGCTTAATGGACGAGCAAAGATCTACAGACAAGACTGGGTAAAGCTGGTGAACGTCTTAAATCTTCAGTCAGCAATCGGTAGGTAGCCATGGCTGACGGCCCTTGCTCCGTAGAGGTCGGGACCCTGGGAGGGACCAGTTTGGATTGGCATCAGACATCAGAAATGGAACAGTCATCAAGTGGACCTGGAAAGAATAAGCTATAGTCTGGGGCTACATATACCTGAACAGGAAATAGTGTAAGCCCTGGGGGGATCCATAGGTATGCGGAGTCATTATTCTTATACAGCACTTCACGAGTAATTGTTCCCAAAATAATTTGGGTATACTAATTGGAAGTCGGTTTTATACTGGGGGATTTCAAAGTATTGTTACTATTGTTATTATCAGTATTATTACTATTACTATTATTATTATTATTTTATTATTATTATTATTATTACTATTATTATTATTATTATTATTATTATTATTATTATTATTATTATTATTATTATTATTATTATTATTATTATTATTATTATTATTGTGTTCTGGCTATTAATAAGATTATTAGTATGAAATGATAGAGAGAGATATATGCAGTTATAAGTCACCTGGAGATATAACTGAGAGATGTTCATTGTTACCACTAGGCTCCTTTAATCTGATTGTATATCTTACACAGTTCAGTTTACCATAGGAGTTTTAGTGTACCTGTTCGAAATTTACTCATGTGTTATATAACTACCAATCTTGTAACACTATAGTTGGCCAATATGAGAGCAATTAGGTATTTTTGGTTTACGGGGGACGACTAGTGAGGTTGACCACACATTCTCGTCTGTACTGTATTTAAACCGTTGGTAATAAGAAGGGTAAAAATTCTAACGTTTAATACACATTTGAGCTGTTTCGCACTGTGCATGTTAACTAAGTTCGCCGACGGTGTTAAACGGTGCGCTGACCACACATCAAGAGGATCACAACCGGGTTTTGTTTTGGTTCTAGCTTAACTGAACAACGCTAGGAGGCAACAAGAAGGTGTGCTAGGCTACGGAAATATGAGTACAAACTGAAGGGATTTTGAAGCGATATGGGTTTTAGTGGAATGATTATGTAGGAGGAGAGTCTTTGCTTTAGCTCTGGAATCGCAAAGGAATTTCGATGTGAGTCAGCAAGCAGCTACCCTCCAAGGCCACTCTTCCAATTAAAGGGAAGGACAAGGGGTAAGTCGAGATTATTATTATTAAACATTGTTATTCTTATTATTAGTAAGAGTTCATGATGCAATAAGCAAGTAGGAATCGAAGTACGGGATACTGTACTAAAGTGTTGTAAATAGACTAATTTTCTTATGTAGGGGGTTGACTATATGGGTCTCGGGCCTCAGTTTGAGAAACAGAGTCAACTCGGCCTAGCGCTTTCAAGTTCGCTTGAGGATTCCAACCGTACTATACAGCTGCACCATCCCACGAGCAGGGAGAAAACGCCTTCAGTAACTTCCTGTTGAGTATGATAACATGACTTGGATTCAGGATTTATCACATATGAAGGCTTTTCTCCTCGTCAACGAAACCGGAAGGGCGTTGAGTTCTTGTTACACTAATACTTGACTTTCACTGCGGTCCAGTGCGCGTTAAGTCTACGAAAGGAATGATGAATCTCGCATTATCAGATAAGTATTTTATTTTATTTAGTTTATTATTACTATTGCTCATTTTATCATTAATTGTTTTTTTAAATATAATTTACTTAACAGAGATTCTCTATTTATCACAATTTGTTTTTTCATCAATTTTGGTCATTCCTAGGTGGGGGAACGGAACAACGAGAGCCCGTTCTGTGTTCATCCTTCTTATTATGATTCGAATTATTGAAGTCCGTGATTTCTTAATATTTCTCATAATTGCATCTCGTATTGCCAGCTGAAAGACACTTGCTAAGTTGACATGAACGTCACATAGAATTCTATTTTGAATTAATTTTAGAACCAATTTCGATTAACTCATCAATTAATTGTTGTCAGCTCCAATAAAGAGAGCACTGTTCCTAAATACTAATAAGGTTGTGATATGAAATCCGGTAGCAACCCAGTAATTTCTATTAGGGTATTTTTTCTTAAAGATCAGAGAATGATTAGGGTACTTCTTACAGTCACATAGAACAGATAGAAGAAAAAGAAAAGATACGTTATACTCAAACATGTGTTTGGGGCGTCTATTGCGCTCACTTCCCAAGGCGGCGGCTTCTCAAGGTAGCCCTCTCTTGCTCGTAGGCGGTAGGTAGTCCATTTCTGCGGCTACTGGCTATCTTCCTGTGGAAAAACACTTACCAACTAAGCGGGGGTTCTCTTGTTCCATACTCAATATGTTTATCATTTCCTGATTCAGACCCGTAAGTAATCCTCTTGTTTCTTCTTCTTCTTCTTCTTCTTCTTCTTCTTCTTATTATTATTATTATTATTATTTTAGCATCATCTTAGACCTGTGACATGTATTGGGGGGAGGTTGCACCATAATTGAATTAAATAGTATAAAGTCGCGCTATTCAGAATGTCTAGATAGTGAGAACGTTTAATTTTCTGTCTTGTTGTTAGACCATCATGAGTTAATCACACTGTAGAATATTAAACTAATTTATCTTTAATGAGGTTCTAAAGTTTCAGTCATATAATAATGAAAATTTCATTATTAAAGTACACTGTATGATATCGTACTAGTCGGAATTCCGAATGATAGCCTGGTAAGATTTCAGACTTCAGGCTGTTACAGATTTAAAGTATCATTACTCGTTTATTGGCCGCTAGATCGTTGCAAAATTATTTTGAGGTTTGACTTCCAATTAAAGAGCTGATTAGCAACAAGCGTTAGTTATAAGGACCACATTGTGTTTTTCAGGTCTTTTCCGGGAGTTCCCGGTTCATACCTCGGGGAGGCTTCCAGATGGAGTTATCTCGAAGGGGTTTCGGACTCCCGATCAATTGGTACATTCCAACGAATGCTGCAGAGCAATTCTGAGGGATCAGGTGAGTATATATGGTCTTTGCTTCTCTTTCTTGCGGTCCCTTGATCAATTCCCGCTCAGTAGCAGTATTCTCATGGTAATAAGTGAAGAGCGGAGTATGGTCAATCAAGCAATCGGAGAGCACACGTGAAGAGTGATATTGCGATCGGTTTGTCTTAAATTACTCTATTTTCTCCTACTGTAAGTGTTTGAACGTCATTAATGCGCGGTAATTTTGGTTAATCAACCCAGTCTTTAATCAACCCAGAAGAAACAGAATGCAATTACGTATAAGAGAATTGCCTATAGTTATCAATTACCTATATAATTACCTATAATTATCTACAATTATCTATATTTATTATCTCTATTATTAACGATATAATATAATTACCTCTAAAATTACCTATAAGAGTGTGATTAATAAACAGCATGTAACTATTTACATGATTAAATACTATGAATCGAAATAACAAGTATGATTAATAAAACAACATTGTTCTGACTTGTCATCGCTTGTTTCTTCAATAATAAAAACAATTTCGTACATAATTAGCATCATTACAGTAGACACTTTAAAGCATGGATAATGTGTAGCGTATATACAAGAGGGGAAACCTGGCAGATCAGATCAATGTAAGGACGCATATGATACATGCGAGAATTAGTAATCTTAAATCTAAGATCCTTAAATCTATTTCTTAGAAATATAATCGGTTAGTAATAGGGGAAATGAATAAGTAGAGGGAGATAAAAATAGCCAAGCAAGCACTAACAACTCAATTTTATGGGATATAGATTCTCATAATGGAAGCAATAGGGCGTCGACAGACAATACATTTGTCGACCGCCAATCCGCACGTGGTACAGGTCGCCGCATGATTGCACGGGCGGAACATGGTTTGTATATCGTGGACACAGCAAATCTTACAAAGCGCAGAGTGATCGGTGGGAGTGTCGTCCGTGGAAGATACAGTAACATAATTAGCGACCGGTACATCTTCGTCGGATGTAGCAGTGTTCTCCAATGAAGAGTTAATGAACGGCAAAGTGGAGGGGGGTGAGAGCGATTGTTGGTGAACTTGGTCAACGAAGGCTTTACCCCTCTTGAGGAGGACGTATGCACAGGAGGGGGCGAGTCGCGCATGTTCGATCCAAGGGTCATCTGCGGGCATCCATTGGTGAAGACCTAAACCACAATAATAGCAGATGACACCATCGCCCTTCCCAGTATAGAAAAATCCTGCTGCACTTAGTGTCTCTGGTCGTTGAGTCAGGGTCAAGGGCCACGAGGCGAAGGTCGCGAATCGCAGTTGTTCAGTAGGCTACTGGCGGTGTACAGGGCGTCGGACTACTACTTCATTGTCGGTGGATGAAGAAGTGGTGTGTATTGGGTCTCGTTCTGAAATGGAATGAGGTCTGAATTCGGGAAGAAAACTTCCGCAGACATCCTGCCCTGTACGACGTGGTTTGTTTGAGGGAATAATGGGGTTGTTGTTGACGTCGAAGCCTCGCAAATAGGGACAGTAAGGTGAATAGCGTTGTGTTCTTTCTCGTTACAATCGCCGGGCTGGAACTCGCTGACCTCTAACTTACAGAAAATGTAAGCGACAACATCAGGAGGGCGGAGGAAATAAAAGCCAGTGCGGGCGAGTGAAGCCGGTGGAATCAAAGGTACCGACCAGTCAGTGAAAGTGGCCAACCGGACTCTTTCGTCCCTTAAATCCTGTACTGGGGAGGTCGGTGTGAGTGTACCCTGTGTATTATCCATAATCTGGAAAGAAAGATAACACAAAATTGGAGATCCAAGAAGGAAATTATTATACTTTTTAATCAGGATTCGTTTTTTTGTGTGTGTGTGTCTTGAGATCTTATCTGATGGTTTTATTATTATTAATCTCTATATTATTAATCCAACATGTCTTTTTAATTGCTACTTACTTAATGTAATATTATTGGCATTTTAGTTACATTTACGATAAGATTTCAATCATTGCAACTCCCATTGGGGAGCAGAAGAGTTACTCAGGGTGGATCAGGAGAAAAGAAGAGACATCCCCTAAGTAAGATGATTACCTAAGAAAGTGTTGAACATCCTGCCCAACGAAGGGGCCGTGTCATCCCCCTGCGAGGATGACATGTAAGTGAGAATTTGTAAGCGAGAGAGAGAAAGTTTGTCTTAGATAAGGAGAATTGGGACATGCCTTCCGTTTCCATAATCGTTTCAATGTGTTTTGTAGCAAAACGTATATTGTCTTCCTTTGGAAGTTTTTTTTTCGTTTTTCGTTTTATAAGAATGGGGTCGGAAGTACGTCTCGGTTTATCGGGTACGTGCATTCTCTCAGACTTGAAAACTAGTATAATGCCAGATTTCGACGAGCGCGCCTTCGAATTGTTCCTTCCGTTCACCAGTTTTGTGAATGATTTGTGGTGGTGGTTTGTGAATGAGGGGCTTCCGATTACCCTCGCAACAGACATTCGCGACCAATTGGAGTGTGCGGTGCATACTATTTGGAGAGAGTCAGATGGAGCGGAGGCTTTGAAGAATACTTTGGACACTTTAATGGGGCGTCTTCAATTTTTGATAAATTTCATTTTGGCCTGGTGGCCCTATCTTAACTTCCGTCTCTCCTTCAAACAGAGGTTTGGAGTATGGTGGGCTGTGTTGGATTCCATAGAGTAGGTAAGCTGAAGCTAGTAGTGTTATATTGGTTCAAAAGGTCAGGTGACAGGCCTAGTCCGAATAACCTAGCTACTTAAAACGGGATTACTTCTTCTTCCAAGACTTCATCCCAGGTTACGGGTCGGGAAGCAACTCGTAAACGGAGTGAATTGTCATTCGTGTCCATTACTAAGTATACGCGGAATCCGAAGCCATAAGTCGCGTAAACATCTTTCATCCATCTTATGGTTCTGGAACCGAATGTATGTAACCAACCCTTGAATAGCAAAAAGTATCCTATCTTATGGTATTTCAATGCCAGGTACCGTCGTAGGTAGTAACGGGAAAAAGGTGGTAGTATCCTATCGGCCTGTCGGGGAGGAATGAAAGGAAACAGTTTCTTCCAAAGTTTCCGTTCCCATAGTGTTATATACTCCCATACCCGTAAGGGAATACTACTGCCTGTATTAATTGTAATACGGTAGTTCGGTTCGCCAGAATTGGACCTCTTGGATATATCCGTTTCCTGATAATGACAACAAGAACAGGTGTTTACTAGCCATTGACTGATCCTGGACATAGTGCAACCCTTCTATAATCTTTTGTGTTAGGACACTAATAGCTTCAGTCACATTCCTGCTAATGAGACTAGCACAAATGGCTCCTAAGGCTTCTATAAAATCGTGCGTTAGATGAATGTAAACTAGATCTGGCTGAAATTCTCGGTTTAAAATCGTAATGATTTTAGCAGCAAATGATTTAGAAAAGTAATGACGATTTGTCATGCACGTTATAACCTGCATTAGTGAGCACAATTTGAAAATAAACTTACGATGTCAGCTTCTAGAGAACCTCGTGAAACAGAGGGCGGTTAGTGGAAAAACAAACACAAAGAATAATAACGGAAGACTTTGGCATAAGAACGGGATTTTTTCATATTCTAAACTACTATAAATTAGAGTAAGAAAAAAATTGTATATATTTTTAGTATAATCAGTATTTGATTCTTGTGAACCAGTTCACCACACTCTTTTTGTTTTCAGGAAGATAGACTAACACTCAAAGTATGGATCATAGAGTTTTGCCGAAAATGCCGAGGTTTTGTATTCTTTACTCCAGAGTTATATTATGTATCCTTTATCATAAGACCTTGCCCGTTGTATTTCTCTTCCCTCATTCTTTTAGTGAGTGTTTAACGGGTATTGTCAGGATCCGCGAAAGGGTTAACCCAAACCGGCGTTTTTATCGTCTGATCATACCAGGTATACACGCGCATCACTTAGTCGGCCCTGTATTCCCGTACTGAGCGTACTCAATCGGGGAATGAGGACAGGGGGTCATTGGATCTGGTAGGTCTTCTAGTGGTACGGGAATACAGGGTTTCAGATGCATGACAAGGAACTGGTGGAACGCTTCCCGCAAAATAGAGGCCGCCGGTTCCCCATAGGTAAATATGACAGAACCAATGGGGATGCGGTGCCTCAGCTCGGCCAAGGCTTCATCCAAATAGCACTCGTCTTGCTCATATCCTACCGAATGCAGCTGTTCGTACAGCTATACTGTTATTTGCTGGGAAGCTGTCAATTGGTCGTACACTGAGAGAAAAAAAATGTAGGTGGCATACTTAAAAACGTAGGTTACATTCGTAATTCCTGTAGTTTGTGGACTTAACGTACAACCGTATATAACATCCTTCAGCAAACGTATAGCTGAAAAAGTATGTATTATACGTACTGTCTGCATAAGTGCAATGACGTCATTCGTGTGACGTCATCTGCAGTAACAAGTATATGCGGAGATGATATCTAGCTTTGTGACGTCAGGATCGTATGTAGCATGTGGGTTAATAATGACGACACACACTGACTATCAGGACGGAGCATAATTTCAAGAAGTATGCAATATACGTTCTGTACGTATGTTTCTTGCGTTCAACCCCGAGACAGCATCTATATCGTACTTGTGCCCCATACGTACGACTAGATACAATATACGTATTGTACGTATATATTACACAGATTTTCCTTATGTCGCACACAGCTTGTCCAGATACAGCATACAGAATATCCGTATGTACCATACAGAGTGCACATATGTAGCTTACAGACTGCCTGCATGCAGCATATAGATTATACGTATGTCGTGTACAGGTTGACCATATGTAATGTATGGATTGGATGTATATAGCTAATAGGTTGTCCATAGGAAA
Organism: Thermobia domestica; assembly: GCF_964235325.1. NCBI lineage: Eukaryota > Metazoa > Arthropoda > Insecta > Zygentoma > Lepismatidae > Thermobia > Thermobia domestica. The sequence continues at coordinate 241,513,016 of NC_137463.1, read as the reverse complement.
TATACGGAAATTTACTTATATCGCATACGTATTGCCTTCTTGTTAAATATGGATTGGATATATGCAGGATCTAGATTGTACGTATAGTGCACCATTATTAAAGTGCTGCAACATACTGCAAAGTGCATGATACATTCTTACTGTAATGTTGTCAAATATTGTTTCACTCTGTATGAAAACAAAAATAGCTTAAAATATGGTTGATCTCCTTTGTGCCAATAATAATAAAATTAACAATACTACACTTTTCAAATCTTAGTTTGGAGCAGTGAAACTGTCCAAAGAAATGTATTTACCTGCAGGGTGTCCTATAAGTTTGGGCTTCCTGCTAATTCGTTGGAAAGCTACTGCAAAACCAAGTGTTGAAAAGTGACACAAGCATTAATTTTGAAATTATGGGCACAAAGGAGGTTAACTATATGTTAAACTATTTTCGTTTTCATACAGAGTAAATCGATATGTGATATATTACTGTAAGAATTTATCATATGGTTTGCAGTTAGTTAGTCAGCACTTCAATAATAATGCAAAATGCACAGCCGTATACAATCCTATATTCAAACTCAAACAAGATTTACGTACAATCATTTATTAAGCTGTTATCATCCATTGCTTGTACGATATAGAGATTATTTTACCTCATTCTTTTCCTTAATAGTATCTTCTTCTAAAGTGCAGTTGTTACCACAAGAGGCCTGAATAGAATTTTCGAGAAATAACTTCTCTGTACATTTTAATTAACAGATATGTTTTTTTTTCATGTCGCAATAATTAAAAGTATGGTGTCAGCCGGAAACGTATTCGCTCACAAGATGATTCCTACTCAGTACTCGCCATTAAAAATGCAACACCAAGAAGGAGACATGGTAGCTGCGCCAAAGTTCCCAGGCCGATACTTAATAGTAAGTGCAGAATACTCTTAAACGTCCGCTGTATTCGCTGTGTGACAACTTGGTGACACGGAGGCGTTGTGCAGCCATCGACTAAACATATTTATCCTTCCCTGTTCTAGACATTCTGCAAATTTGGATTTTCCTGGATGCATCCTTCTTAGTTTTAAGCAACGAGCAGTTTAATAGTATCATACATTGCTTAAAGAAAGAGCAATGATTATCAGAATTACTCGGAAGATATATATACAATAATTTAAAACTGTTATCTCAAACTTTACAATTCACAGCACGAAAAGAACTATAGCTAAAGGAACACTGATTTTAGCCAGATAGTAACTAGTAAACTCAATCACACTCAGTACCATTAGTTGCTTGGTGTTATCCGTAAGTCAGGGATCATGGTATCTCATTTCGTGTAGATTTTTGCATTTGTTTAATGCTAAAAATGTATTTTATCGCTAATTGAACCCAGTATCATATATATACCGACAGGACGTACCTTAGTCACAAGGTGACATGAGTGAAACACTAAACTATTCGATTCACACCTGCGACCTTGTTAACACTAGAGAAAGTTACAAAGTGATTAAGTAAATACGGAACATAGTTCATACAAAGTATAGCGATGTATGAAGTCTCAGTTTCATACGACTTGGATAAAGGATACATCTGAAATAGCAACAAAGAAATATATAATGATTTCTCTGGATAATTTGGATTAGTCCAGAATTCGAACACATATACGTTGGTAAGTCCAACTTTTTTTTTACTTTTTTCTTTGGATTCCCAATAAAGTTGACTACTGAAAAGCTGAGTTATAGATTCTGTATTAAAACAACACCTTCGCTAGACATGTTCAGTATACACATTGTCTTACATATAGAACAATACATTAGTTATTAATACATGTCTGATATAATAGTACTTCGTATAGAATTTTACTTCATCTAATCGTGATAGCACAAAGATAAAAAAATATTGCGAGGGATAATGTTCTTATTACAGAGAAAAAGAGTTGAAATGACTTAACATTAACAAACATTTTCTTTAACCAGAGATAATATTTTATTCTAATTTATGGAAGAAAGAAATAATTTGTAGTACAGTATCTTTATTAGGGTTATACAGTATATTCGTACAAAAGGATGTAAGTACAATTGGATCTGTCTTCAGAAAGGACGTACTTTTAGCCACAACCTACACTTGCTTCTTTTGACTGTCTTTCAAGCAGAATCCTGATTTGATGCACGAAATACCTGCAACAAAAATCACAAAATATTTAAAATGTTACATTCAGTGTGCTTAATTTGGTTGTACTTAACAATACAAAGTATCTTAACATTTTTGAGATTAAATGGACAAAATCTGTTCGGTCAGGTATGGACTTTTGGGTTGCACGTAGAAAATCTATGAAGTGTTTATTGATGCTGAACAACAACTCAAAATGTATTACTATTCAAAAGTAAGTGGGTACCCCAACGGTGTTCGGAGTACCATGGGGCACCTAATGTCTGTATTTTTTTAGATATATGTCTCTAAAATGTAAAGAACTGACATCTGTTTACCGAAAACCTCAACTCGGTAAGCCTTATGGATATCGAGATATGGGAAAATAAAGAACGACACCATAGAAGTGTGGGGTTTGCGTACTAGATGGTGCAGTTTCGGAAACGTAATTACGAGGGCTTACAACAACCTCAAAAATACTTTCAATTAAATACACTACACACACGCCCTGATGGGGGTTTTCGGGTACCATGATATTCGCAGAACTCTCATTTCTAAACATTCTAAAATCTGTCTTAATAACGTTTTAAAGAACGTTAGAGGTGTGTGTTTACCGAAACCGCAAGTCGGTACGTCTAACAGTTACCGAAATATGGTGAAATAAAAAGCGACACCGTAGGTATGTAGGCGAGCTTGCATATTAGACAGTACAATTTAGAAAATTAATTAAAATATGACTATCAAGATATTGTCGAATAAAGGGAGGATCCATACAGTTATGGGGTTTTCGTGTTAGGTGGTAAAATTTCCGAAACCGAGTATGGGAAGTTAATAAGCATCAGTAGCAATTTCATCTTAAAGTAATTAGGTATTTCCATGGAGTTTAAGAACATCATGGGGTCTACCAAGATTAAATTTTAAAAGCTTTGGAAAATATATTTTGACATTTGTAAAAAGTATTAGAAATATGTATTTACCTAAAAGTTCCAGCTAGTACATTTAGCAGCTAGAGATACACCACACCATACAATAAAAGCGTATTAGATCTTGAAATTTCAGAAAACAATTATTGATCCTAACAAAAGTTAAATAAGATGGTACTTCTATGGGTTAAGTGAGTACCTCAAACTCGTCAGTACAATTTCGATCGAAGGGTTAATTCAGCTCTAAACTTTCTTTGGACAATTCCAAGCGTTTATCGGGCTCTGAAATAAAGTGAACATTTTTTGTCAATATCTAATATAGCAAGCGAGATATAAGGATGTGTATGTTATGACGTCGTAAAAATAGAGACCCGCATGGATTTGTACTTTTGAGTGTTTGCTGTAAGAAGAAGAAATTTCAGAAAACAACCGTATATACCTTAATAGGCAATTAAATGGGCGGGGGCACGGTGGCTTAGTGGTAGAGTGCTTGCCTCTGGTGTATTGGGTTTTTGGTTCGATCCGCAGCCAAGTTAGTTTGTAGTGGACATCGTATTCCTGGGTTTTCTCGGGGTACTCTCTTTCCTCCCACATTTGCATTCCATCAATTCTGTCAACAACATTCACTTGCTTTAATCATAATCTCCCTGAGACTAAAATGCATAATCGTGGGTCGCTACACTGAAATATTTCCTTTTATTTAATTTAAAATTAAATGGGGAGGTAAGTATGATCGTATCTCTATGGGTTAAGTGAATACTCCAATAGTTTCTGCAAAAAAAGATTAGTTAAACACCCTACCACTAAGCTACTGTATCGCCGCCCATTGAATTGTCTATTAAGGTATATACAGTAGTTTTCTGAATTTTTCTCTTATATGAAAGACCCAAAAGTACAAATATATAAAGATCTCTATATTTCCGTCATAAAATATATAAATCCTTATATCTTGGTTACTATCTTAGATATTGACAGCGAATTTTCATTCTTTTGCACAGCTCGATGAACCCTTGGAACTGCCTGAAGAAAACCTAGGGCTGAACTAATCTTTCGATCGAAATTGTACTGAGGTACTCATTTAACCCATAGAAGTACCATCTTATTTAATTTTGTTGCGACCAATAATTGTTTCCGAAATTTCAAGATCTCATACGCTTTTATTTCACAGTGTTTCTCCAGATGTTAGATGTACTAGCTGGAAGTTTTGGGTAAACACATATTTCAAATACTGTTTACAAATGTCAGATTATATTTTCAATAGCTTTTAAAATTTAATTTTGGTAGACTGCATGATGTTCTAACACCCCATGAAGATATCTAATTACTTTAAGATGAAATTGCTACTGGTATTTATTAACTTTCCATTAGGGCTGTTCCTAATTCCGGAATTCCGGAATTTTTCGGAACGGAAATTCCAATTCCGGAATCGGAACACAGTTTCAAGACGTTCCGGAATTTCGAAACGTTCCGGAATTTCGAAACGTTCCGGAATTTCAAAACGTTCCGGAATTTCGGAACATTCCGGAATTTCGAAACGTTCCGGAATATCGGAACATTCCGGAATTTCGAAACATTCCGGAATTTCGAAACATTCCTGAACTTATTATTGAAAAAATAATTTTTGCTGTTACCCCGAACTGAGAGGTGTGCGCAAAGCTTAGCTTTGAAACTGGATATTGATTCCGCTGTGCTGAAGGAAGGAGTTTTGGTCCACGGCAACTGGTTTGTTTCATTCTCTAGATCCGTTCACTGTGAACGATTGCGCATAAGATTTGGAACTTTGTCTGGTTATCCATAAAGTCTCAATCATAAGTGATTCGGTGTAAATTCCGTGATTTTGTTTGTTGCATAAAGGGGAAAACAGAAATTCGAGCTAGTTCTTCCCTTTAGTTTGGTTTATCTTCCAAGAAACACCTTTTTTATAAACCACTTTGTGTATTCCTTTTTAAATGAATACCGACTGTACCTTTTCCATTTATACGAGGCAACCCTAACAAGAAATTGAGCTGCATATCTTTTGATGTATGGCCATTGTTAAGTATAAGTACCTGAAGGAGGGGCAGAGAATCATTTAAGAGAAAATACGATTTTCATTAATTAAAGGGATACGATAGTCTGAAATATTTGAAAAAAATTTTGACCAGTATTTCCGGTGGCCCCACACCCCTGCTTACTGGGAGGGAAGTAGAAATTATTTGTCAATAATCTAAAGAGGAACATGATTCCCAACCCACCGACGTCCGTGCTTTGTTGCTAGATTTTTTTTCTTGATAGTTGGTTGATGGCTTGGCATTTTAATTTGTGATAATCTGCAATAGTGCACAGAATATTATTTTGCTAAGTCAGGTGTTTCCGTTTTGTGAACAAATAGATCATTTCGTTGACTAAAGCTTGATATGCATATGTAACATGACGTGAACACTAGAGTATAGTTTTCGTGGCATTTCAGTACGCCATAGCATAGCATACGCTATGAAGCAGTGTCCTTTTGAAAATAAGACACTTTTGTATTAAACAATCTGAAATAATACCCTACAAGGGATAAAAGCGAATTTACATGACGTACCCAAAGCACCGAATTTATCGCGCCAAAATCAAAGCTTGGCTTGTGAGCTTGTTACTTGTAAATATAGATAGTAAAAATATTTTTTATTTACGGAAAAAGAAAAATCAAAATGGCATGGCGAAAAATCAAAATAAGAGAAAAATCTCCTTAACTTTTATTAATGAATAAAGTAGAGATAATATGGGAAAAGAAAGCACTGAGGTCATGGATCGTCTCATCAGAACTAACTATAACGAACTATTCAAAAGTTACATATAAAGCTGTAAGGCCAGGACTCTACCTTTCTACATCTTTACACCTACGCCTCTCGCGCGACAGTTTTATCTTTATTTTTAGCCTTAGTTGCCTAAAAATAAAACTAAATTCAAATTTAGTCATTCAAGTTTAAACTCAACCAGTCGAAATTCAATAAAGTTTTTTCATAACACCACAAAATTCTAGTAATTTGTAATGACAGTTTAATACTATGATGTTATTGCTGGTAGGCAGATATTATTGTGGTACCGTTTAGTATCTTACATAATTTGTTACAAAATAGTGTTTAATATTTTTTTATCTTCAGATATATAAATGTACAATTATTATGCTGCTGCCCGTGTTATGTAAAAATATGCATTATTGATGTTGCATGATGCTGCATGCTGTAAACAGCAAAAAATTTCTTAGAACAAGGGATTACTGTTTAATGTTTTTTGTAACTTCTATAATCATGATGCTACTGCTGTTTTTTTAAATGAAAGCTTTATCAAGCATTATTTGCATAACTTGTCAAAATATACAACGAGAGTAAGTCGAATAGAGATGCAAACTTTACATAATATCTTATAATTGTTCACGTGTACGCGCTACTCTTTTCTTGTCCTGCGACACTTATTTGAATAACTAACTAAATAAAGGTGTCTATCAGTTAAATACTAAGCATTGGAACCTACGTATAAAGATTAGTTCTAACTCTACTAATCAAAATTTTATGCAAGGTGATAAATGAATTGTGTGAGTGAAAAACATTTAAAATTGGTTTGTTGAGAAATTGTATTAATCACCAATATATTATCAATGTTGTGAAATTCTGATGTAAAAGCATGTTACTTTCTTTAAACAATTACATTGATACAAGCCAACAGAATATGTACATTTTCATACAAAGCTGCAATATGAAGGGTAGTTATGCATTCAGATGAAAGGGTCTGCATCAATGACTAACTAACAACAAGAAAGGTAAATGTTCAATTAGTATACCCGAAATTGTGAGTAGCGATGGTAAAAGTTAAAAATGAAAGAAATCATTTCGTAAATGTTAATATTCACATTAAAAGTATTAGCCTAATGTTCATATTTAGCTCTTACGAAATAATTAATTTGTATCAAAAACTATTCGTACTTCGCGTAAATTGATCTTTACAAAAATTATGTCTTACTTTCCTTGAGTAGAAAAGTTGACGAAAACTTTCTTTCTCCTGATTTCTCAAATAAATCAGATAAAAAAGATCAATGAGATAAAAGAAGTTTGTTAAGCTAAAAGTCCCTAAAACCCATTTTATGCGATGCAATTTTCTATGCAATCTTGCATGCTAAGAGCCATGCGTTCAAATTATTTCGTGTAATAAAAATTAGAATTCAACTTTCCATAGTAAATTGCACGTATTTCACCTTGTTCGGAGATAGAACATATGCAATCTACCATGGAAAGTTGAATTCTAATTTTTATCACAGGAAATAATTTGAATGCATGTCTCCTAATTTTGCATACTTAATTGCCTTGTCTAATATCGTCTAAAGTATACTTTACCCTAATTTTTACAAAAATCATCTGGGCATTTATCTGAAAATTGACATTTAATACATGCTCTTATAATATTTTATTCACATCATTGTTCTCTAACAGTATTATTTTGTAGCACAGAAATTTTGCTTTTTCTTTCAATAGTAATTTACATTTACATTTTTATTGCATTATTTGATGACGTCTCAGGTAGCATAAGTTATACCATTTCAGGGTTTCAGTTGTCAAAATTTTCACAATTATGTATTACTCATGTGTACTCCTTGTACTTTAGATTAAAAGTTCATTAATATAATTCCGAATTCATGACATGACTACAAATGTTTCGTGTGCTCTTGTATTGTTTGCTTAATAGTAAAACAAATATTTTGGAATTAAAATGCCAAACATTAAATTGTTTCCTTGTTGGTACTTCAAAATACAAAATGGCAATGATTGAAAAAAAATGTAAAAGATAAAGATAAAATGCTGTACCGTAATATCGTACATACCAGAATGCATAACTGTTTAAGACATGTTGCTACTATATTCCATAAATACCAAAGTGAAAACGAGAAAGTATTTCCGAGTAAATTTGTGGGATTAAAGCCTTGTAACAATGTTTGAGAACCATTGCCTCAGAACTGTTTCGAATTTTTATATTCAAACTTCGAACTAATATTAATATTACGATTCCAGAATCAACAGTGAGCTTCAAAATTTCAGTCTTGAAAACAGTTCCGAAATTCATACTTTTGAGCATTCCACAATTCCAAACTTTTGGAATGTTACGGAATTTCGGAACATTCCGGAATTTCGAAACGTTCCGGAATTTCGGAACATTCCGGAATTTCAAACCGTTGCGGAATTTCGGAACATTCCGGAATTTCGAAACATTCCGGAATTCCGAAACGTTCCGGAATTTCGGATCATTCCGGAATTAGATGAATTCCGAATTCCGGAATACGAAATCGAATTCCGAACACCCCTACTTTCCATGACTGATTTCGGAAATTTTAGCATCTAACACGAAAACACCTTAACTGTGTTGGTCCTCCCTTTATTTGACAACATCTTGATAGCCGTAAGTCATATTTTAATTCATTTTCCGAATTGTAGCGTCAAGTATGCAAGCCCCACATATTTATAGTATCGCTCTTTATTTTCCCATATCTCGGTATCCATAAGGCTTACCAAGTTGCAGTTTTCGGTTAAAAAAAAAAAAAAAAAAAAAAAAATCAGTTCTTTACATTTTAGAGACATGTATTTCCATTAATCTAAAATGCAGAAATTAGGTACCGCATTGGAACCCCATTGGAGTACTCACTTACTTTTGCATAGCAGGGTAAAAACGCCAGTGGTTCTCACTTTAAGATTGAAAACATACTATTTTGTCTTTTCTCTGAGCATTGTGAATCTGTCGGAGCTATACCGTAGTTGGAAAGACTCACTGATCCTTCCTATAATGACCATGTAGTCAGAATTCAAAAAGGAGTAGAAGGAAAAACAATATTTTAAAATCCTTGCACCAGTAGTCCTCACCTTAAAATCAAAATGTTCCAGTATAGTCAGGATTTTCTATCAGTGTTCGTCACTCAAATAACTTGACATAATTTATTCAAAAACGCACTGTGTATCAGTTTAGGGTTAAGAATACAATATAAAGTAGTAAGCTTAAGAACTTAGCATCACTTTTAGCACTCAAGAAGGAAAATAAAAACGTTTTTACATACTTCTTAAAGCAATTTCAGAAAGAAAAATGTTAACTGAATTCAAAAGTTAACTGTATATCACTTTCACGTTAAGAGTACAATATTAAATACTATGTTTAATAACTATACGTCCTTTAAACACTCAAGAATGAAAATAAGCGTTTGCACATACATTTGAAAAATAATCTGAGAAACAAAATAAGTTAACTGAATTCAAAATTTAATTATACATCACCTAAAGCTTAAGAATACACTATAAAATACTGAGATTAATAACAATGCATTAGTATACTGAAGAATGAAAACAAAAATGTTTTAGCTACCTATATTGTATTTACATGTTATTTCTCATTAACTTTTTTTTTTGTTTTTTGTTTTTGTTTTTGATAACTCATGATCAAGTCTAGGGATGCACAAAAGAAAAGATTTGAAATTGTCTCCTCTCGAAAACGTGCCGCGAAAGTTATGTCTCGTCTCGAAAACTGGATCCGTTTCTATTGGAAGAGCTCTATCTCATCTCGAATTTCATGACAAAAATTATGTCTCGTCTCGTGCTCATCCCTAATCAGATCCATAGCCAAAAACTTCATTTCGGAGGGAGGGCTTTCCGATATCCGAATTTAGATAGATAATCGATATCGACAAACTATCGAAACGTGTTCGAATTATCGAAAAATACAGCAATATCGAAATATAAACAATATCAAAAATCGAAAATATAGAAATATGAAAGAGATCAAAAATATGGATATATCGATCAAAAATTTCGATATCGATGTTTTGATGTTTGAAAATATCAATCGTTCGATCTAAATATCACACAGCCCTAGGCTCCAACTGTTGTCACCTTTAAAATTAATTGCTGACTAATCTTCTGTAAGTACTGTAAGACGGGATTATTTTGCACTTCAGGATTAACTTTGCACAAAATACGCCAAAAGTTTCACGGTCCTCCGTCGGTAAAATTATGGACTAAAGAGAAAGTTTCAACTGCCACCGTAAGATAGAACATCTAACTGGATTTTGATTATAATGTTGGCGGTTAACATCAGTTCTAATTAAGTGAAGGGTTTGTTGTTATAGAGGTATGGAAAGCAGTAACTGTAAAGGCCGACAATTTGAAAGCTATCACCTACAAGAATTTTTGTCAAAGTCAAGTCAGTTTCGTAGAATACTCTGTGTATAATGGGATTTTGAGACAATAGTTGAAATTGAAGTGTGAACGTTTGAAAGTCATACAAAAATAAAACTGGGAGAAGGCGGTTTCAGCCTCTAATCGGGGCTACTTTGCACTGATCAAACGTAACCCCTCAGATAGGAAATTATTACTACTGGTACCTCCTGCCGTCTAACTTTAGAAAAAATTCCTATTCAGGTGGATGTCGGAATGGATTTCTTGTTGGGAAATAAATTACGAACAGCGGCGGATTCAGAAAAATAGTTTGAGAGGGACTTCACACAGAAAGATTTCCTTTATTTAGAAATGACTAGACTTTTTGAAGGGCTTGAAGCGTAGACGCATAGGAATGACTAACATTAGATTTTTTTAAAAGAAATTCTGCAATTTGGATGGGTTTTAGCCTGAAAGCCCCAAATCCCGTAAATCTTCCACTGATTACGGTTGGGATGATATTCTTGGATATAAAGAGCAACCAAGGCAAATCAGATCTCGGAGATTTTTGCTGTTCTTGAGTTGCCATTTTTGTGGGACATACTAAACTATCAGAATGTGGTTCCTATGTCCGTACCAGAAAATACATAATTTTCTTTACAAATATCGATAATTCGTACTTACTGACACCAGTACCGTAAGTCCAACCTCAATATTTGTAGACTGCATGCAGTATTGTGTAGGAAGAGAAATGTATAAATAGAGGAGAGAAAACATCGCACAGAAACATTATGTTCATATGTTGAAAATACTTTTTTTTTTTTGTATGTGTTGCAAAGTATCTTCAGCTATCAGGTTACTTTGCAACAAAGTTTATATGAAATGAAATCTTTGAGTTTTACGTCCCACGATTATGCCGGGTATGCTAAAGGAGACGATGGTGAGAATGAATGGAACAGTAGAATGAAAAATGTGTGAAAAAACGGGAAAACCTCGAGAAAAACCACACAGTGTTTCTCCAACACAAAGCCCATTTAGCACGTGCTGGGATCGATCCAGGAACTTCACGCAGGAGAGGTGAACGCTCCCCAAAACACAACCTCAGAATATATTTCATATAGAGTAGAAATAACAATATGTTGTAAAAAAAATGGCCGGTCTGAAAGGCATGTAAGCTAAAAAAAAAAAAAAAAAAATACAATTGCTACTCGATTTGTTTACTAGCAGGCAAGTATTAAATAGCATACAAATTGATGATGCTGAAGGCGTTATTTTTCACAGCTATGGAGAAAAGAGAAACAAAAAATAACAGGAAATCTTTGTTTTACGTTCTACGAATATGCTATGTGGGCTGACAGTCACAAATGAGTAATGAAAATTGATGATCTTGGAATACGATTTGGTGGAATAATGAGGGAGAAAAATAATCATTGATTAAATATTAAATTGAAAAGAAATAAGAGCCTGACGCTCAAATACTTATCTATCTGGCACCCATCTTAATCCTCATAAAATATCATGAAGTGCTTGATTGATTCTAAACCCAATATTAGTAATAGTAATTTAACAATAAACACAGAATATATAATTTACGCACCTTGAAATGTAGAAAGTAATGATTGTAATCCCCAGCTTTCCAATAGACCTTTGATTTCTCCAAATGAAGATTCGGATATCTTGTTTCTTCTCAAACAATAATGGGTTACAATAATCAGTTGCAGTCCAAAGCCAAGTCACTAAGTTAAGCATGAAAATAAAAGAATTCATTAGTTAGATGCATACCAACTCCTACGCATGTAAATCCGAATCTACTTGTATTAAATTGTAAATTTAAACAAACTAAATTATACTACAGTTATAGTGACATCAAACATACATTAAATAAGATATACAGGGTGTCTCAAAAGTCCCTTGACATAGGATAACTCTGTTATTATCAGAGTTACAACAAAATGTAGGAGGGGAAAGCATCTCCAAATATGATGTTTTCAATCTAAAGTGAAGGAATTTTTAAAATCGGATGACTCGTTTGCGCTGTACACTCTTTATGCGCCCAATGTAAAATGAAAATGCAACGTTGCCATTTACCTGGACCCAAAACATAAGTGAGTGAAGTTACTGTCTTTTACGCTAACATGTCGATGGCCAGCCCCCGTTTCAAACAATAACTTCATTCAGGCCAGGTAAATGACAACGTTGCATTTTCATTTAAAATTGGGTGCATAAAGAGTACACAGCACAAACATCTCGTCCGATTTTTTAAAAAGTGTTCACTTTAGATTGAAAATGTCATATTTCGAGATGTTTTTACCTCTTACATTTTGTTGTAACTCTGATAATAACAGAGTTACCCTATGTCAGGGAACTTTTGAGACATCCTGTATACATCATAAGAAGTTCCTTTCTAAATTCTACACGGATGTGGTTTCATTGAATGTGAGTTGGGTGATACACATTAGGTCTTTTGGGAGTACGTCACACGGACGACCGTAATTTTGTGTTGAAAATTTTTATTATGAACTGGTGAGATATGTGATACATATGGCCACAGGCTAGAATTTCCTTAGCGGTTCAAACTCGCGGGCCCTTTTTCCTTCCCCATTTTGAATCGGTACATGAAAATGGGCTTTTCTTTATGCTTGCCTGCGCCAATTTTGAAAATTCCTTCACTAATCGACTTCTCTTGACGAGTACCGGTACTACAAGAATCAGTTAAAATCTCGCGGGCCCTTTTTTCTTCCCCATTTTGAACCGGTACATGAAAATGTGATTTTCTTCATGTTTGCCTGAGCCGATTTTGAAAATTCCTTCACTAATCGATTTCTCTCGACGAGTACTACAAGAATCAGTTAAAATCTCGCGGGCCATTTTTTCTTCCCCATTTTGAACCGGTACATGAAAATGGGATTTTCTCCATGTTTGCCTGTGCCGATTTTGAAAATTCCTTCACTAATCGATTTCTGTCGTCGGGTACTACAAGAATCAGTTAAAATCTCGCGGGCCCTTTTTTCTTTCCCATTTTGAACCGGTGTAACGGGCAATTTTTACCCTAGCAAATTATTACCCTAGAGGGTAAAATTTGCCCGAGAAAATTTGACGTCAACAATAGGGGTACAAATATTATCGTGAAAATATTACCCTACATGTCAATCAAATATATTGTTGAAAGGTGGGTAAACATTGACCGGGAAAAAATGACTTCTCACGAAAGAGGGTAATAATATCCCGGGCAAATTGTACCCTATAGCTAAACTCTATAGTATACATTTCTCCTAAGAAGGGTAATAATTGACCAGGAAAAAATGACTTCTCACGAAAGAGGGTAATAATATACCGGGCAAATAGTACCCTATAGCTAAACTCTATAGAATTACAGTATACATTTCTCCTAAGAAGGGTAATAATTGACCAAGAAAAAATGACTTCTCAGGAAAGAGGGTAATAATATCCCGGGCAAATTGTACCCTATAGCTAAACTCGCTTGAACTACACAGTAAATTTCTCCTAAAGAGGGTAATAATTGACCAGGAAAAAATGACTTCTCACGAAAGAGGGTAATAATTTCCCGGGCAAATTGTACCCTATAGCTAAACTCGCTTGAACTACACAGTAAATTTCTCCTAAACAGGGTAATAATTGACCAGGAAAAAATGACTTCTCACGAAAGAGGGTAATAATATCCCGGCCAAATAGTACCCTCTTGCTAAACTCTATAGAATTACAGTATACATTTCTCCTTAGAAGGGTAATAATTGACCAGGAAAAAATGACTTCTCACGAAAGAGGATAATAATATCCCGGGCAAATTGTACGCTATTGCTAAACTCCATTAAACTACACAGTAAATATCCCCTAAAGTGGGTAATAATTGACCAGGAAAAAATGACTTCGCACTAAAGGGGGTAATAAAATCTGAGGCAAATTATACTTTATAGCTAAACTCCATTGAACTAAACAGTAAATTTCACCTAAGGAGGGTAATAATTGACTAGTAAAAAATTTCTTCTGACGAATGGTTGTAATAATATCCCGTGCAATTTGCGGCATGTGATTTTACGGCATTTGGAAACTCCAAGGACGATTTTTTGAATCAGCTTGTGAACCAGGATGAAATGTGGTTTCATCACTTTGATAAGAAAGCCGAAGAGGAGTCATGCGAGTGGCGCCACTCAGGATCTCCAAGGCCGAAAATATTCAAAAGCACAAAAGTCCGCAGGAAACGTGCTTGCCTCAATATTCTGGGATAAGGATGATGTTTTTCTCTGAGACTACCTTCCAATGGGCCAAATCATATCTGCAGATTATTACTGCAGTCTGCTGGCTAAGGTAAAGGACGCTATTAAAGAAAAGCCCCTGAAAGTTGACACGAGGTGTTTTGTTTTTGCAGGAAAATGCTTCCGTCCACAAGGCTAGCTGAACAATGGATATTCTGAGGGACCTAGGATTTCAGTGCATTGACCACCCACCTTACTCGCCAGATCTTGCTTCTTCTGATTATTATATCTTTCCGAAACTCAAAAGAGCAGTGAAAGGACAGAAATTTCACAGTGATGAAGGGGTGATTACAGCTGTTGAACAGTTTTTTGCAGAACTTGAGAAATCTTGTTTTATTTTTATTTTATTTATTTTTTTTTGAGGGGTTGGAAAAGTTGCAGAGTCGAAGTGCCAAGTGTTTTGACCTTCGACGGGACTATGTTGAATAGCCTCAAACTTTCATGCCTGCAGTTCAAGTCCTTCTGGGTCGGGCTGAGAACTTATCAGCCCACCCTCGTAGTTATGTGATACAAACAACAACATAAATTAATACACAATCAACTTTCACACACACATTTAGAAATGCATTAACTTCTTACAATGGCACGTTGAGATGGTATACTTTTTGCATTGCTATAACACACCTCGTGGGAAGAAATTATAAGAAAAAAACTATACGAATTCAAAACAATGTACTTTATAGATATCTTAATCAAATTAAGATCTACAGTACAATTTTCATGGGAAAGGAAAAACTTTTTAATGTTAAGTATAATCTTTTGTTATATACCGCACCTTCACAAAAATTTACAAACTACTTATTTAGAATCTATTTGATGTACAATTTGCATCAGGTATAGTAACCTCTTATATTGTGAAGTCATTTCCCTTTGTCAATATTTACTCTCACTTCGAAAAATATACTAAACTTTTAGTGAAATTTTCACAGCTATTTCCTGAGATTCCATTTTTTTGGTCAAAATCTACCTAATTCTAGAGTCATTTACTACACAGTTTGATTAAATTTACCAAGGTGTAAAATTTTCAAGGAATATTATTACAACTTATTTTGTGAAGCCTTTTCAAAATTTACATACATATATATAGAACTAATATAAACAGCTTAATGAAATTCAGCTAGGCGGTACAATTTATCAGGGATATTGTTACCTCAAAGAATGCTTGATGTAAAGAAAGAAGTTTGTTTGTGATTTTTCGACTGCCTGAAAGCTTCTGAAAATACTTAAAGAAAGCGCAGTCAACTGGAGAAATCGACGACTCATTCAAAACCTGTACACACAACAACGAATGAAGCTGCGCTTGAATGAAAGAGAAAGAAACAGTATGAAGATTGAAAGAGGGGTCACACAAGGATGTAGTTTGTCGCCCCAATTATTGAATATTTACACAGAGTTTAAAGAAAGAAGCATTAATGGGAATTGGAGATTTCAAGATTGGAGGACGATCATTCACAAGATCAGGTATGCAGATGATACGGTGATAATAGCTAACACCAAAGGAGGAATACAGGAGAAGATTGACAAAATAGTTGACACTGGAAAATTGTATGGAATGGAAATTAACATCGAAAAGTCGAAAGTCATGAGAAAATCCCGTGGAAACACGGCTTACGGATCAGTGTAGAACAAGGAGAACTTGAGGAGGTAGACAATTTCAACATCGGGGAAGTATTTTGACGAGAGACACTTACTGCACCAAAGAACTCAGGTCAAGAATTGCCATAGCCAAAGAAGCATTCAAAAAGAAAAGATCAATCTTAACTAGTAGAGGCACAATATTGGATTTAAAAAGAAGTTGGTCAAGTGTTATATATATATGGAGCATGGGACTGTATGGCTCAGAGACTTGGACATTACGGAAGTTAGAGAAGAAATATTTAAAGAGCTTCGAAAAGTGGTGTTGGAGGAAGATCGAGCAGATAAAATGGACGAGAGAACAACAAACGACAAAGTTTTGAAAGGGATAGGATAGAAGAAGACACATCTAGAAACCTTCCTTCCTAAAAATGCGAACTGGATTGGACACACCTTGCGAAGAAACTGCCTTCTTCACACTGATAGGAAGGAAAGATATAAAGGAAGTGAGGAATAGGAAGAAAAAGGACATGACTGACCCATCATTTGAAGGAAAGGAAAAACTACCGGAAGTTAAAATAATAAGATTAACATCGACAAAACTGGAAGAACCACATCTAGGCCCAAATAAAAAATTGGAAAAAAAATCCTCATTAGTCCCAGCATATGCCAAAAATAAAGAATACATAAAAATAACAATTATCATTAACACCTTCTTGCTAAGTCATTTTTTTTGGTCAATTATTACCAACCTTTGGAAAAATGTAGTATGCTATTTAGTTGAACAGAGTTTAGATAGAAGGAACAATTTGCCCGGGATATAATTACCCCCTTTCGTGAGAAGTCATTTTTTCCTGGTCAATTATTACCATCTTTACAAGAAATGTATAGTGTAAAACTATAGAGTTTACCAAGAGGTTACTATTTGCCCGAGATATTATTACCATTTTTCCTGTGAAGTCATTTTTTCCTGGTCAATTATTACCCTCTTTAGGAGAAATTTACTGTGTAGTTCAAGCGAGTTTAGGTATAGGGTACAATTTGCCCGGGAAATTATTACCCTCTTTCGTGAGAAGTCACTTTTCCTGGTCAATTATTACCCTTTTTAGGAGAAATGTATACTGTAATTCTGTAGAGTTTAGCAAGAGGGTACTATTTGCCCGGGATATTATTACTCTCTTTCGTGAGAAGTCATTTTTTCCTGGTCAATTATTACCCTTTTTAGGAGAAATGTATACTGTAATTCTATAGAGTTTAGCAAGAGGGTACTATTTGCCCGGGATATTTTTACCCTCTATCGTGAGAAGTCATTTTTTCCTGGTCAATTATTACCCTCTTTAGGAGAAATTTACTGTGTAGTTCAAGCAAGTTTAGCTATAGGGTACAATTTGCCCGGGAAATTATTACCCTCTTTCGTGAGAAGTCATTTTTTCCTGGTCAATTATTACCCTTCTTAGGAGAAATGTATACTGTAATTCTATAGAGTTTAGCAAGAGTGTACTATTTGCCCGGGATATTATTACCCTCTTTCGTGAGAAGTCATTTTTTTCTGGTCAATTATTACCCTCTTTAGGAGATATTTACTGTGTAGTTCAAGCGAGTTTAGGTATAGGGTACAATTTGCCCGGGAAATTATTACCCTTTTTCGTGAGAAGTCACTTTTTCCTGGTCAATTATTACCCTCTTTAGGAGAAATTTACTGTGTAGTTCAAGCGAGTTTAGGTATAGGGTACAATTTGCCCGGGAAATTATTACCCTCTTTCGTGAGAAGTCATTTTTTCCTGGTCAATTATTACCCTTTTTAGGAGAAATGTATAATGTAATTCTATAGTTTAGCAAGAGAGTACTATTTGCCCGGGATATTATTACCCTCTTTCGTGAGAAGTCATTTTTTCCTGGTTAATTATTACCCTTTTTAGGAGAAATGTATACTGTAATTCTATAGAGTTTAGCAAGAGGGTACTATTTGCCCGGGATATTATTACCCTCTTTCGTGAGAAGTCATTTTTTCCTGGTCAATTATTACCCTCTTTAGGAGAAATTTACTGTGTAGTTCAAGCGAGTTTAGGTATAGGGTACAATTTGCCCGGGATATTATTAACCTCTTTCGTGAGAAGTCATTTTTTCCTGGTCAATTATTACCCTCTTTAGGAGAAATTTACTGTGTAGTTCAAGCGAGTTTAGCTATAGGGTACAATTTGCCCGGGAAATTATTACCCTTTTTCGTGAGAAGTCACTTTTTCCTGGTCAATTATTACCCTCTTTAGGAGAAATTTACTGTGTAGTTCAAGCGAGTTTAGGTATAGGGTACAATTTGCCCGGGAAATTATTACCCTCTTTCGTGAGAAGTCATTTTTTCCTGGTCAATTATTACCCTTTTTAGGAGAAATGTATACTGTAATTCTGTAGAGTTTAGCAAGAGGGTACTATTTGCCCGGGATATTATTACCCTCTTTCGTGAGAAGTCATTTTTTCCTTGTCAATTATTACCCTTTTTAGGAGAAATGTATACTGTAATTCTATAGAGTTTAGCAAGAGGGAACTATTTGCTCGGGATATTATTACCCTCTTTCATGAGAAGTCATTTTTTCCTGGTCAATTATTACCCTCTTTAGGAGAAATTTACTGTGTAGTTCAAGCTATAGGGTACAATTTGCCCGGGAAATTATTACCCTCTTTCGTGAGAAGTCATTTTTTCCTGGTCAATTATTACCCTTCTTAGGAGAAATGTATACTGTAATTCTGTAGAGTTTAGCAAGAGGGTACTATTTGCCCGGGATATTATTACCCTCTTTTGTGTGAAGTCATTTTTTTCTGGTCAATTATTACCCTCTTTAGGAGAAATTTACTGTGTAGTTCAAGCAAGTTTAGCTATAGGGTACAATTTGCCCGGGAAATTATTACCCTTTTTCGTGAGAAGTCATTTTTTCCTGGTCAATTATTACCCTCTTTAGGAGAAATGTATACTGTAATTCTATAGAGTTTAGCAAGAGGGTACTATTTGCCCGGGATATTATTACCCTCTTTCGTGAGAAGTCATTTTTTCCTGGTCAATTATTACCCTCTTTAGGAGAAATTTACTGTGTAGTTCAAGCGAGTTTAGGTATAGGGTACAATTTGCCCGGGATATTATTACCCTCTTTCGTGAGAAGTCATTTTTTCCTGGTCAATTATTACCCTCTTTAGGAGAAATTTACTGTGTAGTTCAAGCGCGTTTAGCTATAGGGTACAATTTGCCCGGGAAATTTTTACCCTTTTTCGTGGGAAGTCATTTTTTCCTGGTCAATTATACCCTCTTTAGGAAAAATTTACTGTGTAGTTCAAGCGAGTTTAGCTATAGGGTACAATTTGCCCGGGAAATTATTACCCTCTTTCGTGAGAAGTCAGTTTTCCTGGTCAATTATTACCCTTTTTAGGAGAAATGTATACTGTAATTGTGTAGAGTTTAGCAAGAGGGTACTATTTGCCCGGGATATTATTACCCTCTTTCGTGAGAAGTTATTTTTTCCTGGTCAATTATTACCCTTTTTAGGAGAAATGTATACTGTAATTCTATAGAGTTTAGCAAGAGGGTACTATTTGCCCGGGATATTTTTACCCTCTTTCGTGAGAAGTCATTTTTTCCTGGTCAATTATTACCCTCTTTAGGAGAAATTTACTGTGTAGTTCAAGCAAGTTTAGCTATAGGGTACAATTTGCCCGGGAAATTATTACCCTCTTTCGTGAGAAGTCATTTTTTCCTGGTCAATTATTACCCTTCTTAGGAGAAATGTATACTGTAATTCTGTAGAGTTTAGCAAGAGGGTACTATTTGCCCGGGATATTATTACCCTCTTTTGTGAGAAGTCATTTTTTTCTGGTCAATTATTACCCTTTTTAGGAGAAATGTATACTGTAATTCTATAGAGTTTAGCAAGAGGGTACTATTTGCCCGGAATATTATTACCCTCTTTCGTGAGAAGTCATTTTTTTCCTGGTCAATTATTACCCTCTTTAGGAGAAATTTACTGGGTAGTTCAAGCGAGTTTAGGTATAGGGTACAATTTGCCCGGGAAATTATTACCCTCTTTCGTGAGAAGTCATTTTTTCCTGGTCAATTATTACCCTTCTTAGGAGAAATGTATACTGTAATTCTATAGTTTAGCAAGAGGGTATTATTTGCCCGGGATATTATTACCCTCTTTCGTGAGAAGTCATTTTTTCCCTGTCAATTTTTACCCTCCTTTCAACAATATATTTGATTGACATGTAGGGTAATATTTTCACTATAATATTTGTACCCCTATTGTTGACGTCAAATTTTCTCGGGCAAATTTTACCCTCTAGGGTATTAATTTGCTAGGGTAAAAATTGCCCGTTACACCGGCACATGAAAAAGTGATTTTCTTCATGTTTGCCTGCGCCGATTTTGAAAATTCCTTCACTAATCGATTTCTCTCGACGAGTACTACAAGAATCAGTTAAAATCTCGCGGGCCCTTTTTTCTTCCCAATTTTGAACCGGTACATGAAAATGTGATTTTCTTCATGTTTGCCTGCGCCGTTTTTGAAAATTCCTTCACTAATCGATTTCTCTCGACAAGTACTACAAGAATCAGTTAAAATCTCGCGGGCCCTTTTTTCTTCCCCATTTTGAACCGGCACATGAAAATGTGATTTTTTCATGCTTGCCTGCGCCAATTTTGAAAATTCCTTCACTAATCGATTTCTCTCGACGCGTACTACAAAAATCAGTTAAAATCTCACGGGCCCTTTTTTGTTCCCCATTTTGAACCGGTACATGAAAATGGGATTTTCTTTATGTTTGCTTGCGCCAATTTTGAAAATTCCTTCACTAATCGACTTCTCTTGACGAGTACTACAAAATCAGTTAAAATCTCGCGGGCCCTTTTTTCTTCCCCATTTTGAACCGGTACATGAAAATGCGATTTTCTTCATGCTTGCCTACGCCGATTTTGGAAATTTCTTCACTAGTCGATTTCTCTGGTTGAGTACTACAAAACTCAGTTAAAATGTCGCGGTCCTTTTTTCTTTCCCCATTTTGAACCGGTACATGAAAATATGATTTTCTCCATGTTTGCCTGCGCCGATTTTGAAAATTCTTTCAGTAATCGATTTCTGTCGTCGGGTACTACAAGAATCAGTTAAAATCTCGCGGGCCCTTTTTGCTTCCCCAACCCAATATTTTTGTATATTTTGAATGTATTCAAGTATGGCACAAAAGTATTTAATTAATTCCCTTAGTAGGTTTCTCAACTTAATATTTTTCAACTTAAATTTTATTTATTTTAATTATTTATTTTCTTGTGACAATATTTAATTGCAATCGTTCATTGGGGAGAAAGGTGGCCATTCTCAAATATATAAATATAGTATTCTTAAAATTTGTGTTCTCGTATTATTAGTTTCTTCCACTAGGCATGGAAATTGCAAATTAATACCTGGTAAACCTGGAAAATTCAGGGAAATTGAGTTCCATATTTATGTATGAACCCTGCTATTTACATTTTTTTTTCGATTAGGGAGAACTGTACAAAAGAGTGTTTTGGGAATGGCATAACAGTAGGTTTCTGGGGGTGTTGTTCGAAATTAAATGAAATCTTTAAGTTGTACGTCCCACTATTATGCTGGCTAGGCTTAAGATGACGGGATGTTGTTTGGTGCGGGTCAATGTTGCCAATTTTGGAAAAAGTCGCTAAATCAGGGGAATTCGACCTCAACGATAGCGTAGGGTGACCATAAAATTTTCAGTTAAAAACGGGACAGGTTCTGGCAACCCTAGACTTTTAGATCTATCTTTGTTCTTATCAGTGCCTTGATATCAGAGTTCCCCCTCTCTCTCTCTTTGTTACAGAGCGGGTACTTATAAAAAGGAAAGACACGTTGAAGTTTGTTCAACACACAACCTCTGCTGCCTTTCGAGCAGTACTGCAAACTATAGAGTATGTTTAATATAGGGAATTTCAGTTCAATTTTTGCCTCTTTGTTATTATTAATTATTAATATTTTTAAAAGGAGTAAAGGTACTGGGTTTGTTTTTACTTCTTTCATTTACATAAAACGGGACGACTACTACTTTTTTCCATCTACTGACGGGACGGCTGGGACACGCCCCTAAAACGGGACTGTTCCGGTCAAAACGGGACGTATGGTCGCCCTACGATAGCGACAAAAAATAATTTTTCCGGCTGGAGACTTTTTTGGGTGATTTTTAAATGACGATTTGGCTACTTACAAATTTAGCGACTTTTTGCTGCAAACAAAATGTTCATCTGTAGAGAAGCATTATTAGTTCAAAACAGTTTTTACGTTCTTTTTTCTGTTTGTTTGTTTTAATCAGCGCAACTGATGAAGAGTTTGGAAATACAGCGTACAAACTGCCGCACAATCCTGCATTGTTATGTTACCCTTGCTCTCTAACGAAGAACAACTACAAATTAATGTCCTTTAGTTCGAAGAGTTTCCGTTGAGAGGCACACGTAATACATCATTACCGATAGCAACAAGATTAGCTATAGATGCGTGAATAAAGGCGAAGTGGGTGTTTGTTATATTTGTCCTTTGGGGCCTTTTAATTATTCTGCACTTTTTCTTTTACAAAAAAATTGCTTAACGTAAGTACTGTAGTATTAATTATTTCGGAACTATTTTGACTCCACAATATGAACAAAAGTACCCGAAACAATCTGAAATGATCCCTGAATTAAAGGATTGGTTGCGCCCTGTTTACAAAGATGTGAGTAGAACCAGCGGCGCAAAACTGTCTTGAACATTGGGGGGGGGGGGGGGGTTAGACCATTACCATACTTTTTTTATTGCGATGTCCAAAATACTTATGAAGTTGAAAACCAATGTTGTGGAGGATCAGAGTTGTCTTCAGCGTTGGGAGGCTGCAGATTTGAGGCTTATTCTGGGGGACGTCTATTTTATCTCACATTCCTTTGTAGGAATCGGACAAAAATCATCAAATTTCTCCCAGAAAACACATTTCAAATCGAATTAATGGGGAGAAGTCCCCCTCAGTTCCAAGATTGGAGGGGACATGTATCCGTCATCCCCCCGGGAATTTCGCCAGTGAGTAGAACATATTGTTTAGTTTACATCTACAACTTAAAAAAAATGCTTATAGGCAATGAATTTCTCGATTATTTTTTATAGCGACTTTTCACCCAAAATTGGAGTCGTCACCTCTCGTTTCGCAAACTTATTGTCAACATTTTGGCAACACTGGTTGCGGGGAGAGCTACAATGGATGAGTCAAGTTATTTTGTCGCTTCCGCTGTGAACCTAAGTACAAGATTCCAAAAATTAAAATATTTTTTGGTTCCAAACTATGTCTGCTGGGTGAAAGCATAGACTGGAATGTGTTTCTTTTCATTTGCATTCAAAAGTGTTGCCTTTCCTACCTTATCTTTAATCCCATAGTAGCTTCTTTCCGAAAGTTAAAAAAATGCAATTCTTCCTTTCTTAATAGTATTTATAACTCAAAGTATTACGTAAGCATTGTATATTACTTATGTAGCTCACAGAGCCGCAGCTATGGGCGAGCAAGCAAAGCATGTGCCCCAGGCGCGTGGTTGGAGGGGCGCCTAAAAGAGAGGTTATATATTAGTACTTTTCCTGGCGGTATTTAATACTTTTCATCAGAGTGCGAAATCGTGAAATCAAAGTGAGAGGAGACTGGAGGAGTGAAGAGAAAGAAAGAAAGAAAGAAAGAAAGAAAGAGAGAGAGAGAGAGAGAGGGAGAGAGAGAAGAAGAAAACTCTCGCACTTTTACACTTCAAAGTAAATTAAGTCTTATTTATTTTTTCTGTCCCCCCTCCCCTAAGTTCTACTGTCAAAGTAAATAGCTAAAAACACTCACAGGCCAGAACCGCATCTACGTTGGAAATTTGATCGAGATCGGTCGGATGGTTCAAGAGATGAGATTAAGAAGAAATGAAATGAAACCTTTGAGTTTTACGTCCCACAGATATGCCGGTTAGGCTAAAGGAGACGGTGATGATGAGCAATGAATGAAATGGTGGAATGAAGAAAGTGGGAGGAAACGGGAGAACCCCGAGGAAACCCATGCACACGGTGTTTGTCCACCACAAAGTTCATTTGGCGGGGACTGGGATCGAACCCGGGACCCCAAGCACCAGAGGTGAACGCTCTACCACTGAGCCACCGCGGCCCTAAGAGATTAAGAGTCACAAACATAGTCACTTTCAATTTTGTAATATATATATATTGCATCACTAACTAAAATGCTGTTGGATTGTATACATAAAAGTCGTCCCCTGCCCGTAAAAAGTTTCATTCGAACTCGGAATCGAACAATTGCATCTGTAAAGCAGTGCTGAGTTGATTTTAACGTTCCTTTCAGCAACAAGGCTGTATGAGACGTGGACCTACAGATTAACGTGGAATCCGAACCACATACGGTCCGGCCGGAAATCGAACCCGGGTGTCCCACAGCCCAAAGCCAGGAAACACCACAGACAGAAGTCAGGGACACAAGCAGTGCCTGATACTTCACGAATTCAAACCCGCCAAGACTCAACTCAACATGACCTTCAATTACGTTTTAGAAACTAAACCAATGCTAAGGCACAAACTCACCAACTTCCTATTTGAAAACACAAGAAAAAAAATTCTAACTTTTTGGTTCCAAAGTGATGACATGACAATAATACTAAAATGGTTTTAATTCTCAGTAACCCAAACATTAATTAACTAGGGAAAATAACAAGCAAAAATAATAAATAAATAAAAATTAAATTAAATTAAATTTAAGAAATAAAAACCTGACAAGTAAGCTCTCCCTGACGAGTCTTTCTTTTTTTTTAAATTTCAGTGAGGCTGTAAAATATGTCAATATCTTTGTAAAATATATATATTTCAATGTAAACAAGTTCTTTAAACAAAATAAAGCTCTGTAGTAGAGCGCTTACCTCTGACCCGTTAGGTCCCTGGTTCGATTCCTGCTCCCGACAAATAGGCTTTTGGTGAACACTGTGCGTGTGATGATTATTAAGACTTTCCAGTTTCCTTACATTTTCTTGATTCCACCATTATCATGTATCTCATCGTCACCTTTTCACTTACATTGATGTACAATCATGGGGCGTTAAACTAAAAGCAAAAAAAACAAAAAAAAAAAATCTTGCGAGTATCCTAGTAAAAATGAGTTTTCTAGACTACACAAGTGGCCCCGCGTAGCGTAGTCGCTAATGCTCTCGCCTTCGGTGCGAACGGTCCCGGGTTCGATCCCGGTAGGGGAACTCGGTCGAAAAAGTATCAAAATATTTTAAGTCCAGCCATCCTGAATTAGGTTTCTTTGGGTTTTCCTCATTCACAGCAGGCAAATGCCGGAGCGGTACCTAATATATAGATCCCAGGCCGTTTTCTTCCTCCCCCAATCCTTTCTTCCCTTCCTTTCCCCGGATAGAGTGCTCACCGAGGGAAGTCATCCCTCATATGTGACGGGCTAACAAGGCCATTGATGCCGAAAGCCCAGAAATCTAAATCTTCTCTAAACAAGGAAATTTTCGCGCTGAAAACGGTTTCTTAGCAATTATGTTAAGCAGTCCTGTAGAAAATCTGCACCAAGTAATAAATCGTCACACATAAAACGGAATAAATAAACACATAACATTCATTTTGCTACCTTGAAACGTAAAATGTTTCAAAACATTAATATTCAAAGGTTTCTCAAAATTCAGATACACCCATTCCATTCTCCTCAATCATTAACGAGTTACAATAGTAAGAATTGTAGTCATAAACTACATTACTTACTTAGTACTATATTAAAGCAAGTTACACTAAAAGAATATATAGTTAATGGAATATTTAACTAAAGTAATAGTTAACTATTGTACTTACCCAGGCTTTTGTTTCCTTCCTCTCTTCTGTTCCGTTTGTAAACAACCTCGTTTCGCAAGCAAAAGACGGTAGTTCAATGACGTCAGCCATGGAGAAAGAAAGAGTGTCTATAGGTGGTCTGGATCTCACACACAGATGGACGTATATAACATATAGCTGAAGTATTTAACATACGTATACGTATGTAAAATACAGAAGATTGTTAGATGTCAGACATCCTGCAGCCACATGATGTAACATCTAAGCGGGTAAAAGGCAGTACCTGTGTAGTATATGGATAAAGTACGCTCCGTACAGATTTCCTTAGTAAACATAATGAATCCTTGTATTTGTACAATATACCGCTGTCCGGATAATGGATTTTTCTCAGTGTACGGAATGTATGGTTTCATCAAATAATTAAGAAGAGGTACGTCTGGTATTTGGTCGCTGAACCACGGAGGCATCTATAGGACTAACAACTCCTTAAGGATCGACACTGCGGGCGCTAGCTGAATGCTTTCTAAAACCATGAAATAGGCGGGAGCCAGATAATATCTTTCGTTCGTAGTTTCGTTTTCTGCTATGTTCGCGTCAATATCAATTATCTCGGACTCTTCCGCCGGCTGTGCCATAATTATTTGCAGACTAATCTAGAAGTAAAAAGTACTAGTTCGTGTTTTGTGCTTGCATTGCTTTAAACTTAATCTAGACAAATAACTTAAACAAAGTGTTCGTTATTTCTATTTTGTTACTGCTCGTTCCTTCACAATGCGTTTAAACATTTACTAATTATTGTTATTATTATATTTTTAAAGTCTGATTCTACCAGTAGGGTTCCCTCCAGTTCTCTCTAGTTTGTTCACTTACTCTTTTGGTTTTTGTGAAGATTGAACATTAACTCGGCTTTCTTGTGCAGTAGGTCTCCCAGATGGCGTAAGGGGTTGCTGCACCCTTAGGGGACGTTGAGAATAATTTTGCTGAGTTTGCCTAGTATCCGTGTCCTAGTGTCCAGTTAAAATTTCCGTTCGTTCTATGGCTTTCCCCTTGCCGGCGCCTTGCTGGGGCCTTGTCTGTTAAGGGAGTTCCCGAGATATGAGTGTTAGCCCAGCATTGGGTGCGTAGGTGCTTTGGCCTTCCACATCTGAAACATTTCAAGGGGCTTTGATTCTTGTATTTTTCTACTATGAACGTTGGCAATCTCCGTGGGGTTTTTTTGGTAGCCGAGGGTTTACGAGTAGGCGACGCTTTCGAAGTTCGGGCTGTGGATAGGACATCGGCCAAGGTAGAAGTTTGTGCTCGTGTCATCTGTGAATGAGCTCGCGCCTTCTCATAACGCTCGAGGGCAATTTTAACCTCTTCCGGAGTCTCGCATCCCCTTTCAGTGACAGCTGAGTGCGTCTGCTCACAATCCTCGTAATAAATGGTGGAACTTGTCCTCAGCGCTCATGTTGGGGGAGACTCGTTGGCAGAGTTTCATCATGGCAAAATAGTATTGTGAATAAGTTTCCTCGGGTTTCTTCGTTCGATTATGCAAACTAGCGTAGCTATCGGAAAGCTTGTCTGTGTTACTGAATGCTGCACGTAGCTTAATCTCGGCGTCCTCAAATTTAGTAGCAGATTGTAAGTCATCACAATTTAGTTCATAAAAGTCTCGCGCGGGGCCATAGAGATAGGCAACCAAATATTTTATGCTATCGGCCTCGTTCCACTTATATAGTTTCGCGGCGAGTTTGAACGTTTGTAGGAAATCTGCGAGGGCTTCTCCCGGGGTTCCACCGTAACTCTCAATTTTAATACTAGGTACTTTCTCTGTTATAGTACTTGTCGTGGCCATCTTAGTTCTGATTGTCAACAAGGCACAAGAAGCAAATATAAGCAGGGAAGATTATATGGTGACTTACGTGAGTCTGTCAACAGAAAGATCAAGTTCTTAGCAGTTACCAGAGAGGGTCGTCCTGACTGGGAACAAGAACACACATCGTTAGACCCTTTCGATTATGACACGCAAAATTAGAACCTTTACCATGTTAGGTAATGAAACTAACCAGACAGTAGATATGACCTTAATTCCACAGGAGTTTGCAGACTGTACTATGGGAACCAAGCCTTGGTATTTGGTAACTCAACACAAAATAAAAACTGCAACACACCAACACAAATAGCGGAAATTTGTTTTTTCGTTTTGTACTAGGATACCTGTAATTCTTATAAGGACTAATGCCATAATCTTAGCCGGAGCTTCATAGAGAGAAGAAAAAACAACAAAATGAGCATGCAAGATAACATCTAAAGACGAGTATTGTTAGCTTGAGCCTTCAAATTTCTCGAAGGTCTCGTTTCCCTAATTTTGTGCACTGCTTGTTCTCCTCCATCCTTGGTGTCTGAGCACACGCACACTTGAGCTGCCTGATAATTCATTACGACCTCAAAAATGGGGTGGAGAAACAAGCCCAATTGTTTTATGATTACTGTGATAAGTGGGACGTCCCGTTTTTACATTAGTTGTAACTCTAGCGTAGTAGGCCTTGAGTATGGTGAGAAAATGGGCCCGTTCAACATACTTAGGGCGACTACACTACGACGTGCAGTTACCCAATTAGTACATTAGTTACTTAATCATCATGTCAGTCCTAAACTAACAGAAAAATACTTAGAACCTTATATTCTACGGGATATCACACCTTCAAACGCTTGTAAGATCGAACTAGTAGCACACCCTAATAAATCGCAAATAGTGACCATTGAAAGACTGCAGAAATATTACTCGCGTCCTTCACCGTTCACTGACGGGATAGATAGCTAGCGTAGGCTGTTCCGATAGGGTTCCTGGTCTTTTCCTGCCCTTTCCTGATCCAAGAGTACGAGAAAATTGAAACAAACTCAGGGGGTGCATTCGGCTTGGAAGAATGCCAATCTGGGCGATCATTTCTCCAGAGGACGTCAGGGCTGGTTTGCAAATAAGTCCACTTAGCTCTTTTCGCCATTTCGTATTTGAGCAAGTAATCTCTACATCTATGTCTTCGACATTCAACATGAGTCTTGCTCAATTTCCGGTAATAAACTCATTCTGAGCCTATGCAAAACCTTCCGATTGATATACTCTTCCACGCAGGAATTTAAGATCTTTCTCTAATTTATAAAGGAAGACTATGCTGTCTTCGCCCGCTCTCTGGCAACGATGTTCCAGGTCGTAAGCAAGACTAGCACAGTAATGGATAGAGGGGAAAGCTAATTGTATTTTATTTTTCAGTTCCGAGTAGCTGAACTTATTAGCCCTTGTTATTTCCACCGAGTACCAGTCGTATGCTGCCCCCGTCAAACAAATTGGGAAATAATCCGCCATTTCTTGGAGTGTCCAGTCATATATGCGTGCCGTAAGCTCGTAGGAAAACAGAAAATTCTCTACCGCCTCATATTTACCAGCGGAAAATAACGGGATCTTCACATCCGGATAAATATGATAGAGTTGAGGTTGATTAGGTGCGCTAACAGCGTATGGAGCATGTTCAGGTGGTGGAGATTGCTTATTTTCCTTCAAGTATTAATCTGAGACCTGATGGTTTTCGAAACTGGGCTGGAATGAAGGTTCCGTGACCGAACTAGTTTTAAATTCTCTTTCAGGTTTTATATTAATGTTATCTTTGTTTTCTGAACTAGTATCCTGAGATGAACCTGACCTTTGACTGTTAAATGTTTGCTTTGAATCACTCTCATACGGGGAAAATTCAGTTGCTCTAGCCTCTGATTTGTTTGTGGAGGGTTCGAATCTAACCTAATTTCAATCCTAATTATCGATGGTGATTCAGAACTTTGTTCTGGTCTATCTCCTGTATTTTCCAACATGTTGGTGCCACTATCTGTGGGCGAGCCTACACTACTAGGTGGAGAGACAAACGCTCTTTTCAGGGGGTCATACTGCCCGGTTTATTGATACTTCCTCATTTCCTTAGTAGCTAGTGAATCGCTAATACTATGTTCCGAACTGACATAAGGTGCACAGAATAAACCACTACTGGGTCTG
The DNA here is from genome assembly GCF_964235325.1 of Thermobia domestica. NCBI lineage: Eukaryota > Metazoa > Arthropoda > Insecta > Zygentoma > Lepismatidae > Thermobia > Thermobia domestica. The sequence continues at coordinate 241,483,101 of NC_137463.1, read as the reverse complement.
ACAATATTTTTGGACTGATATGTACTTGGCGAAAAAGAGGGGAGTGAAGAAGATTTTGGTTTTTCAATCTGTTTTAAACATACAATTGATGGTGCGTATTCGGCGTACTCAAATATTTTTCCAACGTTCTCTAAGACTCTTGATTCCGACCATGGTTCGTTATCGTTTGAATCCTTTTCTTCCTCTTCCTGCTTGGGCGACTGAGCGGTAGAATGGTCCTCATTTTCCTTATGTTCGGCGACTGAAGATTTCGTTTTACTGTCAAACTTGTTGTTATCCTCTTCTTCACTACTCTTACTGAGCATTAGACCAATGGCCGTTCTCTGGGGCGTTGATGCTATCAGGGGGTCCCAATTTGAATATGTGAGGTCGCCCCTTGGGCCCCACGGAGGTAGAGAGGTGCCTTCATTACTAAATGAGGTAGGAGTTAACTCGAGGCTTCGTCTGTGGGAATGCTGTTTTTCTTCCTCGGAGAGGGATTTTTCCTATTCAATTCGTATTCTAACCAAGATTCCCGTAGGATCTCATCGTCTCCGGATTCGGAACTACTAACGTTTCCATCCGACCATCTAACCTGTTTAACTACATCGAGTAGATTGTCTATACTATCTAGGTGCGCCAGTTTATCTTCCAAACATATTTGGGTGAAACATGACGAGGTTGGTTTGTGTAGCAATGCTACATAACACTTTGAGATCAGGATTTGTCTCAATTCTGATCATTTTTTGATACTTAAGTTCCGTTTGAACACTAGTGTCCGTTCTTCGCACGGGAGAGTCAGTTTGAATCTCAATATCAAACTTCCCTATTATACGATCTGTGGGTAATAAATCCTCGTTGGGAAAAATCGGGTTCTGTCAGAAAAAACAATCCAGTCCTTTCTACACCCCAGTTCGAGCAACGAACCACGGTTGTCTGTACCTTTTTATTTTCTTTCCTTGAATCAGGGGCTGTATTAAGGCTCCTATCGCTGGCGACAGGTCAGTTTGTAATGACGTTCTGAGCTGTTCTATCATCTCATCATCCTGAATTTTATTCGAGCAGTACGAATGATTTTCGTTGAGACCTTTGTGTATTTCCTGATCAGAGGCTCTGGGTTCGGTACCTGTTTCAGCCAAGAGAGACTGAACAGTTACACCCGAGTCTTTAACTAAATTACTAATAACAGTTTCAGGAGGTTCCAAGTCAAACTGTTCAGGCACAGGTTGAGATGGAATCACAGATGGCTCATACTTTACTGGAAAATAAATTGCTTCCGGACTAATAGGTGTATGCGAAGAGAGTAAGTTGTCGTTCTTACTACCATCTTCGATTTTATGAGTTTCAGTGTTTGTAATTTCAGGTTCGGTTTCTTTGAGATTAACTAGGTTTGCGTCTATATTTGATGTAACGCCTGGCGTCGATTCTAACTCAACAGTGGCCCTAGGGTTAACTTGACCAGCTACAATTAGCTCTGCTATTTCTAATTCTTCTTGTAAATTTCCTTCATTTCTTAAATTCCTAGCATTCATTCCAGGCGGTGTTTTGTCCATTTCGGAGTCAAGCATTAAGGTTCTAGGCAAGGGAACAGGTTTTTCGGTTGTTTGATCGGGATTAAGCGCAGGCCCTGCGGGACTAGAAGCCGCTAACGGGGTTGTTTCACAACCAGTTGCTGGCGGTTCCTGCACATCCGAAGTGGGAGTTAGAGGATGTAAGTACAAAGTACGATCCCACATATCATAATATTTCGGAGCATAAGTAGGCAACCAACGGCCGAATTCGGGAGTAGCGTACCCTGTTGCTTTAACTTTGTTACAAAAGAAGCAATACACATTGTCATATTTATCCCACATATAGTGATGTTTCCCATTCCCGGAGGGGGAACAGGGACAATGCGATTTCCCTAGATCCCGGCAGCGTTGCTTTAATTTCTCAGCAGAACTCATGGCTATTTCGTTTTAAGATCGTCTTTGCTATCTGTAAAATGTTCTCAATATAACAGCACTATGATGTAACCTACTTTCTGCAATAAATGCATACTGACAGCTACATGAATTTATTTCACGAGCAGTCGCTTCCGCGGGAACTGACGTATAATCAGATTAAATAAGCATATATGAAATTGTTGAGGTAGTTTTAGTAAATAGTTATATTTCCTTCTTCCTGTCTCTCTGTGAAGTATGCGTTTGTAACACTAGTGTGAAGTTTATTGCCGTATTCCTATCTATCTAAGATAGGAAAAAAAAGTGACACGTTTTGTAATCAGTTTGCTTCCTTGAATAGGATTTCCGCACTGAACGAAGAAAAATAGTTTTTGTGTCGTACTTAGTTCTATGCTCTTTAGGTTAGTAGAAATATATGTATGAAGTGGAAAGATTACCATGAACCAGAGCGGGTCCCCTTTATCGCTGTTACACGACTGGGTTAGGTCGCCGCTCAAGGAAAGGTAAAGGTTAGGAAATAAAGAACATACAGAAAGATAGAACACAAAAACTTATTACTATTGTAAGTACTCGGTGTCTTCCGCTACAGAGACAGGATATCTTAACACAAGAGTAACAGAGGTTCCGATCGAGTTCCGAGTTCCGATAACTGCTTACAGATTATACTCCTAATCTCATAGATATTTGTATACGGTGAGCACTATTCCTTATTATACGCCACTTTTCACTACCTACATACTACATAGCATGCATGCTTCGATACTAAGAGAAACTACTAGCTTTCATAATTCACTTGGTGTGGAAATAGAGAAACAAAAAGGAGGAACCAAATGTTATACTCAAACACAAAAACGGAAGGGAAAACTTAATAAAAATGAAATAGTAGTTCCGAATCAGAATGGCAGAGAGCCACAGCAATGCACAAGCCTGGGTAAGTGACAGAAGGAGCGTAAGAGTAGAACAATGATACCCGACAGCGCCTGCCACCAACTGTTACGGTATATGGGGGCTCAGTGATAGAGCTCACCGTTTACACCCGGCGAATCTCCACAAATGTTACGAGTATGGGGTGTGTAGTGGTTGAACTCACCGTTTATGTCCGGAAAAACTCTACAAACTGTTACGAATAGTTGTGGTTAGTGGTTAGCGCGGGCCGCCGATTGGGAACCGGTGGCCAATACTAACATCTCGGGGGCTCCACCATAACTAAGACGTGTGATAGAAACCACACAGTGTGTGTTCGTGACGAACTGAGCACACACTATTCCGCTTAAAACAAGAATCATCAGGAACCCTGCCTTATACGGAGTTAAGAATCGCTTCTCTCCCTCTCTCTCTTCGCCCAGCCAGACGGGGCTGTGAATAAATAACATCCCGTATTTAATCTCAGATAATCCTATCCTCATAGATTCGCTGGTATGAAGTAAGACTGAAAGAGAAAACGCATCGAAGTCGTAGCTCAGTTAATTCGTTGTCGGTATCTGAAACTACCCAGGTTCTATTCTACTCTAGGAGAAGTTCAATGAAGAGAGAAATTTCAGAATAGAAGAGTTTATTACAATTATAGGATAGTATACACAACGAGTACAAGTGAGAAGACCGAATGAAATAAATATTAATTTCTCAATTGATACTAAATTCTCAGTAAATACTAAGGTCACAATCACTTTGTTGAACCATATTCAAGTCTAATATTGTTTCTTGGCTATCCCAAACGACTAAGTTCTCATATACGTCTTTGATTCCATTATTCTCTTAACTTCTGTTTAAAGTCCCGAAAAAGAATAAAAATCATAAAAGAAGAAGAAAACGAAGAAACGAGTAAAGTCGCGCTAAAGTGATTCAAGTTATTCCGAAGGGACATAGAAGTCTGCTAGATCCAGGCTATGTGCAGGGCGAGGCCGGTCAAACAAATTCTAAGTCCGAAAACTACATCTTACAGAAAACTCAGCGCAGCGGCTAAGTTCACACATACCTGATTGGTATCGGAGACTAACCGGAACACGTCTGATCGTCTTGTAAGTCGAAGAAGAAACGAAGACCGGAACTGATCAAGGCCGTTTTCGCCTCCTTATATAATACCTGCTCAAGATCGACCTTGGACAGAAAACGGTGGGAAGAGGTGGAGTGGGAAGCTACAAAAGAGAGTGGAAGGGGGAGGTGGGGGTATGCTTCGAGAGAGCTACACTAACGCCATGTTTCAACCTGGTGGAGAAACGGCTAATCTAACCGGCTGTATTTGCTACAGAAATGCTTCGATAAGGATATTTTTTATATTACACATTTATTTTATTTTATTTTATTTTGTTATTTATTTTTCACTTCCTTGTTTGTAACCATTGTATTACACAAGGTACAGTACGATTTATATTAATTATTTATGAATAATTTGTTCAGCCCTGAAGCCCCTTCTGTCGGCTTCAGCCGGCTGGATGCCTATGCAACCAGGTTAACAGAAGTAAATAACGCGTTCCCCGATACAGCCATCCCGAACCTCCTCCGACCCATCAATGCCTCCACGTTCCCCACAAGGAACGCGGAGTTCACAATCCAGGACTCGAAACCGGTCATCAGGCTTACGCGCCTTATGTAACAATAGTTATTGCTCAAAAACTATTTACCTATTGGTTAGAACTTCTTGTTTTAGAATAGTGATGTGGCTATTTTTTGGTGTAAGTTACATTGCAGAGTTGTCAACAAGAGTGAAATTATTCAGGGAAATGTTGGGTTAAAATTTACAAAAATTCATAACCGAATTTCAAGATTGTTTGTAGGTGGCACCAGTGTTCGCACAAGGATCCAAACCATATGAAATTGTTTTTGTATGTTGATAAGATACAGTGTAAAGTTGAAGTCGCTGGCTGATATACAAAAGGGAAACGAAAAATTCTCTGTCATCATATACAGGAAATTTTGAAACTTCTTACGCTTTAGAAGCAAAAATCAACAGATATTACTGCTTCCGTAATTATCCTATTGAAAATGTGTATGTTGCCTTCTGTAGGTCAAGGAAAAGGCTTTTAGATAGTGGTATGTTTTTTTCCGCTGTGCCCATTAAGTGGTAAATAATAGATGGAGAACAAAAATAAATTTTCGAACCTTTCACCTTAAATCGGAAATTATTATTATTTTTTGGCTAGACTCGTTGGCACTAGACAGACACAAGCTATCTGATAATAAAAACTGATATCCCACAAATATATCCTACAAGTAGCATGACGATATGGAACAAAGTAGGCATGAAATTTTAAAAAAAATCTGTTTTTACCTCAGAAATTCACAATTTTCTTACCATTTACAGAACATCGTTTATTATAAACCTGAACTATATTTCCCCTACTTAATCACTGAAACTTTTTATGGTGTGTTGTGTAGACTAACGATGAAACGTTCAGACAGAGTTACGTTAGTTCGAATGTAACCTACAAGAGGGAGAATTTTTCCAATATTTCCTCCCAAATCGAGAATTTCCTGTAACTGGCAACACTGCTACCAGACAGACGCAAAGTGGTTTAAAATAAACACTGGTACACCACTATCATATATTACAAATATCATGGCGATATTTATGAAACAAAGCTTCTAATTATAAAAAATAAATTACTTTAAACAGAAAAGTAGGGAAACTTAGTAGAAACATGACTTTGGTTCTGCCATATTAACCCACCAATCATGAAATGCTAGTGCTCGTTCATGTACTCATGCCCTATAAAAGCCTATAGTCATGACGGCATTATTATTTATTCACGAACGGAAACGAAAAGTAGTAACTAGTTTCCGTTCATCACTTTCGTCTTTTACCTCCTCTAGGATTGAATGTATTCTTTCAAAGTAAACCATTACACATATATGTTCTTGTTTTGTCCTAAGAAATAACTCCTCAATGTTACATGAGTATGATTAATCGTTATTACAATGAACAAATCAGTTTTAAGCAAAACGTAAATGTGGGGTCACAGACGAAAACAAGAGGTACTAACTGGGTCCAAAATAACATCATCTCATCCCTTTTCTCCTTCTCAACGAATGAATATATCTTTTCAAAATAAATCATTACTCACTATTTGACAATTAAACACCGTACTTGTTCAAACAAACAATGCCGACGATACTCTGACAACGAATACATAAGCATATGTAACACGTTATAGTTGACGATTCTTTTTCAGCATATGATTATAAGTCAATACACAAAGAATGTTTTAAAATCTTTCCCACACTTTTATTTAATCCACAAACGAATACAATGTAAATTACTATTTTTAGCCTAGTCCGGGATCGCCGCTCCTCCTCTTTTATGCGTCTCAAATAAATGTATGATTTCCTGGACACACTTTTTGAGAATTGAATATCGTTGTTCGAGTCCCATAAGTCCCGTGAATGAAAACTATACCTTAACCAAAAATCAAGTAATCCTCCCAAAATTTTCGAGTTAAGTTGATTTTGAGTTTAACGTCCCGTTCAGCAGCGAGGATAGAACCTACTAATTAACGTGAAATCCAAACCGCATGAGCTCCTTCTAGGAATCGAAGCCTGGTCTCCCACGTTAAAGGAGCATACACTAACCGGTTAGCCATGGAGGAACTCCAAAGTTTTCGAGTTTCATATTAATACTAATACTAATTATACTATTACTGGGTCTACTAATTCATAGTGTAATAGATCATCAAGAAAGAGATCAAACCCAGTTTTAGTAATATTTATACCCATAAAAGGGAACGAAACAAGCCATCATAACTTCCAAGGTAAAAAGCCCAGTTCAGTAACGTCATACAAACACATTAGGTCGTACCAAATACCTCTACTTCATTCGCACTAGTAGAGAGCGCGGTGGCTCAGTGGTAGAGCGTTCACATCTGCTGTATAGGGTGCTTGGTTCAAACCCCGCGAAAATAGTTTTGTGGTGGGCAACATTATGCTCGAGATACTCCAATTTTCTCCCACAGTTTCATTCATTTCTCATCGTCACCGTCTCCTTTAACCTAACCGGCATAATAGTGGGACGTAAAACTAAAGATTTCATTTGCACCAGTGTTAGTCCATCTCATCAAGGGGATAACAATCTCCAAATGTTATGCCATAAAAGGGGACGAAAAATAGAAAGCATTCGTAAACCTGTACTATTTCATAACGTAATAAATCATCAAGACCATATTTTTAGTAATTTTAAATAATCATCATAACATCTGATCCAAAACTCCCAATTTAATGACGTCATTGTAGTGCGGTGGTACCTCTGACTCATTCGCACCAGCGTGCATGGTCCCTGAATAAGCATAAGCAAAATTTCAACAGGTGACGCAGTCCCGGTCCAAAGCATCCCTGATTCATTCGCAATAACGTTATGAGGCCCCATATTGGATAATCAAGAGTGCGAGTACGGAGGTTACTTCAAACATGTGTTTATATAAAAACTTGAGTATGATTCATAGAGCTGTCATCCGAGATCGGACCCATGGACCATTCGAACCCAACCCTTAACTATAGTATTTTATAATTATATAGATAGGTGATTTCTTATGTACCCAGCGATGCAAATAGATTAGTTGTCGCCGGGACAAGAACTTGTCTTAGGGGCCTTCCCCCGACCAACAACCAAAATCTCCCCGACTACACCTGATATTGACATCACACTAATTCTGCTATTCCATTTTTTATTAGTGGTAAAGCATGATTTCAAAATTGCAGTATATAATTTAATTTTTAGTACAAGTTCAAACACCAAACTAATTAGAATTTGATTACCAAATATCTGAGAATAGCATGCATGACACATTGTTATAGTCTTATCATAATTGGAAACCATAATGTTTTTTGAACGACACATATATTGGGCTGTGCATATGTGTACGATGAATCAAGAGTCCGCTGCTTTAGAATAGGATATTTAATTATGACAAGCAGTTTAATTATGATCTCTAATACTATACTCAGACATTTTAGAAATCTCTTAAATGGATGTGAGTTAAATGAAAACACAAGAAACTGGAACTAAAATTTAACTTTCCGGGCTCTTCTGGATACAAAGGTTTTTACAATGTCCTCAAAAGATACCTTTGATGCTAACTTATGTTCTATGCATATGATTCGAAGGTTGGAGAATTGCTGATGCCCTGTTAAGTTTCTCAGGTATTTTTTTTATAATCTTTAGTTTGCTAAAATTCCTTTCCTTGCCTTATAGTGAAAATAAATATTTGCCAAGTTTGTGCCCACTCAATCTAGCGTCCCTCGCTAGTCACGTCACTGTATGTGCCTTCATGAGTACTAGTACTAAGGTAGATGTGACATTTGAGGCTGCAATTTTCACCTTCTGCAGTTTAGGGTGTTCATGTACTTTTAATCAATAGTGTACCTGTTCACATCTTATTTTAGTATACTGAAGTTAAAAGCCTTTCAATAGAAGTAATTTTGCTATGTTAAAATAGGAGTTGAAGAAAGGTACAATTAAAGAGAACGATTTCTATGGGGTACTCAGTTTTCCATAGCTGGGCGATACGCGTGACATGTTACACAGGAGTTGAAAATAGGGGCCATAAGAGGGAACGAATACACCCCTAGAAAGGTTCGTAAAAGATAACGAATACACCACCTGTACAGGAGAACGAATAACCCTACTCGTCCGGGGGTCTTCGGCATCGCGTATCAGGGACGGCACTGACTTATTGAGTCCTCTGCATCAGTCTGGGCTGGCACATTGGGAGTATTTGCTCAGTGGCGTAGAACCGGCATGCTCTAATACTTTGGACCTGCATTGATACAATCACTTGAGTTTCCTTTTTCCTCTTTCAGAAAGGGTTTTCTTTAGCCGTTGCTTCTTTGGCTGTGTACTCTTCTACTCTCTGGATATTTCACAAATTTGACAATAATTTTTGATATTGATAGATGTATGAAAATATAGTATCAATTTGGTTTACAGTGAAATGCAGAGAAAGAATTATGTAGTGCAAAGATGGTGAGAAAGAAGAGGAAAGATATTATAGAACGAACATAAATTCGCTGTATTTAATAACAAACTGGCATGTTGGATTTAGTCAGTAGAAGATAGTATCTTATTTACAGGGTAGCTGTACAAACAAATTTGACACATAATAAATGTTGTTTTGAATGCACTCGTAATCACAAATGGGCTGCCATTAGAAGTACTGTATTAGCAGCGATCAGCAAACAAATTAAAAAAAGTTTTAAATCGGGAAAATAGAACTGTTAATAGACTGATACAGAACATAATTAGCATTATGAAACGTCAGCATTATATTTGCGGGTTAATTGTTACTATTAAAGCTTTCTGTGTGGTTCACCGGGTGTTAATTCATGATCAGAACATAACCAGTTTGGGTCACATATTAATCTATGTATCTGCACCATGAAAACTAACTCTCCATTCCAAAATAGTGCAGATAATAGTATTTGATAGTATGTTGTCAATTAACCGAGGTAACATGGTTTCTTCTGCTCCTGCCACGGAATCAGCAATAATAACGTTTTCTACTAAAAGACAAAACTAACTTCAGATTGTAATGCATAATAGTTATTTTTATTTATGTGGAAGAAATATAAAAACAGAAACTTATGTATATGTATGATACCTGATTTTAGGGAAAGAGACGTAATATTGACCAGTATTACAGTAGTACCGATAACGATCTCTAATCGTGTTTTCTATGAAATGATTTGAATCGCAAAAACACATTTGCTCTTATGTAACCACTGAACTAAAATGGATTCCATTAGATGCACTTAGTCCTCACAATGAAGCTTTAAAATAATAATATAATAATAATAATAATAATAAAAATAGTAATAACGATACATGTTGAAATGTACAGCAAAGTCAAGTAATCACTATAATGTAATACAAAAATAATATTTTCCGTCACAAACTGCCATTAAGGTTATTTTTGTGACATAACATATCCATATCCATAACATAAAAGATGCATTAACACTGCTAGGGAAAGATTTTAATGTTCATAAGAACTTAGTTGTTCTGCAAAACCTATTTCGTATGAACACGTAAATTTGCCTTAGGAGTCTTTCTTTATTCTCTATAATCCGACATAAGAAAAAGGCATTTTATTCGCGCTAAGTTATGTGCAATATCAGACCTTGATCTTTAAATAGGTATATATACGCTATAACTTCTATTGTTACTCTGAACGGAAGTCAAGGAAAGTATTGGGAACCCTGAATATTTTACATGTATTTCTTTGTTTATTCTATAAGTTTTTTTGAAACCTATATAGCGTGTAGTTTGAAAAATATAAGTTGTCACTCAAAAGATTAGTTTGCAGCAGTTCTCCACGTCTCGCATTCTTCTGCTAGTCTCATTATGGTAAGATATATTGGGCAGCCTGGGTTCTTCATTATTTGCTTCAGTAATTCTAGCCGAGGTATGTATATAACGTGTAATGTGTAAAAATTATAAGCGCGTTACAGAAAGGGAAATGAAGTGTAATGGCAATGGATGTGAAGTAATGTAGAAAAGAGAATCAAGTTTCAGATACCAATGTTTAATTGTTTCAGAAACCTTTCATACCGACAAATTTGATTTTGGATGTCTGTATATCAGTAAGCGAAGATATATACTAGTAAGCAAATCGAAATCTAACATAATTCTCTTCAGCTTGGTTTTGTAGTGTCTACATACATACACCAGCAACATTTGTTTCAACTTAATATCTGGAATAGAATACGCCATAACAAATTGTAGTTTTATTATTATGATGATGATTATTATTAATTTCATTATTATTATTATTATATTATAAGTTACTTGTTGAAACGAAAATTACATTAAATATGAAAGTATTAACTTTAGAATGTGTCGAAATCGCAAAATCATGCCTTTCGCGCCAATGGCGAAATAGTAACATTTTAGACAATAACCAGTCCTACAATGCTGTGTTTTCACTTATATGAATAGTATTTTCACTAACAAAGTACTGATAACTTATGCTCGTATTAGTGCCCAAGTTGATCTAATGTTCGGTAGTCATATAGTATGATTGGAAGTGGAATAGTTTATGATGCAATCAATTTATTATTATTATTATTATTATTGCTATTATTATTATTTCATTTCATTGTTTCCTTACGACTAACTTTTGTTCTGACTGCCCTATCATATGTAATAGGCCAAGTGGTATCCTACTACATGGTACAGTATAAATTAATTATTTTATCAATTGTCAGCCGTTAATAACAATTATTTCCTTGTTTCTTGATTCTACTTATGCAGATATATTTAATTTATTTCCAGTACGTGCACACAATGCTTTTATATAAAAGTTTATTTTAGTTATATAATCTTAGAAACTGTGTTTTTATACAGTAGTTATATAGGTATTTTTATTATTGTTATTACTGTTAATAAATCTATTATTATTATTATTATTAATAATAATTATAATACGAAACGCTGATAATAGATATTTCCTAGCCTAACTTTTGTAACCAGTCGTAGGTCCGGGTGGTTGTAAGTTGATGAAAAAGTAGATGAATTTTATTATTATTTTAATACCAACAAGTACAAGTATTAGGAAGCAGACTCGTCAAGTATTTTTGTATTAGTTACAACTACTCACAATATAAAAAAATAGAAATCAACAACTATTTCAGTGTTTATAATGTCTAAATAAATCATTTAAAGAACCAGAAATTGAATTTTGTGGTTGATAAGCCTTATCCCTATATCAATCTAGGCAAGTAGCTTCCACGTACAAAAATGATTTTTTCGCAAACTAGACTGATAGCAAACCGTACAGAACATGACTTCCTGTGGTACAATCCGCGGCAAAAAACCTGCAACATGAGGATGTAAGTTTATTGTGAAACTACGCCAAACAGCACAGGAAATGAACATAACGTCTAAGTGGAACGAATCACGCCAGGATAAACCTCGGCCTCCTTCCGTGCACACTTATTTTGGAGCAAAGGACTTCGTCGTTTCACAATAAACTTATATGCTCATGTTGCAGGTTTTTTGCCGCGGATTGTACATATATAGAGAGTTAAGTCACACAGGTATCCTAAGAACCTTCAAAGTCTCTTATAAAAGCGTTAATGTACTTTGGGGTTTACCAGATTGCATTGTGCATTTTGAGTTTCAAAAATAAGTGCGTACGCGTAGGATTAGTCTTTTTAATTAATATGGTGGAAGGTTGTCCACGAGGGATGTGAAAACAAGACTCAAAACTTTCTTCAATAGACTGCTTGGATATCAAACAGAGTAACACCAACATTGAAATTTTCCAGCAGATAAATGTGAGCTTCAAGGTCTCATGAAAATGGTCATACGCGATTGTTATTCGCTATCAACATTCCGGAATTAACATCATATTTATTATAGTTTGCAACAATAAAATAAATATGATTTTCTAAAAATGATATTTAACTTAAAAGTTCTATTCTAAAAAAAATCAGTTTTGGAGATACACGAGTTGGCATCAAAGAGGCACAAATCGTAAAGCTGCAGCTAGAAGTACTGTATTTTCTCCAGCTTTTTCCAGGCAACAATTTTAGACAACTTGATTGATCCCATAAATTACCTTTAAAATACCTGAACCATTCACTAAACAGGTGTAGTCGCTAATGCTCTTGCCATCGATGCGAGCGTTCCCGGGTTCGATTCACCGTGGGGTCACTCGGTCGAAAAAGTGTAACACATTTTTTTCAGGCCAGCCACTCTGAATGAGGTTTTCATAGGTTTTCCTCATTCATATCACGCAAATGCCGGGGTGGTACATAACTTATAGGTCCCAGGTCGCTTCCTTCCTTCGTTTACCCGGTTTGTGTGCTAGTCGTGGGACGTCATCCTTCAAATCGTGAGGGCTAAATGGCCTTAGATGCCGAAAGCTCAGAAATTTATAACCTAACTCCCTAAATATCGTCCCAACAATATTGATTTTATGGTGGACAATATCGTGTCCATGGAATTTCTTGGGGTTATATCATTTTGTCTAACGATCTCATTCCACCAAATACTTCTTAATTGTTTAAATTAGTAAATCAGCCATCTCCTTACACCTAGAGTGGATGACTCAGGGAAGTAAAAATAGAGTTTTCGTTTCCATAATATATCTTACCAGCTCTTCAGAAACATTAAACAAAAATACTAATTGTAATACTACTATCATACTCCTACTACCAGTGCTGGTGCTGTCACCACTACTAAGAATACTACTAACTAACTAAAACTAACTAACTCCATGGCTTATGGAACTCGGAGATTGAATGCCGCATTCACAAAAGCTCTCCACTGACTTCTATCTAACTGAATCCAGTTTCTAATTTGTATTCCAATCTCTGAGAGATCCATCTTAATATTGTCCTCCCATCTGCGCCTAGGTTTTCCTAATGGTCGTTTTCCGATTGGTCTTACAGTCAAGACTTTGAAAGCGTTTCTACTTTCTTCCATTCTAGCTACATGACCTGCCCACCTAAACCTCGTAGACTTGACGACCCTAACAATGTTGTGTAAACCATATACATTATGTAGTTCCTCGTTATGAAGTTTCCGCCATTCCCCATTCCCGTTCCTCTTGGGCCTGAATATTCGTCCCAGGATCTTGTTCTCAAACACTTTCTGTCTATGTTCTTCCCTCAGAGTAAGCGACCATGTTTCGCAACCATACAGAACAACAGGCATGATTATAGTTTTGTATATTTTAAGCTTCAAATTCCTCGACAGAATTCGAGACGACAAGAAATTTTGAACCGAATAGTAACACGAATTCCCTGCTTATAGCCGACATTTAATTTCTTCGTGAATATGATTTTCCTCTGTTAATATTGATCCTAGATATTTGAGACAATCCACTTTATCAAACACTAAGAATACTACTCTTACTATTACTACTACTCTACTACCACTGCTACTAATAATTATGATGATAATAAATAGACAAGAAATCTCACTAACATTCAAGTTTAAATATCTTTCGAGTAGATGGAATCTTGTTTCTCAATGTCCGCATTCCTTTTCTTAGCGACTGGAGCTCAACACTTCAAAATAATACACTCAACAGAGAGATAAACTTATGACAGATCGTGCGTAGTGGTTGTATGATTAGTATGCTCGGTATTAGTGCCTTTATCAGGCGTGTTGGAACTGTGACCTTAGTTAACTTCAAGATATAAAAAAATTACCCGATCCGGACAACAAACTCTTAAATCGCTACACGACCAAGAGGAGCACTGACTTATCAAATTCGTGAGAATTAAACCCCAAATTCTGGAGCTGGAAATTTTGACATATTTTTATGATTTTTCAAGTGTAATCGAGAGAAAAATGGAAAGTTACATTAATGATACGAAGAACTTTTCTTTTCGATTTGTAGTAACCCATTAGGAATACACATATTTTGAGAGTTGTCACGCAATTTTGTTTTAATAATAAACAGGTAATAGACGACGAGGTGTAATGATGAACCTTGGCTATTTTAAAAATTCAATGTTTTAAAAAGGAAATATTTTAAGCAATATTAATATAAAGACCTGAATAATTATGCAATAACTAACAACACTAGCAAGTACCTATTCTAATTGAGAGAGTAGATTTTGGGTAATTATTTATTGACAGAAGAAGAAAAATGTAATATTATGCAACCACTTGATGAATTATGTGTACCCTTATAGGAAAACTAAAATGTAGAAATTAGTCGTTGCTGATCTTACAAAATTACATCCTAAGTTTACCTGATGGTATTGAATAACATAATGAAACTCTAATGTGTACAGAAATGTGTACAATGGCGATCGAACTCCGAACGCTCTATCCAGATGTTAAATCTATGAAGGTACTAAATGCTGTATTTGGCAATAAATAATCTCATAAATGTACACATAATTAAGCATTATTTTTGTCCTATCAAAACTCAGTTTGTAAGTGAAGTAAAGAGCACATTTGAAACTGAAGTATTTGATTACTGTTGAATCGCTTTATGAATTCAAGGAGACACAGCGAAGTGACGTAGACCCTTTAAGAAGTCTATACATGAACTTGTGTTCGATCCTTGTTTCGAAGTTTATTATTTTAGGCTTTGCCCATTCTGCTCTGCTTCCTAACCTAGTTTTGACCTTATATGAAAATGTGACATTACCATATTACTGCCAGCATTATCCTCATCATTTTCCGAAGTTCAAAACGGAATGAAGCGTTTTCACATTGTTCACGAGCCAAGCCGGGTTATTGCGAATCACTTCCTTTTATATTCTTCAAACAAACAATTTTGCCTCAAAAGAATAAAAAATTAAGAATAAGCAAAGACTTACGAGCATGTGAATACAAATTTTTAATTTGGTGCCACTAACATTTGTTGTCTTTATATATATAAACATTCTTCGCAGCAAATGAATTCTATCTGAAAACGAACGACAAGTAACGAAATAAAACGATTTTTTCGTATATCGACAACACAAAATGGTTTTCAAAAATGGTTTAGGAACAATTAGAGAAATTAACTTTAGAAATTGAAACCAGCAGCAAAGCCATACACACAGAGAAAAATCAGTATGAAGAAACCAATGATTCAGGTGATAAACCCAACTATATCAATTAATCTTTATCCAAATAATAAAGGAAAGATTTTAATTTAGTCTATAGTCTCTGAAACGTTTGAGCAAAATGGTTGTAGCTAGTTAAATGGTGTTTA
Organism: Thermobia domestica; assembly: GCF_964235325.1. Lineage (NCBI taxonomy): Eukaryota > Metazoa > Arthropoda > Insecta > Zygentoma > Lepismatidae > Thermobia > Thermobia domestica. The sequence goes on along the minus strand of NC_137463.1, from coordinate 241,467,527 downwards.
TCACCAAAAGAACTCTGAAGTAAATTCAAATACAGGCAGGGTGGATAGGGGAAGAAATAACTTCAGAAGTAGGAGAATAAACAATTTTAAAAATATAATAAAAACAATTCACACCCAAACGTAAATATGGTCATAATTTTATCAAAATTTGCTAATGCCCAGGGAGACCAAAATAAAATGTTCATAACAGGAAACAGCACCGGATCTACAGACGATGACGGCAGCTCATGATTTAACATACGTTTTAGTAGCAGCAAACACGACTATTCATTGTTCAACTTCCAATTTTAATAATATACAAAGTTTTCGTATTGCTACTTCTTTCCTATAAGAAATTTCTTATGTATGAATAATCTTTATGTGTGTGTTTTGTATTTTCTTGTTGGCAGGAGCTCATGTAAAGGCTTATAGCAACAGTGAGTAACCACAATTTATTACGAAATAAAAAATAAGAATATTTCACTAACCACTTTAAATTAAAAAATAAATAAATATTGGCTATGATCAATTTTTATCATGTTAAATCACAATAGAATGGCATTGTCAACAATTCAAACAATGGCCGGGAAATCGTTTCGGGAAATCAATGAAACAAAATCAATTCATGTAAAAGTTGGTGGACTATAATACTTGCTTAAAAAGTTTACGAAACGAACATAACTGCAGAGTCAAAAGACAAAGAAACAAAAATTATGATAACAGAAAATTTCTTCAAGGCACTTGGAAATTGAACGAATTGATTAATTTATAGCTTATCATTTGCTTGAATAACATTGTATAATATTTCTTAAAGGTTTCCATTCATAGAGGATTATTTTGTTTGTATTAAAGTTTGTAACTTCACTTGGTGAAATCAGTAGAAAATAATTTTCGAATTTTTATCTACATATGTGTGTTTTCTAATTGGTATTATTTAAATTATTCTTGTATATTACAGGACATGGGTCACGTATCAAATTGGAGCGTAATCTTCATTCAAATTCTATACTTTACAGAAACTATTCGGATGATGAAATTTTGTTCACATAATAATTACGACAACACATCCCTATTGGAAAACTTTATTATTGAAATGTATACCGACTCTAAGTGCACAATACTGTATTACGATAGAAACAATTCGATTGAAGAAATTGCTCCCGTAATAACCACATTCGCTAAGCACACTGTTTCTCCAACCTACTTAATTAACACAATGTTCCACGATGAAAGTGAGAAACGAAAGATATTTTATTTGATGAATCAGGACTGCAACAACTTTATAATTTCAACCGGAAATATATGTGAGACATTTCACACTTTGTACATGAGCAACCAAAAATCAATACACAGAAATCAAAGACAATTTTTAATTTTAAATCGAGAAAATGAAAGCCCTATGAAGAATTATACTAGTTGCAAAACGATCCGTTTCTTTCCTTATACACATATTTTAGTATTGCCATACAATCAACATACATATAATTATTCAAACATTCGTTTGTTAAGTCATATTCTAACTGATGACTTGGTACCTCTTAGTTTAGAAGAAGTAAATATATCAACATTTAAGTTTGCGAACTTTAACCCAAAACAAAATTTAAATTTAAGTGGCATTTCAATTCATTTATCCTTCTATCCATTTCCACCCTGGACAATAGTGAATAACAATCTATATGATGGAATAGAATACAGAATAATGCACCATTTTTCGAGAAAGTATAACTTTACATGGAAAGTGGATGTTGTTGAAACATGGGGATCTGACATAGATAATTCAACAACTGAAAGTTTTTTTGGTAGACTCAAAAGCTATAAGTATCATGTTGGCATATCATCAGCTTACTTAACTTACGATCGTCATCAGTATTTCCAATATGCTGTGGCTCATGGACAATCTGATACCACGTTCCTAACTCCATTGTTTATTAACAACCATTTCTTGTGGTCAATATTTCGTCCGTTTTTACTTGGAGTATGGCTTGTGGTAATAGCATTTATTTTCTTTAATTCGATAATCCTTCACACTTTTTCATTTTTTTGTAATTTTAAATTAAACATAGGCACCAGAGATCCATATCGCAACTACATCTATTGCATTCTATATTCTGTGTCTATTACTCTTGGATTTCCTACTCCTAATGAGGGTCAAGGACGGACAAAGCATCTAATAATTTGGATGTTCATAACTTCAACTCTCCTAACAACTGCATACAACTGTAACCTTGTGTCGCATCTTACCTTACCTTCGTACGAAAAGGCAATCGATACATTACAACAGCTGTTGGAATCTGGCTTGATTTGGGGCAATAGTGATTATGGATTTGCCGAGGCACTTTCAATATCAACTAATCATGTTGTTCAGCAGATTCTGAAAAGACAGTTATTGATACAGGATTCAAAACAATTAAACAATTTGATAACTACAGGTAAACTAGCAATTCCAGTGGACAGAACGGCTTCTGGGATTATTTCGGGTGCGGAATTTATAGACAAAAGTAACTTTCAAAGCTTACATGTGATGAGAGAAAGTGCAATCAGTAGCTATTATTCTTTTGTATTTAATATAAATTCACCTCTTCTTCAGATATTTAACTCATATTTGATTCTGATATTGGAGTCAGGTGTTATTGAGCACTGGATTAGAGAATTACATAAATCATTTGATCCTGAGTTTGGAATTGAACGAGATGAAGTAATTCGTCCCTTGCGGTTGGACGATATCAAAGGAGCATTTATTATATTCTCAATTGGTATTATTTCGTCTTTCTTAATTTTTCTAATAGAAGTACTAGTGCATTTCATGAGGAAGTAAATGTAAAAGACAATGTACGTTATTTAAAAGGTATATTTTTACAACTTCACATACTAAAGGTTTTGACTTCAGATCAACAGATCGTATTATTGTATATTGGTAAAGACGTTTGTAAAGGTTCACTGAAGTGAAATGGACTGTAGTTTATATGTTTGTTCAAATTTGTACATGTTCATTAAATTTTGCTTATCTTTGTTGTTATCATTTGTTTTGTTAATGTTATGTGACATATCATAATCACCTAGTCTAAAATACGCGCTAATGATGTGTGCTTTTAAGAACTACTCTCTGGAAATTGAACGCCGAGCCTATTAACAAACAGCTATGCAGTTACTATTAGTGAAATAGATTCGACCGACACATATAGAAGATGATATTCGGACAACAAACCTGGTAACAGAATTCGTTTCTTATAATATACTTAGAATCATTGTAAATTCTGCTTTAGTTAATTTTTTGTAATGATTTTACTTTTTATGTGACTTTGTAGCGTGGAATCGAATGCCACAATATTAGTAGGAAACTCTCGGTTTAAGCTTCGGATACGCCATTTTCTGTATTAATTAAACTACTAACTGAGTAAAGAGTTTAATATTGAAAAAATTCTTACATAAAACAATTATAGTGATAAGGCCAATAGAAGTCCCGTGACCGTAGTTAGTATTAATCCATTACTCTTTTGGGAACAGAACAGATTTATTCGAAATTATGAATAAAACATCCAAAACTTAATATTCAAATGAAGTTCTCGAGAATATCGAGTTTGAAAAGGTAAAAGCTAGGAAGTGTATACGTACAAGGAAACACAAAATTATGACAGTAAGTTAGATATCAAATAGAAAATTATAGGAGTCAAAAAGATGAGAAAGTTCCATTTCCGTTCTTTCAACAAGGTTCCTTCAATGAAACCTACCTTAACGCATTTTTTAAGAAGTGATTGTAATGCACATTAACAAAATTCGCAGTAGAAGAGGAAGTAACACTTGCAACAAAAACTTGTTGTGAAGAAGTATGGAATATAAGGTATGTTTTTTTTAATTAATTTTCTTGTTCTTAGTAGCTATGAAGCTGTTTATTTTTATTATATATATTTGGTCAATGCCTTAACATCTTTGAGGTCATACAAATGTAAATGCGTTACTTTTCACTTCATACTGCCTACTGCACTACTGATATACGTAGAAGTGGTTAGTTGGAAGAAAATGGGGAAATATTACTGTTTATTTTCTCTTATGTTTCTTCTTCATTTCTCAGCGTATGAAAGAAAGAATAACCTATCTTACTGTATAAGTAAGTAACAATAATGATGAATATATTATGTAGTAAGTAATGTAAATATGTATGAGAAAATAAATCCATGTAAGTTCGTCGGAATTGTAACAAGATAAATTATGGGTACGTTGAAATATCAAATAATACTTCAAATGTCAAAATGTCAAATATCTGGGATCAATATTAACAGACAAAGAACAAATTCAGAACCAAATTAAATGTCAATTAAAGGCAGGGAGTTTAAGAAATGTTTACGATGTTTACGATCGTGTAGTATCCTTCATTGTTGCTCGTTGAAATACTAATGACGAGCATTACATATTTGCTTTCACTGAGGAAAAATTAAAGAGAGAAGTTTGTATAATAATCATTGGAAACGTTTTACAAATAATGTCGTTTTGAGCGTTTTTAAAGCCAGCATATTTATAAGGTATAGATAATTACAGAATTTGGAAAGCAATTTCCTCTTTCAAATGACCCTCTAAATCTATACTTTCTACACAAAACCAATATCTTGAATCACCTTACACACTTTTGTTTCTGTCATGCAATATCTATATCAAATTATATTTTTTGGTTTGCAGTTTAAGAATTATAATTTGACATACCATCTCCAGATCTCGATTTAACTATCGTCAAGTTCTATGCTCACATGAAGAAGTATTATCTGTCAGGAAAGTAAATGTACACCTATTTTTCGAGTCTGGCACTCCTGCGCACCATCCGTGGAGAGTATGAGAATTAAATAAATACGCCGACAACTAAGCGTTCACCATGCCATGATCTTGGTGTAGTGGTTAAGGTGCTGGCTTACAAATAAAAAGGACGCCAGTTCGAATCCAAGTCAAGGACGTTTTTTAAAAAAATTGTTAATAATACGTACAGCTCATGAGAGATGGTAAAAAAGTTCGTATTTGGTCTTTCGTAGCAATTATTATTAGTAATGTTTAGTACTGATAATAGTTTTTGTCTTTGCGTATTGCTTTTGTTCTTTTCTTCATTTCAAAAGAGAAGAATATCCGAACAAATGCCACCAAAATTCTTCACATTTTGAATGTAAACGAAATTTGCAATTAGTACAGAATAAAAATTGAACGTTCCTATGTAGCTGCAAAAAGTAAAAAGAAAAACATGGAAGTGGACCATACTCATGGTTATTAAAAATACAATTTCTACATGCCTCACACCTCCCGACCACGTTTCTACGTTAGCAAGTAAGAGGTTTCTGTTTAGGTTAGGCTGGTCAATACGTTTTGCAAAGGGGCCCGGTTTAGCTCGCGAGAAGGGAGCAAAACACTTTTTCTCTCTCCCTCTGTGTGTCTATATATCTATCTATCTGTATATATATAACGTTATTTGTGAATGCCATAACCACCCTAATTTTCAGCGGATTGAGACGAAACCTGGCACAAACATTAATTGCTGAAATATCTTGAGTACGTTAAACAGGATAATCTGATGAAAATGCTCAAAATGGCAGCCCTTTAAACTCTTAGAAACTTCCAAGTGAACCAAATTTCGCCCATAAATAGGTACTCAGAAAGTTTCGATAACTTTTCCTCTTTTACTGAAATATTTGTGTGCAGGGACTTATTGAAATATTGGACCCGATTAATCGCATAAAGAAGGTTCACGACCTTTCGCTACGGTCAGAATTTTCTCTTTTTTTTCAGGAGGGGGTTATTTTCGTATCGGAACAAGATGATTGTTAGTGATGATAGGAAATTACACATTGAAAGTGAAGTAACTTGTGAAACGTGTTATTTGAAAGAATAATATAATAAATGTGCTTTCCTCTAACACAAAGAACTGTAAATCATCTATTTCGAGTTCGGGAACGTGAATGGCGAGGAGTGTTATTTGATTTGCTTTTTAGTAACACATCGCATTGCAAATAAAGGTAGGCAACATTAGTGGTAAATAATAATAATAATAATAATAATAATAATAATAATAATAATAATAATAATAATAATAATAATAATAATAATAATAATAATAATAATAATAATAATAGGTGTTGTTTGTGGCAAGGCAATATCTTCCTCAATTCTTCTTCAAACGTAATGATTGTAACGCCATATCTCCCTTACAAACAAAATATTAGCAATTTATATCGAGAGAACGGGAAACTGTTGAGTGATGGGAGCAACATTGGACAGTATGCACTCATAGTAATCAGAAAAATAAGCGATTTCAATGCAAAATGAACGAAGAGTTATTGTCATGGGTAGTCATGGAGCCACTGTAGAGCCCTCTTTAGGCAAAATGTCGATAACTTATATCGAGAGAACAGGAGGTGATAGTGGGATGGGACCAACGTTGGACACCGTGGACCCGTAAGGCGCATCGAAACAATTAGGGGGGCGGGCGACAGCCAGCCCTACTTATTTCCATATAACAATATAAAATTATATTGTCGAAATACACACACGAGTTAGCTAGTAATATTTCATATTATTATTATTATTATTATTATTATTATTATTATTATTATTATTATTATTATTATTATTATTATTATTATTATTATTATTATCATTATTATTATTATTATTATTATTATTATTATTATCGACAGCGTTTTTTCACTACGTGTGCATGTTTGACATGAAGCCAAATAGAAGATCCATGATTCGTAGAAAGAATAAGAATAGCCAGTTACTTTAACTGTGAACGACAGCGAAAAATACGAAAACGGTGATTATCTGTAGTGAAAAGAAACAATACTCTCTCCCAAATAGAGAAAAAAATCAATGCGAGATGGATTCGTACTCGCATGGACGGCGCGAAAAGTCAGTGCTTTGTCCACTTTTTTTTAACTGACTCACCGAACGTGTTTCAGTAACTTACTTAATGCTAATTTTACTTGCTTCACTCGTTTAACTTGCTTTTTTTAATAACTTATAACGAAAGGACACGAACATAGAAACATCGAGGACAGATAAAAATCATAAATGCTCTCCCGCCGGGAATCGAACCCGGTACACCATACACCAAAGGGGCACGTGCTAGCCACTAGACCAGCGGGGAGGCCACTGCTTACTCTCTGTGTCGCTAGGGATTACGACCACTGTATTGCCAGCTATCACTTCTGTGGGTTGTATATTATGATTACATGTTTCTTCTTTGCTGGAAGAGTTAAACCTACATTCTATGTAATACATGAGGTATTTAGACCTACATGCTCTTCATATAATGTAGTAAAAGGGTCATGCTGGGAATAAGAAAAAGAACATTCCTTGGACAAAACGGAAACTATTGGCACGAGAAATATTTATCTAGGAGTCATGCGCAGTAGTATATTTCAGATAGTTACTGTTTAGTTCAGTAAACGAAGAAAGGGGTATAGAAAAGCAAATATGTTGCGTGAACGAGATCGACCAGAGTTGACAGAGGCGGAAGCAGATGTGTAGTAATACAACAACTTGGTTAAATTGACAATTGGTTCTTTATTCTGTAGTAGATCGTATCACAACTTTACAGGAGAGCAGAGAAAGAATTACTAACTCTGTCATATAGTAAGCTTTAGTAACTCGATCATACAGACACAAATGGATGAATTTGTGAGTACTACAACTTGAATTTAACGAAAGCCGTTTTAGATATTTAGTAGTTTGCAGGGTTGTATAAGACACAATACAATTCTTCATACCTCGGCTTCCAGTAACTAGATATATGCAATTTCTGGTTAGATGCTGAAACTGCTGTCGGATTTTAATACATGACGTATTGCAGGATACAAAATGCTTTGCATTATTTGTTTGTTTGTAGACAGCTACTAGCTTAGTGTTCTGAAAGGTTGTGTATAAACAAGAGATAGCCAATTCCGGAATTATTACTTTCCGGACTCCCGAAGGTAAAACCGGACAAATTCCGGAATTCGGAAAATTCCGATTTTGGAAAAATTCCGGAATTCGGAAATATCCGGAATTTAGAAATTTCTGATTTCGTTAACATTCCGGAATTCGGAACAATCCGGTTTTTTTCGAAATCCGGAGTTGTTCTCAATTCCGGAATTTTCGAAATTCCGGATTCTTCCCGAGTTCCGGAATTCTTCTGAATTAAGAAGTTTAACTGCATTCCATAATTTTCCAAAATCCGGAAAGTGAAAGTTCCGCTTCCAAAAAATGAATATATTTTGGTTAATAATGAATCGTGGCGGAAGTCTTTGACCAGGTAATGGCGACTGCTTTGAAAGAAATAGAGAGTATGAGAATTCAATGTCATATTTGTAGTTTCGTGTGGAGAAAAAACAAACTTGTGAACCAGCGGTTTAAGAACAACTCAAGTTATTAATGTAAACTTTTCCGACTTCATAAAAGAAATACGAAAGACATTTTGAATCGAAGAAATATAACATACAAGTTTGCAAGCGGAGACAAAGAAACCTAACGTAAGGAGACTAAAAGCGAATCTTTTACCGCGTAGCGATCGCGGTTCAGTGGTCAAGGTGCTTCTGCGAATGCGCGTTGTAATTTTTTGTTTTACTTTAGGATTTTTGATAGCGATTGATCGGCGACAACATACGTTTTATTATATTCAGATATTTGAATACTAGGATGTTTCAATACTTGAACTATCAAATCTTCAGGAATAATAATAGTAATAATAATAAACTAATAATAATTATTATTATCTCGTAGAAGATTAAAAGCTAGGAGCTAATTATCGCTCAGGTCATACCATTACAAGCAGAAACGTGACCTTTGAAAGAATATTTCGGTTTGGTTTAATGTTGCTCACGAGAAGAGGAGTTTCTCGTCTCGTTTCTAAAACAAATAAAATAATATAAGAATTAACATTTTACATTCGAGACAGGTCAAGGCTAACTCAAAATTTTCGTCTCTCTTTGTAGATGAGAATCGAGACGGGACGAAAAGTATAGTAAACATTTCCCCTCTTGTCTCGATTCTCGAAATACTGTATGTCCATTCTTTAAGTAACAATTGCTTTGTAGACTGAATCTCATAGGCTATTTCGTTACATTATAATTCAGAGCTCATTGAATTATGCTATGTGTAGGTATTTTGTAGCAAAGCTTTTATATTTTCCTCTGCATATCCTAAAAATTAGTTTATTATATGCCTTACTGTTGCGTGATATTCAGTTATATTTATTACAGTTATTTTCCTTAAACCATACAGTAGAATACTTTCTAAAAGAAACTTCAATGGAATGTTGTAGTTTAAAATATTAGTTGCAGAGGTGTGTCTTGAAGGTACGGAACCCTTTCCCCGAAATCTCTACTTTTAAGTAAGTTTTGCCAAATTTCAACGGCAGTTTAAAACTTTTATTATTATTATTATTATTATTATTATTATTATTATTATTATTATTATTATTATTATTATAATTATATCAACAACGTGTATAATCTTTAAAAGATATATGGTTTGTATCTGAATAGTAAAAGCTAATTGACTGTCGGTCTCGGTCGTCGAGAAGTCTTCAGGAGGGAAGGACATCGGTCACGTTCTGGGTTTGAGTTCCGAAGGGGCAAGTATTCGGGCTCGAGCCAAAAATTGTTAAAAGTTATAGGCTTGAGGCAAACATGTTCAAAACAGCTGCGACCGGATTGAGGCTTCTCAACGGCTCGAGCGGCTCGGCTTGCAGCTTATTCACTATCGAACCGAACCGAGAAGTGAGCCGAGCCAACAGCTCACCCAACCGAGCCGTTTTGAGCCATCGGCTTAGTTGAGCTGAATCTGAACGTGCCGATGGACTAGTTTCAACTTAGCTGGCTTGAACCGGTTTACATGAGCCGAGTAGGGGACCCATGCCAACCGAGAAAGCTCGAGCCATCGGCTCAATTGAGATGAGTCGATGGCTCGTTCGAACTGAGCCGGCTCGGGTCATCGGCTCAACCCAACCGAGCCGACTCGAGCTGTTCGCTCAGTTGATACGAGCCGAGCCGGTTGATATCAATATCCGAGTTGGTCTTCTGCTTGGGCTCAAGAATTTGACAGTGCAGGTCTCAGCCTTGAATTTAAGAACTACAGTATATACTTATATTGTGATTACGACATTTGAGGCTGTCTCGTAATAATAATAATAATAATAATAATAATAATAATAATAATAATAATAATAATAAACTCTTGTCTTCTCGTTATCTAGACGAGACGAGGTACACTAAAATTGTCCCACGAGATGCACTAAAATTACGAGACGAGACGCACCCCTGTCGTCAGAAACACTAAAGTATTCCACATTACTGCTTACATTTCTAATGACTTTCGCTTTCCAGTCTAATCAGGCCATTATTTCGAAACGAGTTAAAACGAGCTGAACGAGCGAGCGAGCCATTATCAAACTCGACTCAACTCGAAACTCGCTCTCGAAAACAGCTTGACCTTGATCGCTACGCGGTAAACGATTCGTCTTTAGTCTGGTTACGTTAGGTTTCTTTGTCTCCGCTTGCAAACTTGTATGTTATATTTCTTCGATTCAAAATGTCTTTCGTATTTCTTTTATGAAGTCGGAAAAGTTTACATTAATAACTTGAGTTGTTCTTAAACCGCTGGTTCACAAGTTTGTTTTTTCTCCACACGAAACTACAAATATGACATTGAATTCTCATACTCTCTATTTCTTTCAAAGCAGTCGCCATTACCTGGTCAAAGACTTCCGCCACGATTCATTATTAACCAAAATAAATTCATTTTTTGGAAGCGGAACTTTCACTTTCCGGATATTGGAAAATTATGGAATTCAGTTAAACTTCTTAATTCAGAAGAATTCCGGAACTCGGGAAGAATCCGGAATTTCGAAAATTCCGGAATTGAGAACAACTCCGGATTTCGAAAAAAACCGGATTGTTCCGAATTCCGGAATGTTAACGAAATCAGAAATTTCTAAATTCCGGATATTTCCGAATTCCGGAATTTTTCCAAAATCGGAATTTTCCGAATTCCGGAATTTGTCCGGTTTTACCTTCGGGAGTCCGGAAAGTAATAATTCCCGAATCGGCTATTTCTAGTTTATACACAACCTTTCAGAACACTAAGCTAGTAGCTGTCTACAAACAAACAAATAATGCAAAGCATTTAGTATCCTGCAATACGTCATGTATTAAAATCCGACAGCAGTTTCAGCATCTAACCAGAAATTGCATATATCTAGTTACTGGAAGCCGAGGTATGAAGAATTGTATTGTGTCTTATACAACCCTGCAAACTACTAAATATCTAAAACGGCTTTCGTTAAATTCAAGTTGTAGTACTCACAGTTACATCCATTTGTGTCTGTATGACCGCGTTACAAAAGCTTATTATATGACAGCGTTAGTAAGTCTTTCTCTGCTCTCCCGTAAAGTTGTGATACGATCTACTACAGAATAAAGAACCAATTATCAATTTAACAAAGTTGTTGTGTTACTACACATCTGCTTCCACCTGTGTCAACTCTGGTCGATCTCGTTGAAGCGACATATGTGCTTTTTTATACCCCTTTCTTCGTTTACTGAACTAAACAGTAACTATCTGAAATATACTACTGCGCATGCCTCCTAGATATAATAAATATTTCTCATGCCAATAGTTTCCGTTTTGTCCAAGGAATGTTCTTTTTCTTATTCCCAGCATGACACTTTTACTACATTATATGAAGAGCATGTAGGTCTAAATATCTCATGTATTACATAGAATGTAGGTTTAACTCTTCCAGCAAAGAAGAAACATGTAATCATAATATACAACCCACAGAAGTGGTAGCTGGCAATACAGTGGCCGTAATCCCTAATGACACAGAGTAAGCAGTGCCCTCCCCGCTGGCCTAGTGGCTAGCACGTGTGCCTTGGGTGTATGGTGCCCCGGGTTCGATTCCCGGTGGAAGAGAACCTATGGTTTTTAACTGTCCTCGAAGTTTCTGTGTTCGTGTCCCTTCGTTATAAGTTATTAGAAAAAGCAAGTTAAACGAGTGAAGCAAGTAAAATTAGAATTAAGTAAGTTACTGAAACACGTTCGGTGAGTCAGTTAAAAAAAGTGGACAAAGCACTGACTTTTCGCGCCGTCCATGCGAGTACGAATCCATCTCGCATTGATTTTTTTCTATTTGAGAGAAAGTATTGTTTCTTTTCACTACAGTTAATCACTGTTTTCGTATTTTTCGCTGTCGTTCACAGTTAAAGTAACTGGCTATTCTTATTCTTTCTACGAATCATGGATCTTCTATTTGGCTTCATGTCAAACATGCACACGTAGTGAAAAAACGCTGTCGATAATAATAATAATAATATGAAATATTACTAGCTAATTCGTGTGTGTATTTCGACAATATAATTTTATATTGTTATATGGAAATAAGTAGGGTTGGCTGTCGCCCGCCCCCTAATTGTTTCGATGCGCCTTATGGGTCCACGGTGTCCAACGTTGGTCCCATCCCACTATCACCTCCTGCTCTCTCGATATAAGTTATCGACATTTTGCCTAAAGAGGGCTCGACAGTGACTCCATGACTACCCATGACAATAACTCTTCGTTCATTTTGCATTGAAATCGCTTATTTTTCTGATTACTATGAGTGCATACTGTCCAACGTTGCTCCCATCACTCAACAGTTTCCCGTTTTCTCGATATGAATTGCTAATATTTTGTTTGTAAGGGAGATATGGCGTTAAAATCATTACGTTTGAAGAAGAATTGAGGAAGATATTGCCTTGCCACAAACAACACCTATTATTATTATTATTATTATTATTATTATTATTATTATTATTATTATTATTATTATTATTATTATTATTATTTACCACTAATGTTGCCTACCTTTATTTTCAATGCAATGTGTTACTAAAAAGCAAATCAAATAACACTCCTCGCCATTCACGTTCCCGAACTCGAAATACATGATTTACAGTTCTCTGTGTTAGAGGAAAGCACATTTATTATATTATTCTTTCAAATAACACGTTTCACAAGTTACTTCACTTTCAATGTGTAATTTCCTATCATCACTAACAATCATCTTGTTCCGATACGAAAATAACCCCCTCCTGAAGAAAAAAGAAGAAATCCTGACCGTAGCAAAAGGGCGTGAATCTTCTTTATGCGATTAATCGGGTCCAATATTTCAAAAGGCTCTGCACACAAATATTTCAGTAAAAGAGGAAAAGTTATTCAAACCTTCTGAATACCTATTTATGGGCGAAATTTGGAAGTTTTTAAGAGTTTGAAGGGCCCGCATTTTTAACATTTTCGTCTGATTATTCTGGTTAACGAACTCAAGATATATCAACCATTAATGTTTGTGCCAAGTTTCGTCTCAATCCGCTGAAAATTAGGGTGGTTATGGCATTCACAAATAGCGTTATATATATACAGGTAGATAGATAAATAGACACACAGAGGGAGAGAGAAAAAGTGTTTTGCTCCCTTCTCGCGAGCTAAACCGGGCCCCTTTGCAAAACGTATTGACCAGCCTAACCTAAACAGAAACCTCTTACTCGCTAACGTAGAAACGTGGTCGGGATGTGTAAGGCATGTAGAAATTGTATTTTTAATAACCATGAGTATGGTCCACTTCCATGTTTTTCTTTTTACTTTTTGCAGCTACATAGGAACGTTCAATTTTATTCTTTACTAATTGCAAACTGCGTTTACATTCAAAATATGAGGAATTTTGGTGGCATTTGTTCGGATATTCTTCTCTTTTGAAATGAAAAGAATAAAAGCAACACGCAAAGACAAAAAGTATTATCAGTACTAAACGTTACCAATAATAATTACTACGAAAAACTAAATATGACCTCTTTTACCATCTCTCATGAGCTGCATGTATTATTAACGAAAATTTTAAAAAATGTCCTCACCGAAGATTCGAACTGGTGACCTTTTCATTTGTAAGCCATCACGTTAAGCACTTCACCAAGATCAAGGCATGGTGAACGTTTAATTGTCGGCGTATTTGCTGTACTTGTGTTTTATGTCCCCACTTCAACAATTTTTACTCTTTTTTCTAAGTTTAACAGCTGTTTCTCACTTTCTCTTTCGGTGTCGTCCTTTATTTACAATATACACTATTCGTATTCACAGCTTGTGCCCCTCTGCAATGTCTTATTCAGATTAAACTTTTCTTTTTGCCCCTCAGTTAACATTTGATTGATTTAATTCTCATACTCTCCATGGATAGAGCGCAGGAATGCCAGACTCGAAAAATAGGTGTACGTTTATTTTCCTGACAGATAATACATCTGATGCAGGGTAATGTGCTGCATAATAATAGGATCGTAAGTAAATGCTTTAAAAAATTGGTGGTGTTGGAAAAGTGTTGAGCAACTGCAGTGTATAGCAAGCAAGGTCGCAACTTCTTCTCTTATCTCTATCGGCCGTGGAGATCCATATTTGATTCACTGTTGGAGTTCATATGCTCAGATTCCACCTTAAACTATATTTTCAGGTCTTTCCATGTCCTCTGTGTTGAAAAGAAATTTAAATATAGCACACTCTGATGTTTTGAATAGAAAGCAATATGGAAATATGTTTATCTTAGAAACTAATTCTTTATAATTAGAGCAAGCAGGAGCATCTTTTCTGAAGGGTAAGCGGGCAATTGCCTTTTCTAACTACTGCAGGCAAGCTAAATCATTGAGTAAGAAAATAAATGGTTGCTAAATTTTATCAATAACAACAAAATCGTACAGGAAGATACAATACTAGGTACGTCCAGAAAATAAGTGTACATGATTTTCGTAGGTTTAAAAAATGTTTAAAACAAAATGTTCACACGGTTACATCAGCAAATATGTGAACTATTTTTCCACGTAGTCGGCAACCCCTAGATACACTTTGTGAGACAAGAGATAATTTTTTATGACTTGGTCAAAGAATTCTGCTACCACTTCTGCCCAATTCTTCAATACCACCTTCATTTCATCTTCAGTTGAAAATTTTTCTCCACCCATGTGCATCTTCAGGGAAGTGAACAGATGATAGTGTAAAGGCGCCAGTTCAGTGGAATGCATTCAGTTCAAAATATCCCATGCAATTGACTCTGAAAGTTGCTTTGTTGCATTGGTCGTTTGCGGTCTAGCATTTTTGTGCACAAAACAGACTAAGAGCAGTCCCCTCTTCTTGTTCTGAAGTACCTTTCTAATTTTTTGATTTTCTTGAAAACTTCAGAGGAAAATTTTCCCTTTACAGCGAGATAACGGATAACTTTGCGAATCTCGCACCTGTCGGTAGGTTTTATCGACATTTTCCAGAGGACATGTTACTGTTGCCACAGTTCTGGTCATACTGACGCGTGATTGGGCTCGTTGGAAATTGTAGGAGGTAAGCTACAGGACAGTGTGACCAACAAAGACATAACAAATTCCCCCTGCCCGTGAGGGTCCTAGTACATTTATCTTCTGGATGTGCCTCGTAAATATAAAACTGTAAATTTAAATCTTGTAGAAACTGTCATCGTTTTCATTCAATACAGATTTTGGTAACTGCTAAATCACGAAGATTGTGTACCATAGCAAATAGCTCAATTAAAGCAAATCCAAAATTTAACAATTTTGAAGCAAATAAATAGGAATTTGAATATTTTATAAATTTCTCCATTTTCTTACTTACAGAGGAGTTTCCGAAATGTATTTCCTCATTTTTAATTAAGAGTTTATATTCCGAATTTTACTCCTTCAACGTAAGCATGCTTACATTGGTCATTTTCTGAATTACGATATGAAATTTAGATATTAAATAAATGAGTTACTTTTAATCCTTATTAACAAAATTCTTAGAAACTAAAACACATATACTTTATTTTCAACTAAATATTTCTTTACCAAATTTCACACACCTTTATAAATCCTTATATTCGGAACTTTCAAAATAAAGGAAAGAAAGGAAAATTTGGATATGGAAATGGTCCTTTTAATAGCTGTATTTTTTGAGACGACGAAATATATTTCATTACTTTTAATTAAGTCGATGTACCAGATTCAGCATCTCCAACTTAATCTTTACATTCGGCATTTCCTGAATAACGAAAGGTAAATTAGAAAAAACAATACATTTTCCTTGAAAGCAACATGTTGAAAACGATAAAACACTATTTTCATGTTCTTAAGAGTCTTCATTCTGGCGAAATTAAAATACCGCTAATTTTACAGTAATTATGTGATCTTTTCCAATAGATAAAAGATAATTGAAATATGGAACAAGAGCGCCCTAGACAATATTATTTTGCGTGAGGTATCGTTATCACAAGTCACCCATTTTTTCCTTTTTCAGCCGTTTAGAAACGCGAAAATAAATGCCGATTATCAAAATGGCTCGAAATCGAAAACAGTTAAGTAAGTCGTGATAACGGTTTCTCATGTAAAATAATATTGTCTAGGGCGCTCTTGTTCCACATTTCGATTATCTTTTATCTATTTGAAGATTCACATAATTACTGTAAAGTTAACGGTATTTTAATTTCGCCGGGATGAAGACTCTTAATGAAGGTTCGTTCGTTTCGGAGACGTTGATTCGCTTTTTATCCTTCCCTGAATTATAACTATGCTATTCTTTTTTTTTATTATGAGCTATTTGGAGGATATAATATACTCGCACCGACATCACACTATAAACATATTGCGTTGTTTATTAAACTTGTTATTATTATTTCCGATAATTTGCAACAATTTGATATCAACTATAGTCCTCTGATTCAAATAAGTAGGAAAGAGTGGTTGATATATTTGCATTTGAAAGGGACGTGACTTAAAATATTTATAAGATGCTTCTAACAGTTCTAGGATATGACCGTCTTTTGTGAGTTTATCACGAATAGGACGACTATTTCCCTCTCTCTTCCTTGTTCAACTTACTTCAAATTCTGATTTCGTGGCTTCCAGCGCCCACAAAAGGTAATCATAAACCATACAAGTAGTGTCCGTCTCCAACGAACGCTGGAAAGATATCGGGAAGAGAAGAGTACTTACCGTAAAGATTAATGGATGAAACAAATTAAATAATCTATTAACCGTTACAATACACTGTAAAGTTACGAGTGATTACAGATACGATTTAAAGGTGAGATTGAAATTGCGTGTACTATGTACTGTGATTAAAGAAAGAATATACAATAAACAAACTACAAGCAAATTTTATATAGTTAACAACCTGAGCGCTCAAAAACAATTACTTTACTTTTAATTTTTATTTTCTTAAATTCATTTACTTTGATCAGATGGCTTTCTCCATTTATAAGAGTTACTTTTTCTCAATTTTACTTACTGTTTGGGAGAGTAGGGGATAATTTATATAACGCTTCCGTTTCACTATGCACACTGCACTGCACAAGGAGGGTAGGGATTAGGCCTAAATCATCCGCAGTTTTCTCTTCTGGGCTATCCTCTTTACAGAAATTGGTTCCTAAATCCAATTAAGTAATTCATTTGCCATACGAAAGAAAGAAAGCATCCAACAGATATGCTGCTCTCAACAGGGTTATCGTTTGAAGGTGTTCCCGCCAATGTACACGGGTTGCATCCAAATACGTTTAAAACTAGCTTACTAGCCTTTTTCCTTTTCCGCTATAACGACTCATAAAATCAAAAAATGGATTTAGAGGCAATCCTTATTTTATAATTGTGCAAAACCAACACTTTGTTCCTTTTCACTTTTACATTTTAGGAACGACATTCCGAAAACTAAATTTGTGTCGACGGACTGCGTGAGAGACCGCGTAAAATCCTACTCTACGTGCAGGACGCACGACAGTTGCGAGGCGCACCCCTGCCTAACTGAGTCTCTCTTATAGACTGACTTGCTTTTTTCGCCAACCTTTTGTGTTGCTTCTCCAAAGGGAAAATCACGGTTTTGACATGAAACGCAACCAACTGATGCAATGGCTAAACTTATCGATGAGACTTCTTGCTGGAATGCTCTGTGAAGCGATTCTTCTTTCTTTCTTGCCATAAAATATTTGCTGGGCGATTTGATCGAAGTTAGTTGCACACACACACACATTCAAACATATGTATATGCTTGCGAAGAGAGTTCTTGGAAAATTTCCATACGAGTCCTGTTCATTAATTTGGAAGTTCACATTGGATTGACTGCCTTTCTTCTCTTGATTAATACAATTAATGAGCCCCCAAAAATCCGTAATAAGGAGTTACGTGTAAGGCGAGGTTGGCGACGAGCAGAACCGATGAAGACTACGCTGAAAAACTTGTGATACTCTGCATATATATCAAACTGGGATTTGTTTGATGACACTCGTTCGCTGCTGAGGACGCCCGACGTCCAGTAGTGAATTTGGCATATGCGCCGGACGCCGCTTGTCCCTTGTCCCTGCAGCTGATTTATTTCCCCCCCAATACCTGCACTAGCGCTGTCGGGAAAGTGAATCAGCTGCAGGGACAAGCGCCGAGCGGCGTCCGGTGCATATGTCAAATTCAGTGATGGGCGTCCTCAGCAGCGAAAGTGTTAAAATGTATTCTTAAGGGGAACATGAGACCTTTTGAAAATGTACGCGGAAATGGAGTATTTCAAGAGGTATCATGTTAGAGATTTGAAACTTCAAAATATGAAGTTCTTTAGCCTTTCAGAAAATTTCATCTCTAACGGGAAGGGAGAAGGGACAATTTCTATTTTTTCTACAAATACGACATTCACGATGTATCTCTTCACCATCATATTAAAGCAGATACTTAAATTTGGGTTTTTATAATTTCATTTTAATTTAATTACGTATTCTGTAGGGGAGAAAAGGAATTCAATTATACATTTCAAATATTTAGCATAAATATATTTTTCTGGTGTAAAAGACATATTTCAGCTTGCTTTCTGATACGGGTACACATTACAGAGAGTTGTGATTTTGTTTATGAAATACATATATATGCTGACAATACTTCATGAAAGTGATATATTTTATAATGTATAGTTACCTTTCGATTATATTACGAAGAATTTTTCTAGACAAAATATTATTTCAGTTGACTGAGAAGTGTGTCAATGAAAGCAAAATTACCTATTCCAATGTAGCCTTCTAGTCCTCTTTGTAGCAAAAGAACCTTTCTCCTCAGAATTCTGAACTTCTAAGCATCATTATTTTGTGTAATTTAATTCGTTTCCTTTACATTTTTAAGTCGTTACCAGTTTGCGTTTTTATTTACCTTTTCTTTATAATATATTTATTTTTATTGGTGGTATGGATTTCAACTTCTCTAACTAACGTTAAGACATAGTTTGTCTACTTACTTTTGTTATGTTGATATTTCAAATATAAACACACAATAACAGAATGATTTTGAAACAAATGTTACTTGTTCGTAAACACAAAGAAAATATGCCACCGAGGGGTCGAAGTTACATCCATTGCTTTAAGAGCGACAATACTAATTACATTCCCACGAGAAACATTGAAATTAATAGTAGTAAATAATAGTTATGTGTTGTACGCTGGAAAATTTAAGCTTCAATTGAAGTCAAGTCACAGGAAAATTGCATTGATATTAAGCTCCTGGAGTTTTTCTTTGTGTTAGTTGTTACGTTATTCAAGATTAGTATCTTGTGTAGTGTACATTAGGTTCTACTACCTTTCTTAGTAGCCTCGGTACAGAGTTAGGTAAGCTGGTGACATATCAATAACTGTCACTTAACGGTTAGATTTCTGTCTTCCTAATCGGAAGGACCTGCGTTGGAATTTCACTTCCATTTTAAATGAATGTCTTATCGGGGTTTCCTTGTTGTTTATCAAAGCAAACTAGACATTTGAGTAGTTGTAATATTCTTCCGTCTAAATAAGTTTTATGTTTAAAAATTTATTATCTTTCTCGATATTAGTTTAGAGAATCTCTGTCCATTAGTAAACAAATAAATGGAAAAGTAATACGACAATGAAAGCAAAGAATACATGATTCTTTTATGACAATTTATTAATTCAGTTTAGTTCAATATTAGTCGTAAACCAGTGTAACACGGAAGAGTGGGAATACGTGAATCTAAATCTCTGTATTATTTTATAGATTGCCTTCCATGTGCGTGAAAAACTATCAAGAAAAAAATTAAGACACATTTTACCTATAATGGACTAACAAAGAATAAAATTAAAATAGAAGCAGCTCAGCACGAGTAACCTAAAGCCTCTGTACTTACAGCTACATGTTAAAAATATATTTAAAGGAAGGAAAGATTTATCATACGTTATGAATATATTATAAACAAAAGTCTTAATATGTGACTAGAAATATAATTGCATAACCATTATTTCTTTAATGGACGTTCGTATTCCATTTAGATGTCGAAGATAGTTACGCTTTTGTATCGGAAAATCTATCTGACAAATCTGGATATAATTTTGCTTAGTGCTAGAAGTAACCTAATATAGTTTGTCTCGCGTGTATCTTACCTGTTATGGTTTTATCTTACTTGGTGAGATTTTGAATTTTTTTTAATGTTCTGTATTTCGTAGAATTTTACTGTGCTAGAAGCTTGGTTGGTGGATTTTGGCATACTTTTTGATCACCGAGGCTGTATGATACGAAAACTGCAGTTTAAGATGGTTTCGAAACTTCAGAAATAGGTTCAAAATTGCACTCAACCAAGAATCAAACTTGAGATCAAGCCCATCGAAAGTGCAAGCACTAGCGACTAGACTAATTGGAAGAGCTGTCAGAAGTGTAACGGACACAATTCAGTTGGCAGGGAATTTCACAATATAAATTTTTATGTCAGAATTTAAAATCTCTGACCTCTGAAAATCTTGAATAAATTTTAGAAATTCATTATAAGTTATCCCACAGACAATAGTTTATTTAGTAATATAATAATGCTAGCAGAATTTTAAGCCGGGATCTTGTGTACTACAAGTCAACTCTTTAACAATGAAGTATCATTAGTTACTTCTTTCGTAGATTCTAACAAGAATACGCTAATGTTTTAAACTTACAAAATTAAGATTTTAAAATGTAGAAAAAGACTTCCTTTGTTGAAGTACTGAAGATGTTCATATGTATCTTATAGATTAGTGGTAAAGAAAATGAAATTAAAATTTGCGAAATTTTGACGAATTCATGAGTACCGACACATTATAAACTCATATTATTGAAGAACGTTTTGAAGGCTAGGAAGTTAAGATTACAAATTAAAGCTGTTAAATCGGTGGTTGAAAGAAACTCAAATTTCAATTATTGTAAATCAAAATGATTGTTTTAATATTTGTAGATAGTTATTGCTCAAAAAGTATTTACCCTACTGATAAGGCCTTGTTGTTTGAGAATAGGGCTGTAGCTATATTTTGGTGTAAGTTACATTGCAGTGTTTCCAACAAGAGGGAAATTATTGAGGGAAATGAAGGGTAAAAGTCTAGAAAAAAATCCTAACCGAATTTCAAGATTTTTTGTAGGTGGTACCACTGTTCGTACATGGATCAAAGTCGCATGAAACGTTCTTTGGTATGTTGACAAGATACAATGAAAACTTGAAGTTGCTGGCTGATATACAAAAAGAAAAAGAATTCTCTCATCATACACATGAAATTTTGACACTTCTTACGCCTTAGAAGCAAAAATTAACACATATGGCGGCGCTACAGCTTCCCTAATTATCCTACTGAAAATGTTTATGGTGCACTGTGTATGTAAAAGAGAAGGCGTTTAGATAGTGGTATGTTTGTTCCAATGTAGCCAGGAAGTGGTAAATAATAGATGGGAAAAAGGGGAATTTTCCAACTTTTCACCTAAAATCGGAATTATTATTTTTATTATTATTTGGCTGAAAGCACTGGCACTAGACAGATTCAAGCTATCTGAAAATAAACCCTGGTATCCCACGAATATATCCTAAAGTATCATGACGATATGTAACAAAGTGAGGATGACATTTTAAAAAATCTGATTTTACCTCAGAAATTCAAAATTTTCTTAACATTTACAGAACACCGTTTATTATAAACTTCAACTATATTACCTCTACTTAGCGCACTGAAAAAATTGATGGTGCGTTGTGTGGACTAAGAACGAGGCTTTCAGAGAGCGATAAGTTAGTTCGAATGTAGCCTACAAGAGGGAAATAATAGAGACAGAAAGAGAATGTTTCCAAAATTTCCCCCAAATCGAGAATTTTCTGTAGCTGGCAACACTGCTACCAAACAGACGCAAACTATTTTAAAATAAACACTGGTATACTACTAATATATATAACAAGTATTATGGCGATATTTATGAAACAAAGCTTCTAATTATAAAAAATAGATTACGGGAAACAGAAAAGTAGGGAAAATTAGTGCGAATTTTTCGTGAGCCCTCTAATTACCTCATTGTAACGATCTGTAGCCGATTTTGTTCAGTAAGGATCAATACTTGACTGGCATAAGTTGATTTGCGCTCGAATGTATAGATACGGATTTTATAAACAAAAATTTCGAAAATTTTGATTTATCCTCAACTTTAGGGAAATTTTAATTTCCCTAGTTGGCAACACTGCGAACGGGCGGTTCAATTGATGCCAACAATTAGGTATCGGTCGGAGGTATCTATCTGGCAAGTCTTAAGCTGATTTCTCTACAAGGAAGCTACAGGCAAAAAAGAAGAAAATGAAATTCGAAAATTCTCGAATGTTTGATTTGGGCTGAAATTTGAGAGGGAAATTCTACGCCCAGTAGAAAAAGAAACTAACATTGTAAACTATGGTCCAACCATGTTTGGCCGAAAAAAAGTTCCGATATCTTAATTACATCTGAGAGTCCACACACGAGCTTATTAAAAATGTGACACACCCATGTATGTCACTTTGGTCACCTGGGTTCTAAAGGGTCATAAGTGCACTGCCTTTCAACCCTTTGATCTTATATTTCAACGTCAATATCCCGATTTCGTTTTTAGTGTAGTGTTGGATATTTCTGACGAACTGCAGAGTATTAGCATATATACAAACTGAATGTGTAACGCTAATATATATGAAGGTTTAGTTATATATAACTATAATATTAAATACAATCCTTATATATCACGTTGTTTTACGTGTATTTGTACTAAGTGGGAAGGCTGGATCTGACGAAAAAGTTCTTCAGTCTTACCTTCACGACTAACATGTAGTTTTAATTACATTTAATTATTTTCAACATTCCACAGAATCCATTTTTATTAATGTGAGTCCAATTATTGACGTGCTCAAGAATGTCGAATTGGTCCACATATATATTTCAACATTGTCACCGATGTTCCTAAAAATGATTGCGGCCTAAGAATGTGACTAATCAAACCAATATTATGTTGTTCTTCTACAGCCATATTGGAATAATTCCAGATTGTGAAAACTGTAAACCCTTTTTAACTTTATCAAAGCACTGCCTCATAAAATGAATCTTCCCAGGATGTGAAGCTGCAATAGGCTCAAAATACCCATTAAGATATAATCTGTAATTAAAGCAAATCCTGAGCAAACTGACTCAACATAAAACACATAAATGCAGAAGTAAGTAAACGTTAAATGTAATTAATAAACAGTTCGGAAACTTGAACCCAAAAAAGTGGAACTACTGGGTGCCTGGTAGAACTGCACCATGAAACGTGACCAAAATGGCACGTTATAGATGTATATCTAAATATATTAAGCATAAAATGAGCCTGTCGCAGGACACCATTTACTAACGAATTGACAATCTCGACAGCCGTATGTCAAAAGTAACATATCATCTACTAGAAGGTGTAATTTGATGTCATAGAATTTGAAACAAAACATAGCACATTGGCTTTTGAACAAACACTTCAGACTGAAGTTTTTAAGTATAAATATGCGAAGACATTAAGGGATATGCTTTTAGAGTGTGCGGCACAAGACTTCCGAAATGTCAGTTAGGCACTTTACCTTGTACTGCACGCGAAGATCGATTGTCTTGCTCCTCGATGAGCTAATGTGAGTTCGTTGAAGTCCGGGTTTCCAAATTTCTCTCTTCTCTCTGGTTGAGAGCTCTGTTCTCAGTTCGTTTTCCAGGTACCACCTTCCGTCTCTTCCAACCGAAAATAAGGAAATTGACATTTGGTATAACAACTCCCATAATTATGACGAAGATAGACGTTATCTCTGTTGTTGTTCTTGAAAGTTGTGAACCTCAGTTACACGCATTTTCTTTAAACCCTATTTGATGTCATGGAACTCCTGACGGTGCCAAAATTACGGAACAGTCTGTGAAGGTTTGCTTCCTCTTTAGAAAGCACCTAGGAAGCTTCGTTCCCCACAATCAACAATTCATTGTATTTCTCATAAAATAACACATGGGGAAGTGAAATTCTGTCAGAAAGGTGCAATTACAGGAACGAATGAGGAATTGCTGTGAAAGGCGAGGGTAACGAGAATCGACTAAGACGGAAGTCTGCATAATGTACCTGAGTTTATTGTGCAGAGAAAATTAGAAGAAAATAATAAACAAATGGCTGAGAGAGATTGAGGCTACATCAAAAATGTGTTTATATAAAACTTAAGGACGATACGTAGACCTGTCATCGGAGATCAAAAACCGTTCAAACCCTACCCTTAACTATGATATTTTATAATTATATAGATAGGTGATTATATAGATAGGCTCTTTTAGGTGCCTCAAAAGATATCTTTGAAGCTAACTTATGATCTATGCATACGATCCCATGGTTGGTGAATTGTTGTCCTGTTAAGTTTCTCAGATATATTTTTATAATCTTTATTTTGATAACACTCCTTTCCTTGTCTTATAGTGAAAATAAATATTTGCCAAGTTTGTGCTCCCTCAATCTGGCGCCCTAGGCACAAGGTCTTTCTCATTGGTCGGGTCACTGTATGTGCCTTTATGAGTAGTAGTACTACGGTAGAGGCGACATTTGAGGCTGCAATTGTTACCTTTTGCAGTTTAGGGTGTACATATACTTTTAATCAATAGTGTTCACATCTTGTTTTAATACTGAAGTTAAAAGCGTTTTAATAGAAGTAGCCCTGCGTTCTTCTGACAATGATGAATTGAAACCATCAGTGCACCTCCATCGACACGTAAACTGCAACTATTTGCTTCGAAGGTACATACTTTAGCTATGGCAACATAACCTAATAATTTTTCAGATATATCAGCTCAATGAATGCACTTTTATTACAAACTTTTATATGTTTTTAAATCTAAAGAACAATTAAATGCTACTTTCTTGGTTACAAAACCCAAAAAACTATAAGTTTTGATCCATCGAACATGGATATCATCAGTTCCATTAAATTTTCTTTGGTTTTGTCCGTCTCTCTTCTCAATTCAATAGCCTTCTATATCCATTGATGTCCTAATTTTTGCCCTTCTGCGTTCCATCATCTCCTTCGTTTATCTATGATTTTCTCGGTACTCTTTCCATTCTGCCAATGTTTTTGTGAAGTGTGTAAAGTAGAATCTCACTTTTACCCAACTATTCTCTATATTGTCAACCATATCTCCCATTGCACAGAATGTTTCTTCAATCTCTTGTTTCACATCGCGGTTGACATTTTTTAGTCGCTCTCTAGTTCTATTTTCGATTTCTCCTTCCACTTTTCTTGATGTACTTTAAACAGGTTTGCACTTCTGTTACTAGGAGATTGTGATCCGAATCAAGTTCCGCTACCGATAGTGTCTTCTCGTCTCTTACGCTATTCCTGTAATCTATTTGGTAGGGTTTCTTATCTCCTGTACTTTTACACGTGTACATCTTGATTTTTGTACTCTTAAACCACGTGATCATCACCACCATATCATGTTGCCTGCCGAAATTAATAAGCATTTCACCCCATTCGTTTCTTCTACCTAGTTCAAATGGTCCCATTATATTATTTGCAGCTTCTTCTCTTACTAAGCCGTTGAAGTCTCCCATTGCTATGGCGTTTACCTTACCTCTTCCCTCCTGAAGCAATCTGTCAGTTATGTAATCATATATTAATTCTACTTCATTGTTATCATGATCTGTTGTTACTGTATATACTTGTATGATGATAATTGCACTGGTGTTCCACTTAGTTTCACAAAAATTAAGCAGTCACTACGGCATTTCACTTTGGTCATATTTCTTGCTACTTCGTTCTTCATTGCTATCACCATACCATTCTCAGCCTTACCGCTACCCGAATAGAATATTCTGTAATTTTCCGATCAATGTTATGTTTTCCTGGCCATCTCTCTTCACTCAATCCCACTATGTTCATTTTTTATTGGCCCATTTCCATTTTCAACTTTTCAAGTTTTTACTCCCATGTCGCAGAGTTCATACGTTCCAGGTTCCTATGTTGAAATGAAATTTATTATTTTTTGCTTCGATGATTCTTCCCAGATTAGTCAACACCTGTAGATCCGAATGGGGAACTATTTTACCTCCGCAATGTTTTACCTCAGGAAGAATCATCACATTTATTTATTCTCCTTCTTCGTCCCTTCTGAGAAAAATATAATGTGGTAGTGTTCCCATTTCCTTTCCACCTCAGTTATACGTCTCCTTGCAAGAACGGGCATGCCAGCTGTTTATTTCACATCATTCATTTCCCTTAGTGATTCCTCTACACCTATTTTCAGTTTCGCCTCGCCTCGAATACTAACAAACGTAAGTCACAGATATATGGAAGTGGATAATTGAAATAGAAAAAAATAATTTATTGACTAATTTTTTGTGCTGAAAATGTGTGAAGTGATTGTGAACAGTGTCACTGTGTTTCATAACACATTTAATACAAATATTCTGAAAGGGAGAAAAATAGATCCCTCCCTTTCATAATATGTTCTCTAATAGCAATCCTGAAACAAAGGAACGAAAATAGCATGTATCAATGTAGCCAACATAAATTTAGAAACATCCATACTGACTAACAAGAATAATGACCTGTATTAAGTACTGTTTGGAAACGTAATACCTTTCTAAATAACTCGAAAGGTGGATAATTGTGTAAATTCAAATGAATAGATCAAGAAACAAATGAAATTGAATATAAATTCCTTTGATGCTGCAGGTAAATAGCTCCAGGCAAATGATTATCGATCTGAACCTATATATTCACATGTTCAATATCGTGCAATCCTTGGTTATGTTGAATTTTGAATTGGATTCCATTGAGTGCTCGAAATGCAACTTTGTGGTGTTTTAGTACACATATGAGACTACAATCTGGACAATTTTGAACAAATTCAGAGCGACATTTTTGTGCGAAATTCAAAATTAAAATTTTGATTTGAATTTTTGAAGTGTTATTTTTTATTTTACAGGTCTTTTCAATATAGTACAACCTATAGAATAATTCTTAAGCTTTCCAATGGTGTTTGTTCCACGTTTCTAGTGCACATATTAACCATTTTATGACAATTTTTAATAATCATTGTAACTGAAAAAATGTCAATTTTGGCATTTCTGAACACCCTGTATGGGAACACTTTCAGGACGAGAGAGGTAATATTTGGGATTTTTCGATCTCTTACTGTAATAAAGCTCTGCATCAATTTTCACAAAAAATCTAAGATCATCAGGTTAGATTTTGCCATTTGATTGGTTGATTTCACATGGAATGTCCCTTTTACATAACTGAACACAGAAAAGCAGGTCCAATTGCTGAACCATGCATAGTTTTTGAGATCTAGCATGAAACATTCCAAAACATTTATTATTTTCCGAGCTACGACCGTCGTCACGGGCGTGCTTTCTTCCCGCTTTTACCACATCCTCATTTTTTTCTCCATGTAATATCAGTCATAATATATTTTTTGCAATAGTTTATTCACATACAGGATTACTTTGTGGGATTATCAGCAGTTTTTAGCCCTTTGCCCTCATGAGATATTACGCCCCCAAAATACATCAAAATCACAAAATCGTACCCCTATCAATCTACAATGCCAGTAGTATTATAGGAGTAGATATTTCTATAGACTCTACACATGCAATAGTATTTACCAGTAAACTTATTAACTCCTCACTTTATGTCATTCCAAATTACAGCCCCTTTAAAAGTGAAATTTTCTGTACTTTTTCTAGTGATTTCATATATTGGTTTGCAACCCTGCATTTTTTTTAGAACCAAGAGTATATATTCTCTGAGTACCTCCGTCTCTCCTATAAACATTCGTTTTTGTTTAGTGTTCGTTTGATTCGTACGTCCTGAGTAATTGTCGTTTTCGTGCACGGTTGAAATGCAAAAAATGGCACTCTATCAACAACAAAGATGGCCGCCATTCGGGACTACTTGTTCATACCACAACGTGAATAGTCTTATTGACTTCATGCAGAATGTTCGTCCCACTCAATTTTTTATAAGGTGCTTGGGGTCTCGGGTTCGATCCCAGCCCCCACCAAGTGAACTTTGTGGTGGAAACACCATGTACGTGGGTTTTCTCGGGGTTGTCCCGTTTCCACTCACTTTCTTCATTCCACCATTTCATTCATTACTCATCATCACCGTCTCCTTTAGCCTAACAGGCACACGCGTGGGACTAAAACTCAAAGATTTCTCAAAGATTTTGAATTTTTTAAAAATAATTTTCGGGGATGGTCGAGGAAGCACCTCTGGACCACTTCGTATGGATTGACCCAAAGGGTCGTCCTCTTACAGGACAACTCTAAGCCCCTCGTGTCTGGGATTGAGGAAACACAATTGCATCTGCCATATTCCCCGAAGATAGCACCTTCCTATTATCACTTATTCCATTCCTTGGAGAATTCCTTAGAGGACGACAGTTCAAATCCCTAGTAGAGGTACAAAATAGACTTGATATCTTCTTCGTTTCACGCCCCATCAAGTTCTACCGCGATGGAATCCATGGCCTTCCAGAACAAGGTCGTCGATGCTGATGGGGCCTATTTCTGATCTTTCAGATACGTTTTAAGTGGCATATCGATGTTCGAAGGTGGCGGGTGGAAAAGCAACAGAACTTTATATGTTCATGATTAATATTGTTCTGTTTTTAAGTCAGAATTCTTTTTAAAAAATCCAAGTTTTATATATGCTTTGCTCCCAAACAAGAATTCAAACTAGCATAAATGTTACATTTTTCTTAAGTTGCATATTAGTTTGGTTTGTTCTAACCTTAGAATCAGTAAATTATCTATGATTTTGTTACGGGGGCGGGGAGAGGTCTTGCTAAGTTTATGCCTGGAAATGTGAAAACTCTGCAATATATGCCATTTTCTTTAAAATTAGTTATTGAATTTCAATAAGCTTAAGCCCGGAAGTCCCCCTTAAATACGCCACTGCTTAGAATCATTGTATTTCATTTTAATAACTAGGAATATAATTGTGGATCAAATAAAACAAATTACACATTTTTTTCTTAATTATTGATCAATATTATTTCTTATCTCCATATATTGTACAATTTCATATTCTTTTTTTTTTTCAGATAACATCGTAAATATGTGCTATAAACTAACATCCAATTGCGTATTGCCTACAAAAAAGATACATACATTGAGACAATATAAAATAAAAATAACTTATGAAATTTCTATAACTTAACGTTATCGTTATCAGTTGTTAACAGGCAGAAATATCTTCTTAACATTAAATTAATATTGTTGTATAATGTTAATTAGTTTTTTTTGCCTCTTTCCAATAGTTTTTATTTAAAGTCGATAAATACTTGGTTTTACATGCAGTAATGAAATTTACAAGCTATTTTTATACAGCTTGATTTTAACACATTTTATGATTATAGCGAGGTTTACAAATTTTCAATTCTGTTATTTAACACAAAACTAGATAATTCTAAAAATATATAACGATATATACATTCTATTTTAGGGTATTTTATTTTAAAGTAAGAATGTAAAGTATATGTACTTTAAAGTAAGAAAATTTCCTCCAGTGCTTTACCGGGAAGTATGGTTCCTAGTATTGAGGTTACATTACCTCTCTGCACCGCCATGCTTATTCTTTGGATTAGGAAGCTGGTTGCCCTTTCATCACCGGATAAGTGTGTGATGCATTTTCCTACTTCCTTTATGAAGTTTAGGCTTTCCCTTCCCCACGAGCCACCGGATACAACTGCGACTGGTACGAATTTATATTTTTCCATAAGGTTATATTTTCTTCTTTTCTCTATCTCTTTCCGACCTGCTGCATTGCCCGCCTGGATTGAAGAGAAAGGAAGGTTGGAAGGTGCAAAAGTGTCTGTGCATGTGAAGTCCCAAATTAAGGCTTTACCTTTCTTCCAAAGAATTAAGGACATCCCATCTGTTCTTTTTCCATCTGTTCTACTACAGCCATTTGGCTCCCTTATTGCCGGTACACATGCGGAGATGAGTGCTCTCACAATGATGTCGTTGCAGCTCGAGTGTCGAGGATGTCTACCTGTGCTGTTCATGTAGGAGAGACCATGGAGTCCTTTTTTGTCAACAGGATTTTTGCACGCTTGGCATTTATGGGGTTCGCAAATATCTGCTCCCAATCTTAACGCAATTGCTATCCTAAAAGATTCATCATTCAGGTAAAGGCTTAGAGAACGTGAGGGCAAAGCTTTGAGCCAAGCACCTGCTTCAATGGACGATGCAGCGATTAGTCTGGCCTTGTCTTCTGGGTTGTCGGGAGACTAGTAAAAAT
Organism: Thermobia domestica; assembly: GCF_964235325.1. NCBI lineage: Eukaryota > Metazoa > Arthropoda > Insecta > Zygentoma > Lepismatidae > Thermobia > Thermobia domestica. The sequence goes on along the minus strand of NC_137463.1, from coordinate 241,436,978 downwards.
GAAAAATTTGATTGTATGATAGGTTCTTCCCATGTTGACTGTTTAGTCCTGAAACTGAAGTCGGGTAAATCGGAGCTCACCAACAATGACCATGTGGAGGAGCAATCTTGAACTGCAGAATCCCAGCGGAGATTGTTGTTCTGTTGGAGAAGTGATTTTATGAGATATTGAGGGCCGTAGAATGATGCCAAGAAGGCGAGAATAGCTAAATCTAAGGCACTTCGAATGCCTAATCCACCAAGATTAACTGAGAGAGATGCCTGAAGCCATGTGCTATCCTCAAGGATGATTGTGGATCAATTATCAATTATAATTTGTAAGCGCTACTTAATAATTAGACTTCTTGTGAATAACTTGTGGATATATAATTTTAAATATAAATGTAATAAGAGTATTAATCAAAAAATAATTACTTGAGCGTGATTCAATATGTAAGAGATCTTTAGGTAAAATGAGGTTGCTATCATATTGTTGAGGTTCTTTGTTAACTTGTGAAGAGCTGTCCAGCTTAAAGTGGATCACTAGTTCTCATTGCTATACTAAACGCTGCTTGAAATGTGCGGCATTGCCAAATAGTGTGGAGTGTTTACTGATGCCAGATAATAAAGGGAGTAATCATGGAATTCTGCTTAGATACTTACTGGAGAAATCATTACTATTATGATTTATTTTTCGATCCTTACCGCGATTCCTCTTCTCGCACTGCAACGCTGGAATCCAGAAATTCTCTTACTGTGACTACTGCAGTAAACGTACAAATTTGGAAACAACGCATTATGGTGTTCTGCGCAAGTTTCGTCTCAAAGTCTATTTCCTTAAATGTAAATTAATATTTAATTAAAATATAAAAAATAACACGATAAATGGTTAAACAATATATCATTTTCGTAATAAGATTGTTACTTTAAAATGCTTTACGCACTAACTAACCAACTAACTAACTAACTAACTAACTCTATGGCCTATGGAACCCGGAGGTTCAATGCCGCGTTCACAAAAGCTCTCCACTGACTTCTATCCTTAGCTAACTGCATCCAGTTTCTACTCTGTATTCCAATCTCTGCGAGATCCATCTTAATATTGTCCTCACATCTGCGCCTAGGTCTTCCTAATGGTCGTTTTCCGACTGGTCTTCCAGTCAAGACTTTGAAAGCGTCTCTACTTTCTTCCATCCTAGCTACATGACCCGCCCATCTAAGCCTCTTAGATTTGATGACCCTAACAATGTTTTGTAAACCATATAAATTATGTAGTTCCTCGTTATGAAGTTTCCGCCATTCCCCATTCTCGTTCCTCTTGGGTCCGAATATTCGTCTCAGGATCTTGTTCTCAAATACCTTCAGTCTATGTTCTTCCCTCAGAGTAAGTGACCATGTTTCGCAGCCATACAGAACAACAGGCATGATTATCGTTTTGTATATTTTAAGTTTCAAATTCCTCGACAGAATTCGCGACGACAAGAGATTTTGAACCGAATAGTAACACGTATTCCCTGCTTTTAGTCGACATTTAATTTCTCCGTGAATATGATTTTCCTCTGTTAATATTGATCCTAGATATTTGAAAGTTTCCACTCTTTCAAAAGTATTATTTAATATTTTAACGCATCCGTAATTTGCTGTATTCCGGTCCCGAAGCACTTCCATGTATTTAGTTTTTTTTGCATTTACTTCTAAACCCATGTCCCTGCAAGCGTTTAATAAGATCTCTGCATTTCTTTCTATTGTTCTCCTATCATCTCCTATTAAATTTACATCATCAGCATATGCCATAACCTGGTGAATACCGTTCAACTGTAGGCCCTGGTTGCTATCTTTGATTTTCCTTATAGCGTATTCCAGAACGAAGTTAAATAATAATGGCGACAACGCATCTCCTTGTTTCAGGCCATTTTCGACGTGAAAGCTCGTGGTCAAAAATTTTCCTACCCGGACTTTACTTTGGGATTCATTTAAACATATCTTAATTATTCTAATTAGCTTTCTCGGTATTCCAAGTTCTGCAAGAACGTTGTATAATGTTTCTCTCCTAACCGAGTCGTAAGCCTTTCTAAAATCAATAAATAGTTGATGTACCGGGGTATTGTATTCCCACTGTTTTTCGAGTATTTGACGAATGGTAAATATTTGATCGATAGTTGATCGATTTCGTCTAAATCCGCACTGATAATCTCCAATAATTTCATCTGCATATGGGGTCAGTCTTGCTAACAGAATATTTGAAAGGATTTTGTAGGATGTTGACAGAAGAGAAATGCCTGGATAATTATTACAGTCAGTTTTGTCGCCTTTCTTGTGGATTGGAACAATGATTGATTCTTTCCACTCTTGTGGCAATTCTTCCTTGTTCCAGATAAGGAGAATGAGTTTGTGTATCTTGTTCCACAATTTTTCGCCTTCAGCTAAAATTAACTCAGCCGGAATTTCATCTACACCCGGAGATTTGTGTTTCTTTAATTTCTTTATAGCGGTTTCTACTTCTATTCGGTTGGATTCTGGAATATACGGTTCTGCGGTGTGTATCTCCTTTTCTCCACGCACACTAGTATTTGGTTGCGTGTTAAGCAAATCGTCAAAGAAATCTTTCCATCTATTTAAGATGCTATCCGTGTCAGTGAGAACTGTACCGTCAGATTTCTTTAATATATAAGCACGAGGTTGATAGCCTTTCTTAAATTCGTTTATTACCTTATACATGTCCCGGATGTTTTTATTTTTACTATTATTTTCAAGTTTCTTAATTTTAGCTTTCAGAAAATCGCGTTTCTTTGTTCTAAAAGTTTTGGAAGTTTCCCGCCTGATATCTGCGAAATTTTGTGTAGTCATTTCATTCGGATTTTGTAGCCAGCGTAATTTTGCCTGTTTTCTCTTCTCTGCTAGTTTTATGCATTCCTGGTCGAACCATGGTTTGTTCCTACGTATTTCCGCGTGTCCCAATTTTTCTTTTGCTGAAATTTTAATGCTATCTCTAATTTCAATCCAGGTATCCTCAACACTAGTGCACTCCGAATCTTCTAAAGCCGAGAATCTATTCGAAACTTCAATCTGGTATTCCTCTCTTACCTGGCTCTCTTCTAATTTCTTTAAATTGATTCTCTCCGTTTTCGGACAATGAATATTACCTTTATTCAACGATAACCTCTCTCGTATTATCGCTGCTACCAGGTAGTGGTCAGTGTCACAATCAGCCCCTCTAAACGACCGGACATCAATTATGCTAGATTGCCTTCTTCTATCTACTACAGTGTGATTAATTTGATTGTGTGTTTTCCCGTCTGGTGATGTCCAAGTGTATTTATGAACGTCGCGATGTGGGAATTTTGTACTCTTCACGATTAGATTTTTGGATGTTGCGAAGTTCACGAGTCTAACACCGTTGTCATTACTTTCCTTATGCAGACTTTCGTTCCCTATAATCGGTTTGAAAATATCCTCTCGTCCTACCTTCGCATTGAAATCCCCTAATAGAATTTTCATATGGTATCGCGGGAGTTGGTCAAATATCCGTTCCACTTCTTCGTAAAAACTGTCTTTTACATCGTCATCCTTATCTTCAGTTGGGGCATGCACATTTAAAACAATAATATCACACCACCGTCCCTTAAGAGTAATAAAAGAAAGTCTGTCAGTAACAAATTCAACCCGTTTAATTGCTGGTAATATACGTTTATGAACGAAAAACCCTGTTCCTAACTGGTGATTTTTATTTCCTTCCCCGTAAAAGAACGTAAAATTTCCGGAATTCTCAGATCCATTTCCTTCCCACCTAACTACGTCCATCCTGTATTTCTCTAACTCCCTCGTTACGGATTTTAACGCGCCTGCCTTATAAAGACTCCTAATATTCCACGTTCCAAATCTCATGTCCATTTTCTTTTGCTGAGGTCGTGCCAAGTTACCAGTCCTTGTCCGAGGCTTTTGTGAATATTTCTGAACAAGTGCTTTTTTTACAGGATAAGGTTGTTAGCCCTACCCAAACCCCCAAGCTTGAGGACCACTCCTAGTCGTCTGTCCGCGACTGCTTATTCAGTATATTCGCAGCTAACCTCTATATCTAGAGGCCTTCTCCTCGATCCGCAACCTGAGGACGCGCCATGCCGTGGTGACAGGAACCCACGTTACACGGAAAATACTTTACGTGAATACCGTTTCATGAATGTTTATTTGTGTGTGTAATTTTACGCACACAAATAAAAATTCATGAAACGGAGAACTTCTAGTAAGATCTAAGAGCAAGTGCCATCTTGTATGCTCATTGTAAAACGAACTAAATATTATCTTTTATGTGTTACATTTTTCGATATCAGGTGACCCAACAAAATGAGTCGGTGTCTTGCGCTGTAGCTGAAACAATACTCTACCTTATAGTACAATATTTATAATATGTAATGTTTTATTGCGCAGTAGTTAACGGAATGAGCTAAACTTGTACTGACTTTCGAGTGGTGATCCAACTTAACAAGTCGCACAATTCAAGTCATTGATGACATGAAAGGAAATGAAATCTATGTTTTATGTCCCACGTTTATGCCGGTTAGGCTAAAGGACACGGTGATGATGAGTGATGAATGAAATGGTGGAATGAAGAAATTGGGAGGAAACGGGAGAACCCCGAGAAAACCCACGCACGCGGTATTTGTACATCACAAAGTTCACTTGGCGGGGGCTGGGATCGAACCCGGGACCCCAAGCACCAGAGGTGAACACTCTACCACTGATCCACCGCGGCCCCAAGAGTCATTGATGGAACGATAATGTTTTATGTATTTCCATCTTTAGGGCAAAAAACACTTACAAATGTTGCATAAGCCAGAGAAGAGAGAAAGTTAAAAAGAAATGTAGTCTGAAATGTTTTTTTAATATTGATTTGTTTGTTGTTTATTTCAAGCATTTGCATTCACTGCGGTTATTTACTTTTCTCTATGATCACGTATCGATATTCATTTCAATTGCTAAGAAAATTATACAATATCTACACTGTAAGAAATGAGATGTTGAATTAACTTAAAATGACTAACACTTTAGCGCGTTACTTGTGTTAATTCAGCACAAAGATTTTTTTATTTTATTTTTTCATGTTTACCCGCTTAAAGGGTTGCGCCCTTTCTTCGGGAGAGAGGTCGGATGGTATAGTTGCATCAATTTTAATATGAGAGGGTCTAGGTGGTGTTTAGTCATCTTTATTTAACATTTTATTCAGTTTACTCAGAGGGATGGGCATCAATTAAATGGGGGCAATTTTCATGTGCCATGGATGCTAAGGAAGATCATCTGGCTGACATATAAGTAGTACTCGTTCCTTTTCTTCGGTTTCTGAAATAAAGAGAAAATACCAAAACACAGTTGAGGTGATTCAGGTTCATCAGGAGCTATAAAACATACGGTGCAATCACAGAAATAGACGGTAGGCAAGACAGGAGGAGTGGTAGATGTCATGAGGGTGAAGTGCTATGACGCCACAACACATGGGTATTGTTAGTAAGACGAAGGCTGTTAGCTTCTGTTCCTGGGGCGACTCAGGAACTAATGAAGACAAAGGCAGCCCTGTTAGTGGTTGATTTAGTGTGCATGAGATGGATAAATGAGCGGTGAAACAGTGCCAGGATGATAAATGTCGAAAACTTCCGGATCGACGTTCTCGCGGCTCATGTTCAAATGATAAAGGGTAATCAGATGTTGTAAAGGTGTCGGATAATAAACAGCAGGGGTATCAAAGTCTCTATCATAGCGGAGAATGTTCAGGAATACTGGATGAGCAGTTTCAATGCATTTCGTAATGTATTTTAAGCGGAGAGCCTCAAGATGGGATAAGAGCGGTGGAAAATGAATACGGTCGTAGAGTAGACAGGTTGGGTTGGGGAGCTGGACTAAACGAAATGCATGGAGTTCGAGTATTGCTAGCTTTCGATAGTACTTCGGAGGAGCTGGCAACCAAGCTGTGTGACCATAGGTTAAGACCGCACGCATGAAAACTTTATAAGTGTTGAGGAGGAGATTTGAATGTAGACTCCACGTGGTACCAACTAGTCGTTTCAGTAAGTTAAGTCTGTTTTTGGCTTTCTCGATGACAGTGAGAAGGTGCGGTGTCCAAGTAAGCTTGGAATCGTACACAATGCCTAGATACTTAAGAGTGTTATGGATGGTGACTGGTGAATTATCAACATGAAGTCGTAATAAATGAGGATTTCGGTGTACTCGAGATCAACGACCAGATGGTAAGAACACGATAGCTTGCGTTTTAGTAGCATTGATTGCCAAACGCCAAACGTTGCACCAGTCAACAAATGTGTCAATTGCCTGTTGAAGATGTTGTAGGATACCAGCAATTGTCCGTCCGACAGCAAGAAATGCAGTATCGTCAGCGAATTGGAAAAGTTGTATACCAGGAGTGGTTGGTAAGTCGGAGACATAGAGCAAATACAACAGAGGAGAGAGAGAAGATCCCTGAGGAACGTCAGTATTAAGGAATATTGGAAATGACAGAGCATCATTGATCGATATGTAAGCAAGACGGGCTGTGAGAAAGTAGTGTATAGTTCGTATGTAAGAGGGAGGAAGCTGGAAAGAATATAACTTGTATATAAAACCCTGGTGCCAAACTTTATCTAATGCCTTCTCAAGATCGAATGTAACCAGACATGATGGATGACCCTGGTTGAACTGATTGTATATAGAGGTGCTGAGACGTAGCAGGGGGTCCAGGATGCTGAAATTGGGGCGAAATCCAGCTTGATGCAATGTAGAAGAGCGTTAGTCTGTAAGTGAGCGTGGAGACGACGCACTAAGATACGTTCAAATATTTTGCTAAACGTGGACGTCAGTTGTATAGGTCGATAAGAGGTAACGTCAGAGGGTGGTTTATTAGGTTTGGGAAAGAGTAATACTTTTGAGTACTTCCAAGTGATGGGGAAAAAACCAGTACGGAGTATAAATGTAAAAATAAAGCTTAGGATGGTGAAGACAACAGGAGGAGCGTTTTTAATCAGAGTATAGGTAAGCCCATCGAAGCCTGGTGCTGTATTTCGTTTCTTAAGCAAAGTAGACTGAATGTCTGGTGGTTGGATGGGTACTGTGAGTGCATTATTTAGTTCCAGACCGTGACTATGATGTGGTTGCAAATGTGTTAAGTTAGGATCAGATAGCCGATCGATTTCTGTAAGTAAACGTTGTGGAGTATGCCAGCTAGGTAAGGGAGTAAAGATATTTTGGAAGTGTGCCTCAAAGGCACTGATCTGAAGAGAGTGCTTGCTGGTTTACAACTAGTGGGTATGGTGTCCTTTGAAATTTGCCAACGAGTTGATTGAACTGTCGCCAATATTTGGTAGGATGGGATGTTTCGTTGAGTTTGTTACAAGTTCTGGTCCAGTGAAAGCGTTTGTATGCGATTATGTAGGTGTGAATGATGCGAAGATATTGTCTATGGAGGCAAAGTGCTTCTAAATTATGGCTGCGGGTGTATTCTCTGTACGCACGTCGAGCTGCAGTTATGAGAGAAATGTATCGTGGAGGAAGTTTCGGTTTCTGTGGGGAAATGTATGGGGTTGGAATGTGTTGATCAGCGGCCGTATGTAAGGTCTGAGTAAGATGCTGCACGGCAGTGTCTAGGTCATGTTGTGATGTTAGCTCTAAAGCATCAGAAAGTACTGACGTGATGGTCGCTTGGTACGCTGGCCAGTTGGCCTGATGATACATATAAACTTTTCTCTTCGGTATGGTATGGTGGGAAGAAGTGTTAGTAGCAAGAGACAGCTTGATAGGAATGTGATCGCTCCCCAAGGAATCCAAAACGTCAATATTGATGTGAGAGTTGAGTGTTGTAGAGGATATAACTGTATCAGGTGTGGTATTGCTAGATGGGCGAGTTGGCCGAGGAAGTACATGGAAGTGTCCGGTCGTATTAAATGTGAGGAAATTCAAAAATCGTTGTCGTTGGTGTTGAGGCCGGCTGTGAAAATTAATGTCTCCCATGATAATGAATTTACGATAGGTGTCAGAGAGGTATTGAAAAAACTGATATGGTATATCCTGTCTCGGCCTGACATAGATGGTTGCAAAAGCTATAGTATGATTCCTGAGATATAAGAGAACAACATTGTATTCGGGCAACTGGAAAGCAGGAGGTAGGATAATAGACCGATAGGGAATGCGAGATTGCAAGCCAATAGCTGTACCTCCATGGAGCCGAGCGCCGTTCGGTCCATCATGTCTGTGGAGAACGTACTTAGGAATATAGCAGGCAGTGGCGTATTTAGGGGGGGCTTCCGGGCTTAAGCCCCCCGAAATCTTACTATAGTAAAGTATATTAAATATATTGCAGAATTTTCACATTTTCAGGGAAAGCCCCCCCCCCGAAAGTTAGTGAAGCCCCCCCGAAACAAAATCGTAAATACGCTGCTATTAGCAGGGTATATAGGGAACCAGGAACGTTTCGTTGAGAGCAAAAGCGGTGATATTTTCCTCCAGAAGAAGTTGTTGAAACTGTACTTGATGCGTAAGAAGAGATCTTATGTTCAAAAATAAGAAATTGTGAGCCATAATGATGTGGACCAGAAGTATGGAAATAGCACTGATACTACGGAACATGTTCAAACAGCCGTTTCAATGGGTTGAATTTGGAAATGAACGTTGGATCCGCTGTATGTGGCGTGTAATGTGAGATTGTAAAGATGTTTAGCGGAGTGAATGATTTGGTTGAGGACGTGCTGGCGCTGAAATGGCAGGATGTTCTGTAAAGTAAGAGTTATGAATCGTAAGAGGTCTTCTACTGTGACAGGATGTGTCAGCGAGTTTGAAGGTGGGGTGCTGTCGTCAGAAGTTTTGATAGGTGCTACTAATTCTGGCTTATCAGGTGCAAGTGAGGGTTTGGCACAACAGTAACTGTATGTAGGGTGCTTTTCAGGGCAAGTGGTGCATTGAGGAGGTGCGCTTGAATTAGGAAAATTTCGGGTCAGATGATTGCCACTACAGTACCCGCATTTGACGGTGTTTGTACAATTATGGGTGTATTGATCGTTGTAGGTTTGGCATTTCTCGCATCGTATTGGAAGAGGTGGAGGCGTGCGAGAAGGTTCTACCTTGTACCGGCGGCGATATATATAAGCTCCGTTAGCCAAAAAATGATCAATTATTTGCTGCTGGTCGATCAAAACACGCACAAGGTAGGTAGGGCACTGTTGTTACGGATTCTAATAGATTTTTTGATTTCCAGGCCCTCGATTCGCAGCTCATCAAAGATCTCATCGTCAGTGAGTTCGGGTTCAATGCCTCGGATAACTACTGATAGAAGTGGTGGACGACGAGGTGGCGGAGGTGTTTTCCGTTGGCTCGGATGGAGAGGTGACAACACAGCATGCGGTCCAAAAATTTCGCAGGTAGCTTTGTTTCTAATATGAATATGAAAGTTAGGGTTAGGGGATTTCAATATGATTCCATCGCTAGTAGGAATGATTTGGTGGACATCAACGCGCGGAACATATTTATTGATTTGCATGAAGATGGCGCGTGCAGTCCGGTACTTGGTGTCAAAGTTCTTTAGGATGAAATTATACATGGTTTCTCTGTTAGCTGGTAAAGTAGGAGAGGATGGCGCATTAGTCCAGTCCATCTCGGTGTTTCTCGCAGTCACTGAGGCATTGGAACATTCTCCATCAGAGCTATAGTGTCTTGGTTTCTTAGCGTCTGATTCCTTGGAGTGCCTAACTGGAGATCGTGAGCGAGCTCGAGATTCAGTTTGCTTAGAGGTATCTGCTTTAGTGGTCTTCGTACCAGCAGAGTGACCTGGTTTCGTGGCTGAACCCTTCGCTCCCGTCGGGGAGTGGGGCATGATGATGATTTAACCTAGCAGAGGATGCGACTCAGATGAAAGTGTTTTCAGACAATAGTATGAATGAAGAGCTAGAGGAAGCCCACTGTGGCTCTCACTTGAGGAAACAGATGTCGGTCAGTGCAAGCACTGGCCCTCCACAACAATAGATGAAGAAACGATTAGATGATGATGATTATGGCCACGGGCTCCTACTTGAGACAGCAATACGGACTGCAAGGGGATGTCGATTGTCTGGAGCAGAACAATCCTCCCTAAATTAACAAAAACACAATTAGATGCTCGCAGAGGGTTAAGAATCGTTCTCAGACCTATGAATCGATGATTCGATTCTGAATTCTGAGTTGAGTTCAGCACAAAGACATCGCCTTCCGGGCATATGAAAAATAACTAGTTACTACCTGAGAGAATTTGCATTTTTATTTATCGTTTAATATGAGCAAAGTTTTACGAAATATCTTTGGCACTTCTGCAAAGTAACGAATAATGCAAATGTTTTCAGTAATCGGTCACAATAATATTGTTGTAAACTTGTGAATCGTTTGACAACAGTAACACAGGCAACAGTTCTGCCATCTTATGTTCATATATGCTAAGACATAGGAATAACAGATAAAGAAAACAAATGGAAGCACAGTTTTCTGTGTAACTGTTGTCAGATGATTCACAGGTTTACAACAACAATATGTAGGGGAGAGGGGGGTACATTTGAACAGGGGGTACCTTTGAACATTTAAGATAACAGGCTAGAAATAATAGCATATCTGGTGGTTTCAAAATTTTTAGTTTGGCAAAACTGCGTTGCATGACGGTCAACTGTTATCTACAATTTTAGTGTAACTGTTGATGAACAGCAGTACTTTGTTACATTTGTGGGGTGAAAAATTGGAATTTTTGTGAAGTTTTGTAAGATTTTTGACAGAAGCCTGTGTTTTGATATTATCTGCAATTCATTGCAGAAGCAAGTACATTAATTTACTTATCTAATGTTGCTCTTTGTATTTCACAATAGTTTGTACTATCTGGGTATTATCAAATTCTGCTTGATCATGCCGGTTGGGGCAGCTTTGAACAAAAATTAGGGGGCACATTTGAACATTGTTCTACCTATACTTTTCTGAAACTTATAAGTACCTGCAACGTGTTTGTGTTCTCAGACAATACAGAAAATGTTCAGTGCCAACTGCTGATATTGTGTGTAGACTTTCTAATTCTTGTCTGTCGTTTTCGATTATTTTTAAACTCTCGCCCGCCTCACTTGGGAGTTGAGTATAACCTTCAAGTTAAATTGGATTATAACTGTCATTATTCATCTCAGTGACCCCAAAAACTATGAATTCAACTCAATTCAGATGTGTTTCCGAAGGGGAGGCAAATTATTTAGAGCACAGAGGGGCACAATATACAAATATGGGCCTGCATATATGTTTCAACAATTATTACTATTATTATTATTTCCTTGCCATACGCGATTGGTTAATTCTTGTGCCTTAAACTGTTAATGCTGCTTTGTTACATTAGAGTTGTTGTTCGTAAACGAATTCATCCTAAAAATAACGATTATTGTAGTAAAATAATGGTTTGTTCAAAACTGCCCCACGTATGTTCAAATCTACCCCATGCTTGTTTAAATCTACCCCCCAAGGGGGTACATTTGAACGACACCCCCTGCGCCCTTGCACAGAATGACAAGATCAAACAAAGTACTCTATTTTATGGCAAATATAACGTATATTATATTTAGCTTTTGCTACAGTTCTATAAGAAAATTTACTGGGTGTTTGGAAGCAAAAACGAATATTCGAAAACAGATGTTCAAATGTACCCCCCTCTCCCCTATACACAAACATCTGTATACATAGTGCAATATAATTTAATGATTTAATCGTGAACGGTATCAATTCAAACACTTTTTTATTGCATCTACATTAAACCGTCTTCTGACAAATGTTCGCAGCATTGGAAATGTTGACCAGCATTAGCAGGAGTTTATTTGGTTCTTTCCTCCACCTATATTTGCAACGATCTGAATAGTAATTTCAGTCGTGTTTGGAGAAACCAATCTCTTCCTTGATTAATAAAACGCCTGTAGTGATGCAGAACAGTATTCTGTGTTGGCTATAACCTACATTTTGGGTTATGTAGCAGATTATTGCTTTCTCAAGCCTTTAATTTCATCATCTTCATGATGTTCATATAGATTAATTAAAACAGTTCAATACACTTGAATTCGAGTTCATCAAAATCAAGGAGAGTGAAAGAATTTTCCATAATTTTTGACATTGTTTGAAATCGTGATTCAGTGCTCCTCTATACATGTAGTGTTTTAAATGCCATACTTTTAGACTTTTCACTTATTGAAGAAGTTGAGTCGTCTCCAGTAAGAACATACTATAGTGGCAGGACATGGTTCCTAAGTGCATACTATAGTAGTCTTTAAGCTCCTGTGATTCAATTCACGTCAATTACTCTTCTCTTATTTCTTGTTTCAAAATATATCATCAATTGGTAGTGTTCTACAATGTTAAAGATGTTAAAATGATAAAACTAAAACATCTAAACCTAGGTTTAGTACTGGTATTGTTCTAGCCCATTCTTTTAATGAATATAAAACATGTAACACTATCTTGTTATTACTTCCTTCATTGTTGCGCCTCTCTGACATTTTATTTGCAGGTCAAGATTGCAAACGGTAGATTCTGCAGCTACATAGAAATCACTATGACTTATCTTAAAGGTTCTAAACAGATTCCTCAATTAGGGTAGATATTTTTACGGGAATAATTCCTGTTAAATTTGGAGTGACACAAAAACATTAACCAGTATTTTAACAGCTCCAAAATTGAACACATTTTCTGTCTCATTAGACAACATCGATCTTGGAATATCTTATTTTTTAAAAAAAGAGCAGCCCCAGACAATACCTAATCCCAGTCTGCCTTTTTGTACTAATTTAATTTTTTATTTGCTTGAAGATATACTAAATTATTCTTCAAATCTTATTGAACCCAACATACGAAACAGGAAAGAATTATAAAACACCACTTTCCGAAATGAAAGCATGATAATTTGCTGAAGTAGCACTGTTGCTTTACTGGTCAGAATCAAATTCTCAAGGTACACACGCAAATTAGATTTCCTTCTTAGAACGATACATCCTGTCAAAATTACTTACAATCGAAGTGGGATAATCGTGAAATTAATGAGCAAAACATGATCCATATTCCCTTGTCTTGATTGTGTATTTGTGTATATCATATATCCATCGTCCTTAACCATATAATGACGTTGAACGTAATAACAGTCATTAATTTCAATGTTTTCAAGCTTAGAGAAATTTTAAGAAACCTCCAACATTTTATTTACATGGATAAATAATATGAATTACAATATTTCCACATCCGAAATGTTGGCACGTGTATACGCTGAGATACGCCTTGCGACAAGTCTCTTCTCTGTCAGTATCTTCGGTTAGATTTAGTGACGATGAATGCTCGATCGATCATCTGAAAAGCGAACTTTACTGTGTGAGTTAGAGTTCAAGCTTAACACTGCAACACCAACTCAAAACATTTGTGATGGAAAGGGGGAATGCGCATTGAAGCATATCACAGGTTGGAAAAATGTCAAATATCATTCAAGGTTCAATCGTCTTAATGTAACAGACGACACATTATTGAGCAAAGTCCATCCATCCGGACATTATAATTATCAAACCACTCGGTATGTCGCATTACCCTGTAATGCGTCATCTTGAAGAACTCGAAAAAATCGAGATCTGACGCATTGTGCCACACGAGTTAACCCTATCTCAGACCCAATGAAGAGAGAAAGTATTCCTACAATGCTGCAGAATCCGAGTGGTTTATGTTTCCAGAAAAAAGCTTCTTACCTTCGAATAAAATTGGTCGATTCTCCTGAATTCAAATATCAAAAGCTATTTCTGAACAGTGCCCAACCTCCAGAACCGGTCGTCAAACCGAATCATTTCGAGCATAAAGACATGCTTTGTATGTAGTGGAACTACAAAGAAGTAATTGATTTTTAGTTCGTTTCAAACGGTTGCCACCTTTTATCCAAACAGTTGTAGCAGATGTATTTTAAAGTAAGCCCACGTTGTTCTGCATTTGAGAACAGAAAGCGCCCCCAGCTGCAATACAATAGAGCGAAACCACACTCGGCTAGCAAAAATAGCATCGAACTAATACCAGACCCAGTATATACTCTTGACCATGCCTCTTTGTATTACTAATCGTTTCGTTCCACTATCCACGCTGAAATCACAATACTTCTCCAATCAACAGGAGGTTGTACAGCAGTGACTGATTTGCTTTCCTCTAAGAACAAGACGTGGTATCGACCTCGACTCGAGAACAAAGAGGAAGGTTCGTTCAGAGAGTAATAAACAAGGGCCATAATTTAGTTGCTAACCCAATTTTATTGAACTGTAATGAATTCATATATATTATGTATAATCTTGCGAGAATTATGACTTACCCTTCTGCTTGAATAGTAACCGCAGATCAATTGAGAAGAGGAATTCGACCGCTAATCCACTTAGTACTTTGTTTAACTGTTTATTCTGTGGTCAATTATACGAGTTGCATCCAGAAAATAAGTTTCCTACGTGTACCATAGCTAGGAAACGGTATGTTGCGCCAAACGACTACGTGTACGTGAGACAGTAAGGTCCTAGCATGGCACATGCATTAGCGAAATTTGCCTAGTGCTCTCAGTAGCGTCGTGGCAGTGGTTGAAGATGGACGTTCCTATTCCAGCCCCAGCCGCGTGTGAAGTGCGAGCAGTGATAAAGTTTTTGAATGCACATGGCATAGCACCAATCAAAATTCATCCTTAGCTGTGCCAGATCCATGGGCCTAACGGCAGGAGCAAGCAGTTCCTGGAGATTTTCCGTCCCTTATTACACACCACTGTCACGGTGTGCCTGTTGATGAAGAAGTTTTGTGTTGAAGCAACTGACTCTAGAGCACAAAGCAAGGCGCACAGGGTCAGCATTGACACTTCTGCAACGATACAGCTGACGATGGATTTCAATCGGTGCTATGCTCTGTTCATTCAAAAAGTTTATCACTGATCGCACTTCACACGCGGCGGGAGCTGGAATAGGAACGCCAATCTTCAATCACTAACACAACGCTACTGAGAGAATTTGGGAAGTTCTGCTGGCGCACGCGTCATGGTACGACCTTACTCTTTCCGTTTCGCCATACATGAAGCCGTTTCGCGCAACATACGGTTTCCTAGCTATGGAACGTGTGGGAAACTTACTTTCTGGATGTGCCTCGTAAAAGGTGAGAAATGCTTCTTGTGTCCATTAACAGTGAATTTCTCAATCTTGGCATTAACCAATTAGACAAATGGTTAGTGTTTGTAACATGAACACGAACCAATATGACATGCTGAACGTTGTAACAAGCAAACATAGACCTGAGATGTTTCAAAGCTGATATATAAAATTCAAAATTCCCTTGTGTGTCATTACGTACAAGGATCAACTACACGGGCCATAATTCCATAACAAGAATCCAATTTACGAAGGTATGAGATAAACTGTTGTTCTTTACACAGCTTTTAAATTCAGTCTCCAGTGATATTTCTTTACAAATATTATTAATAAGTGCCTGTTGTGCTATACGGGTTATCTGTGTGTAAAATTACCATTTGGCGGTCACTGCTTTCAGAATTCCATCTGTGATTTCTTGAAAAGCTAATTTAGCTTCCAAAAAAGCTTCAATCAATCCTGATTCCTTCAAGATATCTCCAATCGCATTTGTCGTATGATTCTCTATGTGAAATCTTCCAAGTAAGATCACAATATATTTTAGTGAGTCTGCTTAATTGTTTCATTATCCCGTAAGTCGACTAGTACCAGTTATTACGGGATTTGGATTTAAATAAAATTATACATAGTAAACTTACTTTACTTCAGTGCAGAAATAACGATTCTATCTTCGTCCGATGGGATGTTATACGAGTTCAAATGGGTAGCTAAAATAATATCAGGTGCCATATTGCTGACTTCAAAAGTTCCAGTCCATTCTAAGTCACTTCTACTACCTTCTGTTAACTTGAACGCCAAAAATACTAAATCTGCATTGGCAGAGAATTTTTATAACTAACGGTAAAGCTCACTAAATGATACTATTATAATATACCTGTACCTTACAGCTACCACACCATGACTTACATAACTCGCATAAATCCCTTATACATATTTAACAGGGATATTATACAGAAAATACATTGATACCATTTTATAGACTATATTAAGATCTATAATGTTTTCACATCTCTACATATTTACGGAGAACTTTTCCTCAAGTTTATTTCAAGGGTGGATAACTTAACGAAATGTGCAATATTTACAATTTGTTATCTGTTACGGTTACTATTTTGTAACCCATTTCTGCACCTAGTTAATAACGTTATTGGTCAGTGTAACTTTTAAAATGGTACGCTCTGAATTATGTTACGCTGAGTAACGTTACTCAATGGAACATTCTTCATTTTGGTATTGTAGTTACGGTCACCAAGGGATTAGCGTTACTCGGAATACCCACGTATGTCGTACCTGCTTGAGATTGTTAAGATAAAACTGGTTCCCCTGAATACCAGTTCTCTCTCGAACAAAAAGGGTTTTGTTCCTTGATTTTAGCGATATGAAACGTATTGAAATTCTGCAGAACATTTTTGTGTAAGTAGACATATTTTTGTTATGATGAGTACCATTTCTATGTTTCTCTTTTCTTTATCGGTTACCTTTTGTACCTGTATTTCATCTTCTTCAATTCTGATGGTCTTGGAGTTACGCTTGAGTAACGTTTAAACATCCTTGGCGACAGGGAGTCTAAGGTTGGCTTTAAAAGAATCTCCATTATACTAGTAAATAAATTCCACGTTTTTCAGTCTGTTTTCTTTTTCCTCATACTTAAGATTCAGTAAACACCTTAGGCCAGCGTTTCCCAACCGGTGTGCCGCGAAAAAATCGAAACAAATTATTAATTCTATACGAACCAAATTGCAAGACAGGGGAAAATTTATATTTATATTTCACATTACTATGAACCTCTACTATAAATCTACAATTTTAAATTTCATATTGTGTTACTTTTCTGTACATTTTTAATGTTGAAAAACGTATTTCAACCATGACCATTATTACTTCTTTATTGTTGCAGACTATTTCGTAACTTGAAATTTTAACATATCATTCAATAAATTCAACAAAGCAAGCATGAATACAAATTACCTACATTTGTGTTTTAAAAGTATAGGAGATTTGTTTATTTGTTCGTTATTTAGTGATCTTCCCTTTTAGTTAGAGGTTAGATACAGTTTTCGAAAGAGAAAGTGGATTTTTAAAAACCAGAGTCCTATATTTCATTGCTATTGTTTTCTATTTTAAAATTAGAATGAAAAATAAGTATAATGATTTAGCACGGGGGAAAATCAGTGATCGAGCTTTCTTCTCTATAAGAAGGAAATTAGTAATCACATTAAAATACCACGGTAATTATATATATATATATATATATATATATATATATATATATATATATATATATATGGGTGTGCCGCGAGAATTCAAGTTACACCTGTAGTGTGCCGCAAGTTGAAAAAGGTTGGGAAACGCTGCCTTAAGCCCTCAGGTACATGTCCTTTGAGAATAGCATTACTTTGATTGCTCTGTATTTAAAAAGAGGAAAAAGATAAATGATCAAAGAGTGAAGTTTTTAATGTAAACTTATTGATAAGATTTTTACTTCTTGTGATGACACTGCCGATAGTTGAGTTGATTTGGAGTTTAACGTCCTTTTCAGCAGCGAGGCTTTATGAGACGGAACCTACTGATTAACATGGAATCGAAACCACATGTGCTCACGCCGGGAATCGAACCCGGGTCTTCCAGGCGAAAGGCGCGTACGTTAAGCGCTTAGGCATGAAGGAATTCACTGCCGGTAGTCACCATATATGTTTATTTTACAACAGTCTTGCACTGACCAATGTGGTTGAAGCTCGAGCTCACTTCCCAACAAGGATCGAACCCGAAGCTACATTCACCAAAGTTAAACATATACTGACCCCCAGGGAAGCAGGAAGGACATTTCATTTGCTTGCAAGCAATTTAGTTTATAAATCAAATACACATCAGACATCAGTGGTGTAGCGAGAAACTCATCAAGGGGGACCAACACACAAGATTTGGTAGAAAGGATCTTCTGAGGGGTGCACCAATAACTACCAGTAGGCCTACATTTGAATTGAATTGGATTTTTTTAAATGCCTTTAGGCACCTGTGGTGTGAATGAGGAAATGCCCTGGATATCCTAAGTATCTGTTCTCGGTGAGTCCTTTTGTTGAACTTTTAGAAAGTTGACTTAAACTATCGATTTTGCAAAACTTCCCTTTGATTTAAGCCCAAATCGAAACATGACAGAGGAAAATTTCGGAAAGTGTTGCTATTTTCACTCCTAGCTTCTCACTTTAGGTAGTGTATATTTACAAGGAAGGGGGTGCACGTGCACCTTTGCACCTTTAAACATATTTCTATTTTATCTTATTTTTGTAAAAAAAAAAAAAAAAAAAAAAAAAAACTGCCAGAGAAAGAAAATTGTCAAAAAGTGCTACCCATTCAGAAGACTATTTTCTTCTCATGTGAATGTTTTGACTTCTCGTGGCAATATGGTAATCTACAGTTTGTCTCTTTTTCTCCCTTTGATTTTTAATGTTCATTGTATTGTTTAAATGCTTATAAGTTAACTTGCGAGAAAGTGTCATAGTCGAAGGTTGTACTACTTGTAGAACTGATATTAAAAAGTAAATAAAAGAATTATCATGGAAACAATTTTTTCATGTTGTATTCAGAAAACAAACATAGGGTTCTTGGGTTCTAAATTGCGGTTCTGAAATTAATATATCGCAAACATTCGTTGATATAGTAGCCTACATGTTGGTTTTCACCAGGTACATTCGTGAAGTGTCCCCTCGAGATTCGTGTAAAATTGATTTAAATACAAAGTTCTCTGCTGTCTAATGTGTATTGTACTAAATTTAGCTGCCCATGCCGGTAATTGGCATATTTATGGGCCTTCATATATCCGGAATTCTATCATACACTACCATAACGCTCGGACACAAAATTCATTTTAGTTTCTTTAGATGTTACTCACTGGACATGAATATGGGCATATGAAAAGCAAATTGGATCAAGTACTGCTTCTGACACATGTTACCCATCCCGGCCGCCATCTTAGATTTTACTTTTGGTTTTTCAAATGGAAATAGGTGCAAGTGTTACATCGGACATTTACGTTTACATTCACTGGTGTAATGTATTTTACCGTAGCTTGTACCATTTGGAAGGTATTACATGTTCATTCCCTCCAGCCACTTTGCGAATAGACATTGCAGGTTAATATCAGTTACGCTTACGTTTTTGGTGTTGACAAATCAAAACAATTTCTAACTGGTAAACTCCTTACAACATAGGTGTCATAATCTTATTACATTTCCATGAGTGATTGTTATTACTTCCATGTTATACTATAATAAGGAAGTATTGTATTACTGTCAAAATGCCTAATGTAGATCCAGATATGGCCAGATTTGGGTGAAGACCTACCATTTCCGTATTGACATCTGTGTGTCTGCATGTATATAAGTTCAGAGAATATTTCATCAACGATAACACATAAAAGATTGCATATACACACGGGGCCCTGCACAACTTTCTATTTGGTTCAATATGAAGTGCTTGACATTTAATGGTATATACAAGCTACGATAAAACTCAGTACACCAATGAAATTCCGAGAAAAGTTTACATTAATTTGATGTATCATTTGAACCTATTGCCATTTGAAAAACCGAAAGTTAAATCCAAGATGGCGGCCAAGGTGGGTAACATATGTCAGAGAAGGAGTACTTGATTCAATTTGTTCTGCATATGCCCATATTCATGTCCAGTGAAATCTAAAGAAACTAAAAGCAACTTTGTGTCCGAGTGTTATAGTAGTGTATGATTGAATTCCGGATATATGAAGGCCCATAAATATGGAAATTACCGGTATGGGCCGCTTAAATTAGTACAATAAACATTGGGCCACGGAGAACTTTGCATTTGAATCAATGTTACACGAATTCCGAGGGGACACTTCGCGAATGTACTCCCATGCGCAAAAAAAATTGCGCGTATACTGTAACTCACGATTTTTCGCAATTATTTCATTTTCCATATGTTTATGGGTAAAATTTAGTTATTAGTAAGTGGAGATAATAGAAAGCAATCCATCTAAGGAGATATTTCCAAAAAAAATATAATAAAATAATAAAAATATAAGCAAAAAACAAAATTATGTTCGGTTTTGTGTATACTGGCAATAATGTTTTCGAGGGAATTTTTGGAGTAGCACAGCACGATTGCAGAGGGAATAACAAGATTAGTAGGAGAAGACCTGAACCAAGGAATGGAAATTGGAGTAAAATATTGCATTTATTGGCTTAAATCTAGGGTGTAAATTGTCTGCCAAATATAAATTAGCTTCTGTAAGCAAGATGTTATGCGAAAATATATAAACAAAGAGAAAAACTGTTGTCTTAAGTTTGGAAGTGACATGCTCTATAGCCATGAGCATTTATTTCTTAAGAAAAAGATAAGCAACAAGAAAAAATCTGTGTGGTCAAGTGGGTAGTGAGACGGACTAGTAATTTTTATACTGTTTTGACACCAGATCGAATCCCATCCGGTCCTGTTCAATTTTTTTTCTTTACAAAACATTGTAGAAAGTGTATAATTTTTATGTTGATAAAACTGAAACAACACAATTAGGAAATAACTTTTTGTTTCCTCTGATGACGTATTTATTTAGAATTAGTGTACTATTAGTAATACCGATTGCTTTCAGTTTATGGTGTTGTATAGCTTCCTTTATCGTCGTCTTTTCTTAAAAAAAATATCTCCAATAAAGTATGAAAAATATATATATAGTCAGAAACAGACATCTTAGTATCAAACGTGATTTATCGTGATGAAATGAATAAGTTTCCCGTTATTAAAAAAGAAAACTATAGAAAATCATTGAATTTGGTCTTAAGGTTTTTATTGTGCTATATGTATTCTTTATAAGACTATACTTTATAAGGCAAGATGAGCGATCATACCCTCAAATTTAGCTAGTGAGTGAAAGATGTTTTCGGCACAAATATTTTACAGGTTTAGGTGCATGAAACACCAATACGCCATGGTCTTGACCTTCTTTATTTCACATTATTATCCGACATATCATAGCAGGTAAAAAGCAGCATCAATCGGCAAGAAGAACTGCAAGTTGTGGTCTTAGTCTGTTTTTGATGCTCCGGACTCGATCGCCTAGCACGCTCGTCTATACCTTGACTCATGCGTCTATCATTCAGTGCAGGCACATATCCAGCTTTTCTTTTCGGAGGGGACCCGACACGAATCCTCGTAAGCACGTAATTCTAATGTTTCAAAAATATCAATAATAATAATAATAATAATAATAATAATAATAATAATAATAATAATAATAATAATAATAATAATAATAATAATAATAATAATAATGCAACAGTTCTGTATTTCTCTTAAACGTTTCTTACTTGTCATTTATGAACCGGTCAAACTTAATTCTAACTCACACGAAATCAAAAAATATTTTCTAGAGACATGTAAGGAAAACTGTCTGCTACGTATATCACATAACAAAAATAGCAAATGGCAATGAGTGTATCGTTCTAATACAGTAATGTTATAAACAGACTGGAAACGAAATTGTAATCCCATTTAAAAGTGTTCTTTAATTCCATCTGGTATCAATGGCATTGCGGTATATTCTTACAAGTAACACTTCCCAAGTGTAACACTCCGATTTTTGAAAGTTGACGCCCGAAAGACAAAAACAAGTGGACCAAAGTGTACGAAATTGTGCACAGATATGGCAGACGTAAAATGAAGGAATACGTGTTTTGTATTTTCCTGGAAAAAACGGTTAGGTGGGACGCAGACCCCTCCAAACCTTTGATCATGAAATATCAAAAGTGCTAGTAACAATATGTCTGATGTGTGTAAAGGACGAAGAATTCCGATGACACTTTGTGTATGGACAATACGCAAAAACTAAACGAATGCCTGTTTTAGGGGACAAAATCCCCTATCCAAAATGATGAAAGTTGACGCCCGAAAGGCAAGAAGAAGTGAACCGAAATGAATGAAATTGTGCACAGATATTGTAGACCAAAAATGAGGGAGTATGGGTTCCGTATTTTCCTGAAAAAAAAAAAAACGTTTCGGTGGGACACAGACCCCTCCAAAACAATGTCAGAAGTGCTTAAAGGACATGAAGAATTGGAACGACACATTGTGTAGGGACAATACGCAAAAAAAGGTTTATTTTCTGCGAAAAATTGGTTTTAGGGGGAAGAATTCCCCCCCCCAAATTTTGAAATCGTGCACAGATATTCTAGACGTAAATTGAGGTAATTGTGTTTCGTATTTTCCTGGAAAAAAGCGATTGAGTGGGGCTCGGACCTTCTAAGCTGTTGATTAGGAAATATCAAAAGTGCAAATAAGTATGTATACGTGAGAATTTCCTAAAGAGTATGGAGAATTGCAACGAAACTTCGTATAGGGACAATTTGCAAAACAATAAATGAAATGCATTTTAATTTGTATGAAAAAACAGTGTTGGGGCCTAGAGCCCCTCCAAAAAAAAGTTAATATTACCGTAAAAGTGCAGGAAGGAGTGGACCGAAGCAAATCAAATTGTGTGTAGATATTGTATAGACTGTATGTAAAATAAGGACTTTCGTGTTTTAAAGATGTCCCTATCAATTTTGGCACATCAACAGCAAACAGGAAATTAATCGGCACGTGTTTTTGTTTATGCGGAAAAACATTGTAAGGGTTAAAGTTGCCTCGCGAAATACTACAAAATACGCTATACTGTTTGTGCTTGTTGTTGATCTGCCAAATTTGAAGAAATCTGATGGAGACACTTGTGAAACACGAGAGGCTTTATTTTTCATATCCAATATCTACAGACAATTTCATTCGCTTCGGTCTAATCCTTCCGACACTCAACGCCTCGGTCCACTCAAAAGGTTCTTTTTCTCTTTTCAGGAAAATACGAAGCACGTATTTCCTCATCTTACCTCTACAACATTTGTGAACAATTTCATTCAGTTCGGTACATTTTTTCTTGCCTTTCTTGCGTCAAATTTCAAAATTCATGGGGGGGGGGTCCTTTTGTCCTCTAAAACCGTTTTTTCGCAGGAAATAAAAAAGCCGAATTTGTTTATTTTTTGCTTATTGTCCTAACACAAAGTTTTGTTCCAATTCTTCATGTAAATTTAGGCACTTCTGACATACTGTTATTAGCACTTTTGATATTTCATGATCAAAGGTTTGGAGGGATCTGTGCCCCACCTAACCGTTTTTTCCAGGAAAATACAAAACACGTATTCCCTAATTTTATGTCCGCAATATCTGTTCACAATTTCGTTCACTTTGGTCCACTTGTTTTTGCCTTTCGAGCGTCAACTTTCAAATTTTGGGTGAGGGCTTTTGCCCCCTAAAACCGTTTTTCAGCAAAAAAAAAAAATAAATAAATAAATAAAATAAATAAAATAAAATAAAAAAATAAAAAATCACTTATTTGTCTATTTTATGTATAGTATCTACCTGCCAAATTTTATCAAAATCGGAGTGTTACACTTGGGAAGTGTTACTTGATAGAATTATAACAACAACGCATTGTCCACAGTTTGGACACTGACTCAAAGTAATCTGACATAAAAAAAAACCTCAAAAGGGAAAAAGTAGGTTTATTAAAAAGTGCTTGAGGTTTGGTAAGGGACAGCTTCCAGGACCTCACGCTGGATATCACTGAGTCAATGCATTATATTTGTTTCTTGCAAAGATGATAATTAGATGCGTAATGTGTAAAATTATATCATAGTTTGACTTTTTATAGGTCTTTCCTTAACACATCCATATTATCCGGCGTTCTGCCTGCCTGTTTTATGTCGGATAAGCGAAACTCTACTGTATTTTCAGATAGCATATACACAGGAGCTAGAGGTCTGCACGGGCCGGAATTTTTAGAACGGACCCGGCTCGTCCCCTTTAATTTATAATCTATAGGCATTAGCGGATTAAGGGCAGAGCCAATGGAGCCCAGGGCCCCCAGCTCAGGGGGCTCTTTAAAATCCCTCTGTTTAATACTTACGCTCGCGGTATCGCTAGATTTAAGTCTTTGCAACAGCAGCATTTACCTGTTAATAATGAATGCAATTATTTAATTGTTAATAATGAATTTAACTAAACTAATTATTGTAAACTTGGAGCACATTCAAATATTACAGCATAGTTCTCGGTAGTTCCATAAGTAATTTCAGAGACCACGGTATTTCAGTGGTAGAGCGTTCACCTTTGGTGCATGGAGTCCTTGGTTCGATCTATGCTCGCGCCAAGTGAACCTTGTGCTGGACAAACACTGTGTGCGTGGGTTTTCTCGAGGTTCTCCCGTTTTATCCCACTTTTTTCATTCCACCATTTCATTCATTTCTTATCATCACTGTCTCTTTTAGCCTATCCGGCATAATCGTGGGACGTAAAACTTAAAAATTTCATTTCAAATCATGTCAATCAAAAAACAGTTGCAGGAAGTACCGGTATGTAATTTCGAATAAAACAAACTACTATATACAATTCTGAGTATATTATTCTTTTATGAAATTCTCGCGAACCTTATTTCTAAATTGAAGGGTAAGAAGACTAAATTCATTCTCTTATTATTATAGATCCATTTCAATTGAAGCAGTTGGAATAGTTGAAAAAAAAAAAAAAAACATACCCTATATTCCAGTGTGCCACAATCGGTATAACGTGCCACACTGGTGTGTCCAGCAAAGTGAACAGTGTGACGCAAACTTTTTCCTATTATTTGCAAGAATATTTGTCGAGTTCCTGTTATTTATTATTATTATTATTATTATTATTATTATTATTATTATTATTATTATTATTATTATTAACGATTTTTTCATGGATCAGCTGTCTGTATACGGTTAAGCAACCACAAGTATCACATTGAAGGAATGAGTGTAATTATTTACTTTAATAGTAATACAAAAGTCTATTTGCTTGTATATTCTACCGGTAATAACTGCATCCGTCTAGAATGCTAGGACTAACAACAAAGGGATACCAAGTTGTGACCACACACCGCCCCAAATCGTGGGTGCCACAAGTTCTCTTCTACGCCTTAGAACAATAAGGGCTGTAGCGTTCAGGGAGAGAGAGAAACAACTTAATTCCATTGCAGTTATATGCTTATTAAATGTTAACTTATATTTATAAATTGTGTAAGTGATCGTATCGTTTTCTGTTTATTATTATTATTATTATTATTATTATTATTAATAATAATAATAATAATTCTTATTATTATACATTTCTTAATACGTTGATTGCCATGTGTATGGAATTCCATACACACGGCTGTCCTGTACAGTAGAGCGTGATTATTTTCCATACGCAAACAATGTAGATATTCCAAGTTTGTTGTGTTCGTTCTATAGGTGTGTATGTAATTAGATACATATGGCGTAGAAATCAAAATTTAATGTCCATGCCACGTATATGCAAAACCATACAGAAAGACATTTATGAACAAAGACATTGAGTTTGAGTTTAACGTCTCGTTCAGCAACGAAGCTATATGAGACGTCGGCCTACTGATTAACGTGGACTCCGAACCACGTGAGCTCTCGCCAGGAATCGAAGCCAAAGGCGCGTACGCTAACCACTAAAGAGCTTATGACTGAGACATTTATGAGCTAAAACAAAGGCGAAAACAAAGATGTGTGATGTGATTTTGAGTTTATCGTCCCTTTCAGCAGCGAGGCTATATGAGACGTGGACCTACTGATTAACGTGAAATCCGAACCACATGAGCTCCCGCCGGACGAAAACAAAGACCTTTGGAATTGACAATTGTTTGGACATTCCAGTCGAACCTACCTAATATTAACAACGTTTCTACGATAATTTCATAACTTGTATTATTTCTTTTGTTGATTAGCTTGGTTAGGCTTATTTAAACACTTTCTTCTTTGCACCGTCGTGTCACATCTCTTGGATGAAGATACACTAGCTCTCACTGGAAATCTAATCCAGAACCAATGCACTTGAACCATTTGACCACAACAAGGCACATTTAAAAAGAAGTTTCGATTTTGTTCGGAAAATTGTGATTAGGTGTAACATTTAAAAATATATTTAAGAAAGGGTACGGAGTAAACGCAGTGTACTTTCTCGCTCGAATTTTTTACACTGACTTACGTTAGGCTGCAACTGTTATTGAAACATTTATTTGGGAAATTGCGAATAAAATAATGTTTTGGAAAACTTTGCTAGAAGAAACTTCAGGCCCAAAAGTAAAGTACCCATTGGTCATATTTCCGTTAGAAATAACTTGATCCATATATTAGAATTATAAAGGATATAATTGTATGTGAACTATAAGCAAAAGCGTCTGAGTAATTTCTGAGAAAATTATGCAAAAAGTCATCCCCAAGAATAAATTATCCCTTGTGGATCTTTTCAGTACAAACGAGCTATGCTATATTGTTAGTGTTTTCATAAAACATTTATTTATGAAATACGAACACAATCGCCTGAGTCGTTCTTGAGAAAATCGCAGGGTAAAACTTACTGTCAAAAGTAATATACCATTTCTAGATTTTCCGGATGAGGGAATTATACCATATAGCTAGGTTATTTATGTAACACGTATTTATAAAATATGAACAACAAACATCTCCTGAGTTGTTTTTAGGAAGGTCATCGGGAAAAGCTTACCCCCAAAGGTAAACTCTTCTATCTGTACTTTTGACAGTATATCGAGTAATTTTTAAGCAAATCGTCGGGAAAAATTTCACTTTTTCTTTTCGGAACAAGCGAGTTATACCATATTGTAAGATTATTACAGAAAATATTTTTACTGAAATTAGAACAAATTTGTCTCAGTTATTACTGAGACAATTGTCCAAAAAAAAAAAAAAAAAAAAAAAATCAATCCTTGAGAAAACCACTTCTTCTGTATGTTATCGGAATAAACTATTTATGCTCTATGTTAGTTTATTAATGAAATATTTCTTTACGAAATATGAACAAAATTGCCTGAGGCGTTAATGGGAAAACCATCGGGGGAAAGCTCACCCTAAGATTAAGCTACTCCTTCGAACGAGTTGTCATATTGTTAGGTAATTAATGATACGTTTATTTATGAAATGTGGTTGAGAAAATTGTGCAAAAAGAACGCATACCATACAGTAAATTACACCATATATATTTTTTCAGAAAAATTATTCATATGTGGTGGAGATTTGTTAATAAAATATATATTTATCAAAAGTAAATATAATCGTCACAGCTTTTTTTTTATTTGAGAAAATTGAATTATTTTAAATTTAAATCCTTCAGTAAATTACCCTTGCTTTTAGGTGTCGAAGGACATAAAATTCGAAAGATATTATGTTATTAAAACGTTATGTCTAGAATTCGGTGCAGATACGTTGAACAGTATGGCCTCTATTTGAGTGCGTGTAAAAGCGTGATGAACCGAGAGACAAATAGATGGACAGACATCGAAAAATCATTTTTTTCGATATGTAGGAGCCATATAACTTGAATTTATTGAAATCTAGTATTCGGTTTTTATAACTATCACCACACTTTCTTCCTTCGTTGCTCGAATGTGAAAACGAATAGGCCTACACCGACACGTACTGTGATAATTTGTAATCCCAAAAATTTAATTTGTTATGTTTAATGTGTGGTTACTCTAGAAAAAAAAGCTTATGCATGTTACATCATTTTATTATCAATTTTTCATGCTACTGTATAATTCGGTACGATTATAGTTAATATTCATGGCATCTTTTGGAAGCATTCGCGTTCCTCACAAAGAGAGCTGTAAAATTTAGTTTTGTTTAAAGAAAGCACTCTTATTTTTTTTCACACAGACTTGCATTCGTTGCACTTGTGGATATGAAACAAAAGAAGAGAGAGAGAGAGTCAATACTTTAAAAAGAAACACACACACAGAAACACTAGAACAGTTTTTTTTCTTCATGACAACGAGCTATCGCTGTGACTGTGTTCCTCACGCTGTGTGTAAAGCTGCAGGTTGCTCTTGTTTTGTTTTTTCCTGTTCCTGACTCACAGACACTCGCAGTGAGTTGAAGCTGTGTAAAAACGGAGAGGGAACGGTTAAGCATACCATACCATAAATTAAAAACAATCGCTATTAGTAATAAATAGTAAGCTAATTCTGAAAAAATACGTCATCAGAAAAACAAAAAGTTATTTCATTATTATATTATTTCGTTTTTTATTAACATAAAAATTATACACTTTCTACAATGTTTTGTAAAGAAAAAAAAATTGAACAGGACTGGATGGGATTCGATCTGGTGTCAAAACAGTATAAAAATTACTAGTCCGTCACTCTACCCACTTTTTTTTTTTTTTTTTTTTTTTTATTTCACATGAATGTTAATAGTACAATGTTCAACACAGCATATCAGGAGAAGTAAATCACTTCAGAGAGAAAAATAAAAATACTACATTATTGTTGGACAAGCAAGATGCGTAAGAAATTTGCAAACTTTTTTGTCTCTATTTGAGTAGTTTCATTAAACAAATGCAATCTCCGAGTTCGTAAGTACCAAATAAAATCCAAATATGACAACTTAGTAGGATATTGTAACATATAGTATATATAATGTCCATTCAACCAATTAATCGCATTTAGTTTGGTCTGCGGGTACCAGTGATAGTCTGGAAATCGTAAGATGGAGGGAGAAAATGAAGATGGTGGCTGTCGACAAATAAGTCCCAGCATCCGACACAAGACATCCCAAATTTGTCGTGTGGAAATGCAGGACGTGATGCGATGGAGTAAAGTATCAAGCTGACCACATAAAGAACACTCCTCTTTCACTGCACGATGGATAGCAAATAATCTCTCATTTGTAGGCAATAAGTCATAAATAAGACAGTACCATGCACTTCTAACATCGTCGGTGAGACACTTGGAATTACAGTTTTTCCATATACGTGGCCAATTATACTGCGGAAATTTTTGACACACTATGGGACTAGTACTCGCATAAACTGGTTTTATTAACTGCGAATATAGTTGTTTGGAAGACAAATCACTGGGATTATCTTGAATACCACTGTAAGCCCAGTATTGAATAAGAGTACGTGCATAGTCTGGGATCAATTTATAAAAACGAATTAAAGGCGGATTATTCGGAAATATATTTTCTGCCCAAAAGTGGAACCACAGATACGTATGAGTCGTTAGGTCCATGTAATAGCGATAGGTTGTTCGCATATACAGTGTCTGACATTTTTTTCTAATATTCACTAAATTGAATCCACCCGCAGAACATGGAAGATAAAGAGTATCTCTATGAATTCGAAAGAACATGTTCGACCATAGAAAAAAACCACATAAAGAATCCAGTTTTTTTGCATACAGTTCTGGTAACGGGTATATATGTGCGACATACCAAAGTTTGGAGTAAATATACGTATTCAGGAACCAAGTTTTCTGCAGTAAATTCAGTCGACGATACTTATGTTCTTTAGTTAATAAGCGAATCTGCTGGACGATTGGATCCCATATTAAATTGTAAGAGCACTGTAAATTACAAGAGAAACGTAGTCCCAATATTTTAACACTATCGGCTATAGTATAAGTATCCATTAAAGGAAAATAGTCCAGGTGGGCATCCACATAATAAAACATAACCGTTGATTTCATATAATTAATCTTAGCTCCACTCACATTTTGGTAGTCGCGTAAGCAGTCTTGGAGATAACAAAATTGCTTCGGTGTCGTGCCCATTAAACTCACATCGTCAGCAAAAGCTTGCACATTTAGTACTTGAAAATCATGTAACTGAGGTTCATGGAGTTGCATCAGTTTTCGTAGTAAAACATCTAGAGCAAAACAATATAATCCCATAGATAACGGAGATCCTTGTTGAATGCCACAATTAATATGGAGAGGGGAGGTGAGATGCCCATTTATTTGCACTTTTGCCGTAGCATGTGTATACATGGACTGTACAACCTGGACAAATGAATGAGGAAAGCCATAGGCACGAAGGACCGCAAATAAGTAGTCATGAGATAGACAATCAAAAGCCTGTTTAAAATCAACGGATAAGAGAAAAGCAGGATTCCGTTTAAACTTATAGTATGCTGAGATATCACGAATTTTACTAAGCGCTGCAAACACATTATACTTCGGATTTAATGCGGCTTGGTAATCACTAATAAGCAAAGGGTAGATCGCTTTAAGGCGATTATCAAGAACTTTTTGGAAAATTTTGATATCTGTGTTAAGTAGCGTGATGGGACGATAATCATTAACAGTAACTGCTTTCACTTTCTTTGGAATTAGTATTATTATTCCTGGATTATCGGGTATGTTACGTTGACAGAGCATTTCATTATATAATTCGCATAAAATATCTTGTAAAATCCCCCAATATTGCTTGTAAAGCTCATAAGGGATGCCATCAGGCCCTGCGCATTTGCGATCTTTGCAACTGTTAAGCACACAATAAATCTCTTCTTTCTGTATAGGTGCCATAAGGGTATTAAATAAATGTGCAGGTACTTGAGGGAGTGACACTTGTAAATATTCACTAATAGTGCGCTGATCCTTGGTAATTGGTCCATACATGTCACTAAAATGATTAAAAATAGTCTGATGAATACGATGAGTGTCTGTCAAGATCCTACCATCTTCTGTCTGAAGAGAGTTCACATATTGAGAAAGTCGCTGTTTTTGGTGACGCACATAATGGTAAAGAGACGGTTGATCATTGGGAAGTACATCACTCGTGTCCATTGTGACATAATATTTCTGAAGTAATTGTGATTGAACACTGAGAATGCGTGCTTTAATATGATTGATCTGTTGACGATTGGTAGGGCTACTAGGATGATTCCAGAAGTCATTTAAAACACGATAATAATATTCCAGGGTATTGTGTATATCCTGCTTTCGTTCACGACCTTTGGACCTGAAAAAACCACCTATTTTCGGTTTAACATAACGATTCCACCATTGAATGATATTTGAAAAATATTTTCTTTGCTTTTGCCAATATGTCCAACGCATATGAAAGTCGGTACGCACATCACTATGTTGTAAAAGGGAAGTGTTTAATTTCCAATAGCTTGATCCGTATGTTGGTCTAATAAAGTTCTGAAATTTTAGAGTACAATAAAGGGCAGCATGATCACTGAACGGTGGAACAAGAATATCAATTTCGACGACCTTATACACGTGTGTATCCGTGGTATAGAACCTATCGAGCCTGGACATCATTTCCGAATTTTTGAACGTGAATTTAGGGAACTGCCAATGGAACCACCATACATCTCGAAGCGATAAAGATTTCACAAAATTCTGAAATGCCATGCTAGGACGGAAGTGAGAAGTCGTGTCCCGTTGTTGTTCCAACGTGTTGAGGTCACCACCCACAAGAAGGGAACTAGAATCAGCCGGTAAGAGGGACAATATATCTTCATTATAAAAACGTTCACGTTCAACACGTTTGTTATTGCCTGATGGACCATACAGGTTTAACACATAGATGCCATCAGTGTAAACACTGATACCACGTCCCGATGGAATTCGTTTCACTTGAGAGTAGTCAATACCAGCTTTCACTAGGATCGCAGTTCCACGGGCATTGGTACCTACATTTACAATCGCACTGTATGTGGGAAGAAAACTGAAGTCAGAAAAACTGACTTCTTGTAGTAAAACGTATTCAAAATTATGTTGTTGAATAAAGAGTTTAAGGCTCTGCTTATAACGGGCAGACTTGATACCATTTATATTTAAAGAACAAAATTTTCTTGCATTTGTTTGAAGAAAAGGGGGAGGGTCTGACATCACAGCCGGATTGAACTGCGGAACCTCATATATGATATAAACTTCGGCTGAACATATAATTGACAATATCGGAACGTAACTCCCTCCAAATCGACATAACAGAAAAAACAATAATAGTAAATACAAAACAGAAAGAAAACACTGCTTCACCGAAATGCATTCCATAATTGTAAACAAAAGGATGGTCGCAAAACACCTGTAACAGACACACACAAAAGGGGAGGGAAACACTCCAAAGTTGGTTATGTAACAGACTGCTTCGTTGCTTGGACGTGGTGTTTATCGCCTGAGGAGGTCTCCTGGGTTTCAAAGCTTGGTTCAACGTCGCTATTCTGAGTCAACGACTCGATTTCACTTCCACTGTCTGTAACCGTACGGCTGTCCTTGGACAACACTTTCCTCTTCTTCCTTAAAGAACGTCTAGGGAGTTGAAAAGAACTCGGCTTCAATTGTTTTTCAGAACGAGGGGAGGTAGCATTAATATCAAGTGAAGCAGTAGATTTTTGATTCTTCGTATTTTGGAGGGACATGGCATATGTATTTTCACAACTTGGTAAGGCAGCCTTCGGTTCAATATCTGAAGTATGCACTAAAGGGTCTGGGTTCGAAGCCGACAACAGATGTTCTGGGGAAGTTTCTTCACATGACGGCGGTTTGAGAGCAGGAAAGACAGTAAGATCGGCAATTGCAGGCAGGATACTATGAGAGTCATCATTGGTAGATGTAGAGGGAGGAAAATGGTTAGAAGACTGCCCTAAAGCATGCGTTCCTATTTTCCGTTGAGTCGGTAATCCTCCAGTGGACAAATCAGTCATTTGTAAAGCACTCGGTCGAGAATCGGGTCGAGGTGAAGCACGGGATGGTACTTTACACTGAGATAGTACATGATCCGTCCCCAGACATCGGAAACACGTTTTGGGTTGATTAGAGTAAGCAACGTATGCAGAATATGACATCACTTTAAGTTTTGAAGGAATTGGTTTTTTTAGAATCATATATACAGAGCGAATCCCATTCAAAATGGCATATTTATAAGTAGCACTCCACTTTTCGTTAATAATTTGCTTGATTTCACCATATTCACTCAACACATCATGAAGAAAACTATTGTCTACTTCAAGAGGCAAATCAAATACCCGAACTTTGAGGTAATTGATTTCAGCATTCGAAATACGAACAGTGCTGCGTACCCCATTTGAATGAACATAGGGAACAGTTTCAGGTAACTGATTCAACACTTCATTAAACACAATATCATTTTCAAATTTCACATACAAAGCAAAGTCCTCATTATGCAGCTGTAAAGCGACTGCTTGGTTCATAACGTCACTGAAGTTTTCAGATAACCAAATATGTATGTCACTCGGACTAGGTTTTATATATCGCATAGAGCGGTCGAATTCAAATTTCACAGTATTTTTACGAATTGAAAGCATGGCTTTACCAATAATCACAATCCACAAAAAAAAAAAAAAAAAAAACTTAAAGCACACAAGCGTTAGGCACTTATCGTGATAGCACAGGAGCAAGTCGAAAGCACTTCCACACCTTTCGACGTCCACCGGTGAACTACCCACTTGACCACACAGATTTTCTTTTGTTGCCTATCTTTTTCTTAAGAAATAAATGCTCATGGCTATAGAGCATGTCACTTCCAAACTTAAGACAACAGTTTTTCTCTTTGTTTATATATTTTCGCATAACATCTTGCTTACAGAAGCTAATTTATATTTGGCAGACAATTTACACCCTAGATTTAAGCCAATAAATGCAATATTTTACTCCAATTTCCATTCCTTGGTTCAGGTCTTCTCCTACTAATCTTGTTATTCCCTCTGCAATCGTGCTGTGCTACTCCAAAAATTCCCTCGAAAACATTATTGCCAGTATACACAAAACCGAACATAATTTTGTTTTTTGCTTATATTTTTATTATTTTATTATATTTTTTGGAAACATCTCCTTAGATGGATTGCTTTCTATTATCTCCACGTACTAATAACTGAATTTTACCCATAAACATATGGAAAATGGAATAATTGCGAAAAATTGTGAGTTACAGTATACGCGCAATATTTTTTGCGCATGGGAGTACCTTGTCAGTCTCCGTACAACTTGGAATCGCTTAACATTAGTTTTACGGGAAGAAAAAAACGACATCATTTGGAACAACTTTCCAGTTTCGATCATCTGTATTTCCTCCTTATTTATTCGGTGTAAGGACCTCAAACTTATTTTGTTGGATCTTGCTTATCGAAAGGTTTTTAAAACTACCTTACTGCCCCCAAAGTCTGAAATTCAGGGTGGGGTGGGGGCGGATGCCCTCCTGCCCCATTGACGCCCCTATCTAGCGGCTGTCATATGAAACTATCCCACGGCCTTTAACTTGATTTTAGTTATACTTATTGCGGACTCTTGACTGCGAAAATATTACGTTTGGAAATGGAATTCATTTGCTGAGCAAACCTGAACCTTATTGAAAATGGACTTGGATCCATAGTGCTCTGAACGCCTCATATATTACTTTTCTTCAATGAATTATTGACTTAAAAAACAACCAATTACATAGGCTTGCAGAAAATATTCTAAAGTTAGCACAACATGAAGTGTGCTTCAAACTATCATTACTTTTCGAAAATTTATTATTTTAAGATATTTTCATTAGTATGAGTGTTCTGAAATAGTAATCAAATTTTTGCAATTAAAAATCACACCCGCCTCCATGAAACACGATCTTAGCCCCTAAGAGCATAATTAGGAAATTTTCAGAAGCAGTAACTCCAAAATGACTTGTTTTAAGGCTAAAGTAACCGCACAAGCGTATTTCTGGTAAAGTTCTAGCCTTAAAACACGTAACATGACTCCATTTGTATTTGAAATTTTGAATTCCAATCAAAAATGGCAGCCATGATGCTTGATAGCACTATCTGATGTGTCAGACCACTTAAAAGTTTCATCATTCTCCCTCAACCCGTACTTAACGCACAAGGGTGGTGAGGACTTTTGTTTCACCATGCATATTGATAGATTGTGTGAAATCTCCACAGTAGGTAGATTTTAAAATCTACCTAAAAAGCTAATTACAACCAAGAAAGTACTTATGAGAATCACTGGCAAGAGGGTGTAATAAAAAGGGGTTGGAATATGAAATAAGTTGAAAATTACTAATCTATACTGAAATATTCTGTACCCAGCACAGTGTTATTAATCAGGATAAAATAAATGAAAAGGTCGGTTGCTAGTAAAGAGCAAAAAGTCCTAAGAAATAAGTTATTACATGATTTTGAAACATGTTAAAAATCGTGTTTTAAACTGTTCAAAATGTTTGACATGTTTTTTTTCGTCTGTGTTTTAAAACATGTTTAAAACGTTTTGAACATTTTTTTATGTTTTAAACACGTTTTGTTCTTTTTTTTAAAAATAAAACTATTTTTTTCCAACCCTTGTCTGGTGCCTAAGTAATATAAAACAAAACCATGTACCAAATTGGTCACCAGGTTGGAATTTTCGATCGCCAGATCGCCAATGATGACTGAATATTTCAGTTTGGCGATAGACATTTGCATAAATTATATCTTGCAAAAAAAAAAAAAAAAAAAAAAAAAAAAAAAAAAAAAAAAAAAAAAAAAAGAGAAAAAGAAAAAGAAAGAAAGAAAGAAAAGGAAAAAGAAAAAAGAAAAAAAAAACTATATGATCTTGTTGCTGGATTCAGACTTGAGGTTTCGTGGCGTGCCTGTAATATATAGCAAATCAATATATAGAAGTCATTACATATGCCGGCATGAAAAGGTAAGAAATATGGCGTTTGAAGCGAATAACTGACAATGTACAGGGCCAAATGAACACATTCTCACACCCAAGATTATACTTCAGCCCCTTCACCTTCCATCAAACAAAATATATTCGTAGTTCTTTTGTTGTTGTAAAGGCGAACCTGTCCTTTGCCCTGTCGCTTTGTAAAGTATAGCGATCTTTATTCTTTGGACAATGGGCTATCTGCGCACCGTATTTCGATTATATTCAGCCAGTAGTTACGGAGAAATAAAATAGAACATACAAGGCAAGCCGAGCCGAGCCTATCGCCGGCCGAGCTCGGCCATCACATGTAGTGATCTTTATTCCTTAGATGATTGGGTATTTTCGCATGAAGTTTGGTTTAAATTTAGCTGATAGTTACCGAGGAATAAAGTACTACATATGCACACACATAACTACAGTACATCTGGAGTAAAAGTACAACATCCGGTCAGCTTACGCCGGGAACTAAAAAAAAAAGTCCTAACATCAGGATCACAAATAGAACATATTATATGTAAGCGGAATCCACTTTCAACATCGCAATATTAATCGGGGGGGGGGGCTTGAGCCTGGTGATCCTCCCTGACTACGCCACTGTCAGACATGACCTACAGCTTAAGGGGGTGTCTTCCCATCATCAGAGGCTTCAGAATCTTCATAAGCTAACATGTAAAATTGAATTCATAAATATCTTAGAAAATACTGCATTTAGGAACTGGTAATTTTGTTGCCAAAGAGTAATACAATTCAGATGACTGTCATAATTTTGCACCTAATTACTTGGATTAATTGTAATGCATTCTTCCGTATTGAGTTACTGCAGGTAAAGAGTCAAAAGACCACTTGCAAATCTCACGAATTACTATGGATGACATTCTTTGAAGAACAAATGCTGAGGAGGGATATATTATGACAATTTGAAAAGTGAAACCCGTGTCTACCCCTCCAGTTTCATAAGCGCCCCATACACGTAAACACATGCCTGAAGAAACAGCCCGACTTGTATGAAAAATGATAAAACCACAGGCAAGTTGATCGTGTATGGCCTCGTTCATTCATGTTGAAAGTTTTCAAAATCTTCTGAAAGCATGTTTGATGTTTTTGCCGTTCTGCATGCATGTTTACCGTGTATGGGCTCGTTCATGCAAGGTGGCTGTTTTATATTTTGGTCCGCCAATCACGACAGCGGAAGAAATCACGTGAGTCTCTCCTCCGTCGCATGCCAAGGTCGTGCAGTTGCAGAAAGAAAAAGCACGCGTTTCCTCGTCCTCCACATTTCTCAAACTACTTTCAGTATGTTGGACAGCACGTTGGTACGTGTGTGGTCAAAAAATTCTTTCAAGATGCATGATGAAAGAAACCTTTCATACATGTTGGTAATGCAAGTGCGTGCGTCTATGGCGCGCTATAATCATTTATGCCTTGAGCAGTCTCCCTTTCCACTCCCACCTCCCACTTCCCACTGATTTCCCACAACTTTACGACACAACTATCTGAATGTGCTTTTTCGGCGTAAGTTGGTATGATTCAGGTGTCAACAAAATACTTCGTAGAACAAAGATAATGATCTTTGAAAGCTCAGTATGGAATGTTTTCCAATTGCTTTTCTACATCTTTTGTTGGCTGAAACGGATGGATTCTCCTTCGAAGCAGTAGCTTTAATCTCTTCCACTCACAAATGTAAACCAAAAAAAGTCTAAATGTTTCTTATATATTTGCCTATTTCTTTTGTTTTCTGGAAGGATAGATTTCTTTTCATTTTATAATATTTATCACAAAAACACACATAGTATGAGGCTTCTGTGGTTAGAACGGATTAATTGTGTGCAGGGATGTGAAAAATCAAGTTTTCGTTGTTTTTTTTTTTTAATAACTAGAGTTTGGTTTATCAAAACTCCATTATATATTTACCTTATTCGCGTGTGTTAGTGTGTGACAAAAATAAATAAATAAATAAAGTATTTCATGGATCATCACCAAATTTGGTAAAAATACAAAGAGTCAAGAATTAGGAAGTGAGTTTGTTATTAAAATAGTCTTCTCAAACCGAAAGTGGTTTAAAGAAACCATTTCCGGTTTGATCATTGATCATCATAGATCGAAAAACGTAATACGTATTAAGATCCGGGTTTCAGTTTCGTAAGAACATATTTAATCTCTATTATTAACTCTCTAATAAAACCGGAAGTGGTTCATTCAACTATAATTTCTCGTTTCAATAAATATTGGTCTACATAGAGCAAGAGCGGTAGATGAAAGCAGTTTTCTCCATTCGGATAACTCTCAAGTGTCTCAAAAGTGCAGTGGCGTAGTCAGGGGAGCTCACCCGCCTCAAGCTCTCCCCATTAGTGTTGTAATGTTGAAAGTGGATTCTGCTTACATGAAGTATGTTCCATTTGTAATGTTAGAACTTTTCTTTTTAGTTTCCTTAGTAAGCATAAGGGAGGTTGTAGTTTTACTCCAGATGTAATTAAGTATGTGTGTATGTAGTACTTTATTCCTCGGTAACTACCAGCTAAATTTAAACCAAATTAGATGTACAAGTACCCAATCATCTAAGGAATAAAGATCACTACATGTGATGGCCGAGCTTGGTCGGCGATAGGCTCGGCTCGGCTTGCCTTGTATGTTCTATTTTATTTCTCCGTAACTACTGGCCAAATATAATCGAAATTTGGTGTGCAGATAGCCCATTATCCAAAGAATAAACATCTCTATACTTGGTGGCCGACTCGGCAAAGGACAGGCTCGGTTCGGCTCTGTTTGTATGTTGTACTTTATTTCTCAGTAACTATTGGTCAGATTTAAATCAAATTTGGTTTCCAAGTATCGCTTAAGGAATAAAGATCATTATATATTATGTCTGGGCTCGGTCGCCGACAGTCTCGACTCGACTTGTCTTGTACGTTGTATCTTCTTTTTCAGTAACTATTGGCCGAAATATTTTAAACAGGGACGCAAGTGGAATACAGGACAAAAATGTCCTTCTCTCCTCTTGCCTTATGTTTTCTTACTTGCTTGACAAAAGTTATATTATTTTGCTTGGTGAATTCTTTTCCTTGAACCTTCAGAAAATCATGCTTTTGCAAAGCTCTGCTTTCTTTTAAGCCCCAAACAGATACATGATGGCAAAAAGTTTCGGAATGTGTTGCTATTTTCACTGCTCGCTTCTCATTTTAGATAGTGTATATTTACAACAAAGGGGGGAAGTGCACCTTTGCAGTCCCTAAATCCGGCCCTATATATATATATATATATATATATATATATATATATATATATATATATATATAGATACATAGATAGATAGATAGATAGATAGATATAGATAGATAGATAGATAAATAGATAGATACAGTGGCGGTTCCAGGATATAAACAAGGGAGGGGCTAAACCATAGCTTGCAGCTTTATCCAGTGTAAAGCAGAATTGAAGCCCATTTTAACCAGTGTATACCTGATCGTTAAGGGGGGACTATAGCTCCTATAGCCTTCCCTCGGATCCGCGCCTGTATACAAGGGCGCCGATTTCTCTGTAAAATGGGGGGCCTCGTTTAGATGGAGAAGGCATATATGAGGATTTTAAAACAAATTGCATTCAAATTATTCCAAATATTATATATTCTTAAATACAATAAGGGGGCCCACATGTGCTTTGGGGGGTCCCGGGTCCCCTTGGTCCCCCAGGATCAGCGCCCATGCCTTGAAACGGATGGATTCTTCTTCCAAGCAGTAGCTTTCACCTCTCTGCCACTCAAAACTATAC
The DNA here is from genome assembly GCF_964235325.1 of Thermobia domestica. NCBI lineage: Eukaryota > Metazoa > Arthropoda > Insecta > Zygentoma > Lepismatidae > Thermobia > Thermobia domestica. The sequence goes on along the minus strand of NC_137463.1, from coordinate 241,397,559 downwards.
AACGAAGAAAAGTCTAAATGTTTCTTATTTACCTATCTTTTGTTTTCTGGAAGGATAGGTTTCATTTCATTTTATATTATTTATCATAAAAAACAGACAGTGCAACGTTTCTGTGATTAGAATGGATTAATTGTATGCAGGGGTGGCAAAAACCAAGTTTTCCTTGTTTGGTTTTTGAATAACTAGAATTTGGTTTACCTACTCCTTTATATATTTACCATACCTGTGTGTGCACGTGTGTGAAAAAAAGAAAGAAAAAGTAAAAGAAAAAACTAAAGAACTGCTTGATGGATCATCACCAAATTTGCTCAAAATATAGTCAAGAGTAAGGAATTTTATTTGTCATTAAAACCACCTACCCAAACCGGAAGTGATTTAAATAAACCATTTCTGGTTTGATCTTTGATCACCATAGATCGAAAACGGCAATATGTAGTGAGATCCGGTTTTCTGCTTCGTAAGAATATATTATTAACTCTATTATTAACTCTACTACAACCTACAATGGTTCAAATCAACTATAATTTCTGTTTTCAATAAATATTGATCTATATGTAGCAAAAACGGTAAAAAATAGATGAAAACGGTTTCTTCCAATCGAGCAGCTCTCAAGCGTCTCAGGTGTACCTTTCATCTCTTCTTGTGATCTTCAATTGAAAGCTCGGTTTCAATAGTGATCTCCATAGAACAGGAATGAAGCGGGTTTTTGCTTTCTATTCAGCTTTCTAAAAATAACTACTATATTCTGTCTTCCAAAAGATGTGGAAATCAACTACTACCGATTTTAACTTTGATGGCTATAGAATAAAAACTGTAATAGATAAGAAGCGGTTTTCTACAATTTATTAGGCGTTCCAAGAATATATTTCGTCTCTAGTCTAATCTCTCTACTAAAACCGGAAGTGGTAGAAATCTACTACAATTTACAGTTTCAATATTAATTGTGAAAATATCGTACCACAAACACCAAACTCTTCTGCGTGATGTACACGTGGCACTGCTACTTGTTTTTGAACCATTTTCTTTATCTTGTGGATAATCGTGGCCTCTATTTTTTAAATAATAAAATAAGTCAAACTCGAGGTCATATTAAACTAGTTTTACAAATGATTTACCAGTAGAGCACAAATTATTTACTAGTCTGCCCATTCATTACTGTTCAAGATTGAATAAGCCAAACCGAGTAGCGTGTCTGAACAAAGGAGTGAGTTAGGGAAGCTAATACATAAGATTATTTGCATGAATAAAACCTACTTTAGATTTGTAATAAGGGATAAAAAATCTTAAACATCTGAGAGGTTATTTGGTTCACACAGTTACAGTTAAGAAATGGATAAGAGAAAAAGATAGATTGGGCTAGAGCCTAAGTTGGGATAAAGCGGGAAGTATAAAACACATTTTTGTAATGAAAGTCTTGATTCTGAGCGAAAACAGCTAGTTGACCTTTGACCTCGAGTTGGACCGGTTTGCGGTCACTTCTTAAGATTGAGACCGAGATCAGTCGAATTAGCACCCTCAAGTTGCAGTTATTCATTTTTTTTAAAGAAGGGGCCATGGCTACAAAACTTTTAATTTATTTAGATTACATATGGATAGAAATAAGTATTTTCTAGCCCGTTCTTATGTAACAGGGGGGTTATGAAGGACGGGACCTACAGTTTAAGGTGGGTTACAAACCATTACTAGGTTTGAATCGGAGAGAAATTGTCCTCTAGCTGGGCTCAAACCTGGGACCCCTGCCTGATTACAGAAGTGACAATTCTACAGACTCATCCACGGAGAACACCTGATAAAGATATATTGTACTGATATTGCATGTACTGTACTTGTGAATATTTTAAGAATCGCTTTACAAGAAGAGAAAAAAAAACTGCACAAGTTAAATCAGTACAAAGTACAGAAGATATACTTTATTCCTCCAAGTTAGTTCACAGAGTCAAAAATTTAGCGACCTAATTTAATTTGCATATAAATATAAGAAGTGAATAAAGATATGAATCAATTGAGTTCACTCTGGTTCTGAACCATTTATATTATTTTATTGGTTTAAATCAATTGTTTGTTTAACATACACATACAAATTCTATGAACTTCAATAGGAAAATAATTTTGGATCTTTGGATAATTTTAGCACCAGTCGAGCTAACACTCAACTCGACTCGAACCTCGAGTCAAGTTTAGAGTCGAGTCAAAGGTAATTTTCTCGAGTGGAGTTCCGAGCCGAGTCACTGTTTTTGACGTCGAGTTTCGAGTGAGTCGAGTTTGTTAAATAGCTCGCTCGTTCAGCTCGTTTTAACTCGTTTTGAAATAATGGTCTGATTAGACTGGAAAGCGAAAGCCATGAGAAATGTAAGCAGCAGTGTGAAATACTTTTAGTGTTGCTCACGACAAGGAACACTACTCGCATCTCGTCTCGTCTCGATAACGAGACGACAATATTTTTTATTTTTTTTTATAACGAGACAGCCTCAAGTGTCATGAGCATCAATATAAGTATATACTGTAGCTCTTACTATCAAAGCTGAGATCTGCACGTTCGAATTTTTGAACTCAAGCAGAAGCCCAACCCGAGTGGTGATGTCAATCGGCTCGGCACTCGGTTCAACCGAGCGAACAACTCGAGCCGGCTTGGATCAGATGAGCCATCGGCTCGGCCCAATTGAGCCAATGGCTTGAGCCATCTCGGTTGAGACGAGCCGTCGGCTGGCACAATTGAGCTTTTGGCCCGAGCTTGCTCGGTTGGGATGAGCTACCGACTCGGCTCAGATGATTCACCAACTCAGCTGAGATGAGCCATCGGCTCGAGCCAGCTCCGTTGAAACGAGTTCATCTCCTCGGTTCGACTAGGCTCAACTGAGCCGATTGCTCGAGTTGGCTCGGTTGGGTGAGCTGTTGGCTTGGCTCACTTCTCGGTTCGGCTCGATAGTGAATGAGCTATGAACCAAGCCGCTCGAGCCACTGACAACCCTAGCCCCGAGCCGAGCAGTTTTGAACATGTTTGACCGGCGCCCTATAACTTTTAACAATTTTTGGCTCGATCCTGAATACTTTCTTCTCCGGAACTCAAACCCAGATCCTCGTGAACAATGTCCTTGCCTCCTGAAGACTTCTCGGTGACCGAGATCGGAAGTCAACTAGTTTTTAGTATACAGGTACACCCCGCCTACTTTCTTGGTTATACATGATGTTATAATAATAATAATAATAATAATAATAATAATAATAATAATAATAATAATAATAATAATAATAATAATAATAATAATAATAATAATATAAGTAGTAGTAGTATCATTGACCTATTATCTATGTTGGATACTTAAAAATAGTAATTGAAACTACACACGACTCGACTCGAGTCGAAACTCGACCTGAATTCGAGTCGAGTTGAAGGAAATTTTTCGAGCCGAGCTCAAAAATGTCTGCTTCGAGTCGAGTCGAGTTTCAAAGAAAACTCACTCGTATCCATCACTACAGTGGAATAGATATAAAGTTCGTGACCCGAGGTCTCGCTATGTATGTTCACAGGGTGTTCGAAAACGACATCAAATTACTTAAGGAATTTAATCCTTACACGAGAACATAAAATGAAAGTTACGGGTCACCGTACTAAAAACATTCTCGCTTAAATTTCTTAGGTTAAATCATATTATGTTGCTGTCAAATACAACAAAACTTTAAGGCGTTTTCGGAAAACTCCAAAATATTGCTCGAGTTGTTGCTTTCTTGTACCGTTACGACCAATTTTCTGTGGACAATATATCTGAAATAACGCAACTGTGCACCAAGGTTGGTCTATAGGCTTTTTCATGTTTTCGTCCGAGGATTCACATCCCGAAGTTATTTCCTGACACCATGTGTATATATTATATTTGCTTATTTTCGAGTAACAAGATCTAGAAATGTTCGAGGCCCTAGTTCCACTTATATTTATTACCATAATGAAAACTTTAAAAAATCGTTCACGTAGTCTAAATTATAGTGACATTACTATGTCCGTTCTTCATTAGCTTGGTTGGTTTGGTGTTTTTAGAGTTTAGTGTCCCTTTCTGTACCGATGTTATAAGAGACGTGAGCCTTCAGTGGAATCCGAGTCCTTAATGATCTGTTGATATTTCAAGGCTCTTCCGCCGGGTATCGAACCCGAGATTTGTGACCCAAAGTTGCGCGAGCTAGCCACTAGACAGACGAACGGGAAGGGTTATTGTATTTTTTTAGAATGTTACCTATGTATGTTTATTCACGGGAAAGTTGGTTCATCGGGTTCAATCCATCGTTTCAATCTGTTGAATTTAGCTTGAAGTAAAGTTGATTTTTTTTTATTACATCCAGAAAAATATGTGTTGAATAGCTAATGTTGCCAGAAAGTAAAAGTAACTACCTGTCACGAATTTCAAATCCCAGTTACTAGAGGGAATTCTGTAGTTTGTATCCATGCAAACGTCTCATACAAACTTAGTGCTGCAAAGGAAAGCTAAATTTCAACCATGATCTGAATCAAATTGTTGATCCTCCTCTTCAAAGTATATACTCTCCCATATTTTCTACTGTTGAGGCAGTGTTATTACAAAGAGTTGTAACGTACTAATATGAAATTAGTGGTTAGCAATAATTATCTAACTAGAGTTACTAGTAATGAAGAAATTGGCGTTCTCTACCTGATCTTTGCTTTCGCAGTATACATCATACAGCATGAAATCGCAAGAAGCAAATATTTCAAATTGTCTTGGAAGCAAATATTCTTTCTTTGTAACATTTACAGAAAATCTATCCGCTCTGCAGAAACGGAGGAAAGAAATGGGATGAGGGTGGCACTCCGCGGCGTTCTACCACACCCATTGGAAAAGGACTTCAGAGGGGGAGGGAAATACCTGCCTGTCAACAGGACATCTGTTCGCGAAGATCACATTGGAAAACACAACCTTCAATATATAGTCCATTACAATGTTACTTTAAAAAGTTCATTACTCTTGATCTACGTCATTAAGCGTGAAATTGAAACAATCATTTCATTTCTATTGCTTTTCTGTATACGTATGAAAAATTTTAAGTTGTTACGTACCATATTTCGTTAGATATTCATGAAATAAAGTTTACATGTTATCTTATGGGGACTGAGAAACCAGTGGCAAAAGGTATAACATCCCCTTAAAGATAACCTCACGACATTCACTTTGTGGAACAACGAAAAAAGCTTGTAAAACCGGTCAGGGTAGCAGGCCACATGCTTTGAACCCAGGATCTCCCTTTTGCGAAAGAAGAACGCTAGCCACTAGGCTATACTCGTTAGACATAATAATAATAATAATAATAATAATAATAATAATAATAATAATAATAATAATAATAATAATAATAATAATAATAATAATATAGTTTGATTCAATATAGTGAACAAATTGGGGATGTGCCTGAATTAAGAATCAGCAAACAACGGAAATATTCCAAAAATAATGCAGATTGATAGCCAATGACGTGGCCATGCATCACACAATTTCCTAGCTATTTTGTGGGCTTTGTTTTAATAATAATAATAATATGATTTTCACAGGCTTGCGCCCACCATTCATGGAACAGTTCTAACATAAATTAATCCTACTCTTGTGGACAGCTAAGAGCGCTATGAAAACAAAGCAAGATGAAGAATGAAAGAGATTGTCTATTTTCCCTCCCCTTTGCTACTTTTGTCTCACTCTGTGCTTCCCCCTAACCCTGCTATCCCCTTCCACCTGCCTTTTTCCTTGTATGTGACTGACTTCCTCCTATGATATTCACAGAAATCGATCTCTTTTTTTCTCCCAGTCTCTACTTCATATTTGCAATAACAACATATGAAAGTGAAATATTCATTCTGCTTCACCACCTGAAGAACGAAATTCAATGTGACCCTCTGAAGAACAATACAATAGATACCATGTCCGAGGAACTCTCCAAAGATCTGATAAGATCTGTAACTGATGAACACAATACCTTTACCAAACCTGTCTGGTCAACTGTGTTACTCATGTGGCAAATAGTATTTGTAACGAAATAGCTTCTGTTCCACACATTTTCGTTCCATTAGATATCCAGAGGAAAGAATCTCATTCAGCTGGTACCAATTGTTGATTTTCTCCCACCAAGCGTGAAAGGAATACCCGAAACAGATTTGTTCCTTCAATTAGTTACGGTACAATAACGTTACATGCTCGAATAACGTTACGGTGTCGTAACAAAAATTGGTGGTATACCTTGTACCTACCTACATTAAATAACCAATAATTTTGTTACAGAGAACTATTTTCGTTACGTTACAGTTACGTTAAGTTATCCACCCCTGGTTTATTTTAATGTATCTCAAAAACAGGCACTCACCATATAAAGGCACTTAAACTAATTTTGTATAATGCAAAGTTAAATTACTTTCCTTCGGAACAAAGCCTGCAGTTGTATATCTAATCGATGGGAAGTTATAACAACTGGTTAAATGAAATGTCACTTGGAATAATTATTTTGTTACAATATATGACCCAAAGATTGAATCTGGATTGTAAGCGAAACTTGAACAACTGCAATAATTCCTAATTAATCTTATCATGGGGATTCATTCTGGTAAAACATGATAGATGAAAGAAGATTCGTTTACAGAGACAGAAGAGGATATACAATCTTAAAATATACAATCTTAATAATAAAAATATTTCTATTCCTCAAAAGTTTATACAATTTAAATCAAGATAAAATAATTCTTAAGAGTTTTTTGCTCTAATTTTGTATTGCGCGTCAATACGTTTTCCTCATGCGGAATGTTTTTGTACTGGAAATTGAAGAAACTTTGAATATAACGACGGGTAAACTAAGGTGCTTATTTACTGCTTACGTACCATCCCACTCTTAACGACCATAGTATTGTTAATGAGTGTTCGTTACAGATTTAAATTTTATTGTTCACATAAGTAAATATTATGTCTCTGACTGACGTAAGTTGGCATTAGTGGGTACTGAAATGTAAATTTTTTCGTATATACTCATTGTTTACTACAAATGATTGGTGTTTCGTGAGATATTATAAATGTTCTTAGAGAAAGTTAAAACTTTTATTGATGTTATTATTTTATGGATGTTATGGTCTGTTGAACATTAGGAATCAGGTTATTAGTTAGAAACTGTCATGAATTTCGAAACTTTCTTATGAGTTGATAGTTATGATTGCCTGTGCAAATAATAGTTAGTTAAAAGATGTAATTATAATTAACAATATATTGGTGTGTTTTTCAGGATTATCTGGAAAAGTAAGAAGTCAATTACAAAGATATGAAGTATGGTACAAATATATAGAGGAATGAGTAAATAAGATAAATCCTGTACAGATTGATAGTAATGCATTCATGTAAGATACAGGGTGTCCGAGAAGTCCTTCCCTGATTACAGAAATTGATAGCTCAGGCTACAAATAAGATAGAAATATGAAACTGGTGTTGAATTGTTCACAAACTATAAAAGTTTTGGTCAAATGAGTACCCTTGGTAGCACGTAGCGAAGAAGAATGGCCCGATAATTCGATCGTGCAATAACGCGCACCAAACATTCACCTTTGGACTGCTTCTGGTGAAATCCCTGACCTCCCTGGGGGGTTCTGAACCCCAAATGCGTACATTATGGCGATTCACTACTCCACTGACAAAGAGTGTCGCTTCGTCGCAAAAGGCAATTCGTCTGAGACAACCATTATCGTCCTCCATACGTGATAGCTATTTCGACTGCAAAGTCATATCGACGTGTACCATCGTCGGGCAACAAGGCCTGAACGAGTTGCACTTTGTAAGCACGAAACAACAAACGTTTGTGTAAAATGTCATGGATAGAGCTTTTTGGCATCTGTAATTCACGTGAGGCCCTGCGCACCGATTTCTTAGGACTTCTCAGAAAAGACTGCCGCACAGCCTCCACCGTGTCTGCTGAGGTTCTTGGTCGACCAGACCTCGGAAGGTCAGCAACCGACCCTGTGTTCTTGAACTTCTCATACCAGGCTTTAATGCTCTTGACATCAGGTGGAGTCCTCCCAAATGTTGTCTGGAACTGTCTCTGCACCGTGGTTGGTGATCGTGTCTCATGGTACCACAGAACACACTGTACCTTCTCCTGGTTGGTTGTCATGGCTTCTTGGGCTTCTTACTTACGTACTGCAGACCTAAAACAAAAAATTGAGACTTGGTAAAACAGAACAAACCTGACACAGACAAAAACTTTTATAGTTTGTAAACAATTCAACACCAGTTTCATATTTCTATCTTATTTCTAGCCTGAGTTATCAATTTCTGTAATCAGGGAAGGACTTCTCGGACACCCTGTATGTCGTTGCAGGTTACAAAAATTCAGCGTTCATCCACTTGTAAAACTTGACTAATGTAAGTTATAGTCTTTGGTTGAGTAAACTACCATTAAGTATTTTTTTTCCTAAATACCGAATTATTTGAGTGTTGCTAACATCTTTGGCGCAGTCAGTAGCATGGCACACAGTAAACTGACCTATACAGATATGTCAGACATGTCAAAACCTGTAACTGTTCATTTATGTTGTGACAATCAAGAGGTACTGTTTTTGAAAGATATTGGAGCAGTAGTATCGGCCATCAGTTTAGAACAACAACAGATGTGCTTCCCGTTAAACAAAATGATGGATTTTACTAGTTCACTTGGAAACGCAGACTCATCCGTCATATCCACTTTGGGTTACGTGAATGTCAGATTTTTATAGTCAGGAATAAAATTTACATCTGGTGTTAATTAAGCATGATTTGTCCATTCTCATCTTAGGTAGAGATTGGTTGAATGTTCTGTCTCTCATGTGGAGTCAGCAAAACTTAGATAATTTTAGGACAAGTCAAACAGTGGCATCGATGGTGAACGAAAGGAAAGAAGCCCAGTATTAACAACGAAAAATTCTAACACAGTCTGAAGCGATATTTTCGGATAATATCGAATACCCTGTGAAGGGGTGTAAAGTAAGCGTTTGTAGAAGGCAGAAAACATTCGCATTTTTAGGAAGGCAAATGATACTGCCTAGCACTGTTAGATGGGGTGAAGAAAAAAGTGGATAGCTTATGTACTTTTAATATAGGGAGGAAAGTTGATTTTTAGGACTGGGATACGCCCATGGTACTTGTTCGAAAGGAAAAGCTTGGGGATATACGTCTTTGCTTTGATTTTAAACATACTCTCAATCTTTATACTGAAAAGTGTGCTTATCCGATTCAGAAAATAAGTGATATTCTCAGTAAAATTGGGGGAGTGAAGAATTTTGTTGGGTTGGACCTCGGTAATGCTTATTTACAGTTTAGAAGCTGATGAAAACTGGTATAAATATTTGGTAATCAATACAGCTTGTGGAGTTTTCCAGCAGTCTAGGATCCCCGTTAGATTAAATGTTTCAACGTTTTATGTCCAGATACTGCAGAGCTGTCAAGGGATTGCTACTTATCTAGAAGACATATTGATTATGGAACAATCATTGGAGGAATATTATAGTCGAAGAGTAAAAGTATTGGAAAAAAATATGGCCCACAATGTTAATGTTAGAATGTAGAAGAGTATATTTTTCGGCAAAAAATAACGTATTTAGATTGAGATAATATTTTTCCGACTAAATCCAAATTAGAACCAATTCTAATGACACAACCACCAAAATGTATTCAAGAGTTCCAATCTTTTCTGGGCACGGTAAACTTCTATCATAGATATATTCCAGTTTTATCAATGAAAATTCCCAATTTGGACCATATGCTACATAAAGGTTTTCGATGGAATTGGCAGAAAATGCACCAAATCGAATTCGATCTAATCAAAGAAAAACATTTCAAAAGCACGAGTTCTCCACCCCTTTAATGAAGATGAATAAATTTTTATTATGACAGATTCTAATTCATACGGTGTGGGAGCAGTGTTACTTAATAGTAGCAACAATAAATTACAGACGATAGAATGCGTATTAAGAACGCTTTCTAAAACACTACGTAATTACTCACAGTACGAACGAGAGACATTGGCTGTAGTATTTGCGGTGAAGAAATTTCATAAATATATTTACAACAGATCGTTTAAGATTTCAACAGACTCTCAGCTGTTCGAAATGGAGTAAAAACACCTCCTTCTGTTATTATTCCCCGCTTATTAAGATGGTATTTGCCACTGACAAATTATAATTTCAAAATTGTATATCACAATGGGGTAAGAGTTGCTGATTTTTAACATCAAGGTTTCCTATGAATACCTCAACTACCTCAACGCAAGATTGAGCATAACTACCTGAGCCGAATGTAAACATTTCTCCTAACAGAACAAGAAATTGTACGGGAATAGCAGCAAGATAAATGGATGCAGATCATATTGAACTGGACAAGAAATGGTTGGCCGAGGAAACTGCCTGGCTCTCTAAATGATAAGGAGCATACATTGTTTTTGAAAAATCGCTACGAATTACAAATATAAAATAATTTAGTAAATTTGCTTTGAAAACTTATTGTACTAGGCAAACTACGATCTCTCTCTCTCTCTCTCTCTCTCTCTCTCTCTCTCTCTCTATATATATATATATATATATATATATATATATATATATATATATATATATATATATATATATATATATACGGGCTGTCCTATTAATGCATATAAAATCTTTAAGGGTAGATTGCTGATGTCAAACCAAGAAAAAGCTTCTCTTCAACTTTGGCCAAAAGTCCATAGTTTCGGAATATAACTTTACAGATCTATATCTTCACTATCCTAAACTATAGAACAAAGGCTGTGGTCAAGTCAAAGACATTGAATGTGCTGTATCCAAAATTCTTATGCCACAATAGTGAAACCCGTTAGCAAGGGATTACCCTATGGAGGTGAGGAATCCTAGTCAATTCTCTTGCGAAAGACAGGTCTACATTAGCGTGGTTCGAAGATTATAAAAGCAGCAAACAGTAATTCGTTGTCGGCAATGGGATATCTTCAACGAATTCAACTTGGCGCGGGAATTTTGTAATTACGTATGGGGGGTTGCATAACGGCCAACATCAGTAAGAGGTAAAAACATATGCTTTAGTTACCTTAAATGACAGAGGAGGGCCATTCGAGGTGAATAGCAGCAGCACAGTGTGTGTATAGCTGCAATAGGAATTGGCGTGGGAGCATGAATGAAAAGAGGGAACAGTGACCTAAAACGTAGGGAATATGAGAAAGTACAAAAAAAAAAAAAAACATGCACATGAACACCGTAGTAAATACAAAAATGAAAAGAAATGTGTATCCAGTATGTGGTAAAGTAAAGGAAATAAATAGTGATAGACTGTAGTTGCAATGTACTCACCATAAGCAAGTTCTATTTGATAAATTGCTGTTTCATGTTTCCAACATCCACCTTAGTCGTTCCTGTATACTCGTGGTATGTTCTCAATGACCTCCATCAGCTCGCTCACACGCATGGGCATGACGCATCATTGACTGACAGGCATTATCGAGTACTTCGAGTGTATCACGAATCGACTGGAAAGCACCTGGATACGTTGTTTTAAATCGTCTACAGCATGAATTTTCTTTGTGTAAACTACTTCCTTAACATATCCCCACATATAAATATCGAATGGATCTAAATCTGGAGAACGAGCAGGCCATGCAAATCGACTACCTCTTCCTATCGATCTCTTTGGCAATACATAAAGATGTTCGCAAACTTGCGTCTGAAAATGAGGATTAGCCTCTCGAATTGAGATACATCCTCTAGAAGTTGTGGAAGTTCATGCTATAGAAAATTGAACTCTGAACTATTGAAACTGTCTTATGAGTTGGTAATTGTGATTGCCTGTGCAAATAATAGTTAGTTAAAACATGCAATTATAATTACCAATATATTGGTGTGTTCATCAAGATTGTCTGGAGTAGTAAGAAGTCAATTACAAAGATTTAGATAGGAAGTTCGGTACAACTATATAGAGGAATGAGTAAGGAAGAAAAATCCACTACAGATTGATAGTAATGCATTCATGTAAGATATGTCATTACGGATTACAAAGATTCAGCGTTCATTCTTCTTGTTTAACCTTACAAATGTAAATTATAGACTCTTCTTGATTAAACTGCGTTTAAATATTTTTACGAAATACCGAATTGTGTGAGTGTAGCTAACATTATCATTTCGTTAGGGATTAGGAAAATGCGCTAATTTCGTTAGAGGTACAAGCTCATGGTAATACTACAACTTCGATTAAAAGAAGGAAGAATTATATCCAATGTGTATTATGAATTCCATGTATATAAATTTTGAATAATTATAATAAATACTCGTTTATATTGGCTAAATTTATTGTATGTGTTAACATTGATGTCATTTTCTGTGAAAATCGTATTTTATATTAAAGTATAAGTTTAGTGGTACATTTTGAATTATTTATTTGCAGTATGGATGCACATCTTATTTATAAGTAAGGATGTTTATGTGTGGTTAGGCCTACCCAGTAAGCATAATGCGATATGGGAAGTTCATTTTTAACTATCGACTGAATAATTACAAGAAATTTTATAATTGTAACACTTCCCTCAATCACAACTTTTAATCACAATCATAATTTGTAAATTTTGAAACTTGCTTTTGATCCAGTTTGTGAGATTTTAAAACCAACTAGAAAGATTTTGTCAATCAAGATGTAGAATTACTGGGAAGCTACGGAAAATTGAATTAATCTTAGATATGTCAACAACAATGTAAGACAATTGTATCATTTTTCAATCCGAAGTATGGTAATGGGAATTTTATGCGACGAGATCTACATTTGTTCTTTTATCTTATATGCAACCATATTTTTTTCTATTTCCTTTATAACAGACGAATTATTGAAGAACGTAAGAAAAATGAATGATTGGGAAAATAATGGTATTATGCTATTTGCTTTGCATGCTATCGGTATTCTATCGTTTGCAACTTGAAGTGCATACGATACAGAGAAACAAGCTATGCATTTTCACTTTTGTTTTGCATTTGCTTTCCGTGGAATAGCCAAACGACATGAATGTCTTTTCAGAACCTACTTCACTGAGTACCCGCTATAAACCCTTAAAGTCTTTAGTAGGACTTATCTGTCGTTATGTACAGTATGGTGGGACTTCGCACTTAGTACTGTTTAGAACTGTAGCTTAAAACTAATATGACATATCGTAGCAGAAACACAATGTTTGTTAACTTCTTAATGTCAGAAAATTTCCATGGTATAGAATTTCCAGAAAGCGATCAATTTTAGAAAGTCATATTTCATTCGATATCCATTTAACTGAAATTAATTTTGTACTTATATGTATCTGAATTGCATTAAAATACGCTCGATAAGAAGGTAATATGCTAATGAGTAAGATTTATTAAGAATTATTAATGTGTGTATAACCTTTTTCCACTTGAGAATAAAGTATTTTGGTTGCTTAAGTTTTTACTCAGCTTAATTTTGTATTAGAAGTTGGTCTACCAATTGCCTAACAGTTTTCCGATCTCAATATCTATTTTCTGTTACTGGAAAGAAGATTAGTACTAGAGAAACGCAGAATGCTCAGTGTATGTTTTTTTGGCAAGTGGAAGGTGACTTCACGTGCTAGTCAACGAGATGAAGTGATTGTGATTCATTTGCATATTGGACACCATAATCTTTAACTTTTTGGTGCATGACATTAACTGTTCACATTGTGTACCTTGTATCTATCCTACCAGTAAGATTTCGGCAAATTCTTGTAGAATGTTCTGAATACTCTCACCTGAGAAAAAGTTTGGATCTGATTAAAACTTTTAGTCAGATTTCGAGAGGTAATAGGTCTTTAGTTACTGTGTTCTGACTCTTCTTCGTGTGACTGGTATAGTTAATATTCTCTCAGAATAATGGTTTAACAATTTTATTCTTATTTATATCATACTTATTATTGTAGCCTCATCATGTACTTTGTTTCATAGCTCTATTTGGTTTGTTTTAATCAGTCATTTTGTCGAAATCTTTTTAATAAAGATTATTTTGCATTTTTAAAGTGCAACATATATGAGGCATTGGATCTTCCGTGACGATAACTGATAATTTCACTGCTACCTTCACAAGTAAACTGTAGTCAATCTATCATTTTCAAAGATCTAGAATTACGATGTTGACTACTTTGTAGTTGTTTGATTGGATTGGTGCTTGAATAGTAAATGTACTGTACGTACAATCTATGATACTATGATACTATAACTCTATTTTATGCTTTGAGTAAAACGTCGAAGGTTAATAACTCGCTTTGTATGTTACACGAGTGGTGATGAACTATTATTGCTCCTGTCATTCAAGAAATGAACAAAAATATTATACTTTTAATATGCTGCACTTTAAAGTTTTAGAAGTGTACCGAAGTATAGGTCATTCCGATTGATAGTATTAGTATTCTGTAGGTTCAGATGTAGCAAGTGGGTAGAAAATTTAAGTGCGTACCTTATCAAATATTTCGAGATGAATGTCATTATACCAACGGAGACGCATAGTCATATGGCTAATGTGTTGAGATATAAAGTTAATTCGTACTAAGTGACAGGAAACTGGGTAACTGAATTCTATTACAGCAACGTGATGTTGGACGTGGCGTGGATCATGGCGTGCTCACTCACTGCCATCTTAAAAATCATAGGTGAACAAAGTGAATTTTTATAACGAGTGGGTCAGTGGTAAAGTAATTTTTCTTCTATATCACAGAAAGTAGTTCCTGAACACTTTTCATACATAAACTGTATTGTATTTAGTATCTTGTGAAATAATTTGGAATTAGTAAATTATAAATTACGCAAATAAGCTGATTAGCAATGGAATAAAATTTTCTGGTCTCAAGTTGAAGCTTCAAACAAAAATTAAAATAATACAAGTTAAAACAATCAAGAAACTGAAGTACCGGTATTAGAAATTTTCACATTTGATCAACAAACAGCAAACGTCACAGTTATGTTCGAAGGAACGGACAATTATACAAGGTATACAATAAACAGACAGCTGACAATTCAACATTTTTAAATTTTTTGAGGTCTCCAGATTTAAAGACCCTAGATTTATATTATACCATGTTAAATTTGATATCTGCATGTTCATTAGTTGCGCCCATATTTTAAAAATATACTGAAAAAATGAAAACTAATCTTGTAATTTCACAACTAATTATTTGTACTTACCAAAGACCACTCAGTGGAAAAGTTTGAGATCTCTATGTGTTCCGTTATTTTGAAAAGATATATCTTCATTTCCATTACAAATTCGTTGGCTTAGATAGCAAACTAATCAAGCACAAAGACCAACCAAGAAACGTTTGGTACCAAAGTTATCTTTTGTATCTGAACTATATTGAGAAAAATCGAAAAGGGGCTTGAATCTAAAGTAATTAGTTGTAACAATACACTTATCTATTTGCATATATAAGGGAGCTGAGGGAATATCTCATAAAACCTTTTTAATATACAACAATAACGTGCAGAATATACTCTTTATGACGCTCTGAAAAGTAAAATAACTTTAAAGTTGTGAATGTAGAAAGATAATTATATTCTAATTCTTTTTATGATTTAATTGTAGGATGAAGAACTGTGGATTCTGTAGGTTCGTTCCAGTCACCTCACTCACTCTATGCTATACCCAACTGCTGATTGATGGCATTAGATGGAAGAAAATGCTCTCTTTGTTACGAAAAGAAAAAATAAAATATTATATTATCATTTTGAATCATTGAGAGTAAATTCTGCAAGTTACGTTTCATTACAATAAACTTTGTGTAATATGCCTTCGTCCCTCTTTCTATATCTAAATGGATAAATTTTGTACTCCTTCTTTAAATATCATTAAAGCGTTATCAACTTTCAAGTGCTATCAACTTGGATGAAATTGAGAAACAAATAACTTCTGTTCAACCCAGCCTAGTATTAGTATCTTCAAAGATCTTAGCTTACTGTCACGATCAGTTTGTGACCCAATTTCTCTACACTGTTATGTATTAATTTTGCACAAGATGGCGGTGATTTTACAATGACCTAAGGTGACAAAATTGTGAAATAAGTATGCTCACTATTTACATTATTGGCTTATTGATGAGAGGAGAAAGGAATAAAAAGGTAATGCATGACTCTGAAATATTCAAATGTTGATATAGTAACCTATGTTATAAGCTTTCTCTCTTACATTCACACGAAAGGGTATGAAAGTCCGATATATTTAACGCTGAGGAGGAAAAAGAAGGTGACCTCTCAAAGTCACATAGATGTAAGTGACTCACCATAGTTCGAAGGAGAGCATAAATATGAAAACGTCTCTGTACCACACATCAAGCTACACTTTCTTTAATAAGCAAAAATAACTATTACCTTAGCTCCGGGGACTACACAATGTTCATGTTCCTGCCCAAACAGTAAGTGGTTAATAAAAGTTCCAAATTTAGTAGTATACCATGAATGTCTGGGAATTTGAATAAAACTTGTGTTAATAATTGACAATCAAGTAGGAAGAAGTGGAAGTACAGAAATGAGTCCGTTCTGAGCTTTAGACCATTCAAAATGTGTCAGTATGATACATAGAATAATGAACACTCCTCCAAAATATAATCCCGTGCTTGATTTTTCTAAGCCCCTTTCCTAAGTTCTAAGTTCCTCTAAGTTGTCAGTTTGGCAACAACATATTCAAGGTAATAGCAACGAAGGTCATAAGCTGTCGGTCCGCTCTTTGAAACACTCTGTTTCTAGTTAAATGTACAGTTATACAGAATAAAAGGTACGAACTACTACACTTCCTCCTAATCCTTAAATTAAGTCATGTTGTGCTATAATTATTAACCCTACAATGGCCGGATGAAAACGAGTTTCATAAACGATCGGACTGGCTCTGAGAGACCCATAAAATAAAAGTGTATAATTAATTTGTAACCGATATTTTTAAACAGAAACATACTTTTATGTAAATACAAGTATTTCTAAAGCAGGAAAAAAGCATTTCAACTCAAAAGTGGTGTTTCGCTTATTTTTGAAAACATATTTGAAATTGTTTACATATTTTTGTTAGTAAATTATATGAACTTTTCTAGAAAATTATAAAAAAAGTACTTGTTGTTATAGATACGTAATATTGTCAAAGAAACTTTAACATAACCTAAGGCAACACGTATGTTGAAATATAGTGAATAACTGGGGGTAAAGTTTTCAGTCTTCACTGTTAGCAAGATTGTTATCAAATGGCGGAGTGAATGGAGTTTTCTCAGCAGCGAAAGCAGATAACAATCTTTCACTCTTATAATCTTCTTCACCACACTCACTGTTACTATCATGGTCACTAAATAATTTAAAATTAGGATCTACATTGGAATCATCCAGTTTACTTTCATCATCATATAAAATTCTTTGAATTTCACTCACAGAAACTGTTTCACGTTTGATTATGTTGTAAAGTTGCTCAAAATACCAACTAAAATGTCGTTCGTATATACACACTCAAGAAATGTCGAACAGATAGTCCCATTTAGAAAGTAAACTTCCTACAAGATTCTTGACACTAACAAAAAAAGCTACGTGATCTGCCGGACTGGGCAAACTAACAATAAATCAAACTGGTTTACAACACTAGCGTCTCTTGTCAGTCCTTTTAGGAAGGTATAGGAAGTAACAACTCAAACCACTAACTTTAAGTTGAAAAATGTATTTAAAATATAAGTAGATGGGTCTCACAGACTGTAACATTTCTGTCCGTAAGGAGCATAGCCGAGTCAAAGACAAGCATTGAACATAAGGAAAGTTTAACAAAAAATAATATTGACTGGTTACCACTAACCCAAATATAGAAAATATGCTCCAATAATGGACGGAATTACGGGATTCCGGATCAGCCAGGCCATCGCACAATTACAAGAATTTTAGATAATTCAATATTTGTTCACAGGGTAGGAAAAATATAAACACATATAATAGAAATAAATACTCACAATTTCAATTGGATAACAATTTTATTACAAAAAAACAGGCTCTGAATATGTACTTATTCGTTAGATAAATACATAGGCAACAATAAGAATAGCGATAATAAATATCAAGAAATATTAATAAATAATAGAATGGAATAAAAATATATCAATATTTTATTCAATGTCACTACCAATTAAAAGCTGACTGTCCGAAACTTTTCAATACACAATTTCTAACAATTATTCGTCGCTAACTTAACAAATCTCAAGATTTTGGTTAATATTAAATTTTGAGTTCACAATAATCCGGGCTCTAATATCTGAATTTACGGAACATTCAAAAAAAATGCCTACAAAATATTTCCCAAAACTAATAATTAATAAAAGAAGCCTCTTCGCACAATATGCATTCAATTAATATTTAGTAAAAGCAAAATATTAAATATTTTTTCCTTAATTTCTGCTTTAATTGAATTCAAATTTTTCAAAAACTAGACAAATCTAATTGATGTTCATATCAAAATAACTATTAAAATCAATTTTACCAGAAGTTATAATTTTATATCATTTCGTTCAGCATAATCAAAATCCGATTTATCTTCATTCAAATTTATCGACTAATGAAATTCAAATTCAAATCTTTCATAATTAGACAAGATTCAGTTAATATTCGCAACAAAACACCTTTCAGAAATTAATTGTATCCGATTACTTAATTCAGAATCATTATATTCAGCACAATCAATAATCGGTTTACCTTCAATCAAATTTTCTCAAGCTTATGGAATTCAATTTCAAATCTTTCCTAATTTCAAGATCCAGTTACTGTTTGCATCAAAATGTCTCTCAAAAATTAATTGTACCCGACTAATTAAATTTTAACCATTATGTTCAGTGCAATCAAAATCCGATTTATCTTCATTCACAATCTCTCAAACATATATAAGTTAAATCTCACAGGAAGTGAATATTTGGATTATAGAAGGCATAAAACATCGTCCTAATCTCAGATTTCTGCTTTCACTTCATCAAAGTTTTTACTTAGGAATAAGATAGACAATGACTCAAGGTGATCGGAAAACCAAGCGAAAAATAAATTTAATAATCCAAATATGCCAATCAAAACTTAATCTAACAATATTAAATAAAAATTGAATTGTCTGGGAAGAAAATCTAACATACGTGGCCAAATTCGATACAAACGAAATTTTCTTGGGGGGAGGGATTTACGAAGTCTCGTAAAATTTCAGAAAAGCAAGGAAAACGATTTGAAATACACGGATATCGATTTCGCTCTTGATCAAAAATTCTCTCACACAATTAATTACATTGTCTAAAGGACAAACCCCTTAGGTTTAATTAACCCACTACGAGAGGTACAGAAAAAAAGTGTATTAATGACTAATTTCTCCAGCATACCTTTCTCCCTCAAAAAATTACCCTGGTTTCCTGTCGCCCTCTGGAGGCTCTCGTATTTCATTTGGACGGACTGAACTACAATCAAATTTACCCGAGATTAAGTGAAATGTTTTTTAAAAAGGCTTCAAACGTTAAAATCAACCTATCTCGTAATAATTCACCAGAATACAAAAAACGAAAAGAAACTGCCATCAAAAACAGAAAAATAGACCAAATGATGATAATACAAAATGCAATTTAAAGCGTGTGCAAAAGGGACACCCGCTGCAAACTCCCACAAACCACTTCTTTTTTTTTTCTCAAAAACTTTTCTCTTTGTTAATTGCTCGATTTATTCACAACCACCATTCAACTCGATCACACGAAACCAATACATGTAAGGCAGCAATTCCCGAGCTGATCCGTCTTCCCACGGGCGATTAACACGCAATTCAAGTCCACAAGGCAACCGGTGATCATGACTCGCGTGAACAGTGTTGCTACGATCCAGTGATAACCAATGTCATTGCCTTTCTTACTCTTTCTTCATCTTCTTTTTTAAAAGAGTCTACAAAAAGTTAGGATTTTGTCTCTGAAAAGTAAATACCCAAATAAAAATACAAATTCCCAGCACTATTTATATTTTAATATCCATCTGTGTTTCTCTATTATTATTTTTATTTTATTTTATTTTTACTCTCTTTTTCTTCACTTGACATTCTCCATTTTCAAATTAACAACCAGGATATCCATGCAATACAAGTAACATATGTACGGTCCGTTACAAGACCCAGCCCGAACGTTCTAGGGTTAATGAAACAATTTCTTGAGAAAAAAATAGTTTAAAAAACTTCAACCAAAGAAGACACATACTGAGAATTCGGCTACTGTGCGTAGATCTTTTCAAAAAGACTGACTCATGAAATATGTTTGGGCTATTAATGAGATACTTTAGTTGACAGTAACAACATAATCGCAGGATTGTATTTTACAAAGTTGTCAAAATAAAACTCCAAAAGTAAAGTACCCCTATGGATATTCTAAAGAAAGTGATTTATGCAAGATTTTATGAATAATAATGAAATATTTCTTTATGAATTATGATTATTGTCGTCTTAGACGCTTTTAATAAAGTTGACCGAAAAGAATCTAGTATCGTGAAGTAAACCAGTGGCGAAGCGTACTATGAGGCTCTGAGGCCAGGCCTACCCTGTTTTCTACTGTATGTTTTATTTATCTTTTGTTGCTTATAAAATGAAGTGAATACTTCAAAATTTCGGTTTTTTCGGTTACAAAATAGTAGGTTGGAAACACCTGGAGTCCCTTCCGTCTCAGCCTCACCAGCTCGCTAGGCAGGTTTACGGGCTATGCTGCTCAGGAAGTGAAGCTATTTTTGCTTGGGATTGCAGGAATTGTTGTGAAGGTGCGAAGGTTCTCCTATGTGAGTTTTGTTTTAACGTTAAAGGCACCTTTGAATGCTAATACGTTATAAAATCATTTCCTTAACACAGGGTAAGAAGTTTCTGTGCAAAATCAATGAGTTTCTGTTGGTAATAACTTGTTTAATTTAGGTATGTACTCTCAGGAGTCATTCAGAATAGATGTTTTCTCCTACATGGGGTCTGATTCATAATAGCATATAGAATATAAGTCTCACACATTAAACATATGTATAAATTTACAAACGCTACCGTACAGGATAAAATAATTACATTTGTGTGTAATTTTAGTTGTGTTTTCCATTTCATAGAATGAGTGGAGTATTTACGATTTTGTTTCGTGAGGCTTTGCTTGTTTCGCGAGGGGCTTTGCTAACGTTATTCCTGGAAATGTGGAAAAACAATAAAAAGCTGCAATAAAATTTCGGTGAGTGCTTCCGCTCGTAAGACATCCTCTTAAATATGTCACTCCATAGAACACAACATTAAATATCTTGCACTGATTCAAATAAAGTTCCTTCTGAGCATTAACATTTCTAGTGAAGTCATTATCACGTGACGCATTAATTAATTGTAGTGTTGTACTTACTTTAAAGTGAGAGATGCAAGTAAGAAACGCTTATCCAAGAAATTTAAAGCTAATTCTAAGAATGTACTTTCTTTCTTTCTTACTTTCCCTTCTCTCTCTCCATTTTCAAATATGAAGGAAAGGAAAATAGCAAATGAGGAGGAAACTTCCCTTAGCACCCTTGCAAATCCCAAACAGAAAAGAATATGAAATGCACTTCAAAATATTTGCAGTGGGGGCTACATGGGAATATTCCAATAATACATATTGCGTGTTTTCCTCATGTAAATAATAATAATAATAATAATAATAATAATAATAATAATAATAATAATAATAATAATAATAATAATAATAGACTACGTCTTCTATTGCTTATATATTCATTCTTTCTTGCTAAATTAAACAACAACAAAACTGCTATGTATATATGCACATGAATTTAACTTTAAAGAGTGTTAGAAATAGAGATAAGAAAATTCTTTAAAATAAATCGACTTGATAGCTTTTTATGTTTAACTCAATAAGGAAAATAGAATTCTGAGTGTAATTTTAAACATTTTACTGTTATTTCTGTTAGACTCTATTAGTTTGTCGGGCCTACCCTACTTGTTGGATTACGCTTCGCCACTGAAGTAAACTACTGCTTGTGAATTTTTTCGCAAGAAATAATTTACAAATCATTATAGTATTATAAATGAAATATTTAGGTATGAAATATGAATATAATTGCCTGTGTTGATTTTAAGAAAATAGTTAAAAAATCTAGAACAGACCCATCGTAGGATTTTTCAGGACAAATAAGTTTTGCCATATTGTCAGGTTATTAATTAAATATTTGTTTACTAAATATACAATAATTACAAATTTGAAGGAAAGCAAAATACCTTTATTAATTATTCCAGTTTTTCGTTGATTATTGCTCAATTGTACGTCCGATAGGAACATTCAATCCCATTTGGCACTCAAAGCCCGCTCTTAAATCAGCATGCCAAATTTGTTAAAGAACGTTTGAAGTATCTGGGAAATCCTGTTTCTCGGTTATTATTCCAATAATATATTAGATTAGGACATACGACGTGTTGCGACACTTAGCGTGCGCTCTTGAATCACCATGTTAAATTAGCTGAAGAATGATTGATTCACCTCGGAGATATAGTTTTTCTATGATTATTCCTCAATAGTATCTCCGATCGGGACATGTTACACCTTACAATACTCAGCGTACGCTCTAAATACCTTTAGTGAAATTTAGTTGTTTTACAAAAATCATTCGAAAAGCTCCCTGAGTTGTTTTACAAAAATCATTCAAAAATTTCAAGCCGAAAATAAACTATCCCTCGTAGAATTTTTCAGTGAAACTATTTATGATATATGATAGACATACTAATGAAATATTTACTTATAAAATGAGAGTTTTAATTGCGGGAAAAAAATCTTTGAGAAATATGTTTGTAAAACACTCACAATAAAGTATAAAATATTAGATCTTTTGAGAATACATAAGTTATTCCTTATGTCAGGTTATGAATGAAATATGAGGAAAATGATAAAAAAAACTACGTCGAAGAATAACCTACACTTCATACATTTATCTCATTAGAAATGGGTTACAACATATTGTCAGGTTATTAATAAAATGATTATTTCTGACATATAAAGAAAATCGCCTCAATTGTTAATAAAAATTGTCTGAAAAAGAGCCCCAAAAGAAACTCTTCCTTCTCGATTTTATAAACGGAACACTAAACTTCAACCAGCCACATAATCTCTGGTTCATTACAATGAATTAATTAGTATAAACGCTATCGTAAAAAAAAACACATTTTTCTCCTAAGAACAGGAAGGACTCACACTTGTCTAAAGAATTGAATCCCACAATACAAATTTGAGATTCCAACTTAAATAACTCATTTGTATAGCTCATAATGTAGATAGCTCTTCACCCCATTAGCTCCTCGGGAGTCCTGGATTTGATTTCGGAGTGAGCTCATATGGTTTGGATCTCATGTTAAGCTGGTGATCCACATTTCATATTTTTTCTTTGCCAATAGAAACGCTAAATTAAATTCCAACCAATCAACATAATCTCCCACTAGTGAAGTCAAGTTGTGTAACTCTTCACTTTTTGCTACCAACAACACTAACAACATAAGGTGCAACTGTAAAGTTTCTGCTTCCACTGAAGGCCTCACTTGTTATCCATAGCCGATTAGAGTAGATGTGAGGAAGGTCCAATTTGAATCACGATTTCCAACCTTTACTTTTATCTGATTTAAGTAAATGAAGTGAAATGAAATCTTAGAGTTCAACGCCCACGGTATGCCCTTTATGCTAAAGGAAACGATTATTAAAGCAAGTCAATGAAAATGGAAGAATTTGTGGAATGAGAAACTGGGAAGAAGCTGGATAACCCCGAGAAAGAACACAATATTGTCCATTATAATCTTGATTGGCCGTGGTCAAACCTGAGGCTCCGCTCACACTAGCCAACAAAATATTACTTTTTTCTGTAACTGGCACGAAAACAGCTAATCTTTATGTTTCTGGATATGCTGATAACGAAAATGTTAATGAAAATGCAAGATTAGCTGTCGTTTTGAAGTTATAACTCTACATTATTGCTTATATTAGCTTATGCATGTGTTTACCTTGTTGTTATCCCTAGGAGGAAGGTAACTGAAGGCGCAATTGCTTTGCCTTGCGTTTGTAGTTTTATGCTGGTGATTTCCTGTTTAGCGTCCAGCAGTAATCGACTAACATTGACGCACTCCACTTTCCCTGGTGTCTTATTTCCATGTTTGAAATTTGCTAGTGGTAGCACTCCTCGTTCTCTTCGCTTATAGCATCACAGTTGTCAGGAAAGAAGACCAAGTGGAAATCTAAGAAGTGTAACTTTAAGAAGACTTTTCACCCCAGTCTGTCGTAGCGGTGCAGAAGATTTACCAGAAGATCCTTATTTTTTCTATCTTCTTATTTCCTAGAAGTTTCTTGAAACTTGAACAAAGACATCCCAAGCTAACTTTTCCTCACAACTCAGGATGGTGTTGAAATGCTCTTTGCGTATCTAGGGACTCATTTTTACCTCACTAATTCGCGGAAATTTCTCGCACAAATAGAGAAATGCTTCCACAATTTTGTCCATGGCCTTAACGGACTTTATATTAGGCCCAATTTTACATGAATAGTAGGGAGAATTACCTCCTTGAATTCGACAAGTGCTTCGTACATAACATTTTAAGATTTTGATTCAAGTGATTGACACTTAGGCCAATCTTTCTTTTTATAATGAAGTGATTTGGCGCAGCTATGTTAGAGGCACAAGAATCAAGAGAACTTGGTGTAACCCTATTGTAGCCCAAGTAACATGCCTATGACTTTGAAATCTCCGAAAATCTGACATTTATATTTGTTATAGTTCAATCGGAATAACAATTGCTTCATGTTATCACATGTTTCTTTCATGTAAGGTTGCATACCCAATCATAATCGATGGTAACACGTTGGCATTATGCAGTAGCACATACTTGAGACTTATTTTGGAAAAGCCGTTGAGGAACTTCCACTCATCACTTTTATAGTCAATGCCCATAGCTGGCATTAGTTCCTCTACATCACAAAAAATCTATTTTTTTCACTTTTGAAAATTGGAAAGAATTGCATAGGGTATCAAGTTCACACTGTGTTATTTTGTGATTCTCTGTAAGCTCATCGTTACACACAAATCAGGATCTTTCAAAGAACTGGGTTTTGAAGGTGATGGTGTAGCACTAGTTTCACTACAGGCGTCCTCACTATCACAATCAGGTGGGACAGGAATAGGCAGTCCGTCTCCATAAGTTACTGGTCTCATGGCATAGGAAATCTTAGAATACGTCAAGGAAAGCGTTTTCGTCTTGGAAATGCCATGTGTTAATAGAGTTGTGATACAAAAGTAACAATCATCCTCATGGTTTGATGCTTGTTGCCGATCATGGGCGTAGCAAAGCCCGATCACGAAACAATCACGAATGAAGACTTGAGACACAACATATGCAACTTACATGAGGAGCCCAGGACTTGTCTTGGTCCCTGATTTCACAGCCAAAGTACAGTCTGTATCCTTTCCTAATATATGGCGCTATTGGCCTCTTTTGCGATTCCAATGTAGCCTACCCGCAAATGTAGCAAAAATTGTCAGCATTGTTGACGCATTTGTAAGGCATATTGAATCACAGCAATTACAAAGACCACTTCACTAACACGTTCTTTAAGCACACAAATACAACGCAGGATGTAAAAAACTGAAACTACGCTTAAATGAAACATATTACGTTCCTCCCTTCCTCTTACGTTTCCCCTTTCCTTCCCTCTTTTTGCTTCGGGTAAATATAGAAACAAAATATATTCAGCTATTGTTGCTTGCAGGAAACTTAATCACTCCGTCTGCCATCAGTGTAATTTCGGAGCCTATATGGGAAGGGATTGTCAATGAATGCTAATAAAATATAATAATTATAATTAAATGCATCCCCCTTTAACTTGGAAACGAGAGCTAATTCGACGTTTTCATTGTCATTTTCGTTACCAGCGTGGTCAATATAGTTAAGAAACATTTATTTAATTCCAGTTACATTTTCACTGTTGGCTAGTGTCATCAAAGGTAAGCGCTCTACCACTGAGCCACCGTGTGCCTCCCACTTGTTTGTTACAACTTTACTCAAGTAGAAAATATTCTGTCTTACATTTTAACGTAGAATTACTCGCCTCCCTTAATAAAATAAATACGGAATGTTATAAAAGTTTAATAATTAAACAGTATTGCATAAATAATGAACTTGTGTTGGAAACAATACTCTTCAAATTTCCCGTCTCGGAAACAAAATTTCTCCTCTTCTCTCGAATTTAGAAAATGTATTTCTTATTTCAAATCTCATCCTGTTTTTGGGATTAATCTTGTCCCTTAACCCTCTTTGCTGTGAATCCATACCTAAACCCTATCTATCATGAATGGATTACGCTACAATGGCATGTGACTACTAGAGGGCTTTGCAGCAACAAGTGTCGAAGTATGACAAGGTGTCTACGTTATGGGAGGTGCCATACTCAATGTACATTCATAATTTCTTCTGCTGCCTACTGTCAGAAAGATAATTATGTGTGCGGCCAGTGTTGTTAAATGTGCTAGTAAATTCAGAACGGTATAGTTGTGGACACCCCCATATAACACGTTTGGGATACCACATGGATAACAAGCGTTAACCACTTTCATCCACCGCCCTTTTCATGTATACCATCAAAGTCTACTTCATTGAACCCCTGCTGAAATTTCCATAAATCAATTCTCGCTATTGCATCATATGTGTCTGATCAATAAGAAATAACGTCTTATTAAACTACTTTCTAGGTCAATCAATATCTATGTTAGTGCGTGACAAGTTGCCTATATTACGAAACAAAGTATAATATTGAATTGTGTAGCTATTTATCCATGGAGGGGATATTAACAATAAAAGGTTGCTGTAATATACAGATAGTTGTGAGAATAATGGGAACATGTCATATACCTGGGTTGGTAATGGTTAGGCGGCGA
The DNA here is from genome assembly GCF_964235325.1 of Thermobia domestica. Lineage (NCBI taxonomy): Eukaryota > Metazoa > Arthropoda > Insecta > Zygentoma > Lepismatidae > Thermobia > Thermobia domestica. Next base: position 241,370,630 of record NC_137463.1, on the reverse strand, counting down.
TAGTAGCGCCGACACGTTGGCTGTGGTGTGTTAGGACATACTCCACACTACGTAAGAAGAAGTACAATCACAGTGTGAAGTGAATTAAACATATAGTATTAGTTAAAATAGACAACATCTGTTATTTTCGAAGTGACCGAATAGTTTACCCTCGGTTATATGGTACGATAATGGCAAAGTTTCAAGCGTGTTGAATGTAACGTGAAGAACATATGTCTAAGATGATAAAAGCCTACAACATTCACGGCAAGATACATCGGCGAAAAATAACAGTAGTTGTTATCATTAGGTGACATACTAAAAAAATAAGTAATAGTCCACTAATTATTAACCGAGATTCAGATTTCACAGAATTTCTCTAAACTTTGTGAAGACTTTGTCAAGACATGTTATTCAGTGATTTTAATAGTAAATGCAGCAGAAGGATTAGAATGTGGTTTTTAAATTAAAGCGTAGATGTGTATAAATGAGGTTTATATAATATTGATGTTGGATTACGCTAAGCCAAACATTTGTTATTGAAGTATGGCACATGAGGAATTTAATTCTTTTTAGTGGAAAATGATCAGTTATAAAAGATTTTAAGAGGTACATGATGTCTTCGAGGTAGACAACGTTTATTAATATATTTCCTGCAGAGAATATTAATATAAGAGGAAATAATATGCTAAAAATATTTGTTGAATTACTGTCACTTCGAATTTTATAATTAACTTTATGAATATTTTATTTCATTGTTGATACAGGAAAGTTGTTTGTCATGACTAATAATTTAGAATGAAGAGTGAAGGAGTCTATTTGTATTTGCCAACTTATAATAATCCTTAGATCTAAAAATGGGCTTATTTACCATATTCATGAATTCAAACACATGCGCTCTACCAATGTGTTATCATAACTATATAGGTTTGTTGTTAAAACCAGATTCATTTCGTGTTTTTAACACTTTTGCTCCTTTTAAAAAATACTGCTTGTTCTCAAACCTAAGCCCAACATTCCAGTCACAGTGGAAACACCAAAAAGTGCACAATATTATATTGAACAATCTACATCTAATCACGTGAATCACGTGATTCTATATGCAGATCAGAATAAAGAGTCCGATATATTTAACATGTAAAATTGAGTGGCTCGGGCGAAGTCATAGTATACCATATTTTCTAACTTTCAAGTAAACTGCAAAAAAGGTTGGCCATAGTCATATAATTCAATGCAATGGCATAAACTGGCCTCTTTACTTGCATTAAATTTTATTTCCCGGAATGCATAAAAGTTTTATAAAATAGTTACATTAAAATACATCACTTGTATACATATTCATATTATCACTGCAGAACATAAGTAAGTATTATGTATAAACTATAACGACTAAGATAGGTGTTCACAGTACGTCGTTATTACATATGTGAATGTTAAATAGAACTTAAGAAAATCGCATGATAGTAACAAATCAGTTATGTAGTGTATTTATTTGGAGCTATTGGTCATATAAGGGTTACTACTCAACATTCTTATTACAGCTGTCATTTATGTTCTTGAAAATTAGCAGATAGTCCATTGTTGAAACAGACAATCCAAAGTCGGAACCCCCGCAAGAAATTACTGAACCCCAAAGGTCACGTGAGCAGACTGGAATTGTCCTTATGAAACATGCCACAACGGAAAGTCTTTACACAGATTTTCAATTCAATACCTGATATGCTTTTTCAATATGGAAGTGATGATTCTTTCTCTCCCTTATCTGAAGACATATATATATATATATATATATATATATATATATATATATATATATATATATATATATATATATATATATATATATATATATATATATATATAAATGGGTGTATTTGCATGTTTCAGCATAATTCTGATGTCTACAGCAATTTTAACCGTATTTCTTACAATATGGAAAAGTGTATTGTCGGCATTCATATCAAAACTGCTGCAGAAGGATCGATATTAGTATCCAACCCATAGTTTCGTGGTCGTAAATAGTAATATTTTCCATTCCGCTTAAGTCCAATTAAGTTCCCATTAGCACGCAGTTCGGTTATATATGGACGTAAAAATATCGTAATCAACCGATACTAGAGTAAAATATGTAACTTACCAGCGCCAGCGCTATTAACAGTGCCGCATTTCCCATTAGTCAAACTAGGGCCGTGTCTACAGGGCAACATATTTAAAGAGCGCAAAGTTTAAAAATTAAATAACATTTTAATTTTTTCATATTAAAAGTTAAACAATTAAAAGTGAATATATTATTTTATGAACAATCCCCTTTTACTATTATAATATGTTTAATGATAGCGTAAGGAATCTAAAAATAATTCAGAACATGTTTCCCATTAGTTATTTTTTGTTACACAGTTGTAGCTGTAGCATCTAGTGAGTGGTACTTAGCTGCAATAAATTGTTAATTCACTAATTAAGAATAACACTGGCTTACAGTGGTTTTGGTGCCGGGTGTTTCTTAGCTGATTTGAAGTAGAATTGGGACGCTGAATCCAAAAATGGCGTTAGTTTTCCCCTAACAGCTTTAGTTTTTGAGATATAGGAATTGCAAGACTGACCTGCTACAACGTTGAAAATTGCATAGGTGCTGTTTTACTGTAAGTGAAAAGAAAACTATGACATTTAAATCTGTTATTGGAACACTTTGAAAATAATGAAAACCATATAAACACAAACATCAAGTACATAATAACTCTGTAACTACATTTTATAATAGTTTTTATGAATAAAAAATCAAATAATTTGTTCAAAACGATCTATTCAACACTTCGGAAGCTTCGTTTTCGTGACATCCTTGAATGTTTCTTTGCACAGTCTCTTTTTAGGTTCCAGCAGTAATCTGCCATCATATGGGCATCCCATCTTCCTTGGTAGCGGTCCTCCATTGTTTTAATATCTTGGTGAAATCTTTCACCTTGTTCTTCACTCAGACTGCCTACGTTGTCTGGGAAACGGTCCAAATGGCTGTGCAGGTAATGAATTTTGATACTCATATTACATCCAAGTTTTTGGAATGCATTAAGCATCTGGTTCACTAGCTCAACATAGTTATCAGCTTTATTATTGCCAAGGAAATTCTTGATAACTTCTACAAATGAGGTCCAAGCTCTACGTTCAGTCTCATTCATGGACTCCACGAAAGCCGGATCTTTCATGAGTTGTCTTTCATGGGGACCATCAAATATTCCAGCTTTTAATTTTTCTGTGCTGATCTGAGGTAGCTTGTTTCCCATGTAAGCAAAGCACGGCCCCGTCCTTATTTAGCGCCTTTACAAACTGCTTCATCAAACCGAGCTTGAGATGTAGAGGTGGCAAAATGATTTTGTCACACTCAACAATAGGTATGTTAATAATATTTTTCTTACCAACAACCATGTCGTCTCTCTGCGGCCACTCTTTTTTTGACCAATGGTTTGCTTTGTCTCTGCTATCCCACAGACATAGAAAACAAGGATATTTTGTGTAGCCACTTTGCTGTCCAAGAAGAAAGTTCACCATCTTTAAATCCACACAAATCACCCACTGATGGTCCTGATATTTAATTTTTTCCATAACCAAAGCAATTGCTTCATATTCTTCTTTCAGTCGTGTTGAATGAGCGATTGGAATTGAGCCATATTTATTGCCATTGTGTAGAAGGACGCATTTTAAACTTCGCTTGGAGCTATCAATAAACAGGCGCCAATCATCTGGATTGTATTCTGGAAGACCCATGTGTTCTAGGAGACCTCTAACATCGTGACAGAATACGAGATTTGTGTCTTCAGTGAAAAATGGTAAAAACTCCTTTTCCCTTGTTCGGTAGAATGTGATTTTAGTTCCTTGTTCTAGTACGTTTTTCTCCTTCAATCTGGAAGCAAGTAATTCAGACGATTCTTTTGAAAGATTAAGGTCCCTAACTAGATCATTTAGCTCTTCTTGATTAAACTGTTGAGGAATTGTTGACATTCCCTCATAATCACTGTCACTTCCATCATCCATGTCACAAGAATGTTCACTACGTTCGTTTTCAGTCTCACAAAGCTCTGGCAAGTGGTGAAACGTTGGGATTGGTATTTCATCGGAATGAACAACTGGACGTCTTGCTGAAGGCAGATCAGAATATGCCCACTTGTTCCGGTTATTTCTATTCATACCCGTAACATTTACCAGGCAGAAATAACAGTCATCAACATGGTTTGTGGTTTCCCTCCAAACCATTGGAACACCAAACTTAAGACTTTTTCTTTTTCCAGTTGTCCACTGTCGCAAGTGTTCAGTACACATTTTACACACAATATGTAGAGCCCACGTTTTATCTTGGTCCCCTAGGCGTACACCAAAATATGCATGATATGCTTTTTTTTTACAAAGTCACTGATATGTTTTCTATTGTCTTTAAATGTGTACTCACCACATATGTAGCAAAACACATCAGGATGGTTAACACAACTTCTTCGACTTGAACTCATTTTATGTTCAGGCCACTAACACGGATGTTAAATATAAAGCCTTAGTATACGCGATACAAGTTATGATTTCAGAACAAAACTCACATGTTCCAACATGTCACTCCACCTGCAAGACAAGAACTACGATCCACTAGCCAAGTAGAATACCAATGCAATCTAGTGGACGTTCCTGGAACTACTATATGACTAGTTTCCGTTTAGTACCGACAGATAGCAGCACTAATGAGAAAAGAGCGCCGTTCTTCCAAATAGAAATCTCTATAGAGCACAGTAGGATTTATTTGAGTTGCAGAGTTTATAAGATCATATTCAAACTTGTTATTACGAGAATATTTGTATTTCTTTTGCTTATTTTGTATACTATTGCAAGAAGCATGCAGAAATAGTGGTTACATCATTTATAATTTATATATTTATTTTGGATTGTAATATTTCTTCCACATACATTGTAACGTAAATAACACTACTGGTACAGTAGCCTGTATCTACCAAAGTAGAGCTGATAGAAAAAAAACTGCTTACATTATTGGATTCAGCGTCCCACACATAGTTAAAATCAGCTCTAAAATTTTAGGCACCAAGATTTTTTTTTCTGTAGGCCTGTGTAATCTTATTAAGTTTTACTTTTAAGTTATGGATGAAAATGTGGAGAAATATGTAATTATTAGGTGCATCGAGAGCAAAGTGCGTAGAAACACGAAGTTTCTAAATGCAGCACTGGTCGCTACATTAATTGGTAGAGATTTTAATGCCATTTAAGACCAAATTCAGTCCTTGTGTTGGCAATATCCGTTTGCTCTACTAGGAGGAATGAAAGATGCTGACATCAAAATTAAAAAAAAATAGACCGATGTTAGTGTCGAATCCACAATTTTGGAGGTCGCTTAGATAAAGAATGGCACTCCAGATGTTATGTAAGTGAATCCTCCATTATCACCCTTAAGGGGTGTGTCAAATTGTGACATATAGAAGTAATTGAAAATGACCAATCTTAGTGTTTCTAATATACTTACATTTTTCGGGTTCCCAAGTTCATTGGAAGCAGTTCATTGGATGATATTTAAATTTAAGTTGAACTTCCAGTAGGGATAAGGTCCCTTAGCACATCTAATAAGGAGAATCGAAGGGAGTAACATATACAATGATTCAAAACGACTGCTATTAGTGTAGAATTCATAGTTTCGTTATCACCGAGATAAATAGCCACACTTCTGAACGAACATGTCAGCTGGATTTTCAATCTACAGGGGCAGCATCGAAGGCGTTGCTCGCACAGCTCTAAATATTTTAATGTTTCTGTATAAATGTATATTTCAGTGTAACTCCGGAATGTCTGTTTTAATCCTTACCAATTCGGGGACGCATATTACTTTTAATCTAAGAAAAAAAATATTGTGGTAGTATGATACCCGAAGTTATGGAAGTTGGGAGGGGTGACACGTAAAAATAATGTAAAAGGACTGATCTTAGTGTTTTATCAATCATTTTCTCAGTTGTTGAGATGGATTCTGATGCTTACAATGGCGTTTACCTACAAATGCATCCCCATCTTCACAGGGTGAGGGCCTGGGAGAGCTGAAAGTAAAATGTCAAAAAGTATTTAAATATTTGCCAAATTTATAGCATTCAGGGTCTTGAAAGTGTTTCTAAGAAGTTTGGAAGGTAATTTGTACACACTTAAAGATGAGCTTTTGAATCATATCCATTTTTCACTGTGAGAAGAAATGACCATTTCAACTAGTATATGTATCAAGACAACCTTTGCAATTGAAAAACAAATTGTGTGGATATATGTTTCGTCTTTTAAATGAAATAACACATGTAAAAATCAGAGAAGGAGTGTGTCAATGGTTCGGTTGGTCAGTGTGTGAAGTGGGTCAAGATTTGTGAGTGGGTCAGTGGATCGTGAGTCAAAATGACGTGACATAATGCGAAATACAACTCACCGTGACTCACACTAACCCACCAACCCACTCTGTTCAGTGCATTATGGAGAGCATTTTCTGTACACTGTTGAGTTTGTCTACGTTTTACTTTCAAGACCTCCATTTATCTTCTTTTTTCATTTGTTTCTAATAATTTGGATTTTGATATTTGCAAATTGTAATAGTAGCAATATGAATAGGAGTTGGATTTTAAGATACAGCCTGTGAGCTTTTAGAGGAGCTCACTGCTGGGAAAAATATTTTTGAATCACCTGTAAAATATGAATAATATATGAATGAGTATATAAAAAATTGAAAGTAAATATGTCTGCGTGATCATCAGGGTCAAATTGCAAACTGGAATGAAAAACGTTTGGTATATAATCAGACCGCATTCCCAACTGTGAGCTTGTCATAAGCGTATCACTTTCATTATAAACAATATCGTTAGGAGAAGTCGGAATATTTGCTAAAAATTGAGTGTCTCACAAGCCGCTCAACTCAGAGAGCTAAAATTCAGTATACAACTATTTATTAAAAATATACAGAACATATTCTGGTATTTTTAAAAAGTATCTTTTAAGAGGTTGGGCATTTTCTATAAATTGGAAATTGGTAGTTTGTTTGTTTGTAAAAATAATCGAAAACGATTGATATTAGTTGAGAAACAAATTGAGAAGCAAAAACTACAGTTCTTTGCATTGTATACCCACTGCTTTCTATTACGATAATTGTTGAAGCTTGTTTTTAATACATGGACCGTTCAGAGCATAAGGAATCAAGCCATAAAGTTGTGAGAAAAATGGCTATAAAATTTGTACTCTTAGCTTAATTACATGGGTATTTTAACCCGGGAACGGTTTACTGTTGATTTGTGACGCGAACGGTCGACAGGTGAGCGCGGCACTCACTTACAATAAAATCGTTTCTATAGCTGTTTATGACTTTATACGGGATTTATTATCAAGACATTTCTAATTGTTGACATTTTGTGATTTATTATTATTACTATTATTAAAATAAAATCGCAAGTAAAATTATGATGCGTTTATATAAAACCCCTCTAGGGCTGCTTTGAAACGAAAACATAAATAAGGGGGAGTTCACCGCTCACCTGTCAACCGTTCCCGGGTTAAATTAGTATCGCATGTTTAATTATACAGAAAATATTCTGCGTTGTTCTACTTTACCTTGATTTGAGACTTTCAAATTTCATCCTATTTTCTACTGAAATGTATTTGTAAGGCAACAAAGAAATAATTATATATGATAAATTTAAATTCATCTTAATTTGGAAGATGACAAAAACTTTACCATAGCATATCCAAAAGGTCAGATCCACCGGTATTTTAACAGAGCGGTGCCTGGGCGGTTGACCGTAGAAATTCAAACTCCGATAAGTGACAATTCCACAGTCTTGTTTTATTACAAGTGTAGCATCTTTAGACAATGGAGAGGATGACTGTATAATGACTCAGAGCTGATGATGATGGGTTTTGGTGGGTCGGAGTTGGTCACAACGGTTCATAGTGGTTCATAGTAGGTGGTGGGTCTGAGTGAGTCACAAGTGGTGATGGGTCATAGTGGGTCACGGTGTGTTATGGATCAAGTTTTCATTGACCCACACCATCTATGGTTATATTGTACCTTTATCACGAGCGACACCGCAGAGAATTTTCTGGTTTAGCGTCATGTGAAGCTGTTAGTCCATATTTCGCATGGACCGTTTGGATCCCAAATGACAAAAATTTAAAATTGAAATTTTCCAGGAGAGACATTTCAAGTTCTATATCTCACGAAAAAGTATTATATACCTTATATAGGCAATCCAAAGCTATAATTATCTACCTTTTGGTCTCATCATTTATTGCGTACAACAAAAGTTAAAAATTAAAACATTCGAGAGGTAGTGTAAAGAATGTAGTGCTATGCTGTTTGAAGTAGGCCAATTTATTGATTCAACTTATTGATTTTCAAGAATTAAACAAGTATCGGAAAAGATTGTATAAACTGAGATTTGAAGCTACATAAGTTAATTAAAAAGGCTCTCACAATTGCCTAAAACTTGTAAACAGTTAGGTTTTAATTGGGAATATAGTTTTAAATTAGTTATCTACTGTTTTAGCACTATTCATCGAAGTATTATGGTTCACACGTCATTCGCTTCAAAATAAAATAAGCTTTCAAATGACAAAATCAATGAATGTATGATATAAATTTTTCGATAAATTGATACATTTCCCTTGCGCCCCCTGAACAGAGTTCTCTCAGATATTTGCCTGGACAAAATCTACTTTGAAATATATTCGTGTGCTTTATTATTATAACCTGCCTTTAGTCCTTGTTAAACAACAACAATTAAACATTTTAGTTGTCTACAAAAAGTGTTCAGAATTCAGAAAAAAGACATTTAAATGTATGACACTTATTTGTCATCCAACAATTGAGACCTTTTTTCCTTCTAGGAAGATTTAAGAAGCAGATAGAATAAAGAACGCACTTCTGAGAGGGGGTAACAAGGGGCATAGCCTATGCCCATAAGATATATAATATGCCGTGTCATATGGTGATCTAAGTTGTCATGGAAACTTACTGCTACGCAACCCTCTTTTCAGATTCCCTCAACCTTGTGTCTCCTCCATCTCTTCTGTATCTTCCTTCTTGCTGTTTTTTTACATTAATTAATAAAATAATATTTTTTGGTGTAGTTAAATTCATCAAGTCTTTCTTCTCAGAACCGGTCACGTTTGTGCCATTCAAGTATAATAAGCAGCTGATGTGCAGTAAGTCTTGTAAGGCGTCCATTTACCTTCTTCCTGTTCCAAATTTGGTAGGTCAAACAAATTTTTTGATGTGACTCATCTTGAGCCAGTTGAATGTGTTATAATTAGGTAATTGTGGCTCTTATTTCGTCTGGTGATCTTTCGTTTCGAGGTCCTTGACTAATAGGAGAACTGTACGTTTCAGTAGGTGAACAATAAGCTTTAAGGCTTTATTTTGTACCTATCTTTAAAGATATAGGTAGTTTTTATAGATATAGATCTACATCATTAGGAAGATAAGAGTGCCCCCTTAATCAGTTCCAGGAGATTTACAACTTCAGAACCCTTTTCAATGTCCTTATCAATCTACTATCTTCAAAGAATGTCTCAATGTGTATGATTTACACCTACAGTTGTTATATGTTGTAAGTTCTTTCTGTAAAATTAGAGATGAAGCTCATCTGAAAGGTAATTTTGATTGAATTAGCTTATCAGAACTGCCGTGGCTGTTAAGAACAATATTTACTTGTTGAGTTACGTATTAATTGGGAAGTATATTAATACAGTAGTGCACTGAGTAGTAAACATTTTAGTTGTAAAAAGAGTACTTCCAAAGTTGCAAACTACCTTGCTGGAAGTTGAATAATCAAATGAATTTCGATAAGTCCAATAGGTTTTCCTAAGATATTATGAAACAAAATTGCGATTTCTAAGGTCTAAATTGATTGTATAAAATATTCTCAACAAACTGTATTCTAGTTATGGAATTCCAAATATAAGTAACATTCTTGCCATGCATTGCAATGCACTATAGGGTATATTTTGCAGTTTTTTCGGTTATTCGACTTTTACTCCTGAATTGTATTTCTGTTATTTTTATACTTTATATAAAGTTATTTGTTCTTTAAAAAATGTTATCTTTCAATGTGAATGGAGATTTAACCCTTAGGAGGAAACGTTATTTTTTTTCGCTTACAGGGAATGTGTGTCTGTGGGACACGGACATGTATAAAGCAATATATTTAAAAAAAAAAAACGTATGTGTAATGTAGAATAATGAAACTTTATATTTTGTATTTCGAGCAAAATATGATAAGCAAGAATTACATACATTAATTCAGTTCTATTGGAATATAAATTCGGAAAATATTTCAATATCTAAATAAAAATATTACATAAATTTAAAAATTGACAAATTTTAAGTTAGTATAATTCTGCACATTACTACCCTGCAAATATGCTATTTGTCCACATGTAGCTACCCTGTCCAAATGTGCTATTTGCCCGAAAGAGCTTGGAAACGTTTGACGGATATGGTAGCTCTAAATATAGGTCGTCCCAAAGTATCTTGAAAATGGTGAATACATGTCTTCGTATCCTGATATACAAATAGAACACAACATTATGATAGCAATAAGGGCTTTATTTTCAGATAGGTCAGTAGATCTGTAGTTTGACTTTGTTCTACTTCAAATTTGTTTCGATCTTCTTCCAACTTCATGTTGAAATCTCCTGAATTATGTCATCATCACATAAGTTAGACAGGATTTTTTCCCCCAGATTTCTTACATGAATGACTATACCAGGCATCGCTTTTATCATGTTTTCATGTAGAACCCTTCGGTTTCTTAGTGGTTCATTTCAATTCCAAACAAACCGGTTTTCTTCTGTATCTAAGGCCTTCGTTATCACATGAAATTTGACTAGGGCTGCTCACATTGACACTTCTGTTACTACTTGACCTCACACCTGACACTGTATCAGAATTATTATCGCTCTCACTGTCAGTGGGTAATTCTTGACTTTCAGGAAAAAATTATTCGTCTCAGTCAGAATCTACTGGAGACAATAATATGAAGTCCTCCTCTACTTTCAGCATTTTTGGAATTTTTGCCTTCAAATAAGGATCTGCTCTATTTACAGTTTATTTCTTACATTTGTTTCTCGAAGTACTAGGTCTATATTTTGCAAGTACATAAAATATCATACAAACAAAATAGTATGTTTAAAGAGTTCTATAGCTTCTATAAGTAGATATCCCCTCCGATAGACGGCCGAGTCAGCAAAATATGATCTTGTTTTCCTAGAAATCGATATCACTTTCTGGAATTGGGAGGCAAGTTTCGACAAGCCTTTAGTTGTTATGTTCATAGCCTTTTACGGCTACCACAGGAGAGCGTGGGAAAATTTCGGTTATGGGAACCGGTTGTTGCTATGTTCATAGTCTTGGACGCCTACCAGACGTAGAAACAGGATGCAACATGCCTTTCTCGGCCTTTTAGGGCTACCACCAGCTATAGGATCATGAAAAAACATGCCTTTTCTAGTCGTCTTGTATTGGTTAGATAATTTGGATTCCCAAGCCCCGCCCCCTCCCGCAAAGACTCTTGGACGGCTACCGGATTTTCATCAGAGTCCTTTCAGTTATTGCGATTCATTGTGTTTTCAGCCTGAAACTGTAATGTGTGTTTTGTGATACCGATCGTACTTATTAAAATAGGTAAATAAAAAATATATATGTTTTTTTTTTCATTTAGTTATAAAGACAGTTGAAACAACAAGTGTATTTCTTCATAGCTCAATTCAGGGTCTAACATTAAAAAAAGACACAAACATACATATATGTGAATGTCTGTTTTGCTAGTCTCTTTCTCTCTGTGTTTGCTAGCACAATGAACTCCATCTTAAAATTGTTTAGTTTCAAGAGCAACAGATAAGATAGCATTTCCAAGTATTTTGATGATTTGTATTGCAACTAGTTAACAGACTGACCTACAGCGCTCCTAAACGAATGATAAAAGGTAGAATACATTTAATTGTATGTTAAACAATATTATGTCTTAAAATGATATAATATCTGTCTGAAGTAAGTGCTTGGGAGAGCCCCCATGGAATATCGAACCACTTCACCTTTAAATAATGAAAATAGAATAAAAAATGTGGAACGAAAGAAAAAAAGAAATGAAATCTATGAGTCTTACTCCTACAATTATGCCTACTAGACTAGTGGAGGGAAAGTGATGATGAGAAATGATGAAGTGAAGAAAGTGGGAGGAAACGGGAGAACTCCCAAGGAAATCTATTCATACGGTGTTCGTCCACCATAAAGTTCACCTGGTGGGAACAGGATTTTGAACCTGCGACCCCAATGCACAAGACGTGAACGATTTACCAGTGAGCCACCGAAACCTCTGATGAAAAAAGTATAAAAATATGGTCAGAAACCCGTCCAACGAGCTAAGATGCACTCCAGACACTGTATTTATTTTGCGTTTCCGTATGTAAGAATGAGATGAAATTCTAACGTTAAAAACACATACATATAATACATATAAATCTGAGTTTTACGTCCCACGATTATGACGATTAGGCTAATGGGCAATCTTTAAGTTTTACGTCCCACAGTTACGTCGTCTAAGCTAATAGAGACGGTGATAATGAGAAATGAATGAAATGTTGGAAAGGAGATAGTTGGAGGGAATTCAGGTACACGGTGTTTGTCCACCACAAAGTTCACTTGATTGGAACAGGATTTTGAACTTTGGACCTTCCATGTATACAGTATTTGTCCACCACAAAGTTCACTTGATGGGAACAGAATATTGAACCTGGGACCCAGATGCACCATAGGTGAACGCTCTACCACTGAACAACCGTCACCCCGAACCACCCGAGCTAAGATCGAACGAAAGAAACAATGAAATGAAATCTGAGTTTTACGTCCCACGCTTATGACGATTAGGCTAATGGGAAATCTTTAAGTTTTACGCCCCATAGTTATGTCGGCTATGCTAATAGAGACGGTGAAAATGAGAAATGCATGAAATGTTGGAAAGGAGATAGTTGGAGGAAATTCAAGTACACGGTGTTTGTCCACCACAAAGTTCATTTGATTGGAACAGAATTTTGAACCTGCGACCTTCCATGTATACGGTATTTGTCCACCACAAAGTTCATTTGATTGGAAGAGGATTTTGAGCCTGGGACCCCATGCACCAGAGGTGAACGCTCTACCACTGAACCACCGTCACCCCCCAAACCCCCGAGCTAAGATCGAACGAGAGAGACAATGAAATACAATCTGAGTTTTACGTCCCACTCTTATGACGATTAGGCCAATGGGAAATCTTTAAGTTTTACGTCCCACAGTTACGTCGGCTATGCTAATAGAGACGGTGATGATGAGAAATGGTTGAAATGATTGAATGAAGAAAGTGGGAGGAAATTCACGTACACGGCATTTGTCCACAATAAAGTTCACTTGACTGAAACAGGATTTTGAACCTGGGACCACCGTGCACCATAGGTGATCGCATTACCACTAGGCCAGCGAGACCCCCTGCCGAAAAGGTAGCAAAATTTGGTCATGGTATTAGACAAAGACATGGCGTTTTTGGGAAGTTCTACCCGGGACCCATGTACACCGAACAACCGAGATCCATAAAACGCGCGCGCGCGAGAGAGATAGAATTATTTCAGTTTAACGTCTTACAAATATGCTCCTTACGTTTTAAAACGGACGATATTAGTGTCAAATACATATTTTTCGTGGTCGCTGAAACTCTGAAAGAATAAGTATAAAATTCACGTACAGAACGTTTATACATTAGACAACACACTTGAAGCAAACTGTGAACATTCATTTGTTTTACTCCCGTGGAATACGAAAAAAGTTACAATTCATTTTAACTACTTAAAAGGTATGCTATTTTTTCCCTTGAAATTTCCACTTTTTCCTTATAACGAATTTATGTGTATATATAAATATACTGTTTATATTTATAAGTAACTAGATGCATTTCTTTTTTATTTGAGGTTGAATACAAATAAAAGATACGTGTAATCCTTTCTTAATCAATACTTATACACACACACACACACACACACACACACACACACACACACACACACACATATATATATATATATATATATATATATATATATATATATAACATTTTTATTTATTTGTATATTCTTTAAAGCGCTTTTATTCATATTCTATTTGAAATAAGACTTATATATCCACTATTTACATATACATATTGGAAAATTTTGGTTTTGCATTACGTATATACATCCGGGGAGAAAAATGGAAAACAAGTGTACGCAGGAGCTATTAAAAGAGATTACTGCATTTATTCATGACATAGAAGAAGAAGAATAGATCATAGTAAATAAAGAGACGCAAGTTCTTCTAAGAGAAATAGATGCCGTAATCGGAATAGAAGATGATCATCATGAAAGGAAGGAAGAAGATGAAATGAAGAAAGGAACACAAAAAAAGGAAGAACTCATAGAAGAGAAAGAAAAAGAAGAAGAGATGATCATCAATACCGAAGAAGAAGGAGAAAGAGATGCAACTAATGAAATTCAAATTGCAGAAGAAAAAGAAGAATATGAAGAACTATTAGAAATATTGGAAAGTGCAAGTAATAGAATTATAACAGAAGAAGAAGAAGAGGAAGCGGAGGAAGAGGAGGAAGAAATGGTTAGAAGAAGGAGCAAAAGAAGAAGAAGACGTCGAAGAAAGCACAAAAGAAGAAGAAGAATAATTGCTAAATCTAACGTTCTCCCAAATAATAGGAGAGACTTATAATGAGGAAGAGAAGAAGAAGACAGAAGATTAGTTCTACGAAACTGAGCTAGAAAAATGGATTACCAATTTATTTCCTAATCCCGAAAAAGAAGAAGAACAACAGCAAGAAGTAATATATCCATCAATTCTGGAAATAGCAGAAGCTAATACAGAATATACAGAAATAGAAATCGATTTAGACGAAATAGAAAAAAGAATGGACAAGTTGTTATCCGTATTTGAAGCAGAACGAAACTCAAATGTACACGTAGGATTTGGAAATAACAGCCGTAATGATGAAAACAATAGATTTCATATAATAGAAGAACGCAGAAGACAATACAGAAGATACAATATGGCTGGTACAATGAAAAGATTCCGTCTATCCCCCGTGCTTGCAGGTGAAAATCCTTTTACTGCAATTGAAACAAGTCCACGTGCTTTAATAGATTATTTGTTACGTGATGTGGACCAGCTTGATAACGTAGGAATAACAATCACAAATGAAAGAGAAGGATATCGCCCTTTTTGGTTATCGTTCAGAGAAGCAAGAAATCTCTCAGCAGAAGTTCTATGGAGAAGTTATGAAAAAGTACTGCAAAATAATGCGGCTTTTCTTATAAATGAAGATTGGATCGTGAATTTTCATCATCTACGTATGACAAGAGGACAAGGACCTTTGAAATAACATGTTATGAATACTGAGAAATATGTAAAGGCAAAACGTTGTATTATCACAGTTAAGAATAAAGGCACAAGATGTTTAGCACATGCAATCGTCGTTTCAATAGGACTGAAAAAATACAAGGGAAGAAATCAAACTGAGTACAATAGATATATAAAACATCAAAGTAAATTTATCATAGATAAAGAAGCAGAAGATCTGTGTGAAGCTGCCGGTGTAGATCTTAGTCATGGTGGTGGAATTCCTGAAATTCGTAAATTTCAGGAATATTTAAAGGATTATAAAATCACAGTATATAGGGGATTTTCAGGAAGTGATGTTATGTTTGAAGCACCACCAAGCGGTAGCGAGAAAACTTTAAATTTACTCTTCATAAATAACCATTACAACGTCATTGAAAGCTTGACATCGTGTTTTAGCTGTAAGTTTTATTCTGAAAACTGTCATAAAAGTATGAAAGAAAGCATGAACATTTGAAACATTGTACAGCTGTATGTTATCGATGTTATCAAAAACCACCATGTGACTTTAAAGAAACCCATATTACTTGCAATGATTGTAATCGAGAATTTTATGGCCAGTCATGCTATGACTATCACAAGTCAGCTCCGTTTCAAAATGAAAAGCCTTTATGTTCCATTATGAAATGATGTGCCCAGTGTTTGAAAATTTATGTAGTGAAAGAAAAACGTTCTCACGTAAGTGGAGAAACTTATTGCAACATTTGCTATGCTATAGTACCATATAGAATGAAAGAAGAAAATCAAAAAAGCCAATGAAAAAATTATCATGGAGAAGAAAGCTATGATTGTGTTTTATGATATTGAATGTACACAAGATACGAAAATAGAAGAGGAGGACGCAAACATATATGAGCATATACCTAATGTCTTGGTTAGTCAACATACATGTTACCGTTGTTATGAAGACAACGACATCAAAAATAATTGTATCGTTTGTGGAAAACGAGAAAATATATTTGACGTAGAAAATGTAATAGAACACTTTCTAAAACATCTTCAACAACGTCGTCCAAACATTAAATCAGTAACATGTGTAGCCCATAATTCTAAGGGCTATGATGCACATTTCATCATTAGAACCATGGTTGAGAAGATGAATTGGACTCCAGAAGTAATCATGAATGGAGCGAAAATTCTATCTCTTAAAATAGAGAATGTAACATTCATTGATTCACCTAGCTTTCTTCCTATGCCCTTAAGTAAATTAAGTGGTGCATTTGGTCTTCAATCGCGCAAAGGATATTTCCCACACTTTTTCAATCGACGTGAGAACCAAAATATGAAGGTACACTTCCAGACATTAGATATTATGGAGCAGATACCATGAAAGTAGACGAAAGACGCAAGTTTCTCCAATGGTATACAGAACATCGAAACGATACCTTTAGAATGAAAGAAGAACTCATCAAATATTGTGTACAGGATGTTGAAGTATTACGCCAAGCATGCATTTCCTTTATAAATACATTTCAATCTGAAACAAATGTAAATCCCTTACTTGAATGCATTACAATCGCCAGTGCATGTAATTTGGTGTATGGTAGAAATTTTTTAAAGGAAAATATGATTAGTATCATACCAAAGAACGGGTATCGATGGAGAGATGTCCAATCAGTTGAACAGTACAATGGATAGCTTGGGAAGAAAAACCAAGAAACATACAAATTATCAATGCTGCACATAGTAAGGAAAAACGAATTGCAGCAATGAAAGTAGATGGTGTATGGACAGATCCCAATAAAGGAAGAATACACGTTTGGGAATATGAAGGCGATTTCACACATGGATGCATCTACTGTTACCCTAACGACAGAGATAATCACATCTATAACAATGCTACAGATACCATGGCATTTCGATATGAAGCAACAAAGAAGAAAATTCAAAAATTAAAAGATTTTGGCTGTGAAGTGCACGAAATATGGGGCTGTGAATTTAAAAAACAATTGGCAGGAAACGAAGAGATGAAGAAGTATGTTAGTAACCATCCATATACAAAGAAAACACCGTTAAATCCTCGTGACGCTTTTTATGGAGGACGTGTGAATGCCATACGTTTTTATCATAAAGCACAAGAATCTGCAGGAGAAACAATAGAATACAAAGATGTTATTTCGTTGTACCCTTATGTTTCTAAGACTAAGAAGATTCCAATTCGTCATCCTATTATCTATCTGCCTGGAGATTCAAATATTCCCACCATTGAAGAAGTAGAAGGATTAGTTAAACTAAGTATTCTACCTCCAAAAATCTCTTACACTTAGTTCTTCCTTACAAATCAAATGATAGATTGATGTTTCCACTTTGTCGTACATGTTGTGATTAATTAAATCAGTGATGTTGTAATCACAGCGATGAAGACCTAGTTCTAAATGGTACATGGGTAGCAGATGAAGTAACAAAAGCATTAGAAAAAGGATATAAAATAATAGATATTCATGAAATTTGGGCATATTATGTTGTTCAATATGATGAAGAAACAAAAAGTGGTGGCTTATTTGCAGAGTACATAAACACTTTCCTGAAAGCAAAAACGGAATCTAGTGGATGGCCAACATGGTGTGAAACAGATAAGTTAAAGCAGAAGTACATTCAGCAATTTTATGAAAAGGAAGGAATACGTCTCCATGAAAATAAAATTCAACATAATCCACCACTTAGGAGTTTAGCTAAATTAATGCTAAATTCATTTTGGGGAAAATTTGGACAACTTGAGAACATGAGTCATGTAAGCATTATTAATGATCTAAAGGAAGTATATGAGAAATTAACATCTCATGATATAGACGTTCATCAAATATTTCCAGTAAATGATGATATGATATATGTATATTGGCAATACACAGATGAAAATCCTGTTTCACTACCAACAGTAAACGTTGTCATAGCCGCATACACAACAGCACAAGCAAGATTAGAATTGTACAAGTATTTAGATCAACTGCAAGAAAGAGTATTGTATTTTGATAGATTCAGTCATATATACGCAAAAACCTGGTGAAACTACAATCCCAACTGGTGACTTTTTAGGCGATTTAACGAATGAAGTACTCGAGTATGGTAAAGCAGGGGGTCACGCTGGCTTAGTGGTAATGCGATCACCTATGGTGCATGGTGGTCCCAGGTTCAAAATCCTGTTTTAGTCAAGTGAACTTTATTGTGGACAAATGCCGTGTACGTGAATTTCCTCCCACTTTCTTCATTCCATCATTTCATCCATTTCTCATCATCACCGTCTCTATTAGCATAGCTGACATAACTGTGGGGCGTAAAAGCTTAAAGATTTCCCATTAGCCTAATCGTCATAAGAGTGGAACGTAAAACTCAGATTTCATTTCATTGTTTCTTTCGTTCGATCTTAGCGCGGGTGGTTGGGGGTGACGGTGGTTCAGTGGTAGAGCGTTCACCTCTGGTGCATGGGGTCCCAGGTTCAATATTCTGTTCCCATCAAGTGAACTTTGTGGTGGACAAATACCGTATACATGGAAGGTCCAAGGTTCAAAATCCTGTTCCAATGAAGTGAACTTTGTGGTGGACAAACACCGTGTACGAGAATTTCCTCCAACTATCTCCTTTCCAACATTTCATTCATTTCTCATTATCACCGTCTCTATTAGCATAGCCGACATAACTGGGACGTAAAACTTAAAGATTTCCCATTAGCCTAATCGTCATAAGCGTGGGACGTAAAACTGAGATTTCATTTCATTGTTTCCCTCGTTCGATCTTAGCTCGGGGTGTGGGGGTGTGACGGTTGTTCAGTGGTAGAGTGTTCACCTCTGGTGTATGGGGGTCACAGTTTCAAAATCCTGTTCCCATTAAGTGAACTTTGTGGTGGACAAACACTGTGTACTTGAATTTCCTCCAACAATCTCCTTTCCAAAATTTCATGGATTTCTCATTATCACCGTCTCTATTAGCATAGCTGACATAACTGTGGGGCGTAAAAACTTAAAGATTTCCCATTAGCCTAATCGTCATAAGAGTGGGACGTAAAACTCAGATTTCATTTAATTGTTTCTTTCGTTTGATCTTAGCGCGGGTGGTTGGGGGTGACGCTGGTTCAGTGGTAGAGCGTTCACCTATGGTGCATGAGGGTCCCAGGTTCAATATTCTGTTCCCATCAAGTGAACTTTGTGGTGGACAAATACCGTATACATGGAAGGTCCAAGGTTCAAAATCCTGTTCCAATGAAGTGAACTTTGTGGTGGACAAACACCGTGTACGAGAATTTCCTCCAACTATCTCCTTTCCAACATTTCATTCATTTCTCATTATCACCGTCTCTATTAGCATAGCCGACATAACTGGGACGTAAAACTCAAAGATTTCCCATTAGCCTAATCGTCATAAGCGTGGGACGTAAAACTCAGATTTCATTTCATTGTTTCCCTCGTTCGATCTTAGCTCGGGGTGGTGGTGGGGGTGACGGTTGTTCAGTGGTAGAGCGTTCACCTCTGGTGTATGGGGGTCACAGGTTCAAAATCCTGTTCCCATCAAGTGAACTGTTTGGTGGACAAACACCGTATACTTGGAAGGTCGCAGGTTCAAAATCCTTTTCCAATCAAATGAACTTTGTGGTGGACAAACACCCTGTACGTGAATTTCCTCCCACTTTCTTCATTCCAACATTTCATTCATTTCTCATCATCACCGTCTCCGTTAGCATAGCCGACATAACTGTGGGGCGTAAAACTCAAAAATTTCCAACCGTGGAACGTAAAACTCAAAGATGTCCCATTAGCCTTGTTGCCAGAAGCTTGGGACGTAAAACTCAAAGGTTTCATTTCATTTTCAAAGATTTCATTTACAGACAGAAAGACAGACAGGTATGCATGATATTATCAAAATTAAAACACATAATATACCTCTTATTTTTATAATATTTTAACGTTAAATTATAAGTGATACGGCTTTAGGAGTACATTTACTATCTGCGTTATACAAGTCTACAGACATTTCTTGCGTCAACTGATACCTTATTGCAATGCGAGTCAGAATATATTCAAGAATTCCATCTTATCATTTTCTCAGAAATCAACGTGCAGCGAACAGAAGCATCATACATCATACAAACTCGCTTACATGTATGTGTTTTTAACGTTAGAATTTCATCTCATTATCACATACGGAAACGCAAAATAAATACACTGTCTGGAGTGCATCTTAGCTCGTTGGACGGGTTTCTGACCATATTTTTATACTTTTTTCATCAGAGGTTTCGGTGGCTCACTGGTAAAGTGTTCACGTCTGGTGCATGGGGGTCGCAGGATCAAAATCCTGTTCCCACCAGGTGAACTTTATGGTGGACAAACACCGTGTACGTGGATTTCATTTGGGTTCTCTCGGAGCGTTCACCTGTAATGCATGAAGCACCGTGTTCAAATTCTGCTCCAGACAAGTGAACTTTATGGTGGACAAACACCGTATGAATAGATTTCCTTGGGAGTTCTCCCGTTTCCTCCCACTTTCTTCACTTCATCATTTCTCATCATCACTTTCCCTCCACTAGTCTAGTAGGCATAATTGTAGGAGTAAGACTCATAGATTTCATTTCTTTTTTTCTTTCGTTCCACAGTTTTTATTCTATTATCATTACTTAAAGGTGAAGTGGATCGATGTTCCATGGGGGCTCTCCCAAGCACTTACTTCAGACAGATATTATATCATTTTAAGACATAATATTGTTTAACATACAATTAAATGTATTCTACCTTTTATCATTCGTTTAGGAGCGCTGTAGGTCAGTCTGTTAACTAGTTGCAATACAAATCATCAAAATACTTGGAAATGCTATCTTATCTGTTGCTCTTGAAACTAAACAATTTTAAGATGGAGTTCATTGTGCTAGCAAACACAGAGAGAAAGAGACTAGCAAAACAGACATTTACATATATGTATGTTTGTGTCTTTTTTTTAATGTTACAACCTGAATTGAGCTATGAAGAAATACACTTGTTCTTTCAACTGCCTTTATAACTAAATGAAGAAAGAACATATATATTTCTTTACTTACCTATTTTAATAAGTACGACCGGTATCACAACACACACTACAGTTCTAGGCTGAAAACACAATGAATTGAGAAGCTTCAATCGCAATAACTGAAAGGACTCTGATGAAAATCCGGTAGCCGTCCAAGAGTCTCCATTCACATTGAAAGATAACATTTTTTAAAAATACGTTTTTTTTAATATATTGCTCTATACATGTCCGTGTTCCACAGACACACATTTCCTGTAAGCGAAAAAAGATAACGTTTCCTCCTAAGGGCTAAATCTCCATTCACATTGAAAGATAACATTTTTTAAAGAACAAATAACTTTATATAAAGTATAAAAATAACAGAAATACAATTCAGGAGTAAAAGTCGAATAACCGAAAAAACTGCAAAATATACCCTATAGTGCATTGCAATGCATGGCAAGAATGTTACTTATATTTGGAATTCCATAACTAGAATACAGTTTGTTGAGAATATTTTATACAATCAATTTAGACCTTAGAAATCGCAATTTTGTTTCATAATATCTTAGGAAAACCTATTGGACTTATCGAAATTCATTTGATTATTCAACTTCCAGCAAGGTAGTTTGCAACTTTGGAAGTACTCTTTTTACAACTAAAATGTTTACTACTCAGTGCACTACTGTATTAATATACTTCCCAATTAATACGTAACTCAACAAGTAAATATTGTTCTTAACAGCCACGGCAGTTCTGATAAGCTAATTCAATCAAAATTACCTTTCAGATGAGTTTCATCTCTAATTTTACAGAAAGAACTTACAACATATAACAACTGTAGGTGTAAATCATACACATTGAGACATTCTTTGAAGATAGTAGATTGATAAGGGCATTGAAAAGGGTTCTGAAGTTGTAAATCTCCTGGAACTGATTAAGGGGGCACTCTTATCTTCCTAATGATGTAGATCTATATCTATAAAAACTACCTATATCTTTAAAGATAGGTACAAAATAAAGCCTTAAAGCTTATTGTTCACCTACTGAAACGTACAGTTCTCCTATTAGTCAAGGACCTCGAAACGAAAGATCACCAGACGAAATAAGAGCCACAATTACCTAATTATAACACATTCAACTGGCTAAAGATGAGTCACATCAAGTTTAATACTAAATTTCGACAAAAGATAGTTTATAACAAATATCTAAACAATTTGTTTGACCTACCAAAGATGGAACAGGAATAAGGTAAATGGACGCCTTACAAGACTTACTGCACATCAGCTGCTTATTATACTTGAATGGCACAAACGTGACCGGCTCTGAGAAGAAGGACTTGATGAATTTAATTACACCAAGAAATATTATTTTATTAATTTATGTAAAAAAAACAGCAAGAAGGAAGATACAGAAGAGATGGAGGAGATACAAGGTTGAGGGAATCTGAAAAGAGGGTTGCGTAGCAGTAAGTTTCCATGACAACTTAGATCACCATATGACACGGCATATTATATATCTTATGGGCATAGGCTATGCCCCTTGTTACCCCCTCTCAGAAGTGCGTTCTTTATTCTATCTGCTTCTTAAATCTTCCTAGAAGGAAAAAAGGTCTCAATTGTTGGATGACAAATAAGTGTCATACATTTAAATGTCTTTTTTCTGAATTCTGAACACTTTTTGTAGACAACTAAAATGTTTAATTGTTGTTGTTTAACAAGGACTAAAGGCAGGTTATAATAATAAAGCACACGAATATATTTCAAAGTAGATTTTGTCCAGGCAAATATCTGAGAGAACTCTGTTCAGGGGGCGCAAGGGAAATGTATCAATTTATCGAAAAATTTATATCATACATTCATTGATTTTGTCATTTGAAAGCTTATTTTATTTTGAAGCGAATGACGTGTGAACCATAATACTTCGATGAATAGTGCTAAAACAGTAGATAACTAATTTAAAACTATATTCCCAATTAAAACCTAACTGTTTACAAGTTTTAGGCAATAGTGAGAGCCTTTTTAATTATCTTATGTAGCTTCAAATCTCAGTTTATACAATCTTTTCCGATACTTGTTTAATTCTTGAAAATCAATAAGTTGAATCAATAAATTGGCCTACTTCAAACAGCATAGCACTACATTCTTTACACTACCTCTCGAATGTTTTAATTTTAAGTTTTATTGTACACAATAAATGATGAGACCAAAAGGTAGATAATTATAGCTTTGGATTGCCTATATAAGGTATATAATACTTTTTCGTGAGATATAGAACTTGAAATGTCTCTCCTGGAAAATTTCAATTTTAAATTTTTGTCATTTGGGATCCAAACGATCCATGCGAAATGTGGACTAACAGCTTCACATGACGCTGAACCAGAAAATTCTCTGCGGTGTCGCTCGTGATAAAGGTACAATATAACCATAGATGGTGTGGGTCAATGAAAACTTGATCCATAACACACCGTGACCCACTATGACCCATCACCCCTTGTGACTCACTCAGACCCACAAATCTTCTTTGTTGCCTTACAAATACATTTCAGTAGAAAATAGGATGAAATTTGAAAGTCTCAAATCAAGGTAAAGTAGAACAACGCAGAATATTTTCTGTATAATTAAACATGCGATACTAATTTAACCCGGGAACGGTTGACAGGTGAGCGCAGCGCTCCCCCTGATTTATGTTTTCGTTTCAAAGCAGTCCTAGAGGGGTTTTATATAAACGCATCATAATTTTACTTGCGATTTTATTTTAATAATAGTAATAATAATAAATCACAAAATGTCAACAATTAGAAATGCCTTGAAAACAAATCCCGTATAAAGTCATAAACAGCTATAGAAACGATTTTTATTGTAAGTGAGTGCCGCTCTCACCTGTCGACCGTTCGCGTCACAAATCAACAGTAAACCGTTCCCGGTTTAAAATACCCATGTAATTAACCCTAGAAAGGTAGCGTTCTAAATATGTACGTTAAAGGTAGCGACACATCAAATTGACGTGTAGGTCATGTTTAATGTATACATTTATTTTATTTATCATTTTGGTTTTTATTAAAATATTTTATTTTAATTTATCTTAAACAGGACACTTTCTGCTATTACAAGAATAGTTTTGTTTCCACAAATGGCTCTCTAATAAGTAGGTCTATTTACTTTACCGTATATAAAAGAAATTACAAATGTGCTTTTTTAAAAAAAAAAACTTACCGTATGCATTTTACAATTACTATGTATACATTTTACAATTATAAAAATCTACTCCTTGGATACAATGTTGAATAAGTATAATGAAAACAAGGACAGCAATGTAACACATTGGCATTTAGGTGCAGTCAGGGCAAACTTTTTTCTGGTGCTCCCCACATATCGCTTTTCCACATTCGCAGTAAGTATTCGTCATTCTTTTTTTCCTTACATCACAAAAGGCACAGTACTTTCTTGCTCCTCTTTGGTCAGCTGTTGGTTGCGATTTCTGTAATTTCCTATAGTCTCCAACAACCTTCTCAATTGTCATCCTCAAGTCTCGACTCAGTGTCCTTTCCCTCAGTCGTTCCTCTTGCCATGGTCTTGTTAACTGTTTGTGCAGGTCTATACAGAAGTCCTGCCTTGACATTGGTTTGGAATTCGCTCCACTCATTCTGAAATGGTTGTGAAGATAAATTACATATCCATTTATCAGAGAGATGTTTATCATATTATAGAAGAAACAGAGAGGCCACCTTTGTGTTTTACTACCACAATTTATGTTTTGACACATTTGGTCCATGGTGTCAACCGCACCTTTTGTGGCATTATATGTCATTACGATCTCTGGCTTTTCTGTGCGATCGTTCAGAGTGGCGTCATCATGCATTGTGCTCAATAAGCACACCATCTTCGAGTTTTGTTTATAGGAGACTGCTGTTACAGCTTCATCAAATAGAAACATTGAAGATCCTTCTTGCCTATTCTGAAATTTCTTGTCTGTGAATTCTTCTGGTAATTCTGGTTTGTTTCTCTTCAGAGTTGCAACTACAGTCAATTTCTTTTGGAGAAGTTCTTTGAGCAGTGGGATGCTAGAGAACCAGTTGTCCATGGTAATGTTTCGGTTTGAATTTGGAATGGTTTTCACCAAGTCATTCACAAAATAGTTTGCAGCAGGAGTTTTTGGCGGCACTGTCCCTTTCCCCAAATAAACTTTTGCATCAACCATATATTTGGTTGCATTGTCACATATAACCACAATTTTAATACCATACTTGTTGGGCTTTGAAGGAATGTACATTCGAAAAGGGCATTTACCCCGAAATCCAACAAGTTGCTCATCAATGGCTAAGTATGATCCAGCCTTGTAATTATCTCGACATCTTTGCAAAAACATATTCCAAATATCAGATATGGTGGCCAGCCTATCTTCTTTTTTCCTTACTTCTCTCGTTTCTTTATTATCAAATCTGAGACAGTTTATCAAGAACTTAAATCTCCTTTCCGACATGGTTGCCTTGTAGCGATCTCCACATAGGGTCGTATCAAACATCTTTTCAGTGGGCAGATGATTGTCTTTCAGGGCAGCAGATAAAATCAATATCCCCAAGAGTGCTCGAAGCTCTTCCATACAAATATGCCTCACGCTTCCTTCAGTTCTTTTGTACTTCTTCCGTTGTTGCTCAATTTCTTCATTGGTGTATTGGAGAATAGTCGCAAGAATTTCGTCACAAAAAAATAGTTCAAAACATTGAAGAGAATATGTGGCTTGACGGGAATTGTTTGATGCTTTGGGTCCTGGCCGTATATGAATAACATTTTTGGACGGTGTCTTCCCCTTGTTCTTTAGGCATGACGTGTTCCAAACAAACCCATTCTTGCTTTTCAATGTTTCTTCTTGTACTTTGATAACACTTCCAGCAGATCTTCCCTCAACATTGTTGGAACATTCGTCTTTGTTTCTTTTACTTTCGTTCAGAACATTGTCTTTTTTCTTTTTCCGAGGCTGAGTTGGAGCAGTAGAAATTTCAATGTTCTTCACTGCTTCTACACAATCTAAGTCGTTCTCTTCCGGTGTGTATTCGGAGTCAGCATCACTATCGTAACAGCTTTCATCAGAATCCGAGTGGACTTCAACTTCTAAATTATCTTCTTCCAGATTTTCGGAAATTTCTTCTTCCTCTTCGAGAGCAGCCAATATTGCATCTTCATTGTCCAAAACGTTTGTCATTATTCTCGTCGTTGAAGTGTCTGCCATCACCCAGAAAACGATCGAAAGTGAACCAAAGCATTCAACAAAACACCCGTTAAAGGTAGCAACACGTCAGATCTACGTGTACGAAAAAGGCGGTTAAAGGTAGCGACACGTCAAACTGACGTGTAGGTTTTAGAAAAAGAAAGTCGCCCAGAATAAAGAACGCGGAGACCACTTACACCCGACGCCAACTAGTCGGCAACTAACACAAGTAAGCACTGCTGGCGTGCGGAGGTATGGAAACGAGGGGAGGGGAAAGGAGAGGCTATTATTCTCTACCTACACGTAAATTTTACGTACGCTACCTTTCCAGGGTTAAGCTTAGAGTACAAATTTTATAGCCATTTTCCCCACAACTTTATGGCTTGATTCCTTATGCTCTGAACGGTCCATGTATTAAAAACAAGCTTCAACAATTATCGTAATAGAAAGCAGTGGGTATACAATGCAAAGAACTGTAGTTTTTGCTTCTCAATTTGTTTCTCAACTAATATCAATCGTTTTCGATTATTTTTACAAACAAACAAACTACCAATTTCCAATTTATAGAAAATGCCCAACCTCTTAAAAGATACTTTTTAAAAATACCAGAATATGTTCTGTATATTTTTAATAAATAGTTGTATACTGAATTTTAGCTCTCTGAGTTGAACGGCTTGTGAGACACTCAATTTTTAGCAAATATTCCGACTTCTCCTAACGATATTGTTTATAATGAAAGTGATACGCTTATGACAAGCTCACAGTTGGGATTGCGGTCTGATTATATACCAAACGTTTTTCATTCCAGTTTGCAATTTGACCCTGATGATCACGCAGACATATTTACTTTCAATTTTTTATATACTGATTCATATATTATTCATATATTACAGGTGATACAAAAATATTTTTTTCCAGCAGTGAGCTCCTCTAAAAGCTCACAGGCTGTATCTTAAAATCCAACTCCTATTCATATTGCTACTATTACAATTGCAAATATCAAAATCCAAATTATTAGAAACAAATAAAAAAAGAAGATAAATGGAGGTCTTGAAAGTAAAACGTAGACAAACTCACCAGTGTACAGAAGATGCTGTCCATAATGCACTGAACAGAATGGGTTGCTGGGTTAGTGTGAGTCACAGTGAGTTGTATTTCGCATTATGTCACGTCATTTTGAGTCACGATCCACTAACCCACTCACACATCTTGACCCACTTCACCCACTGACCAACCGAACCACCCACTGACCAAAACGAAACATACATCCACACAATTTGTTTCTCAATTGCGAAGGTTGTCTTGATACATATACTAGTTGAAATGGTCATTTCTTCTCACAGTGAGAATTGAATATGCTTCAAAAGCCCATTTTTAAGTTTGTACAAATTACCTTCCAAAGTTTTCAGAAACACTTTCAAGACCCTGAGAACTATAAATTTGGCGAATATTTAAATACTTTTTGATATTTTATTTTCAGCTCTTCCAGGTCCTCACCCTGTGAAGATGGGGATGCATTTGTAGGTAAACGCCAATGTGAGCATCAGAATCCATCTCACCAATTGAGAAAATTATTGATAAAACACTAAGATCAGTCGTTTTACATTATTTTTACGAGTCACCCCTCCCAACTTCCATAACTTCGGGTATCATACTACCACAATATTTTTTTCTTAGATTAAAAGTAATATCTGTCTCCCAATTGGTAAGGATTATCACAGACATTCCGGAGTTACACTGAAATATACATTTATACAGAAACATTAAAATATTTAGAACTGTGCGAGCAACGCCTTCGATGCTGCCCCTGTAGATTGAAAATCCAGCTGACATGTTCGTTCAGAAGTGTGGCTATTTATCTCGGTGATAACGAAACTATGGATTCTACACTAATAGCAGTCGTTTTGAATCATTGTATATGTTACTCCCTTCGACTCTCCTTATTAGATGTGCTAAGCGACTTTATCCCTACTGGAAGTTCAACTTAAATTTAAATATCATCCAATGAACTGCTTCCAATGAATTTGGGAACCCGAAAGATGTGGGTAGATTAGAAACACTAAGATTGGTCATTTTCAATTACTTTTATATGTCATAATTTGACACACCCCTTAAGGGTGCTAATAGATGATTCACTTACATAACATCTGGAGTGCCATTCTTTTTCTAAGCGACCCCCAAAATTGTTTATTGGAACCTAACGTCGGTCTATTTTTTTTAATTTTGACATCAGCATCTTTCATTCCTCCTAGTAGAGCAAACGGATATTGCCAACGCAAGGAATGAATTTGGTCTTAAATGGCATTAAAACCTCTACCAATTAATGTTGCGATCAGTTCTGCATTTAGAAGCTTTGTGTTTCCACGCACTTTGCTCTCGATGCACCTAATAATTACATATTTCTCCACACTTTCATCCATAACTTAAAAGTCAAACTTAATAAGATTATTCTTAATTAGTGAATTAACAATTTATTGCAGCAAAGTTCCACTCACTAGATGCTACAGCTACAACTGTGTAACAAAAAATAACTAATGGGAAACATGTTCTGAATTATTTTTAGATTCCTTACGCTATCATTAAACATATTATAACAGTAAAAGGGGATTGTTCATAAAATAGTATATTCACTTTTAATTGTTTAACTTTTAATATGAAAAAATTAAAATGTTATTTAATTTTTAAACTTTGTGCTCTTTAAATATGTTGCCCTGTAGACACGGCCCTAGTTTGACTAATGGGAAATGCGGCACTGTTAATAGCGCTGGCGCTGGTAAGTTACATATGTTACTCTAGTATCGGTTGATTACGATATTTTTACGTCCATATATAACCGAACTGCGTGCTAATGGGAACTTAATTGAACTTAAGCGGAATGGAAAATATTACTATTTACGACCACGAAACTATGGGTTGGATACTAATATCGATCCTTCTGCAGCAGTTTTGATATGAATGCCGACAATACACTTTTCCATATTGTAAGAAATACGGTTAAAATTGCTGTAGGCATCAGAATTATGCTGAAACATGCACATACACCCATTTATATATATATATATATATATATATATATATATATATATATATATATATATATATATATATATATATATATATATATGTCTTCAGATAAGGGAGAGAAAGAATCACCACTTCCATATTGAAAAAGCATATCAGGTATTGAATTGAAAATCTGTGTAAAGACTTTCCGTTGTGGCATGTTTCATAAGGACAATTCCAGTCTGCTCACGTGACCTTTGGGGTTCAGTAATTTCTTGCGGGGGTTCCGACTTTGGATTGTCTGTTTCAACAATGGACTATCTGCTAATTTTCAAGAACATAAATGACAGCTGTAATAAGAATGTTGAGTAGTAACCCTTATATGACCAATAGCTCCAAATAAATACACTACATAACTGATTTGTTACTATCATGCGATTTTCTTAAGTTCTATTTAACATTCACATATGTAATAACGACGTGCTGTGAACACCTATCTTAGACGTTATACTTTGAACATAATAATTACTTATGTGCTCCACTGATAATATGAATATGTATACAAGTGATGTTTTTTAATGTAACTATTTTATAAAATTTTTATGCATTCCAGGAAATAAAATTTAATGCAAGTAAAGAGGGAGAATTTACCCAGGTGGGAATTGAACCTAAACCTTACAACTTGAAGTCTAACAGTTTATCACTTAGCTTACACGAAGACTCTATGCTACGATCATCTAACGGAATATAACACGATTTCAAGACAATTATTTTTATGTCCATTGCAAACATTGCTCGGGATCTTTCCACTCAACATTTAACAAATACATCTACCTAGCACAAAGCTCTCTCATAATTAGCTGGGCAACACTTGCGAACATAGTGATGAGCACCTTTTTTGGTGAATTTGACTAATTATTCATATCTTATTGTGGTTGAATTTCAGAAGAGTATGTAGGTGGTTTTATTTCGGGAATGTATCTCCAGGAGACAGATGAACCTTGACCAATTTCTGCCATTGCATTGAATTATATGACTATGGCCAACCTCTTTTGCAGTTTACTTGAAAGTTAGAAAATATGGTATACTATGACTTTCACCCGAGCCAGTCAATTTTACATGTTAAATATATCGGACTCTTTATTCTGATCTGCATATAGAATCACGTGATTCACGTTATTAGATGTAGATTGTCCAATATAATATTGTGCACTTTTCGGTATTTCCACTGTGACTGAAATGTTGGGCTCAGGTTTGAGAACAAGCATTATTTTTCAAAGGAGCGAAACGTGTTAAAACATGAAAAAAATTCAAAATGATTTAGAGATGTTTCAAAACACACACAAAAATATGTTTTAAACATCTTGACCAGTTTGAACATGATTTCATACATATATTTCAAAATCGTGCAATAACGTACGTATTTGCTACGAATTTTGTTGTTTACTTGCAACTAACTTTTCATTTATTTTATGCTAGTTAATACTACACAGTGTTCGGTACAGAATATTTTAGTAGAAATTAGTTAATCCTAACTTATTTCACATCACCCCCTTTTATTACATCTTTTTGCCAGAGATTCTCCTAAGTACTTTCTTGGTTGTATTAAGCTTTTTAGGTAGAGTTTAAAATCTACCTACTATGGATATTTCACACAGTCTATCAATACACATGGGGAAAAAGTTCTCACCACCCTAATGTGTTGAGAATGGGTGGTGAGAACACCCACTCTGATTTTTTTTTATTTTGGCGACAGTGAGGCAGTTTGAGAAACCTCTTGATAAGCAAACATCCACAGAACAAGTTTGAATTCTTTACATTAAATAAATACGTAAGAAATACAGATGATCAAAACTGGAAAGTTGCTTGGGCACAAGTTCCAGAGTTTTATGCAGGCTTGAAATTCGATAATAGAGAAAACATTAGAATTCATGGGTCAAATAATATACAAGAGGGCAATGTAGGATTATAGATCATTACGGCCAATGGAAATGGTTTTAACTTATCACAATCCGTATTTATAATTAGTAAGGACTTGAATTCTATTCTATTGGACTTTGTTCAGCAAAATGTTTCTAAATCTGCATTACTGCCCCCAAAATCTGAAATTCAGGGTAGGTGTTGATGACCTCTAAATGGACATCCTTCTTTAGCGACAATCATATAAAATTCTAAATTGCAATTTGTCACGTAGTTTTCCTTTCTTTCATTCCGGATTCGTGGTTGCGGAGATATGGTGCTTTCCGTCGGTGCATTCTTTTTTACACAGCCTGCATTTATTTAACGGAATTTCGCGTCATTGACTATGGCATTCGGATCTTGACATGTTAATCATTCCTATGTTGCAGCGTACACAATATAATGCTAATATCTGAAAGGAGATATTCCAAAAGTGTCAATTTTCCCGTTTACGTTGCGCGCATGGTACTTATTGTGGAAGGAGGTGTGGTCTTCGACTTTCAGATATAGATAATCGTTGTCATGGCTCAGCAAGAAGATTGGAAAAAATGGGCCAACCATTACAATGGAAATGCGCACAATGGTGCGCATGTTTTTGATATATTTTTATTATATGGTCCAAAAGAAGAAGCGCGCTCCATTGAGATTCTATGTAAGTGAGATACACATTAAGCTCTATAAACACTGTGAATTTCATCGCACGAGCTTGCAGAACAATCTTTTCAAACTCAGAGGACATACCATCTCTGTGGCTCAATTTTAAGTTTACCATGGTTTGCCACATTCAAAATAAAATTTAAAATGTAATGTGATGTTGAAGGTAAAAAATATATTATATTTATAATAAAGAGTAATATAAAGTGCACATTTTACTTGTATAATACATTAATATCTCATTTTTAAAATATCAATTTCAACAGTGTGCAGTCTGACATTGTAAACGATAAAGTTTGTACTGAAATCTGTAACTGCTTGTGAAACAAACAAACAAAAAAAAACTTCCTTGCCTTATACCGTATTTAATGCTTTACGCAAATTTGTAAACCGTTTTCTCAGTTTGAAATGTCTGTTGGTTTCAATATCCAATGTACAATTAAGACATTCGGAAACCCTCTTTACTACTATAACACTTAAAGATAATCCTATGATAATAGTTTTTGATAACGGTATCTCCTTCGAACACAAAGCTTTGTTCTATAATATTATAGTAATATTTTGAATTCCGGAAAAGATGTTAAATTAAAGTTATCAACTGTTTGCGTTTGAATTTCCTTTCTACAATATTCTAAACTTATATTCGATCTTTCTTAATTAACATTGCAGATCAATTTCCTTACTATCCAAGGATCAAAGTAAATATTTTACATCCACAAAGAACAAACATTAAAATCAAATTCAATAGATGCAAATAAGCAAAACATTTGGTTACTTAAAAGCAGTAAATATACTTAGAGTAGATGCATTTTGTCTAGCCTTAAATCAAGTAATAATTTTACAAATGTTACACCTTTTGTGATTTCAAGTGAGTAATTTGGAGAAGAAATACTCGGTGATTTTTTTTATAATGATAACATCTTGTATCATAGGAACAGTTTCTGGGACCTTACACTTTATACAAATTATCTCAAGAGATTAAAACTCAACATGAATGAGTTATACAGAAAATGCGTTCACCCTATCTTTGAAATCCCTTAATGGTTAAAATTATAGAAACCAAATGTTCCGTGATGAAAACAATAAGTGCTACACTTAACCCAATTGATAACAAAAGAAACGAACCACTCATGTTCTTGAAAGTAAATGCTTGGACTCTTTTACTTTTTTCAATATAAGAATCGAAAGATATGCTGTCACCTAATTCCCTCACCCAATTATAAATTAAACCAGACTCTGTAATTCGGATAACGAAAGGATTAAATATTTCTACAAGAGGTGACACTTTATGAAATATATATGCGTAACTAACAGTTGATATACTCTCACTGATTAAGTGTAAACCTTTCGCGATACTATTGTCTAAAAATTCAGCGCCAATAACTAATCCATCAATGCAAATGTCAACTGGAATTACAACTTGACTTTTGGTTACTTCATTGTTCAAGTCCCCAGTGTCTTTCACTAAAAGTCGTCGTGTAGCTATTTGTTGCACGTAAGGATTCGTAGATTCTTCAAATATACTTGCCCAGTAATTATAACTTCCCCACTTGAGACCACTTTAAGCAAGTTCTTTCAAACTATCGATTGGAGTTTCATAAATTGGTAACGTAAGAAACGACACAAGATTAGAGTTGTAGGCTGTTACCAGAAGAGTTGACGTCACAAACATCCAAACGGTTATATGTCGTAGAACGTCGTATTGTACTTTTGAAATAGAAAATCCGACCATAACGCTTACCGATTGCAGAAGAGAATAGCTGTACTGAAGATATGGATCTCCTTTAGAATTCTTTACGATTAAATAATGAAGAGCAGAAAATAAATTCAATAGAAATGAATTCAGTATTACAACAGCAATCACAGACCACCATAATTGAATAGAGAAGGGAGAAAATATTGACCATAAATTCCGTTTTAATTTCATTCCAGGAGTGAGAAATTTTATGTCTGATTGACCATGAACGCTAGCATAATGATAATATTTATATCTATCATAAGTAACATAAGCTGAAGGAGTACCTAACTGATACTTCATGGATTTTAGGCCTCCCAAGAATGTTCCAGATGTTTCATTATCTGAGAATTCTCCCCATCTTCTAACAATTTCAATGTTTAGTGTAATATTACGCTGGCGGAAAAAGTAAGCTGGTATTCTATAGTCAAGTCCATCGTAAGTGCCACCAGAGACTATTATCCATGGGTAAATATGATATAATAATATTCTAAGAGATATACTACTCAAAGTCAAAAGTTTCTCCTGAATATTACTTTTGGAATTTATCGTAGAATGATTTACTTCTTGAAAGTCTCTTGGCATCAAATCATCTCCAAGTGTATGTGTTATGAAACAGGAATCGCAAGTGGCCTGCGACTCATGCTCATCTGGTACCATATAGATATATGTGAAAGGGAAAAAACTCATACATTCGCAGTTTTTATAATTCTCAAAGAATAGCTTATCTTTTCCCGAGATGAAGAAAAATGTTCTTGGTTTTCGTTGAATTGTTTCTTTAGAAGCTTCGTAAATACCCATAAAGGACTCACACACATTGTTGGTTATCATTATGAATGTGGTACAATTTTGATTCATTGATTCATTTAACAAATATTTGGTATCTTCTACTGAAGGGGATTTATTAGTAATTAAATACATGGGCAACTTCAAGTTCTTCTTAAGGTAAGTTGTTATCTCATTATCCTTGTAAGAGTTATTTCTTGCTTTGAAGAATACTATACAATTTTCTATTACAAACTCAGTGAGAAGTAATTGCGTTAACAAATCGTAATGCTTTTCATTCTCTGTTGAAGGAATGCTTAAATATTCAGCATTTCTTAGGTACATCTCCAAACTCATACAGATTAAGATTTTCCG
The DNA here is from genome assembly GCF_964235325.1 of Thermobia domestica. Taxonomy (NCBI): domain Eukaryota; kingdom Metazoa; phylum Arthropoda; class Insecta; order Zygentoma; family Lepismatidae; genus Thermobia; species Thermobia domestica. Next base: position 241,335,522 of record NC_137463.1, on the reverse strand, counting down.
GAGCCAAAGCTTCATATCCTGTTGAAAAAGTAAATAAAATTAAAATATAATATTGGTGCTTATAGCAATAATATTATTACTACCAGAATTATTAACTATTTCCATACCAAAGTATATATGTACGAGCTCATTCAATAGTCTAGGAAGCTGCATCTCTCTTGAAAGCTGGACTTCATAATCTGAGATAAATCAGCTCTATTGCGATTAAAATCAATGCTATATGTTAGAAGATATACGACGGTTATGACACCTATCGTGAATGATCCACCGTGACCCTTGTGTCACAAATCTGGAGATAAGTTGCTTTCTAATTTGAGAACTGAGTCATGTGATAAGTTGTTTGGTGCAACAACAGCATAATTATCTCAATCCGACATCGGTTTTTACTAACGTTATTGTTGTAACCGTGATTCAGACGTTAAATATGGGAAAGAGCAGATTAGTAAGTGTTCAATGTGAAGACTAAGACGTTTGTTTCATATCATCACTAATTTTCTCTAGCTATCATGGAATAGGATTCATGGTGACATAGGCATGCATAATGCAATAATGCAATTCAATGGTGCAGTTATTTTAAAACTCGTATACAATGGATTTTTAGTGTTCTTGGAGATAAACGTACAGGAGCATGAAGTTTGACGATGGCCATGGCCTCACCATTTTCTGTGTTTGCCCGTCAATTGGAAAGGGAAAGTTGATCCTAACACAGTGGGACTTCAACCTTATTAATGAGTAATAGTATTATCATGCCAAAGTAATTCTAGATTAAGAAGTGAAGGATTCATACCTCGCAATTCGAGAAGAAAGGTTCTTGGCCTAGTCGATAAGCAATGGTGGATATTCATTTAATTTCAGATGTAGTTGTGACACTGATTACTCAACATGATTAATACAAATAAACTTCTACCAAGCACGAGATAGAATCACGGGAAAGCTAGTGAACAAAAAAGCACAATTACTTTTCAAGTATTGCTCATTCGTTCATCAGTTTATTGTAAACAAGCTACAACGAGGAGTTTGGATTGGGTATGGGCGGTAGCTGGCCAATGCAGTCTTCACCTGGTCAGATGGATGCCTTCTTTCAATTAGGGAGGACTTACACACATACCGAATTCCTGATTTGATTCTAGTATTTGGTTTATAGTGTAATGTAAAAGAAAATATATTGAAAAACGGAATAAAATATAAAACTGTAAACTATGGCCACAATTAGTAGTTAGTACTTTGCGTCTTGAGTACTTTAGATAATTGTCTAGCTAGGTCCTTAATTAATTTCGTTCATCTTTTTATTAGGAACAGTGATGTCGACAGTGATAGTGATTTTCTGAATTTCTTATCGTTTCTGCTTATCGAGTTCTACGCTGACCCGAAGATAAGTGCGTGCGTACTAGATAGCTAGAGGAATAACATTACTTTACTCTGTAAACGTACTAGTTGTGCTCTTGCAGTGACTACAAAATATCTCGTTTTTCGAATACAAATTATTAACTTTTGGCACTGTTAGATTTTCATACACACTGTTTTTACACATAGGAAGGTTAATGTACAAAAGATATCAGGCCCATTAGAATAGTGTGTAGTACTAGTATAAATTACGACGAGTAACCTATTCTCATCAAGACAATCTGTCTTCGAAAGGTCAGAACAATCAAATCGACTAGAGCCATATAGACGGCATATTTATCATAGATTTCTAAAGTTGATTATACAGCGGAATTAGATCTGGTACTGTCAAGGCTTCAGAACACCGAATATACCATCAATAGGTACTGGGAATGTAAAGGAAACACGTGAAAAGCAACAGCTTCCAACTTGGAATCTCCTTTAAAATATCCAGGATGAATGTAGTCTATTACATAGATTTTACATCAGCAGCAGAATGTTTCGTCAGAATTTAGAGTGCCTAGTGAGAGAAAAGTAGACTGAGTACGCTGTAACTGAGCTGTCTGCAAGAATAAAGCATCCGAAGGTAGTCAGAAGCCAGTTCTGTTTAATTCGTTCAGTTTAATCCTTATGTCGTCAATGCTGCATTGAAAAATCTCTATATTGGAAGTATATCAAACAAGTCCATGAGGCAATTATCGCCCTCTCGCTTATCCTATCTATCACTTCATGATCTACTATCAGATTTCAACTAATATACCTTGCACAGTGATAAACATTTTTGTGAAAAGAGTTAGATCGTTGAGATTATGATAAATATTTTCACTTGGTTTCATTCCGGAGTACATGGCAAATGACGACGAGCTGATATTACTCTAACATCACTACTATAAGCAATATTAGAAGCTTTCTGCTGTTTTTCAAACTATTCAATGAGAGGTTATTTGGCTGTTTATGTTGTAACATTATTCCTAATAATGATGACAACAGATTCAAGCGGAACCAAAGCGAGGTTGAAATGCAGTCCTTGTTTCGACGCTTCACGTTACCGGCCTAAATATTTCATAACCATGAGGTCTCACATACGTTTCTATAATTTAAATACTTGGTAATCCTTAAATCAAGATATTTAGCAGTTTATCGCATTTGGCTCCAAAGTTGTAGATAGCAACGCACAACCACATTTCATACCTGAGTTTACGTTACTAATGTCGCATTAGATGACGCATTATTGTTTTCAAGGTATTGGCAGTTAGATCTTCGAATAATATTAGGTATATCGTGAGGAAATTTTAATTATAGTACACAGTACCCACGAAACATAAGCGTAAGCAAGCTGAAAATAGGAATCGATGACTAAAGATGTAGCATTTCGTGGGAATATTACTGTACATTGTAGCTAATTTAACGATATGTTGAGCTTCGAATTCCTATTCAATTTGTTATAATATTGTGTTCAGGAGAACCGAGCAGAATATTACTCCACCAGAATCTGACAAGAGTAGATATTCATTCTCCAATTAAAATTACCTTTTAATTTTGTTGTTCATCAATCGTTTCCACTATGGTACGATTTCTAAGTTCACTGATGATTTAACCTGTCTGGCAGTATGACTTACAGTAGAATGAAGCATTTAATTAATGTGTACTACTCCGACTATTTATAATTGAAAGATATGAAACTACAGAAGTCACGATACTTATGTTTCCATATTATGTACAGCCAAAAGTATATGAAAGTATGTGCTATTTATGCTCTTTAAGAACGTGAAAGATAATTTGACCATGTAAGTTAGTATATATTATGCATTGTAAAGGTGAATATCCAGTGTGATCGCTGCAATACAACGCAGAACGGAACGCTGAAAAAGTAGGTAATGCTACTCACCAAGTAATCTTGTTCACAGCATTTCTAAGTACAATCCTACACGGTAGTGAGCTCCCTTCTCCACATGCTTGCCATCTACCTACGTAATAGTGACCTCCCCTTCCTCACATGTTTGTGCCGTACCTACGTTTTAATAACTCCTTCTTCTCATGGTTCCAACCTACCTCCGTTTTACTAATCTCCCCTTATTCACATGGTTCCGACCTACCTACGTCGTAGCGACCTCCCCTTCTTCTCATGATTCTGATCTATCTTTGTAGTAGTCCCATCCTCTTCTTTACCTGGTTCCGATCTACCGACGTTTTAGTAACCTCCGCTTCTTCACATGGTTCCGATCTAATTACGTGGTAACGATCTCCCCTTCTTCGTATGATTCTGATCTACCTACGTGGTAGTGACCTCCTCTTCTTCACCTGGTTCCGATCTACCTACGTGGCAATGACCCTCTATTCTTCAATGCTTCCAACCTACCTTCGCGGTAGTGACATCTCTTTCCTCATATGCTTTCGACCTACCTATGCGGTAGTGATCAGTCATTCACATGCTTTCCACATCATTACGTCATAGTGACTTTTGCAATGGAACTTGGCATGTAACGCCATCAACTCAATGTATTGTTGTGGTTCTCATGCTGTTTTATTTGTAGAACTGTAATAATTAAGAACGCAAGAGAGTGAACCTTTTTGTATGATATAGTGGGGGACCACATTACGTACACAAGGAGGTGACTTAGGAGGTCACTGTGCTAAAGTGTGAATGAATACGAGATGTTATAATCAGATATGTAGGTAATAACACCACACCTTTTCTAACTACAAGGGAGGTGTTAATATTATTGTATTATGTATATTTTATCATAAAAATTAAACAGTGTTCTTGTCAATAGGTTTTCAGGATGAATTTTACAAAGAATTGAGAACGTGTGAGTGAAATTTTAACCCGTATCAAGATTCCAAATAATGTAACATAACTGACTGTGACATGCAGTATTATTCCTCAAAGTCAGATTACAATGCATAACTCACATAATATAATGTGCACATATTTAATAATACTATTCGCATCTGAATAACAATTTTCTTCAACCAATATTTGCATTCAAGAAGCTGAATGTAATTGCGATGACTACTGAGATCCAAGCAGTATCCCTCCAAAATCCCAGAAAAAAAGTTTCTATCTAACTTCATATGTTCATGATTTGCGCTTCTCCGTCCTGGATAAAGTTGAGGAGTCAGCTTTTGTGTACATAACGTTTAACCAATTTTTTCTTAGTATTTAATGAACGACCAAAGGAGACCAGCTCTTAATTATCTTTAATCGCCATCAGAAGCTCGTGGATAGAGGCATTATTAGGTGTAGTTCAAGGAGATGGGTCGTGTGTATGTAAGTGTAAACTGGATTCGCCCTGAATCATCACCTGTAGCAAAGGCAGAGGGGTCACTCTATATGTTCTGTATGGACGATGATCCTAATTAAATTCTTTCTTTCCATATCTAACTTGTATAGAACTATAAAAATATTCGTCCACGCAATTATACCCAGTTCTCTGAAAGTAAATTGTTATATGTTTTAATTCTAAGTTTCCAGAACAATAGAGAACATGTAGTAAGTATGGTTGTTTATGCTTTTAATTCAAATTCTTTTAAATGTACATTCAGCACACGCGACTTTCATACTCTCCTCGACGACAATGCGAGCAAAGAATCTGAATGGAATAGTTCACATTGTCTTGCCATGTAAAAAAATAAATGCATAAAATATGAAAGTTTGAGAATTTCACAGCCAATGGAACATAAAAGGAAACATTTTTGACACTATCACTATTTTATATTAGTAGTCATATGGAGTGGTGTTAATCTGCATAACGATTTATTTCCTGAAAGGAATACAACTGAGTTTCAAGTATCCTTTCTAAACTTAAAACAGGGCTCATGCACATTTATCTATGTCCTACTCTTTACTAATGGTAACCCTACTGTTGCATATCGTTAGGAACATTTGAAACTTAATGCGCACTTTTCTACCGATATACAGCTTATACGTCTACACTTTACTTTCTCAACTGATGCCTGAGTCATCACTGTCTCTTGTATACATAAACATAACAACTGCCGTTGGATGCAACACAGTCGTGAATGATCGACTTACGAAACATGTGCTCATGCTAGAATGTAAAATTTCAAATGGCGTAATTATCCGACTGCCATTATTTGCCATAGTTACATTTACTAATAAACTGTGTAACATATTCATACTGGATTTTATATCTTTAAAAAAATGGTTTGGAAATTTGATATGTATACAGCTTTTGTTGTTATACGGGCCAGGCACGTAGCCAAAATTTCTTAATAGAGGGGGGGCCCGTGGCGAAATACTGTGGTTATCACAACAGGGGTTCGATCATTGTAAATTACTTCACTGGCAGCATATATTTGGCCAGGATTTCGTAATAAGGGAGTGGGGAGTAACATGAAATACTGTGGTTATACATCAGGAACTCGATCAATCTAAGCTATTTTACTGGCGATATGTCCATACTAGTTTGTTAGGACAAGAAAATGAGGATATCTTAGTAAGTATTGTAATAACAAACTATGAAGAAATCTCGAGTAAAAGAATATAAAAAAAGGTATTGAAAAAAGAATAGTGTTCCGAGGTCATTCGAACTTGATTCTCTTTCCATCTTTCTTATTATTTGTCTTATCTTTGTTTAATGCCGCCAAAGATACAACGAGACCTTTTTCTGGCAGTATATACATTCTATAAAGTGGATTAATGTTGCCGAGAAATAGAAAATTTCTTTAACACGTGTAACTGGAATCTATGTTTTTGCCAGGCTCATATTATTGATGATTGTGGACAATTTTTAAGTTCTACCTGAGAGTCTTTCAGATCGTACTGGTTTATCGATCGGCATTTGTAGTCCATAGCATGGAGGTAGATGGGAAATGAAATGAAATATTTGATATACCTTCCTCGATTATATCGGCTAGGCTAAAGGACACAATGATGATAAGTGAATGAAATGGTATAATGAAGAAAGTGGGAGAACTCCGAGGAAAACCACTCACACGGTGTGTGTCTAACACAAAGTTCACATGGAGCAAGTTGGGATCGAACCAGGGACCCCTTGCACCAAAGGTGAACACTCTACCACTGAGCTACCGAGGCCCCCAGGAGGTAGATGGAATTTGCTTGCTATAGCTTTTTTTATTTTTAGGCCTCCACATTCCCCTGCCGTTGCCAATTACTTTTGCACTTATTATAGGGTAGTTACAACTTTGCCTCTGCCTTTATTTCCTCTCTTTACTTTTAATTTTGTTTATCTCTCTCTTCTGTTCGGGTATTATTCCTCAGCAGGTTGAAGTGAGGCTTATTTTTCTAGAATGGCATCTAATACTTTAAACCATGCCCATTTATTCATCTTTTCTTTTAATTATTATATTTTAATTTTAATTTTCATTATTATTATTATTTTTACAAAAAACGGACAATCCTGTAAAAGAATATTACATATATCCATAAGATAAATTTTGTTTTTTTAATTTGTCATTCATTTAAATTTCATTGCACTATATTGGGATGCTTCCTCTACCGCCATCTGAAAATAAACTAAAAAGAATATACATTAATACCAATAAGGCTACAAGAGAAACATGCGAAACAAATATTAGTTTTGTACAAGTTTCTTCTGAGTTTTTTCTGTCTTCTAAGGCATCAGAACAACGAATATACGATCAATAGGTGCTGAGAGTGTAAAGGAAACACGTGAAAAGCAACAGCTTCCAACTTGGAATCTCCTTTAAAATATCCAGGATGAATGTAGTCTATTACATAGACGTTTACATCAGCAGCAGAATATTTCATCAGAATGTAGAGTGCCTAGTGAGAGAAAAGTAGACGGAGTACGATGTAACAGAGCTGTCTGCAAGAATAAAGCATCTGAAGGTAGTCAGAAACCAGCTCTTTTTAATTCGTTCAGTTTAATCCTGAAGTCGTCAATGCTGCATTGAAAAATCTCTATATTGGAAAAATATCACACAAGTCAATGAGGCAATTTCCGTCCTCTCGCTATCTATCACTTCATGATCTACTATCAGATTTCAAGGAACATACCTTGCACAGTGATAAACATTTATGTGAAAAGTGTAAGATCGTTGAGATTATGATAAATATTTTCACTAGGTTTCATCCTGGAGTACATGGCAAGTAACAGCGAGCTGATATTACTTTAACATCACTACTATAAGCAATATTAGAAGCTTTCTGCTGTTTATCAGACTATTCAATTACAGGTTATTTTGGCTGATTATTTGTAACATTATTCTTGTCTTTTATTATTCCTGTCTTTTCACTGAGTTTTTCCTGAGTTTTCCCTGTCTTTTATTATTTCTTTTTATATTATTATTATTTTGTTTAATTCTTGTGATCACACCAAACATTCACATTTAAGACACACAAGTAACAATATGACACTAGCACTGACACTAAATACAAAACAAAAGTAGAGTATTTCTATTCCGGTTTCTAATCCAGAAATTTTATTTTATTTTTTATTTGTGCACAGGATTCTTTCTTCCAGAAATTTTCTTTCTTCTTTTAAATCTAGTTTCTGTTCTGTTCTCTTCTTCTTCTGTTTTCTATTCTTCTATTTCACATATTTGTCACTATGTGTTTTGTCAATTCTTGTACCTTCTGTAGCTTTTGTTTTATCCTGTCTGATGTTTTCCCATGTATCATTTTTGAGTTTATCTCTGATATTTATTATATCTTCCCAGTTGTGAAGTGGAGACAAGTCTATGTTACATGTTCGTGTGTCTGGTTCACTCCACAGATACATATTTGAGTTTCTTTTATCGTGGTCCTATATAAATGTGACTTAAAAGGACCATGGCCAGAAAGTATCTCCATGGTCTCCTTATTTAGGCTTGGCATGTCTTTCCTTATTTGTATTGTCGGTATGTATTCTTTTAGTTTTGTTCCTTTACTTGAGCTTTCCCATTCCTGTTGCTATTTTCATTCAATAATTTTATCAAATTCTGTATCGTTGTTTCGAATTTGTCCTAATATTTCTAAATGTTTTGTCCATTCGTTATTTTCGTCCACATTTTATAAGCCTGTGTTAGTAACTAAAGATGTATTGGTTCTTCCTGAGCCAGTACCTATAGAGCCTTCGTTAACATGGTTTTTATTACATCTAAGGTTCTTATAAGTACCAGTCCTTGTGCCCGATTTATTGTTTGTGTTAGTTTTATATTCATAAAAAGTCTGTGGCACCATATACTGCCATAATAGCTAAGTACTGGCATGATCACTGTTTTGTTGTAGGTTTGCAATATCCTCTTAGAGATTTGGTACTCCCTTCTTGCTATTGTTAATAATTTGTGTGCTACTTTTTTCTCTTATTCTTAATCTCCTCTATATGTTCCGTAATTCAATTTTTCATCTATCCATAATCCCAGGTACTTAAACTCTTTAACTCTGTCCCAGATACTTAAACTCTTTACTATAGCTTTATATTTTTAACGCCGATTCTTGTTTTTCTTATTTCTTTTTGGTTCATCTTTTCTTAAATTTTCTTTCTGGCTCCGACGGCGAGTCCGGAACCCCCGCACCCACCTCTTGGCTACGTGCCTGTTCGGGCTCATTCTTTTTAACTTTAACCGGTAATTCAAACTAAACTCTATTTTTTTATATTGTCATATGTCTAACTATTCTATTAATAATATCATTTGACTTCCATCTAACATAAGATATCTAATGGTCTAAAGTAAAGCATTGTCTTATAATCTTAGGTAATAACATGAGAAAGTACAGGGATGAGCATATAGACTGAAAGTGTTAAATATATTTTAATCTCTCACCAACACATAAGTTCAAATGGCCGCTTGGCCTCACGGACGTAACAGTATTTAAATTTTGTGTGTATGATGTCCGATTAATATAGGCTATCAGCGGGAGTTGAACCCGTTTCTTTCTTGTTGGAGACGATACCACGAGTTTATCTGAAGTTTATTAATTGAAAAATTTTTTTCTTCATAATTTATTGCATTAAAATATATTCTACGTAAGATAGGAAAAAATTGAAAATATTTGAATTTCCTATAATAAATATTCTTACTTAAACATAAAGGTAACCAAGAAAATTCTGTAGCTCTTCGTAGCTGTTTGTGTTCAATTGGCCCTCATACCGTGAGGTGAATGCGAATGGAAATAATTCGAAGGTCCGTTGTTGGTGTGGTTATATACAATGCACTACCTGTTTGTAGTAGCTCAGTTACATCGTGAACTTGCGTACGGAGAGAATGAACATGTTACCACAACAGAGTATACGCTCCACGAGTTCAAACTGGGGTCAAACGCTTCTGCAGGGTGGCGAAAAATTTGCCAGACTTTTGACGTGGGTATCGTTACTACGCGCACACTGCAGCGGTGGTTTAACAAGCTTAAGGACGATCACGAAACACTCGAAAACGCACCACGTGCCGGAATACAAACACATGTGCAAAATGAAAATCTTCAGACAGCAATTGAGACTGATATTGGTCAGATATGTGAAGAACTGAGAGTACAATTCAGTATGAGCCGGGAAATCTTCGGCAGCATCTCCATCAACTTGGGAAGCACTACATATTGAGTAGATGGGTCGCGCATGATGCCACTAGGCTAGAAGGCAACGCGAAAAGAAGTCTAAGTTTCTTTGGTGTTTCGTTACTGGAAGGAGCCATTTTTGGACAGGATGTTGATACGTGATGAGGAGTGGGTCCTGTGCGAAGCTATTGGTTACCAACCCATTAACCGGTTTCGAAATTGCCGAAACCAGCACTACACCAGAAGGCAGTCCTCCGGTATTTGGTTGTCTGCTCGCGGTATCGCGCATCGGAAACTCCTACCAGCTGATGAGCGCATCAACGCAACTATGTAACTATGTAGTGTAAGCAGTTGAGCCGTGTTCAAGAAAAACTTAAAACTCTGGGGCCAGCACGTGTGAATAGCAAAGGGATTCTTCTCTTACAGGACAACTCTAAGCCCCACGTGGATAGGATGATCCGGGACACCATTTGCGCCTTGGATGGGAAACATTATTGCATCGGCCATAATACCTGGCCTTTGGTTTGACCGATTATTACCTGTTTCGTTCCTTGGACAATCACCTTAGAGGACACCAGTTCAAATGCACTTGATACCTTTTTCGCTTTACGGCCACCAAATTGTACCAATGGAATACATGGCCTTCTAGAACGTTATCAGAAGGTTATCAATGATGGTAAGGCTATTTTTGGACTTCCAAGTACGTCCTATTACATATCGGTGTTCGAAAGTAGTGGGTGAAGAAGAGACACAACTTGTTTAGTTACCTTTATGTAATAGCCTACTGAAATGAATGCAGAGCAAGAGATTTGCGATGGGGACGGCGTACCGTCATGCAGCTACTTACCGTCCCCCTACCTTTTCAGATGATTCATTCCCATCTTGTCTAATCCCACCTAGAATAACGATTTATCAGCCACTTATATCTCCAAGATAAGAATTTCCGCCATTTTAGGCGAGATGGGAATTTCCATCTTACCTAATCCCATCTCGCCTAAAATAGCGGTAGGTTGAAAGGAGGGAGTTTCTGTACTAAAAAGGAAATTCCTCTACTAGGATTTTAACCAGATATTTCAATCAATATTGGCAATCTGTGTCAACTACAATATAAATATATAATAAGTGCTACACAAGAAGAAAGCATAGGGGGAAGGCGATTTAGTGAATTTAATTCACTTTTGGTTTGGTTTGTGAATACTGGAAATTGATTGGCAAACAGGAGCTACTCAGAAACAGGATAGAAATATAAGGTTGTTTCGAAGCAACAAAAACAACGTTTGGGAACTGATTTCTGACACCAAGATAAGAAAACCTGGGTGCACAAATGTTTTTTTTTTTTTTTTTGCGCTATGACCAGCCAAAAACCTGTCGGAAAAATGCCCGAAACAGCCGTAATTCGAGAACAAAATGTCGGATCGAAGTCGGGAGAAAGGAAATGAATATTATTTTTAGCCATAGCTTCCATTAATGCACAACTGGGGCAGCACAAAGGTCAACCCAAAGAAAGTGAAGAATGATTGGGATATTTTATGAAACGTTGACTGAGGCAAGTTAAATACAATTAAATACGATATTTCAACTAACAGGAATCTTAGAACACGGTTGAAGTTACAAGAACATCGTTAAAATTATAAAAAGGGAAGATGCACATATTTGATTGATCTACTTTGTCTCAGTATAAAATTAGCTATCGAGGAAGAACTGAAATTATATGAAGTGCATAAAGTTTAAAGGTTATGCCTTCTAGGCTAATGAAGTCAGAGAGATCACGCATGGCTATGGGGTAGCGTGTGTAACTTTCGTATAGGAGGTCCGGCTCCGATTCGCGGCGGGAGTGCAAGCAGTTCGGATCTCACGTTAATCCGTAGCTCTATATCTCATGTAATTTTGCTACCAAAGGGATGCTAAACTGAAATATGATCCAATAATAGAAAAAATAAATGAAATCTTTAGTTTTACGTCCCTCGTGTATGCTGATTAGGCTAAAGGAGACGGTGATCATGAGAAATTAATGAAATGGTGGAATGAAGAAAGTGGAAGGAAACTGGAGAATCCCGAGAAAATCCACGAGTACGGCGTTTGTCCACCACAAAGTGCAAACGACGTGAGCTGGAATCGAACCACGGACCCCAAGCATCGGAGGTGAACGCTCTACCACCGAGCCATTGCACCCCCAATCCAATAATAGAGAGAGATAATAGATGGAAGCTAATTTTTAGGAAATAATTCGTGAAATGAGAATGCAGGAGAAAACAGGATAATCCCGCTAAATCTCACGGGTAAGATGGCATCCACTACAAACTTTTATAGTCTGGGATCGAATGAAGTCCATCCCGCATCAGAAGTAAGCGCTCTATCACTAAGTCACCCTGTCCCTACTTTGGAAGAAACACTATGATTCTGACAGATGTATCGATATACTAAATATTGAGTGTGATGAACCAACATACAAGAAGTACAAATGGTCAGAATGTGGGATTAGTGGAGTTTGGTTCGTGCAAAAATGATAAGTACGTTTTTCTATGTCAGTTATTCTTAACTCGATGACCGCATCTGTTAGAGATTGGGGGAGGACACGGTGACTCAGTGGTAAACAGCTTACCTCTGGTACGTGGGGCTTCTGGTTCGATCCTCAGCCAAGAAACTTTGTGGTGGACACCATCGTATCATGTGTGGGTTTTTTCGTGATACTCCAATTTCCTTCCTCATTCTCATTCCATCATATCTTCCATCAACATTCACTTGCCTTAACCATTGTCTCCCTTAGCCTAAAGAGCATAATTGTGTACGTTAAAATGAAATACTTCATTTCATTTTAATGGGGCTGCTTAGAGTTTGTCTGTGGATTACCGTTAAGATTATTTTTAATAGGTTGTATTATTGATACTATTATTTCTAATTAAGAGTTTCGAATATGGGGCTCGTAAGACTGAGAACTACAATTGTACGTTGATTGTAAGAAATGCTAAAGGTACGAACTAAATTCGATTTGTGAGTCTTTTAGCATTATTAGTTTTATTATGTACAAGAAATAGATCACATATTTACAAACTAAGAAAACTAACAATGAAATTTGATATTCGACAGTGAAATGTAATAATATACAACTTGGATATCAACTTTCGAGGTTAGTTTTCTTGGCTATGGATATGCTCAACTCACATGTGTTTTCGTGATAGTCCAAACTTTCAAATAAGATCTTCCAAATAAGTACAGATAACGATCACAAAATTTCATAAGTGACTTTTAAGAACATGCTGGCCCTAACTGATATATCACATCACAACCTTTCCATTACCAAAATTATCACGTATTTCAGAATTGCGGATTTCAAGATGGCACCGGAGGGTCGTGATCTACTCTACCCATTCCTCTTTTGCCAATGTGTGAAACTATCATCGTTTGTATTGTCTATCTTTCACTATTTTCACGATTCAACAGTTTATTTGATGTATTTGAATAACATAGCATAGGCCTTTTCCCATCAATTTTGACCACTTCCCTTTCTTATGACGTTCAGTCCTTACAACTTTGTACATATACATAGTTTCACATCATCTACCCGTCGCACTACGTATCATCCCGCAACTCGATTAATCAATTTTACTTGTCAGACAATTTCTTATTGATGGAGGAAGAGGGAATATAATTCTACAATGACTGACAAGTAACACTTCCAAAGTGTAGAAGTCCGATTTTTAAAAATTTGGGAGGTAGACACTACACATAAAATAAACAAATACATGTTTTTTTTTAATTTTCTGCGGTAAAATTTTTACAAGGGGCAAAAAACCCACCCAAAATTTTGAAAGCTGCCGCCCGAAAGGCAAGAATAAGTGGAACAAAGTGAACGAAATAGTGCACAGATATTGAACACGTAAAATGAACTAATACGGGTTCCGTATTTTCCTAAAAAAAAAAAACGATTAGGTGGGGCACGCATCCCTCCGAATCTTTGATCACGAAATATCAAAATTGCTAATAGAAGTATGTCAGAAGTGCCTAAACGACATGCAAAATTGGAACAAAACTTTGTATACGGACAATAAGCAAAAAATAAACGAATACGTTTTTTATTTTGTGAGGAAAAACTGTTTTAGGAGGCAAAACCCCCACCCAAAATTTGAGGCCCAAAAGGCAAGAAGAAGTGAACCTCTTTGAATTACATTGTGCACAGATACTGTAGACGTAAAACGAGATAATTGGGTTTCTTATTTTTCTGAAAAAAAGCGGTTGAGTTAGGCACGGACCTTCTAAACCTTTGATTACGAAATGTGAAAAGTGCAAATAAGCATACGTCAGAAGTTCGTAAAGAATATGGAGAATTGCAACAAAACTTCGTATAAGGACAATTTGCAAAACAATGAATAAATCGTGTTTTAATATTTGAGGGAAAACAGTGTTGAAAACTAGGCACCATCCGAAAAAAAATAAATATTACAGTAATAGCGCAGGAAGGAGTGGACCGAAGCAAATGAAATTGTGTGCAGATATTTTATAGACCCTATGTAAAATAAGGCCTTTCGTGTTTCTCAAGTGTCCCTATCTGTTTTGCTTCAAATTTGGCACATCAACAGCAAACTGGAAATAAATCGGCACGTGTTTTTGTTTATGCGCAAAAACATTTTAAAGGTTAAAGGTATGAAAAACTATAAAACATTATAAAATACTATACTGAAATACTATAAAATACGCTACACTGTTTGTGTAGTTGATATGCCAAATTTGAAGAAAGCGGATGGAGACACAACACTTGTGAAACACAGAATGCCACATTTTATATATCCAATATCTACATATAATTTCATTCGCTTCGGTGCACTCCCCCCACCACTCAGAGCATCGGTCCAGTGAAAAGGTTTTTTTCTTCAGGAAAATATGAAACATGTATTCCCTCATCTTACCTCTACAATATTTGTGCACATTTGATTCACTTCGGTCAAATTTTTCTTGCCTTTTGGGGTCAAACTCGATAAATTTTGGACGGAGGATTTTGCCCCCTAAAACCATTTTTGCCCCTAAAATAGAAAAAATGGAATTCGTTTATTTTTTTGCCTATTGTTCATACACAAAGTTTTGTTGCAATTCTTCATGTCCTTTACACACATCTGCACTTTTGAGATTTCGTGATCAAAGGTTTGGAGGGGTCCGTGGCCTATCCAACACTTTTTCCAGGAAAGTAGGAGTAGTAATTGCGTGACAATTGAGACTTGGTGACTTGAAGACAATTTGGACTTTGAGCCGACATTTGGGACGTCATAGGTCAAAGGTCAGTGATCTTGGCTCGAGGTCAATGACCTACGGGTACTTAGGTCCACCACCTCTAGAATTTGGCAGGGGCATGTTGGCCCACCTCCTCGTTTTCGGCTGGGGTACATAGGACTACCTCCCTTGAATTTTGAAAATTGCATAATCTAAAATTTAGGTGTGGTAGCCTGGGATTATGGTATGTACCTCTATTAGTATTGGGGGTCTATCTCGTTCCCTTCCATGGGTAAAAATTGCCAAAAAGTGAAATTTCAAGGGTTTTTGAGCTAATTTATCCCCTTTCTTGAGGTGTTATTGTCTTATATGGTTATAAGGGAGTGCACAGATGTCGATTTCCTTTCACAAGACATGGGTATATTAATGGACCCCTTTAAATTTTTGGAGGGTACATTGGCCCACCCCTTCAGTTTTCGAAATTGCCAATTTAACATTTCGTATAATAGCATAGGACCCTAATATAGATCACTATAAATTTCGGTGGTTCACATCGTTCTCTTTCATGGGTAAAAATTGCCAAAAAGTTAAATTTCGGGATTTTTTGACCTAATTTATCCCCATTTGGTGAGGTTTAATTACCCTATATGTTGATATGGACGTATACAGGGGTTCATTTCCTTTCACAGGAAATGGGTATATTGATGCACCCTTTTAAATTTTTGGGAGGGGTATATTGGTCCACACCTTAAATGTTGGAAATTACCCAATTTAAACATTTTCTATTATAGCACAGGACCTTAATATGTACCATCATAAATTTGGGTGGTCGACCTTGTTCCCTTTTAGGGATGCAAAATTGCCAAAATATAAAAGTAGTCAATACGTTGTAGCACTTGTTTTGTTTTTGGCCCATTTTATCCCCTTTGATGAGGTCACATTACCTTATATGGTTATATGATCATGTGTAAGGGTCAATTTCCTATCATAAGACATGGGAACATCGTTGCACCCTTTAAAAATTTGGGAGGGGTACCTTGGCTCATCCACTCAATTTTATAAATTGTTCAATATTAACATTTGGTATCATAGTAGAGGACATCAATATGTACCACTATAAATTTGGATGGTCCACCTCATTCCCTTTTCATGGGTAAAGAACTACCAAACATCAAATTTCGGATGTTATTGACTCAATTTATTCCCTTTGATAAGGATTTAGCATGTTATATGGGTATGTAGAGAAGTTTAATACCTTTACATGTTTATGTTCCATTTTAAATTTGGGAATTATCAAATAACAACATTCGGTAAACATTTTCTACTACCCATTGTAAATGTTGGCGTCCGTCTTGTGGCCAAATATTAAAATTTTAAAGGTTATTGACCTATTTTATCTTTTTTGATACGGCTTTATTATTGAATGAGTATAGGGTTAATTATTTTTTCATAAGACACAGGTTTATTTGTTTACCTATCTTAAATTTTGGAATGGGTACATTTCTTTTATTGTTAAATCAATAATTGATAATTGTTTTTAAAATTGGGTGGTATCTCATTCTTTGGGTAAATCATTGTCAAATTTGAGTATGGTCACGGGATCTGTTATTGACCTATGATGGGATTAGGAGTGCAGGACATTGGTACATTTAACCTTTGTAGGGTAATTTGAGAATTGTCAAAATGAAATTAGGTCATTGGTTTTGATTATTCCAACCTATGGGCCAAATATAAACTTAAGCAACACGATGTACCAAGTGATTGACCTTGATGAGGTAGTGTACAGGGATTCACTTCCTTATCAAAATTCGTGGAAGTTATCAAATAACACGTTTCTAGACAACAGTTGGTTCCTGCTAAGATAAACAATTGACCTAATTGATACCTAACTACAACATGTAATTATATGATTAATTCTAAGGCTAAGGTATATCAAGAGAAGTACGTAGGACCATTCTCTAAATTAGTGAATTGTGATAAACAAAATTTTAGTATGAGGCGCTAAATTTGAAACAATACTTTGAACTTTAGTCATAGCTCATAGTCTAAGATCATTGGTGGTGGTTGATTATACCTAGGGTTTTCAGAAATCTGATAGGTAACCTTATTGAATCTTATGACTCATAGACGAAAGGCAGTACATGCTACAACACTTTGAAATTTAACCACAAGTTTGCGTAATTTGATTCGTTAATGACTAGCAAAATTATTGTTGATGCAATTTTATTGGTTGATCACTATCTGTCATGCAATCTGATTAGTTGATCAATATCTTTCGTGCAATCTGATTGGGTGATGATTTTCAAATCTTTGCTGCCTTCAGTTTTAACTTTTGTTTAACATTTATTGATTACTCTTTAAAAATCTTGGTTTGAACACTATCGTTCAAAATTTGAACTCACTGATTAGTATGATTAAAAACGTTTACTTTTAAACGAAAAGTTAAAAACCGGATAATGTTTGACGGTTAACCGTGAAACGTGAAATTATTTTAGTTGAAATTCTTTGTTTGAAAGTTTTTTCGTTTGAGCAATTTTTGTTTCAAATTTTTGTTTGAATTTTTTTCAGAATTTTGTATGAAAATTTTGTTTGAAATTTTTGACATTTTTTCAAAATTTTGTTTGAAAATGTTTCGCTTGGAAATTTTATTGTAAAATATTTTGCTTCAAATTTTTGTTTGAAAATTTTTGTTTGAAAATTTGGTTTGAAATTTTTTCGTTTGAGATTTTTTGTTTGAAAATTTTTGTTTCCATATTTTGTTTGAAAATTTTTTAAAGATTTCGTTTTAAAATTTTGGTTTGTCATTTTTTAAGTTTGTGCACTCATTACTAGAGAGCCGTTTCGTAACTGCTTAGAACAAAATCATCTGGCAACATCGTTTATCATGATGCAATGGTACACGTCAGAACATGGTAATGCAACGTCATCAGTTTTGCATCATCGTTCGAGATAGTATTCATGATAACGTCATCGTTGCTACTTGTCTGTAGTTTCTAAACGCACGTCATGTGATGAAATTATTTACCAAGCTTACCGATTTACAACAGAATTTACCTTATAGAATCTTAGCTAGCAAATTTACTACCATCATCAATTTCAATTTACTACACAGCCGGATTTGTGAATTTGGTTGGTCAACATGACTTCAGCAATTGTGATGAAATCATGAATTCAAATGTCAGTACTTCCTTTCCAATGACGTCAGCTATAGCTCTATGAAATCTTCAATGCAAACGTTAGCAAATTCCCTGTTAGACCATGAAATCATTCGAGCAAGTGAGTTTCAGCAGGAAAGAGTTGTACTTCTAACAATAGACTTCCTCTTCGCAACCTATTATCCGATAAATATATTTAAAACAAAACATGTCATGGTTGTTATCTGTGCTACAACGTTTGAACCTGTGATTTGACTGGGCAAAGCAGAACAATTTGGTGTAAAACTGAATTTTGAAGAATGGCAAATATTATGTACACGTATCGACCAAATGAAAGATTATTTTCATGATAAGCTAAATGTGACCATAGTTAAATCATTAGGCTCAAATCATGAAGTTGTTCTACGTACAGTCCTCGAGAAGAAGATGGTGCTGTTAGTAAAAAGAGTACACTGCATGAATCCCTCAACATCGTGTATCTAACCCAAACGAAATGGACCAAATTCATCAATGTTTTCCAGTGTGTGAAACATGCAGTGGAAGTGTGCAACACAACTAGTATATTCCTGAAAAGTTACCATTTTCAGAAATGTGTTATGCATATTGTACAACTTGTATCTAGATGGTGTGATGGTTGTCAACATCGTTCGTGGGTGCATACCTGTATTGATAAACAGTTTATTTGTGATCAAATGGGCATTGAGTTTCCACCAATTGATATTGCAATTGACCTTAAAAGACTTCAGTTGGAAATAAAATTATACGCTAAAAACAAACCAGTGCAAGAAGTTCAAAATGCATTGTATCCACAATATCCAGATCCTTTATCTGGTATGTATGTATGTGATTAAAAAGTGCAGTGTAAAAAAATGATCCATTTCAATGATTTGTGTCTTTTCAAGTACAATTCCATGTACTGACGTGTACAATTGCACCATGATAAACGATGTTGCCAAATGTTTTTGTTGTAAACAGTTAGGAAAAGCTTCTTTGCTAATGAGTGCACAAACTTAAAAAAATCAAACTAAAATTTTGAAACAAACTTTAACAAAAAATTTTTCAAACAAGAATTTCGAAACAAAAATTTTTAAACAAAAAATCTCAAACGGAAAATGTTTAAACAAAATTCCAAACAAAAATATTCAAAAAAATTTCTAACAACATTTGAAGAAAAATACAATAAAATTTTCAAGGAAAAGTTTCAAAAATATTTCAAACAAAAATGTTCAAAAAAATTTTACAGAAAATTTTCAAAAAAATTCAAACAAAAATTTGAGACAAAAATTGTTCAAACAAAATAGATTCAAACGAAAAAATTCAAAACCAAAAATTTCAACTAAAATAATTTCAGGTTTTCAAGGTTAACCATCAAACATTATCCGGCTTTTAACTTTCCGATTAAAGAATAAATTATACTTGATCATACTTGATCATACTTGTCTGAGTGCAAAATGTTGAACGAAAGTGTTCGAACCAAGATTTTTAAACAGTAATCAATAAATGTTAAACAAAACGAAACTGAATGCAGCAAAGATTAGAAAATCATCAGCCAATCAGATTGCACGAAAGATAGTGATCAACCAAACAGAAAGCATGAAAGATAGTGGTCAGATAATCAAATTGTATCAACAATAATTTTGCTAGTGATTAACGAATAAAATTACGTCACCTTGTGGTTAAATTTCAAAGTGTTGTAGCATGTATTGTCTTTCGTCTATGAGTCATAAGATTCAATAAGGTTACCAATCAGATCTCTGAAAACCCAAGGTATAATTAACCACCACCAATGATCTTAGACTATGAGCTATGACTGAAAGTTCAAAGCATTATTTCAAATTTAGCGCCTAATACTAAAATTTTGTTTATCATAATTCCCTAATTTAGAGAATGGTCCTACGTACTTCTCTTGATATACCTTAGTCTTAGAATTAATCATATAATTACATGTTGTAGTTAGGTCTCAATTAGGTCAGTTGTTTACCTTAGCAGGAATCAACTGTTGTCTAGAAACGTGTTATTTGATAATTTCCACGAATTTTGAAAAGGAAGTGAATCCCTGTACACTACCTCATCAAGGTCAATCACATGGTTCATCGTGTTGCTTAAGTTTATATTTGGCCCATAGGTTGGAATAATCAAAACAATGACCTAATTTCATTTTGACAATTCTGAAATTACCCTACAAAGTTTAAATGTACCAATGTCCTGGACTCCTAATCCCATCATAGGTCAATAACAGATCACGTGACCATACTCATATTTGACAATGATTTCTCAAAGAATGAGATACCACCCAATTCTAAGAACAGTTATCAATTATTGATTTAACAATAAAAGAAATGTACCCATTCCAAAATTTAAGATAGGTAAACGAATAAACCCGTCTTATGAAAAAGTAATTAATCTTGTACTCATTCAATAATAAAGCAGTAACAAAAAAGATAAAATAGGTCAAAAACCTTTACAATTTGAATATTTGACCATAAGAGGGACACCAACATTTACAATGGGTAGTAGAAAATGTTTACCGAATGTTGTTATTTGATAATTCCCAAATTTAAAATGGAACATGAACATATATAAGTAATAAACCTCTGTACATACCCATATAACGTGCTAAATCCTTATCAAAGGGAATAAATTGAGTCAATAACCCCCGAAATTTGATTTTTGGTAGTTCTGTACGCATGAAAAGGGAATGAGGTGGACCATCCAAATTTATAGTGGTACATATTGGTGTACTGTACTATGATACCAAATGTTAATATTGAACAATTTCTAAAATTGAGTGGATGGGCCAAGGTACCCCTCCAAAATTTTTAAAGGGTGCAACGATGTACCCATGTCTTATAATAGGAAATTAACCCCTACATATGACCATATAACCATATAAGGTAATATGATCTCATCAAAGGGGATAAATTGGGCCAAAAAACAAACATGTGGTACAAGATATTGCTTATTTTTATATTTTGACAATTTTGCATCCCTAAAAGGGAACAAGGTGGACCACCCAAATTTATGATGGGACATATTAAGGTCCTGTGCTATATCACTGAATGCTTACATTGGTAAATTTCCAAATTTTAAAGGCTCGGTCAATAAACCCCTTCCAAAAAATTAAAGGGTGCACCAATGTACCTATGTATTGTGATAGGAAATGAACCCGTATACATAAGCATATAACCATATAAGGTAATAGGACCTCATCAAAGACGATAAAATGGGCCAAAAACCTTCCACGTGGTACAACGTATTGCTTACGTTTATATCTTGGCAATTTTGCATCCCTAAAAGAAAGGAGGTTGGTCCATCCAAATTTATCATGATACATATTAAGGTCCTATGCTATTATACCAAATGTTTAAATTGGGCGATTTCCAAAATTGAAGTGGTGGGCCAAGGTACCCTTCCCAAAAATTTAAAAGGGTGCATCACTATACCCATGTCTTATGAAAGGGAATGGACCCTTGTATACGTCTATATCACCATGTTGGGTAATTAAATCTCATTGAAGGGAGATGAATTGGGTAAAAAAAACGAAATTTAACATTTTGGCAATTTTTACCCATGAAAGTATCGACGTGAACCACCCCAATTTATCGTGATCTATATTTGGGTCCAATACTATTATACCAAATGTTTAAATTAAGGACTGTATCGAAAAGTAAATATCAACATGTATGATCAACAGGAATAAAAATGGAAGATGTACAAAAAAAGACAATTTGTTACACTATAATACTTGTTGAACACATAGAGAAAGAAGTATACATTTACAGTTCGTGTCTGGTGAATTAACGAAGCTTTCCTCGAACAACACTCAATAGTTTCTGCACAGTTTTGGCGGTGCATTTTCTCGTTGCGGTGGACGAATATTTTCTAAATTCAGCCATGTTCCTGGCAGCTTCAACGCCCTGTTTGACATTTTTCTTCACAACTGCCCAATACCCTTCAATAGGTCGGAGCTGAGGGCAGTTTGGTGGGTTCACATGTTTTGCAACAAAATCCACTTTCTGTTGAATGTACCAATTTAGCGTAGATTTAGCGTAGTGGGCCGTCGCCAAATCCGGCCAAAACAATGGGGGTACACTGTGCTTTTTATACAGAAAGAGCAATCTTTTCTGTAGACATTCCTTTTCATATATTTCGGCATTAATAGTTCCGTGTGTATAGAAAATTCCAGATCGTAAGCCGTACGAACAAATTGCTTGCCACACGAGCACTTTTGGTCCAAATTTGTCCACTGAAACACGTTTTACCGAGTCATCCACATCTTCATCTTTGACTTTTGTATAATATTGAGGGCCAGGAAGTGTTGTAAAGTCCTCCTTCACGTAAGTTTCATCGTCCATCAAAACACATTGTCCTTCCCTGCTCACTATTCGTTCATACAATTTGCGAGCTCGTTATTGTGCTCTCAATTTCTGCTTTGACGATTGTTTGGCTAATTTTTGCTTTCTGTAGGTTTTAATTTTTGAACCATTGCGATCGTACTACTGATCTAAATCGCAAACAGATAATGATGGATTTTGTTTGATTAACTTCACCACTTTCTGGTCCAGTTTTGCGTTACGTGCACCCTTTTTTCGCCCCGATCTGGGCAAATCTGCAAATCTGCAAATTTTTCAATAATAGCTTTCATACTTGCATGAGGCACTTTCACCTGTTTTGCTATCTGATTACAGGTGACTCATTTTTGGAAACACCATATGTGCACAATTTTGCACTTCACTTTCCTCGGAATTCGTCCCATAGCCTCTGCAACTCGTCACACGGCATTCAACACGCTACAGGAGCTAAGTACAACTTACCTACTAACCCGCAGACTGCATGGACTCACTTTCAGCTGACTGGTCCGTGCCTACCAGCGCCACCAATGTTAATAGTTACTTTTTTATACAGTCCTTAGGTCATTTCCAACATTTAAGATGTGGACCAAAATACTCCTCCCCAAAATTTAAAAGGGTGCATCAATATACCCATGTCCTGTGAAAGGAAATGAACACCTGTATACGTTCATATCAACATATAGGGTATTTAAACCTCAATAAAGGTGATAAATTAAACCAAAACCCCCCGAAATTTAACTTTTAGGCAATTTTTACCCATGCAAAGGAACGAGGTGAACCACCGAAATTTATAGTGATCTATATTAGTATCTTATACTGTCATACAAAATGTTTAAATTGGGCAATTTCCAAAATTTAAGGGGTGTGTCAAGGTAACCCTCGCAAAAATTTAAAGAGGTGCAACAATTTACCCGTCTTATAAAAGAGAATGGACCCCTATATACGTTTATATAACCATATAGGGTAATAACACCTCATGAAAGGGGACAAATTAGGTCAAAAACTCCGAAATCTAACCTTTTGGCAATCTTTTTACCCATGAAAGGGAACGAGATAGATCCACAATACTAATAGAGGTACATACAATGGTCCTAGGCTACCACACCCAATTTTTAGATTTGCAAATTTCCAAAATTGAAGGGGTTGAGTTGAGTTGATTTTGAGTTTAACGTCCCGTTCAGCAGCGGGGCGTTTGAGACGTGGACCTACTGATTAACGTGGAATCCGAACCACATGAGCTCCCGCCGGGAATCGAACCCAGGCTTCCCATGCCAAAGAAAATTGAAGGGGGTGATCTTATGTACCCCTGCCTAAACTTAGGAGGTTAGCCAAGGCACCCTTGCCAAATTCTAGAGGTGGTGGTCGTAAGTACCCCTAGGTCATAGACTTCGGCCCAGGTCATTGATCTTTGACCTATGACGTCCTAAAGATCGGGGTCAAAGTCAAAAGTGAGACTGTCAGGCCCTTACTACTATATGAAATCCGTATTCCCTCATTTTATGTCTACATTATCTGTGCAAAATTTCATTCACTTCGGTTCATTTTTTCTTGCCTTTCCGGCGTCAACTTTCAAAATTTTGAGGCGGGTTCTTTTGCCTCTAAATCCGTTTTCCAGCAGAAAGTAAAAACCCATATTCATTCTTTTTTGAGTATTATGAATACACAAAGTTTCGTTCTAATTCTTCATGCGTGTACACACATGTGACATAATGTTACTAGCACTTTTGATATTTCGTAATCAAATGATATTTCGAAATCCGTGCCCCACCCAACCGTTTTTCCATGAAAATACGGAACCCGTATTTCCTTATTTTATGTGTAAAATATCTCTGCACAATTTCAATCACTTCGCTTCACTTCTTCCGTTTTGGCCGTCAACTTTGAAAATTTTGGGTGGGGCTTTGGGCCCCTAAAACCGTTTCTCCGCAAACAATAAAAACCCGCATTCATTTATTTATGCGTATTGCCCATACGCAAAATGTCGTTGCAATTCTTCAGGACTTTTGGAAACATCTGACATAATGTTACTAGTACTTTTGATATTTCGTGATCAAATGTTTGGAGGGATCCCTGCCCGACCAAATCCTTTTTTTAAGGAAAATACGAAACACATGTTCCCTCATTTGACGTGTACACTATATGTGGACAATTTCATACACTTCTGTTAAATTATTTTTGCCTTTGGGATGTCAATTTTAAAAACTTTAGGTAGGGGCTTTTGCCCCCTAAAACTGTTTTACTGCAGAAAATTAAAAGCCCGCAATCGTTTGTTTTTTGCGTATTGTCCAGACGTAAAGTTTCGTTGCAATTCTTCATGTCCTATACACACATCTGACCAAATGTTTCTAGTACTTTTGATATTTCGTAATCAAATGCTTGGAGGGGTCCGTATCCCACCCAACTGTTTTTTCCAGGAAAATGCGAAACCCGTATTCCCTGATTTTATGTGCAAAATATCTCTGCACAATTTCGATCACTTCGGTTTACTTTTTCTTGCTTTCGGGCGTCAACTTTCAAAATTTTGTGTGGGGGCTTTCACCTCCTAAAACAGTTTCTTTGTAGAAAATAAAAACCCGTATTAATTTATTTTTGCGTATTGCCCATGCGCAATGTTTCGATGCAATATGTCATGTCCTTTACAAACATCTGATATACAATTACTAGCACTTTTGATATTTCGTGATCAAAGATTTGGAGGGGTCTGGCCCATCCAACACTTTTTCCAGGAAAACACAAAACCCGTATTCCCTCATTTTGTGTCTACAATATCTGTGAAAAATTTCATTCACTTCGGGTCACTTCTTCTTACCTTTTCGGCGTCTAATTTCAAAATTTTGGGGTGTTTGTTTTTGCCCCTAAACCGATTTTCTGCAGAAAATAAAAACCAGTATTCATTTATCTTTTTCTGCGTATTGTCCATACCAGTGGTTTCGTTGCAATTCTTCATGTCCTTTACACACATCTGACATACTGTTACTAGCACTTTTGATGTTTCGTGGTCAAATATTTGGAGGTTTCGGGCCGGACCTAACCGTCTTTTCCAGGAAAACACGAAACCGTATTAACTCATTTTATGTCTACAATTTCTGTGTAAAATTCCATTCACTTCTTTTCACGTCGTCGTACCTCTCGGGCGTCAACATTCAAAATTTTGGGTTTGTTTCTTTTTCCCCTAAAACCGATTTTTCGCAGAAAATAAAACTACCTGTATTCCTTTATTTTTTGCGTATTGTCCGTACACAAAGTTATGTTGCAGTTCATCATGTCTTTTACACACATCTGACATACTGGTATTAGTACTTTTGATATTTCGTGATCAAACGTTTGGAGGGATCCGTACCCGACACAACCCTTTTTCCAGGAAAATACGAAATCCGTATCCCATCATTTTACGTCTGCAATATCCGTGCACAATTTCATTCACTTCAGTTCAGTTGTTCTTGCCTTTCGGGTGTCAACTTTCAAAATTTTGGGTGGGGCTTTTATATTAAACCTTTACATTAATTTACTTTTTTATGAGATTCTTTTTTTGGGGGGAGGAGATAAATGTTTTCTGATATGTATTTCTTGACATGCATCTTGTCTGAACTGCTTAAATAAGATAATTTTGTATCTTCTGATATCATCCAACTCCGTCACGATAATTAAATTGTCATTATTTACAATTTGTTTATTCTCTTATTTGCAGTTTGCCACACTGATATATTTGTTGCAACATTGAGGTTTGGCCCAACGGCTTTCGAATACGCAACCAACCCAACCGCTGAGTTTGTGGGTTGCCTGCTATTTCAGGAAAAGGATAACTCCAGGTGGTAATGCACTTTTGGAGTCGTTTATACATACAATCCTAGAAAGAAGAACCAGTGTAGGTTGGTTAATCTGAGCTTAAGTTCCTTTCAATACTTTGAATATGCAAGATTTAGTGATTAAACCGCTACGCGGATTTGCATTATAGTTAAACTCTAACTTCAGACACCAGCCATACTAAATATGCGCGATATTCAATTATCGACAAAAGGAGAAAATTCTAGTTTTAGGACTATGGCACACTCGCACTTCGTGTGTCGATGACTCACCACAGGCTGCGTTGTCTTGTCGCTGATACCCGACACACATTCGTCACAGTCGCTAGATCTTACTTCACATGTCGCGGGAGTGTGACATTTTCTTAGGCAAAATAAATCTAGGGACTAGCCAAAATATTGTTAAGTCCGCCACTGATTACATGACGTATTATCTTCGTGCCTCTGGTTATATATTTCACTATGGAGTGCTACGAGACTTCATGGTTATGGCTTAGTGCATATAAAACATTTTTCATATTTTTGTACAGTATGCATATTAAATACACAGAACATAAAAATTCACATTTAAAAGATTACATATTGGCTTGGATGATCACGGTTCGTGAATGCATAAAATATATATCTGAGAATATCTTGCCATTTGTGTTATTTTTAAAGTATAGTTTGCAATAGTAGGACGAAGCGATAAACAATCTAACTTTATATTGCGATTTCCATCAAACAGTTCATTGGCTTGGTACGGAAAATTGAAAAATGTAAGAAAGAACTAAATGGCAATATACAGCGTACTTACCGGCACGATTTCCTCTTTCTATGGCATATCCACGTATCCGCTATGGAATGCACAACACACTTTTTTCTACTTTTCGTCTCTTCAATTCTGTTGTTATATGAATCACTGCTGAAGTTCAATATACCAAATTGTTCCTGAATGTCTACAATAAAAGCGTCTATGCCGAAAGCTTCCATTGAACTCATCTTTCAGAATGGGTATCAGGTTATTGAAAAGACAAATTATGGCAATGTGGCGCGTCTTCGGTACGCGAAGTCGCACAGTATGCGACGGTCTTAGCTTGGGCCATGTGGCAGGTTCCCGCAACAAGCCTGCCACAGTATCACGCTTGTCGCGTAGTGTGCGAAGGTCTTGCTTTGTGTCATGTGGCAGATTCCCGCAACAAGCCTCCCACAGTATCACGCTTGTCGCGTAGTATGCGAAGATCTCGCGCCAAATCCATTGTGACAAATGGAAATTTATTACCCCGCGACAAGCCTATCACAGAAAATAATGCTGGCACGTCTTTGACATACAAAGTGTCGTAGTGTGCGAATGGCTTTACTGTGATTTATATTAAGGTTTTACAAACTAATAATCGTAAATACCTGATGTTACACTTACCAAGTTCAACAATTCTAAATTATATTAGTTTACCAAATGTAATTAACAGGAAAAAGACACACTATGATCATGTTCAATTTATATGGACGGTTTTATATTAGTACAGTTAAGAATATAATTTTATATTTGTCTAGCTTAGTTTCAGAAGGAAACATATTCATATCCATATTTTTAAATCGGCTTTTAATTGTTTCTGGATGTATGGGGTGAACTCTTTAGTAATTGTTTAACACTTCATCCCGAAAATTGACCAATCGTTAAGCGTCATTTTTCCAAAATAATAATAATGATAAAATTTAAATTTAAAATATAAGAACACCAGATGAAAATATTATTCCTTTTTAAAAGTAAGCTCCTGGATCAGTGTTGAGAGTACTATTTGATATCTTTATCTCGTTGCTCTGGCCTTTATGATAACGAGCGGAAAACTTATCTGTTGCAGTTTACGGCTTTCAGTTATCTGCGAGCGCTTCCTGTGCCCAGTATCTGCCTCATGTCACTTCCTTAAATGTCTTAGGCATTCCCTTTACCTCACCGTGGAATTCATTATTAAAAGATTTGGTCCCCAGTTTTAACACAAGCACTCCATCTGTTCTACTCCCAGCGTTTTCGTCGGCTTCACGTATTACACTGTATTTAGTTTATCAATATTTTTGTTGCGAACAAACTATGGGACCGGGATCTAATGTACCCACTACCGGATTTTATGTTACTAACTCAAAACTCAATTGAGTTTTCATTTTAAAACTTACCAGCCTTTGTAGACTTAGAAAAGGTATCAAAGAACAGTACGCCTTGTATTTATCTAGAATCCCAGGCTGTAGAAATGAAGCAGGTTGCTACTAAGCCAAAATGAATGTTTGCTGTCGTTGATATTGTAATTGCCTCAATTACCTTCTTTTGTCACCTGAAAACTTATTTATTTTTCGCTTCTATTGTGTAACGTCTGCTTCTCTTATCGTAGACCATCAGACCAATTAATGCCGAAAAAATATTGTTTTGTAAATAATGCTAACAATCGGATAAAGTCAGAGGAACTTATTCAATATTACGTACACACCAGTGATAACATAAAGAGCAAACCAAAATAATAACCCAATACTTCAAAGGAAAGCACACGCAACCTAAATGTAAATATCTAAAATTACAAGAGAGTGACATCAAGACACATTTAGTAGAACGCAATATTCATTTTTAGGATAATAGTAAGAAAAGAGAGACCTACTTACGTTCTAATTAGTCGATATTAATCTATCAATAAATAAAGAATTTTAATAGTGTTCTAATTTTGTAATCGGAAGGTTTTCATTTTAAATGACGTGTCCGGTAATAGTGTGTTCCAGAGTTTCTGGCAGTTTCCTTAGACAAATTATCAATAGAAATCTTCCAAATCTACACCCAATAGAATTTTTGTACAAAAATTATTTTTATTTTTAATCATAAATATCTTTATGTGTAAAATGGTTACACACACACACACACACACACACACACATATATATATATATATATATATATATATATATATATATATATATATATATATATATATATATATATATATAGGGTGTCCGGTGAGGAAAGTCAAAGGTTTTGGAAGGTGATAGGGGAGGTCATTCTAAGCAAAAATGCTTATGTGAACATAGGATCTATTCCCCTCGTTCTACCGATAGGGGTGGGGAAAACTTTTTGTCTCTTGCACTTGCCGAATTTCGTTTGAAACTTTATAGCACACCCTGTAGTTGAGGTTATGTTACATATTATATCTCATTTGAAAGGTAATGAAGCAGGCTTGCAGATGGTATACAGATAGTCCACGTACTGCATACAAGATGGAAATAATGGAGGGAACGTTTTCGAATTTCCCAATTAAATTCAATTTTCTAAAGAGTTTTCCACTGTTCTTGAGTAGAAACACTGTCCTTAGAAGAACAGTATCTGATTAGGCAAAAATTATACTGTATACTAAAGATCCACTTGAGGTGTCAAATCAAGACGTACCTTCGAGACGAAACAACAAGACAAGTCTGACCTACTAGTTTCGTTTGCTTGGCCTATTCATACAATACACGTGCATGCTTGTCTTGTTTAGTAGTCTTTCATATGCCATATGTTTCGAGTTCATGCACCCTGCTTTCATCTTTGTTACGATTAAGTCCCATGCCTTCGTATTGCAGTTGTTTACATAATATGCTATTTCTACTCATTTCAAACGACTCCCTCTCTCATGTATGGTAACTCAAGGAGCACGTTCCTTCCTGTTGTAACTCCTGCTTTGTTGCAGGCATGCAACCCCAAATAGCAAATGTATACTCCTGCTTCATATTGACAATGTTGGCGCTATCACATTTCCGACAACAAATCATTTCTTACTGTTCGTATAACCTTCGAACCATGCAACAACAGACCCACATTTCGATAGACAATTTCCGGGGATTCCCGACTTCCTTTGGGGAATCCCTTGGAAACGAATATCACGATTTCAGCATAGGCATTTTTGAATAGAGGTTCGGTTTCTTTGAGGTGACCTTCCCGCCTTAACTCTGCCATTTAGGATAGTATAGCTATAGATCTCTAAAATTAATTTTTCTTCGCTTTCGGTGCCCTGTATATCACAAACTATTGATCAGCTAGCATATGCTCCAGAGACTTTTTTCTCGTATAAGTGGCCGCAATCACCTGGTGAAGTTTGCTCACATAGTTACCGTTCATCCTATAAAGATATATATATATATATATATATATATATATATATATATATATATATATATATAGAGGATGGGCCATTTTAATCAATCCACGGAAATATTTAAAAATGATAAAACATAGAAAAAATTTTTGAAGTACACGTTATATATTGCTAAGGGGGAAAACCAATTCCGTCAAAAATACCCCTCCCCGCTCCCGTAAATGGGGGTAACGGGGGGTAACTTTGAAATGTCAAATGGGAACATGGGTCGAGTAATACCTCGTTCGAAAGGTCTTGGGAAACTAAGTAACGCTGTACCAAAAGATGTTTCATATTGTGCACTAGTTTCAAAATGGCTGCCATGATATGTTTTGGAAACTCTAGTACCCGTAGTATGAAAACCATGGAAGGTAAATGAATGGAACAAAATTGAATAATGTAAATATCATAGGGTATATCGAATGGTGTGGTCCCTGTGATCCCAGTGGCCTTCCTGAAGGGGTCTTGGGGGCTAACTTCAAAATTTCAAATAGCAACATGAATCGAGTGGTACCTCGTTCGATAAATCTTGCAAAATAAAACATCTTGCAAGAGAAAACGATTGAGGTGAAATGGCAGTGTACTCAAAGGGCCGCCGAAACATAGTATCCGTGTCAGAGAAAAGGTTTAGTACCCGTAGTATGAAAGCGATTGGAGATAAATCAACAGAAGAAAAACTGGAATAGCTAACTGACGTAAGGCACATCGAGAGGTGTTGTCGGCGTGACTCCAAGGGCCAACTGAAAGGTATCCGGGGCCAACTTGAAAATTTCAAATAGCAACTTGAAGCGAGTAACATCACGTTACATAAACAAATTAATATCAAACAGCTTCTGTAAGAATATTTTCGACATGAGACAACGTTTTCTAAATGATCGCCTAGACATGGTGAGTGTGTCTAAGAAAACGTCTAGTGCCCATAGTATGAACACGGTTAGACATAAATGAAAATAACAAAAATTAAATAGGAAAACCACGGAGGCGTTCTAATGCTCGAGAATAATACAACAGAGATAAAAAATATTAGAGTAAAATTGCCATAATGTATAGAGAGAAATCCAAGTCCTGCATAATAATCTCTCCCTGCGCTCTGTATGTGAGTGGTGTGGAAAGTAACAGTGAAAGTTCAAATGAGAACTCTACTTTAATTCGCAAACTAAGGCTACCTTACAAATAGGTATGAAGTGGTTGAAACATTTATTTGTAAGGATGACGCTGTAGTGACTGAAATAGGTGAAATTTTAATGAATGGTAACGCATATGTGTATGGCTGAGTACGATTTGATGCGAAAACAGAAGGAACGTTATACGAAAGAAGTTGTCGAATAATGCGGCTGCTGGAACTTACAAACGTGTGAATTTGCTAATCTCCGTCGCCACAGAAACTTTTATGCAATGCGTGCTGGTTATTCAGAAAGCATTTCAGGGAAATACGTACACGCCGTTTCGTCCTTCAAGTTCACAGTATGACATGAGTGCTAATAGTTAATCAAAATGTAAATATGGCCATCCGCACTAACTAATATGGCAATGCGCCGAAAGGAGGCATTTTTACATCCAGGTTAGTGTATAATTTTCGTTTTATCTCGGTGTCAGGAATTACGTTCTGACATTTATCATATTAATTAAGTTATTCTCTGTCTATATATGGGCGCTGTTTATGTATTAAAACCTCCAAATTTGCTTAATAACGTAAATAGCGGCTTTACTAGAGAAACACTTGTTCTTGTAATAATTTTTTGTCAAACAAAATGAGGCTAAATATATACCAGTAAACACGAGTAAAAGTGAGGGGGAACGTGGGGAGACGTCGTCTCCTACCTCCACAAAATATGTACAACGTCTCCCCAGTTCCTAAAGGTTACAATGGGCAAAGATTGGCGGGGAGCGGCGTGACGTCATGCCGCTACCTACCACCCCTCTTCCTTTTCAGATCCACTTTTACCTCTCCCAGTAAATCAATACAGCTACGTATTAGAAATACAATAGGTACTGATTATTCCAACACTGCTCTAAAACACACAGGAATAATCACATTTGTAAATAAAGAGCTTTAAAAAAACTTGAATTGTTTAAACTGCGCTATATCGATTGCGCTTTGCTTCTGAAAGTTTTTGGGCAATAAATGGGTAGCAGTACAAAAACTCCTATATTACCTTATCAAATAGACCTATATGTTAATTGCTTTACTGGCCTTATAGAGATTTCTTGAAAAGTGATGTATTCTTTACCTGTTCTCTGTCAATAGGAA
This sequence comes from Thermobia domestica, assembly GCF_964235325.1. NCBI lineage: Eukaryota > Metazoa > Arthropoda > Insecta > Zygentoma > Lepismatidae > Thermobia > Thermobia domestica. The sequence goes on along the minus strand of NC_137463.1, from coordinate 241,302,770 downwards.
CTGTTTGAATGTATAATACAAAACTGTATACAGAAGGATTTTAAAAATATTTATAATGTGATATTTCGCAATCCTTATTTTATAAGGGCGCACCTCCATCAGGATCCTGCCGCCTATAGTCGGACAATTTGTCCATGCCGACCAGATGCCGCGGTCGGATTGCCGGCGCCGGACACCGGCGTCTTTCCGCTCGATTTTCGACCGCGACGAGCAAAAAGAGATTCGTTCACCAAAAGATAACAAAGAAAGTTAGAAGGTAATTTGTTGCTTTAAAATACGAATTAGGGCTTATATTTCCCTCGTATAAAGCTTTCCCGAAACAGTCGGCAGACAGTCGGACGACGACTGCAAAAAGAGACTGCCGGCAATTTCTTAAAAAGCGACGTCGGCGAAAGTTGCAATAACGCGTACCAGCGGCAAAGAGTCGAATTTTGGAAAATGAATAGAGCCTGTATCTTCTTTAATGATGAAGTAAAAATTGAAACTGTCCGAAGGTTTTTCTTGTGGGTGGGCACTAATTCCATAAAACATGTCTTGTGAAAACGGAGTCGGCAGAAAGTCGGCATACAGCGGACGGTACGACAGCGACAAATGATAGTTGTAAAGACGTCGAAACGTTGACGGCGTGCCGACCATAAAAAAAGGTAAATGCATTAAAAGAAACGTAGTAAAGGGACTGCACGTAAAGGGTATATGAGAAGTAAATACTTAAAATAAAATACAAGTACGAGAGGATCCTTGACAAACATTTTGGAAGGAGACGGCAAACAGCGGACGGCGACCGTGACAAATGTCGGAAAGACGCCGAAACGTTGACAGCGTGCCGATAAGTAAGGGAGCCGGAAGAAGGTACCGACCTTGAAAAGATGCTCGGACAGGCGCCGAGCCGCCAGTGCCGCTGAAGAGCCTGATTGCAGAAATCGTAGTCTGGTTGCGCTGCCTGTATGTTCGGTTCGCGTTCTTCATTTGTCACATGGTGATGCAGTGTGGGCCAGAGTTCAAACATAAAGTTCGTTGGGGTTGAGTTTCCAAATGGCGATAAAATGTTTATAAATATAAATATATTGCTTTAAAGTATATATCATCTGCAACAGTTCCCGAAGGAGCAGGACGCTCATAGTTTTATGGAAAATTCATTGAGTATTAAGTGGAGAGAGCAATATACATTTGGTGAGTTAATTTAATGTTATGCATATACATTTCAAATTGTCATAAATTTTATATGTTGTGTTACATATGTTAATTGGTAGATTCGGTTATAGTATGTTCCCGCGCAGTGGCGTCTGTGGCATGTAAAATTTGGGGGGAAGGTATCAAAGAAAGTGATTTAAATGGTACTACCTAGCCCAACCTGTGTATTAACTTCGATTATATTTCTTACCTTTCTGCTTACCTTCACGGACCCCCTAAGGTATATCAAGAACTCGATTGCAATTGTAGGGTCCGCGCTGGTTCAGTGGTAGAACGTTCACCTCTGGTGCTTGGGGTCCCGGATTATATCCCAGCCATCGCCATGTGAAGTTTGTGGTGGGCAAACAGCGTCTGCGTGGGTTTCGTCGGGGTTCTCCCGTTTATTTACACTTTCTTCATTCCACCATTTCATTCATTACTCATCATCACCGTCTTCTTTAGCCTAACCGGCATAACCGTGGGACAAAAAACTTAAGGATTTCACTTAATTTTTTATTTAAAAAAACGAAGGACAGTTAAGAAACTGTAGTACACGATTTTCTTCTTGAAATTGCTAAAGTTTACATGCCTTAGTTTTTAAGGTAAGTGGCTTCTAACTCAACGGCAATGTATTTCTACACAGTGTACGAGAGCTGTATTTTATGTTTAGAACTGGAGCGTTAATAGTATGAAACCATAACAAGTGATACCGAAATATGTATGATTACCAAAGCCCACATGTTTTCACTACCCTTGCTTACGCGTATACCCACCGTCGCTGACGCACTTGTTCCCTTCGAACACCCCCCCGCGCGGGTCCACCAGCGTTGCCCTGCTTGACTCAGTTATATAGAATTCGTGCTTTTTAGTGGCCAACTAGCACCAGGGGCGGATCCAGGGGGAGCGATCGGGGCGATTGCCCCCCTTCCAAATTAGGAAACTTTCTTATATATAAATAAAACCCATTCCAGAGTTTGGAGTACTCAAAAGTAGCTCTAAGTAGTAGTATTACAACCTCCCTCCCTCCCCCCAGAAATCCGTCCTGGATCCGCCCCTGACTAGCAGAGGTTGGTTTGTATTTTTTGCACTGTAGTTTGTATGCCTCTAATCTAATATAAAGTAATCGAACGTAACTTAATCTAATCCAACCAAATATAACTGATCGGAGTACGTTTTGGTACTTTTTTTCCGATTTTCAAATTGGTTCTGCGATACAACAGTAAATCCCTAAATTTAGGTTAGGTTAGATTAGATAATTTTTAGATTAGGTGCTCTGACGGACTACTAGAGGTGAATGCTTGATTTTGTCTTTTGTGAATAGTTGTTGCATAATAGAGTGAGAAAGTGACCCGCAACCTTTTCTTATGGCTAAAATACTTAATAAAGCGAGGTGGTATACAGGCTGCACTCTTATAATACAATCAAAGGAACGCTATTTCCAAGCAGAAATCCTACTCCAGGGGTAAACGTCAGCGCGAGTGGTACACTGAGAAAATTAATCGGTAACCAACTGGAGGTTAAAGGATAACTTGGCTGCTAGAAGCAGTTAATAATTTTATCTATGCCAGGTGTGATATTTTCATGTCGCCCAGTGGAAATATTTTAGAAGCAATAAGAAGGAAATTGGTGAAAAAATTAAAATGTTTCATCAATTATTCCGGGTGGTGCGCAGAAAATAAACCTGAACGAACACAAATTCGGACTTGTACATAAGTTTTAAGCCGAAATACCAAAAAGGAAGATAATTATCTTAGAGAAACGTGGACAATTTCTCATAATGCTTGTGCCATGACAAGGTTTGTGTTCCTTTAGTATTCTCTAGTATTTAGTGTATCTTTAGTAACCTAATAAGATACACTAGATTATATACTGCAGGACTTGTTTCACATGTGAGCGAAAACTTCCAATTAAAAAAAAAAAAAAAAAAAAAAAAAAACAGGAGAAATGAGGTAGTGGTTAAACGCTTTTGTGTACAGGTTTACTTGTGGCGCAATACTAAAAAAAAATTGAAAAATTATAATTCTTTCACCAGTTTCTTTTTTATTGTCCCCTAGTCGGTTTCAAATGGGCGGAATATATTTTACTTGGCATAAATAAAATTCAAGGGGACCTCTAGAAGTAATTGTTGAAAAATTATAATTCTTTTACGATTTGCGTATAAATAAGGCTTCCAGATGTCTAGCATAAAAACAGCGCAAAAAAGCACAAAACAATCTGTGCTGGGTGGCCACTAAATAGCACGAATGCCATCGAACCGAGTCAGATAGGATAAGCTGGTGGGCCCGCGCGGGAATACGTCCGAAGGGAACAGGCACGTCAGCGATAGTGTGTATGCGCAGAAGTGAGGGTAGTGGAAGGAACTGCGTTTTGAGAATAATACAAGTTTCAACAACACTTGTTGTTGTTTCATACTAGTAACTCTCCACTTGTAAACAAAATACAGGTTCTGCACACTGTGCAGAAATATGATGCCGGTGTACACGGTGCAGAAATAAGCCGCCCGTGGAAAATAACATCTAATAGAGCCATTTTTCATATGCACTCATTTGTTTTATTCGTCGTAAAGCACTTGTAATGGTTTAACATTAGTAAACGTAAGATACTGTTGTATTACATTGTACGTAATTAAGTTACCTGTAGAAATTCGTTCCTTATAAACATGTCTTTTCATGGAAAGTATTGAATTTTACCTGTAAATCTTCCAAAATGTAGTGCACCAAAACTACACCTGCACCAGACTGTCTTATTTTGATTTTTTGCTGTCCGCGGTGGCTCAGTGGTACAGCGTTCATCTCTGGTGCATGGGATTCCTGGTTCAAACCCTGCTCCTGTCAAGTGAACTTTGTGGTGGACAAACACCATGTGCGTGGGTTTTCTCGAGATTCTCCCGTTTCCTCCCACTTTCTTCATTCCACCATTTTCATTCATCTCTCATCATCACCGTCTCATTTAGCCTAACCGGCATAACCGTGGGACATAAAACTCAAATATTTCATTTTCATTTTCCGAGTGTTAACTCTTTCTCCTGACACTGTTTCGCGATGTGTAGGTACAAAAACTTGGACATCGGAAGTTTGAAAAAATTAAACAATTTAACATTAACATCTGTAGAAAACCATTAGCGACTACTATTAAAACTTTTTTGAGGAGAAAAGCTAATCATGAACGAGGGTTTGAGAAAACCCGGGCTTTTTTGAAAAAGCCAAACCCACCTGGGCCCATTTTTTCGGGTTTATTCGAGTTTAATTGGTTTTTTTCGGGTTTAATCGTTTTTTTCGAAATATTTCAATGTCTTTGGGGTAGAAGTGTTAAATGTGATTTATATTTCAATATTGTCATTGTCACAACTTGCAACAATTTTCTACTCACTGCCGTTTTGAAAAAATGGCCGTCATTTTGATTATTATTATTTTTTTTTTTACATTGGACCGCCGAGAAAATCTGCACAGCAAATTTAACATATCTTGTGCTTCTACCGTCAAAATTTCAACTTAAAAGGCTGAAAATTGCGCTTCGTAGCGTAGATACTCGTTCATTTGACAAAATGACCGCCATTTTGATATTTTACGTTGGTATCCCGCCAAAAACTAAACAGGAAATTTAGAGTGTCTCGTGCTTGTACTCTGAAAATTTTAACTTAAAAGGCCGAAAGTTGAGTTGATTTTGTGTTTAACGTTCCTTTCAGCAGCGAGGCTATATAAGACGGGACCTACTGATTAAAGTGGAATCCGAACCACGTGAGCTCCCTCCGGGAAGCAAACCCGGGTCACTCACGCCTAAGACGCGAACACTAACCGCTTAGCCATAAAGGAGCTGGGCAGACAAACGAACAAATGTAAAGTTATAATTTTGTGATTTTTTTTTTATAGCGTTTCTCAAAGTTATGTTCATTCGATTGAATTCTTATTACAGATGGTTTGTGTTTTAGATATGTTACTCAAATTGACTCCTAGGAGAACATAAAATGTATTTGTTTTGAAACTTTTATCATTTTTGCCCACCTGATCGATTTTACCTGTAGTTTATTTAAGTATATGTGCATTTTATTTGTTCCATTAACAAGGTTTTAAGATGTAATATTTTGTATTCAGCCGAATACAAAATTCTCAATTGCCAATACAATAGTGTAGCAAAACCCTGACGCGTATCGAAGTTCTATTTCAAAGCAATATAATGCTATCTTCACTAAATATAATATTCTATTTTAATACATCTTTTTGTCTGGTGAGGGACTTAGGGATTTATTGTTTAACTTGCAGCTTCAAGGTAATGTTTCAAAGATTTCTCAAGAAACTCAAATTCCTACCATTGGATATACGGCAGGATTTCTTTTCTTTTCTGATTCTCGTTTGTGGTGGCGACCGTACTGTTGTAATAAAGATTAAGTAAAAGTTAACTGTTTCGACGTAATTGAATTCTTCATCAGTGACTATAGTTTTCATTACTCTTACAGGTTTTCTTGTAACATATAGCGTCTAACATATAGCGTTGAAGCCGGTTCATTGCAACAAGGTCTATTCCACTGTGTAGTTTGGTTTGGTTTTGGTGTGATGAAGTATATTTTCGATTGTAATAAATATACGTGATGTGCCAACGCCGTACACATTGAAGAGTATATTTTACAAAGCATTATATTTGTTCTATTTTAGATACTTCATTTATTTCTGGAAGCAAGGGGAAATGTTGCTCAAGAAATACAGAAGTGTTGCAATGGAAGAAGACCCACAGAGAGCAGTAGCGTAGCCAGGATGTGTGTTTGGGGAGGCAAGTGCTGTTATAGGTACATATGGAACAATTCCAAACAAAAAATATATAAACATAAAAATATATAAAAAATTACAAACATCAAACTACATTGTCGGACCTCTTTGGGGGCCCGGCCTCTCTGGGCCCCCCTTTCCTACACCACTAACGGAGAGTATTGACAAAAATCATATGTACTAACATTCTTAAAGATATTTGTGAAGAGTGGTAGGATATATGTGGGACTACAGTTTTTTTTTCCTTTTAGAACGGGTGAATTTCATTCAATCATAACATTTGTAAAAAATTTCCCATTTTAATGCGGTTTATTTCAAATCACACGGGAATTATGGTCATCACTTACCTTTCAAGCGAATATTGAGAATTACGGCTTTGAAATTGATTTTTGTTTTGCCAATATTACCTTAGTCTCCCTATCCCAGTTTTTGTCGTTAAATTCTTTTTTTATTATTACTTCATCTTTTCTATGCAGTGTTGTAAAATTTTCTGTATCTCTCTATATTCTCACAATCCTGATTCTGAGCTATTTAAATTCTACATTACTATTTCATAGGTTTGAAGTTTTCTTCAATTATAAAGACAACTGTTGTTTGATATTGTTCTTAACTTTTTTTTTTTTTTTTTTTGCGTGGAATCAGTTGTAATTATATTTCTCAGAGTACAAGCTCCTTAACGGTGAGGTTCAGTACCATCGCCTCCTTTCTTTTCTATCCCATTGATTTGTAGGGGAAGTATTCTTCCTTTTCTTTGAAATGAATAAAATTTTTGATGTTCTGATTTTACTAATTTCTTCTGAATGTCTATTTAAATGTCCCTTGCTTTGTCAAAATGATCTTTTAGTATATATAAGTATATTATTATTTAAATTAGATGTCATTTATGAATATTAAAAACATACATCACAGAATTTTATTTCCACAAAGTAAGAGACATTTAAATAGACCTGAAGAAAAATAATAAGAAGTAAACCCTTAAAATCTCAAAGAAACAGATGAAGATTTCCTCGTATATATCAATGAGCTAAAAAAGAAAAATGGCGGAGTTATTCAAGACAAAATATGGATAGCAGGAATTCTTTAGAATAATATAGTGCTTTTTTGAACATTGTAATCACTTCATGTATATTCGCTTTTCTGATTTTACATACTGTATGAAGGCTATCTGTGTTAAAACTCAATGTTATGGAATGCTACAAATTTCTGTTTAAAAAAAAAAGTAGTAATACATCCGAAGGTATATTACATATAACTTCTAAATGATGATAAGGTTCATTACATAGGCTAATGTATATAAGTTAATACGATGTGCATTGTATTTTGTTAATACAATTTGGTGTGTTTTTAGTGCTAATATAGACCAGAAAAAATTGTGATCTTCCCTTCATTTATTCTCTTAAAGAATTCCTTTAAAACAAAGGATCTTTGCAAAGTATTATGTTAAAACACTTCATTTATTATGCAAATGACTTCATTAACCTTTTTTCTCTATACAATGGATATGCACTATGAGTATACTGTACATGTGGCTGTTTCATTTACGATATAAATTATTTTCTCACATTTTTCTGTTTCATTGTATACAATTAATGTATAAATCATATAGGAAGAATTAAATGAACAATTAGTTACCTACTTAATTGTTATTTTATCTTAATATGATTTGCACTTTTAAAGTGTATTTAAATGAATATTTAAGGCATAGAGTTAGAACTGATAGCTTAGTCGTTAGAACTTGTGTTTAGTGCATTTCAGTGTTTGGTTTCTACGAATATAGTCATGGGTGTAAGCAGACAAGTGATCGCTCCGGCCACTTTTTTTGTTTTTTTTTTTTAATAGCAAAGTTACAACAAATGCAGAGACATTTTTGGTTTTAGTGCAGTATAAGAAAATGAATGCATTCAGAGACGCAGGCGTTTAATTGCTAGTGAAAAATGTTTAACATTGTGACCAGTATTTGAAGCTTGATTCATACACATAATCCCTAACGGCTGAGCTATACGGATATTTTGCAGTATCATTATATATTTAATTAGTTTATTTGACTCTGTGAATAATTTTTTGAGTTAATTTTATATTCACCATCTATTTGCAGTTAATTGAACAGAATATCAAAAACTCTGCAGTATGGAAATGGAAAGTAGAATTCACATTAAGGACGGAGGGATACTGTCATGACTCTTTATAACATTGTTCTGCTTTTATTTCAATTGTTTCATATTGTTCACAATGTGTAAAAACTCACAGAGCTCCTGCTCTACTGTGTTTTACAGGACTATAAAAGCTTTATATTTTACAGGACTATGAAGTGCTTTATATTTTTCAGGGTTAAAATTTTGTATTCATTTTAAGGTTAAGATTTTATGTCGAACCCAAAAATGTGTCCCAGTATAAACCGTTGAACCGCTTAAGTTTGACGTGAAACAAATCCATTCCACTAAGCTAAATTCTTTCCATTTTATAAAACTACACATTTTTCGTCTTTCTTTAAATGATACAGAAAGGTAGTAACATAATTTTATGGATTATTAAATAGACCCTCTACCGTACTTTTAGAAATCTGTTATGTTGCAGCCGAAATAATTTTTCAAATTTCAATTAGCAAATTACTATAGGAAATTAAGGAATTACCATTTCGCATTGCAATGATAATCCTTTTCTATACTATTATTAATTAACGTTTCTAATTATTCATTCTGAATCATTCTAAACAATGCTTTTACCTTTCTGTATAAGACACCGTCCTCGGATTCATATTGAAAATAAGTACGTCACTTTATGTGATTTTATAAACTAGAGAAAAATTTTGTTTTGTACATAAACGTTTGTTTCACATCGCTACGTTAAGTGGTTCAAAAATTATAAAGCGAGAACAGTTCTGAATTGGGCATAAAATTTTAACCTTCAGAAAGGTTAAACACAATTTTAACCCTGGAAACTTTGTCAATATATGGACAACAAAGCAAAAGAGGTTATAACAAATTGAGTCATGGTTATTTCAACTAATAAAGGAGGTTATATTAGACGAAATACTCGGTTACTAGGATGAACTTACCCTATTACATTAACCGAGTAAACGGGTTATTTAAATTAATTGAACAGGTTAAATTAACCGATCTACTCGGTTAAACATTTGCCCTACCTTAGTACATTAATCGAGTAAATATGTTATCTTAAATAATTTAATTTGTTATATGAACAGATCTACTTGGTTATACTTTTGTCCTACTGTATTACTTTAACCCAGTAAATGAATATGTTATATTAACCAAAATACTCGGTTACTGCAGTTGATGCACCCTGTTTCATTAACCGAGCAGTCGGTTGTTCCAACATACTAACTAGGTTACCGGTTACAGGCTATGATAGATAGTGGTAACTACTGATCGGTTAGCGTACCCCTGTGAGTTATTACACTGTAACCTAGCAATAATAACCTGTAACGCAAGGTTGCTATCACCTTCTCTCGTTAACCTTTTTGGCTTGGCTGCTTGTACACATGTCTCTGTTTTCCATATATTGACAAACTAACATGGTTACTGTCCACCTTTTTCTTGCTTACTAGTAACCTTTTTTTTTTTTTTGCGGGTAGGCTCGGTTTGAATCTCTCCGCCACCACATACCTTTTATTACAGTATTTTTATTTATAATTTTTACTTCATTAATTTTTATTTAAATCTCATTTTCCATTGGGAGTGTGACCCCTGTACTTTAAAAAAAATTAGAAAATCATTGACGTTTAAAATCCTTTTCCAATAGTTGATGGGAAAACGACAACCTAAAAAGACCGTATTTCCGACGGATTGCTGCGGCTTTCTTTTTTTTTTTCCGAAGAAAGCGTTTGCAACTAGCAAATTTTGATTGCATAGAACAGTGTTGTTCCTAGTGGTCGTGATAGGGAAAGATGTGCTTTCAGGGAGAAAATGTACTGACTGTTATTAGTTTTTCACATTAGGCGCACAGACATGTTAATTGAATTATTTTTAACGTTCATTATTAGCTGCTCAGTTGTTATTTTTAGTTCGCTTTTAAGCATTTGTAAGTCATTTCCAGATACTTTTCCTCTATATAGCACTTAAATCGTACTGAGAATTGTAGAAATGTACTGCGTATGTACCGAGTGCAATATTACTGGTGGGGCCGGGCGCGGTGGCTCAGTGGTAGAGCGTTCACCTCTGGTGTTAGGGGTCTCGGGTTCAAACCCTGCTCCCGCCAAGTGAACTTTGTGGTGGACAAACACCGTGTGCGTGGGTTTTCTCGGGGTTCTCCCGTTTCCTCCCACTTTCTTCATTCCACCATTTCATTCATTATTCATCATCACCATCTCCTTTAGCCTAACCGGCATAAACGTGGGACGTAAAATTAAATATTTCGTTTCATTTTTATTACTGGTGGGAATCCGCCATGATTTTCATTGCAGTGCTACGCATCTTTTCTGCTGTCTGTCGACTGGTCGGAAAGGCAACTTTCCACCGGCGGCGCCGGCGCATTGTCCTTTCCGGTTGTTTCCCGACTGCTCGAAAGGACCTCTTTTCGATGTCAGCTTCTCAATTCTCCCACAGGCGGCATCCGACCTCTTGCCGCAGTCGAAAAGTAGCCCTTTGCAGACTGGATATCAACCCTTCAGGAAGGCAAAATTTTCACCACTTTTTACAGTAGCTTTGCCTAAGTTTGCCTCCGTGCTATGATTTCTCATGAAGGGCACAATTGCTAGTTCTGAAAGTATATAATACTTCCATGTCCCATTCAATTTCTTGTTTTTTGGCTGAAAGTGCTGCAAAAAAGCAAAAAGAACAAATTTTATACTGGGACACACAAAAAAATGCAAGTATTATACTTCAAGAACTTCCAAGGGTGCTCCTTGTCGAGAAATCATAGCATGGAGGAAGACTTAGGCAAGACTAATGTAAAAGCTGATGAAAATTTTGCCTTCCTGAAGCGTTGATTTCCAGTCGGCAAAGAGCCACTTTTCGACGGCGGCAAGAAGTCGGATGCCGCCAGTGGGAGAATCGGGAAGCCGACGTCGAAAAGAGGTCCTTTCCAGCAGTCGGCAAACAGCCGGAAAGGCGCATAGAATGCGCCGGCGCCGCCGTCGAACAGTTGACTTGCCGAGCAGTCGGCAAACAGCCGGAAATGAGCATTAAATGCGCCGGCGCCGCCGTCGAAAAGAGGTCGGCATAAGGAGTCGGCAGAGGGTCGGAAAGAGGTCTTTCCGACTGTTTTGCCGACTCTGGCGGTCGGCAACAGTCGGCAAAGGGCATTTTTTTTACGATTTTCGACCGCTTGCCGCCTCGGCAAAAGGTCGGCAATTTTGAACAAGTAGATCGTCGTGCCGCCGCGGACGGGTGCCGGCTGCCTACCGGCGGCCTGCCACCGTCGACGGCGGCAATCCCTCTTGCCGACCGCGGCATCCTGATGGGGGTACTTTTGGCGGAATTGGTTTTCTCCCTTAGCAATGTATAACGTGTAATTCAAACATTTCTTCTATGTTTTATCATTTGTCAGATGTTTCCGTGGATTGATTAAAATGGCCCACCCTGTATATATATATATCTTTGGTTAATGATGAAGTTACTATCTACGATAAACTTGTTTTAACTTGATATTATATATTCGTATTTGTTATTTATTTCTACAATTACGAATACGAACTATACTAAGCTTAATAGCAGCAGAAACATTTCTTCATAAAATTATCTTTCAATCACATCAATCAGTCGATGATTGATAGGACTTTCTTCCTTTCATTGTGAATATGTTACACTCCCAGTTTCTTCGAGTCTATCCAAATTCTTTATCCTCATTATCTAGTCAACTAGGATCCTATCAATGCAGTACATCATTCAAGCAAGGAACTTGTTACTGTTATATTGAGTCCCTCTACCTCATTATACATATCCTATTAATATGTGTTTGTGTGTAACATTCTTTGCTTTTACTTTCGATCATTCTTCGTTTATATTTATATGAAATATTTCTCTGAAATTTGCTTTCTCATATCTCTTCTTCAGGTTTAATATTAATTATCACATTGGTACAGTGCAACAAGAATTATTCTTCTCTTTAATTTTGACAACACTGACTACGCATCAGCATAATGCCATAACTTTCATTAAGACAGTATGAAATGGAAATAAATTGAGTTATATAAATAATCATTGACGTTGTTTACGCAGTTATTGACAGAGTGGAAAAGTACAATAATCTAGTTTCCAAAGAAAATTTGTCTGACTTGCAAAAGAATTAAACAAAATACTAAATAGGTACAATAAAAAGAAATGAGATTGTATCTCATATATTCTCTCTCTCTCTCAATTCAAATTGAGAGGTAATTTCTCAAAGAATAAATGTGTAAGAAATAAACAATACTTTGTAGGGCATAGAATTCCGCAACGCGTCCAACTGGTTGTGGACCTCTTTCGTCATCCAGTGATTATTTCTTTTTAATATAGCCCATTAGCGATTCCTCTAATACGTACGCTAGTAAAATAAATCAACAATACGAGTTTATGTTTGCTGTATGTGACTTCTCGGGATTAAAATTAATAAAAGATCGTTTGGAGTTTGAGGACCTAAAATGGCGCCCTTCTTCGAGTTCGATCCAAAGCAACATTGAGAGTTCGTTTATACTCCTCGCTGTGCATGATTGTGCTGCCACCTGGGGAGAGAAATTATAGGTAAAACAAAATTTACAAAAGAAATATTTTGTAAAACTATACAGCAACAGTAAACTACGAATTATTCAGGCAAGTAGTTATAAATAAGATATTTTAACTTTAATTGTAACTATTTTAACAAATTATAATAGGTCGATATGTATGTTAAAATTTTAAAATTTATCCGGTAGTACACAATGCACCAATAGGATTAAAGGAGGGCGAACTGAAGCTATTCTTCGCCGGGAACAAAGAAGGATAGCGTGCATTTACACATCGCAATGACGTAAGGGTATCAGGTTAGAAACTTTATGCAGAAAGAATTTGACAAAAACCACCTAACAACCAAACACAGCATGTGAGTGTCGAACTTATTAATGATGAGCACAAACACCCAAGTGGGAAGAAGGCCGAGAAGACTGCTATGATGTGAAAGTGTACTAATTTGAGAAATTCCGACAGACTTCCTCGTCCCTGGTGATTATGTACGTGGTTCACCCGTTATGGATTAGTTTGCAGTGGATGTAACAAATTATAAGGTTTGACCGGTGCCTTCCAGGATTACAAGGTAACATGAATTTCTTTTGATTTATAATGCGGCTGGAGTAAATTTAGAAGATTAGTTGAAAACTGGAAGGGCCATGCGACTCGGAAGGTTCCAAGCGTAGGGGAAAGTAACTGCTGCTGGTTAAATTTTGGTTTGGGATGAATTTGCTGACACTTTATAAATCGTGACAAACCTTCAAAATTAGAACTATAAATCTGCTTTAAAAATTTCAGTGTCCGAAGTCTACATGTGAAGGACGGAAAGGGGAGGATAAGTTTTAATGTAGATAGGCCTGCTTATTGTAAATTACTCCTACCATGGTTAATGTAATAATAGTTGAGCTTCTTCCGAATAATGGAACCTAGAAACATGATCGCTTAAAGTAACTCTTTCCGGTCAAGCATGAGTCCTCAGTCGCCGGGTGATAGAATTCGTCCTTCTTCTCCCTTCACTTCCACTTCCACTTACCTCGGTCAGAACTTCAAATGTCAAAATTTACGTATAGGTTAGCACCTCTCCACGTCAAATCCGCGTTTAAATCTTTTTGTTTAGTATGAGTTTATTTCTTTGTTTGTTAGTTATAGCGTTTAGGTTAGTTTTAGTATTGTTAACGATTGCTTATAAAGTCTAAAATTGGCTCTGTTGTTTGATGTTACTAGGATCTTCCTAGTAAACTATATATATATATATATATATATATATATATATATATATATATATATATATATATATATATATATATATATAAGGATTAATCCGGGGTGATGTTTAGCTCATTCACTGCTCTCTTTCTCTCTACCCTGCTGACATATTATTAATGTTCATGCTTTCAATATTGGAACTATATTAAGCTTACTCTCTCGCACCCGTAACACAACGACATACGAATTGGCAGATGTAAATACTTAAAAAATCGTGTTATGACTGAGTGACATTGGAGTAGCTATTTAATGAGCCATGGGCGAAACTAGTTAAATATCTGAAGAATGTGTGTATTCGTAGATTTGTTGCGCCTGAAACGGACAAGTTGCCCACTCGGAGAATTACATTTCATGTGTTCAGTGTGTTTTTGGAGGCCCGGCCATTCTCTATCTCCACCGCTGCCACTTTCATAGGGTGCTCCGCCATTAGGAAAGCTGAGTGAAAATTGTATTTAAATTTGTGAACCGATCTAATATGTATGATGAGAACCCTTGTAATAATTTTTTAAAAATCTTTATTGTATGTCAGCAGGCCAAGGAAATGTTACCACACTCTTTCTATTTGAGTGATGTGATAACAGCTTTAGTTCCATTGTGAAATTTAATACTAAATTGTGACAAAATTGAATTTGGATAAGGCAATAATTCATTATTATTTAGAGGTCAAACCGATATAATTGAAATTGTGTTTTGTTTTATGTAGCTCGAAATCTTTAAAATCTTAAGAATGTGCTCGCACTAAGAATCGTATTGGCCAAATAGAGTTCGTATTGTACAAAACTAACTAACTCTAACCTTAGCGAAATTATTTTTTGAAAATTTAAGAGGTGCATTAAAATTTTTGTTCTGTTAGGGCAGAAATTGTCGTGAAAGTAAAGTTGGTGAAGATAAAATTGGAATTGAGTTCTAAAATTAGGACTACATTTTAAATCTTTTTATTTTTTTTTTTGTTAATCACCACTTACAATGTGTGCTTGTCTTTTTCCTCCCAGTGCGGGAAGGGGAGCTCTGTCGTTGTAGTTTTTTTATTCTTTCTTTCTGTTCTGACAATAAATTTTAGTTTGTCTTGTATAAAGTAGAAGTCATTGTATTATTTGATCTGGATATCCCTTAGTTATAAGTTGGATTAATAATATTTGGCAAGTGGTCTTTAGAATGAAAGAATTAAACATGAAGTGTATTATCAACAGTTACGGTGCTTCTCGCAGTGGTCTCAACGGGAGAAAAGATCCTGATTCAAAGTATAGTTTTTTATTTATTTATTTTTTTAGATCTTCCTTTTTTTCATTATTGTAGATGTCATTTTAGTTTCTTTCATTTTTTGTTCCGTTGCGCAAATACAATTTAAGTTACGGTTGGCGTTGGGTAGCCTGGAGTACCTTCAGTACCCAGAAGAGTATCCAAGCTAAGCCAAATTCTGAGGAAAGGAAGAAAGCGAGATACCCTGTTACATCCCTCCCACCCGTTCGTTACAAGTTTACTCAAGTAGAAAATATTCTGTTTTACATTTTGACATAAGATTACAAGGCTCCCTTAATAAAAAATACGGAATGTTATAAAAGTTTAATAGTTAAATATTATTGCATAATTAATAAACCTGTGTTGGCAACAATACTCTTTAAATTTCCCTTCTCGGAAACGAAATTTCTCCTCTTGTCTCGAACTTACAAAATGTATTTCTTATTTCAAATCTTATCCCGTTTATGGGATTAATATTGTCCCTTAACCCTCTTTGCTGTGAATCCATACCTAAACCCTATATATCATGAACGCATTACGTTACAATGGCATGTGACTACTAGAGGGCTTTGCAGCAACAACTGTCGAAGTATGACAAGGCCTCTACGTTATGGGAGGCAGGCCCGTGCTGGCCCACTGGGACGTGTCCCGGTGCGCCCTCCGAAACATGACATTATAAATAAAGGTACAAGTTTTTTTAATAATAATAAATTCTTACAGTTGTTATTGGTAAAGAACCCGTGATAAGTATAGTGCGCACTTTACATAAGGCGCCCTTGCAAAACCACATCAAAGATAAAGTTTTATTTATTCTTCTGTATAGCACAGTTCTGTACAAAAAATAAATACTGTTACTGTAGATAAAGAACCCGTGAAGGATATAGTGCGCCCTGCGAAAAATCACACTATATATAAGTGGTTTTAGTTCAATTCTATACCATTTCTGTATAGTAAATTCACATAGTGGCTGTTGGTAAAGAACCTGTGAAGGGTACAGTGTGCCCTTATAAAATAAGGCTTGCGAAATATCACATTATAAATATTTTTGAAATTCTTCTGTATACCAGTTTTGTATTATACATTCAAACAGTTCTTATTGGCAGAGAACAGGTAAAGAATACATCACTTTTCAAGAAATCTCTATAAGGACAGTAAAGCAATTAACATGTAGGTCTATTTGGTAAGGTAATATAGGAGTTTTTGTACTGCTACCCATTTATTGCCCAAAAACTTTCAGAAGCAAAGCGCAATCGATATAGCGCAGTTTAAACAATTCAAGTTTTTTTAAAGCTCTTTATTTACAAATGTGATTATTCCTGTGCGTTTTAGAGCAGTGCTCGAATAATCAGTACCTATTGCATTTCTAAAACATAGCTATATTGATTTACTGGGAGAGGTAAAATTGGATCTGAAAAGGTAGGGGAGCGGTCTGTAGCGGCATGACGTCAAGCCGCATCCCGCCAATCTTTGCCCATTGTAATTTTAGGAACTGGGGAGATGCCGTACATATTTTGTGGAGGTAGGAGACGACGTCTCCCCATGTTCCTCCTCACTTTTACCCCTGTTTACTGGTATATATTTAGCCCCATTTTGTTTGACAAAAAATTTATTACACTTACAAGTGTTTCTCTAGTAAAGACGCTATTTACGTTATTAGCAAATTTGGAGGTTTTAATACATAAAATAGCGCCCATATATATGCACCGCACAGAGAATAATTAATATGATAAATGTCAGAACGTAATTCCTGACACCGAGATAAAACGAAAATTATATACTAACCTGGATGTAAAAATTCCTCCTTTCGGGGCCTTGGTCACCAGAAAATTTCTCGGAAAAATGTAAAAACAGCCATAACGTAAGAACAAAACGTCGGATCGAAGGCCGATAAAAGAGAATGTCCATTATTTTTAGTCGTATATTCCATTAGTATACTGTACAATCGGATATAGTGCAGTGACGGTGCAAGGTGACTCCCAAAGAAACTGGAGTATTCTTTTGAGTATTTTACCAAACTTTGATTAAGGGAAATGAACAAAAGTCAAGTACAAGATTTCAAAAATCAAAAATAATAATACATCGCTTAAATTAGAAGAACACTTAGAATTCGAAAGAGAGATACACATGTGTGATTGATTTATTTTGTCTCAGTACAGAATTACCTCTGAAACGAAGTCTTCAACGTATCACAGTTACATATTCTAGGCTATAGCCTCCTCTCCCAGAGCTACGAAAAACTACATTGCTATTATGAATATACCAAAATAGTGTCCTAGTGTAGCCTACTCACATTTTGATTTTGTCACTGCTGGAGAAAGCTTGTTGGAATTACATCCAAAAAATGTGGGGAAATCTTTTTTCGACGTTGTTGGAGCTGCATGGAATACCTACACGGAGGAAAGAGAACGTGGCACTTGTGTATACACATAGCAGCACGTACGTAGCTCACAATACTTTCAGTATGGGCATGATACTGCGGTCGCACACTACGGAACTATTATCTCTTGTGTACCAATTGCGAGTGGCTAACTGAAGCCTCTCTTGCAGTTTGGTTGAGGAATGGCGTCAATTAGCGTGGCTGTGTTGTAGTAGGCATCTACACAACTTGTGAGTGATATACATAGTCCGATGCTCTTGTTTTACTTGTGAAATTGCTGTATAACACGATAGAAAGTGTTGCGTTCAATGGTAGAGAGTTGTGTCCAGGTATTCACGGTCGTTTAAAAGTGTAGACGTTGGTGTTTAAGTAAAATGGATTTGGTATATGTACATGCCTGCGCAATGGCAGATTACCCTGTCCACGAGCTGGCAAATTTACAAAATATTTATGGAGAGGTGAGGGAAAATAGCCCAGAGACGAGGCGTTTGTATCGTGACCGTTGCCCTCAAAGGAGAGTAACTTTCCCTGTATTTTTTTCACTTCCGTATTCGCCTTCGATAGATATGGTCTCTTAAATTTCCCATTGGAGGAAATCGCACCATGTGTACAGTTGAATTTGAAGGCAGCGTACTGGGAATAATCAGAGACTAGCAGTAGCCATGTGAAGGGAGTAAAATTCAAATGTAACTCTAGTGAACGATCAGCAGCAGAGATTTAATATGAGTGTGCGGTACGGTATGGTGGATAATTTTGTGTTAGGACCTTATTTACTACCGGCCCGCCTGTGTGGGAATACGTATCTTTTATTTGTACGTAATGTTCTCCCAAAATTGTTAGAACATGTGTCCTTGAAAATAAGACAGCAGATGTGATTCCAGCATAACAGTGCACCTGCACATTTTGACAGGAATATGACGGCCTATTTAAATGAAACATTCCCAGATCGTTGGATTGGGAAAGAAGGACTTGTGTTATGACCACCTCGTTCACCCTACCTCACACCCCTTGAGTTTTCTGTGGGGGTGTACGAAACGCCTTTTGTATGCAACACCAGCCACGATAGCGAACTTGTTGCTCGAATTAATGTAGCTGCGGCAGTTATATTAGAAATTCCAGGTGTCTTTGATCGCACACGGAAAAATTTACTTCACCGCAGTGTTGCCAGATCTACTGATTTTGCAAGAGATCTCCTGGTTTTTCTACGTTCTACTGATCTACTGCGAAAGAAAATGAAAAGTGAACAATCTCCTGCTTTTTCCTTACTTCGAGAAGTTGAAGAAATATATTATTGTTAATATTGAATTTTCAATGTTTCCTCACATAAAAAGATCAAATTTCTCTGTTATAATACGCAAAGCTCTGTAGAGCATATACCTATAGAGCTTTATTATATATAATATGAATCCAAATAATACAACTGTACGTCATCTTCTATATGCATTATGGTTATCGTATTACAAGTAAGTGTTGTTTAGATTGGGACTTGGGTTGAAAGAGTAGCTTAGATCATTTCTACACGATCGTCAGCAAGAAATCGTCTTACGCTACGATCACGTGTGACTGTACCATATAGCTACGTTGTCGCTACGTGCATGAAAAACATTTTCCCACTCCACTTTGCTCTTTCACTACGTTTTACTTCACACATATGTGTTATCAAATAATATTAATATAAATCGGGACTTTTAACTTTCATTTGCTCAATTTAGTTCATAGGAAATGAATTCTGGACTGCTTGTTTTGACTACTGCCCCCTTAATAATGGCAAATTTTATTGCCTCCTCCCCGGATTTACATTCAAACGCCACCACTGTATGTATCTACTGCTCTCTCCTGCTTTTTATCATCGAATCTCTTGATTTTCCAAATGACTGGTCTGGTAACACTACTTCACCGATGTCATCTTTGGAATGCGGTCAACGGTCGACAATATCAGACTGTGAACTGTTATTTTTCGGAGCTGTCTCGTGTACACATACTGCATTGCACGATATACTCTACAAGGTACCTATGTGTATTTTTCAGTTATTTTACTTTGTACGAAACAGAATAAATCGGTAGTTTGAAATTATATATCTTTGTATCATTGTGTAACAGCTTGTGTTTCGTCGAGTTTCATTGCTTCTGCGCTCGGAATTATTATCTTTCAGGGAATTACGTATTACGAAGAGGATTTTTTAAATGTAGCTTACTTTCGCCCAAATTGTAATTTGTGGGAATCACTGTTGTCATGTAAAGAATCACATTCATCATACATGATTTTTGCCGCCTAATTGTCTTATGCACAGTCGTCATAAACCTAATCTGGATCAAAGTTTTTTATATTATTATTATTTTCACGCATTCTTAACTTGGACAGGAATCCGTTACCATTAGAATAGAAGATATAAGTGTGATACGTTAAAGGTTTAAATTCTTCTTCCGAGAGTGTATTTTGTGCTGAAACAAAGTAGATCTCTAATTCGAAGTGTTCTTCTAGCTTGAACGATATATATTATTTTTGATTGTTGAAGTCTTGTACTTGATTGTTGTTCATTTCCCTCATTCAACGTTTGTTAAAATACTCAAAGGAATGCTCCAACTTCTTTGGGAGTCGCTCTTGCACCGTCACTGCACTACATCCGATTGTGCACTAATGGAATCAGGGCTAAGAATAATGGACATGCTCGATTCCAATCCGACATTTTGTTTTCGAGTATGACTGTTTTTACATTTTTCCGAAAATTTTCGGGTGTTCAAAGCTCCGAGGCATTTCTACACCCAAGTGTCAGGAACCACCTCTCCTCGTTTACTACGTTAATTAAGTTAAATTATATATATATATATATATATATATATATATATATATATATATATATATATATATATATATATATATATATACAGGGATGTAACCATGGGGGCCCATCGGGACCAGGCGCCCCCAAAATTATTTCCTGCCCCCCAATGACCAGATGTTAAAACATCATCGTGAAATTATGTAGAATCAACATGCACGGCAGTGCATGGCAGCCAAGTTCCGCGGAGAAAATGAAAACTGGCCTGCACTGCCGTAAGCATATTATACACGAACAAGAGTTTTGGGTAAAATCGCCGATTTCGAGGCTTTGTAAAAAAGATTCTATTAAGGGTAGAAACATGAAATTTAGATTGTAAGGAGATATCCCAGAGGTGTACTCATATGCCAAACCTCACATTCCTACCTCCAACCATATTCGAGTAATGGACCCCCAAAATATGCAGATTTCAGGCTCACTGACTCACTCATCAAATTGATTAGGTACTTCCCAATGAGATAGAAACGTGAAACTATGCACAAAGGTACCTTATAACAACTTGAGTATGGAAAAAGTCCGAAATTTGAGGAATGTCCTATGGGAAAGGTTTTATAGGCAAAAAACTGTCCTTAGCCAAGCAAGAAATCGATACCCTCACTCACTCAACAAATTGATTAGGTACTTCCCAATGAGATAGAAACGTGAAACTTTGCATAAAGGTACCCTACAATAACTTGAGTATGGAAATATTTCGAAATTTGAGGAATGTGCTATGGGAAATCTTTTATGGGCAAAAAACTGTCCTTAGCCAGGAAAAAGATCGTTTCACTCACTCACTCATCAAATTGATTAGGTACTTCCCAATGAGATAGAAACGTGAAACTTTGCATAATGGTACCCCACAATAACTTGAGTATGAGAAAAGTCCGAAATCTGAGGAATATGCTATGGGAAAGTTTTTATGGGCAAAAAACTGTTCTTAGCCAGGAAAAAAAATCATTTTACTCACTCACTCATCAAATTGATTAGGTATTTCCCAATGAGACAGAGACGTGAAACTATGCACAAAGGTACCTTATAACGACTTGAGTATGGAAAAAGTCCGAAATTTGAGGAATGTCCTATGGGAAAGTTTTTATATGCAAAAAAACTGCCCTTAGCCAAGTAAGAAATCGATTCCCTCACTCACTCAACAAATTGATTAGGTACTTCCCAATGAGATAGAAACGTGAAACTTTGCATAAAGGGACCCTACAATAACTTGAGTATGGGAAAAGTCCGAAATCTGAGGAATGTGCTATGGGAAATCTTTTATGGACAAAAAACTGTTCTTAGTCAGGAAAAAAATCGTTTCACTCACTCACTCAACAAATTGATTAGGTACTTCCCAATGAGATAGAAACGTGAAACTTTGCATAAAGGTACCCTATAATGACCTGAGTATGGAAAAAGTCCGAAATGTGAGGAATGTGCTATGGGAGTTATTTATGGGCAAAAAACTGTCCTTAGCCAGGAAAAAGATCGTTGCACTCACTCACTCATCAAATTGATTAGGTACTTCCCAATGAGATAGAAACGTGAAACTTTGCATAAAGGCACCCTACAATAACTTGAGTATGGGAAAAGTCCGAAATCTGAGGAATGTGCTATGGGAAATCTTTTATGGACAAAAAACTGTTCTTCGTCAGGAAAAAAATCGTTTCACTCACTCACTTAACAAATTGATTAGGTACTTCCCAATGAGATAGAAACGTGAAACTTTGCATAAAGGTACCCTATAATGACCTGAGTACGGAAAAAGTCCGAAATGTGAGGAATGTGCTATGGGAGTTATTTATGGGCAAAAAACTGTCCTTAGCCAGGAAAAAAATCGTTTCACTCACTCACTCATCAAATTGATTAGGTACTTCCCAATGAGATAGAAACGTGAAATTCTTCATAAAGGTACCTTATAATGGTTTAAGTGTGAAAAAATTCCAAAATGTGAGGAATGTGCTATTGGAAATTTTTCATGGGCGAAAAACTGTCCTTAGCAAAACACGGTTCATTCAGTCACTCATCACATTGATTTGTTAGTTTCCAATGAGATAATGACGTGAAGCTGTGCATAAAGGTACCTTATAATGACTTGAGTGTGAAAGAGGATCGTAATGTGAGGAATGTGCTATAGGAAATTTTTCATGGATGTAAACTGTCCTTAGCAAAGTAGAAATCGGTTCATTCGTTCACTCATCAGATTGATTTGCTAGTTTCCAATGATATAGAGAAATGAAACTCTGCATAAAGGTACCTTATAATGACTTGAGTGTGAAAAAAGTCTTAAATGTGAGGAATGTGCAATGGGAATTTTTTATGGGTGAGAAACTACTTTTAGCCAAGCAGATATCGGTTCGTTCATTCACTCGTCACATTGATTAAGTACTTGTTTATGAAATATTGACGTAAAAGTCTGTGTATTGGTACCTTATAATGGGTGAAAACTGTCCTTAGCCAAGCAGAAATCGGTTCACTCACTGATTGACTCATTCATAGTATTAATTAGGCACTTCTCAATGAGATAGAAGGATGAATCTCTGCTTAAAGGTACCTTGTAATCATTCGAGTATGGAAAATGTCCGAAATTTAAGGAAGCGCTATGGAAAAATTTTATGGGTGAAAACTGTCCTTAGTCAAGCAGAAGTCGGTTCACTCACTCGCTCATCACATTGATTTTGTATTTCCAATGAGATAAGTCGTGAAACTTTGCATAAAGGTATCTTATAATGACCTGAGTATGGAAAAAGTCCGAAATGTGACGAATGTACTATGGGAAATTTTTTTTATAGACGAAAAATTGTCCGTAGCCGTTAGGTACTTCCGAATGAGATGAAGATGTGAATGTCTACATGAAGGTAGCTTATAATGGCTTGAATATGAAAAATATCCGAAATTTAAGGAATGTGCTATGGAATATTCTATGGGCGAAAAATTGTCCTTATTCAAACAGAGATCGGTTCATTTACTCACTCATCATTGATTAGGTGCTTCTAAATGAGATAGAGATTTGAAACTCTGCATAATGGTACCTACCTTATGTAATGACCTGTAAGTAAAGGTTCCAAATTTAAGGAATGTACTATGGGAATTTTTATGGGCGAAAATCTGTCCATAGCCATTAGGTACTTCTTAATGAGATAAAGATGCGAAACTCTCCATAAAGGTTTACTATAACGGCTTGAAAATGAAATTTGAGGAATTTGCTATGGAAATTTTTTCATTAGCAAAAAAACTGTCCTTACAATCAGAAATCGGGAACGATTCCGTTATTGAACACATCATGTGCATAGTGATAATGTCAATCGTCTGAGTGGTCGAGTTGGTGCCCTCATCGCTGGTCTATTGGCTACCAGGTGCGCCTTTGGTGTATGGGGTACTGGGTTCGATTCCCGGTGGAAGAGCCTTGGAATCTTAACTCTCTTCGATGTTTCTGTGTTCGTGTCCCTGTCGTTCTAGGTTAATAGAAAAATGAGCTAAGGCCACTGAGAAAAATCCGTTATCCGGATAGCGGAATAGCGTACAAATATACGGGATCCTTATGTTTACTACAGAAATCTATACTTAACATACGTTATCCATATGCTACATACGTACTGCCCTCTTTCCCGGTTAGATGTTACACAATGTCGTTGCAGGGATGTAACTGATTTCTTAAATATATTGGTACCAGAGTTATATTATAGTTACCACAGTCGTTATGTAAAAATGTTCTTGATACTTCGTGTCTATCTGTGAACAGTGTGAGAATCTCTTACGTATCAGCCTTTTCATCATCAACAGTATACGTACGTCAGCTATAAGTTACATACGGCCATCTGTATGTGAGATCCTGACCGCCTACATACAGTCTTTTTGTTCGTGTGGAAAGTACATTTATTCGGAACACTTATACGGAAAGTACGTTCAAATATACTTTTTCAGTTATACGTATAGTGTACGTTAAGTCCAAAAAAAAAACAGGATTTACACATGTAACAAACGTTTTTACGTACACCACATACAGTTTTTCTCAGTATGCGAGTAAAATAAGTGAAAGCTAGCAATAAGTAGTTAAGCAAGTTAATGAGGCACGTTCTGTGAATCAGTTAACTTTTAAAACCGTGGGCTAAGACACGTACATACTGCCGTAAATTTCGTGGTTGGAAGCCCAGACAAGGAAAGCCAATATTTTGTCTTTTTTCGGTGAATACTTTTCGTTTCCTTTATTGCAGTCATTGGTATTAAATAGATATTGAAATTAGTTTGATAAGTAAGATACTGTAGAGGTGAGAATGTTTAAAATTAATGAAGTTTTCGAAGAAATGAGAAATCCAATTGTTCGAATTTATGTGAGACTAGCAACAAAATGTAACTGATTTCGTAAATATATTGGTACCAGAGTTATATTATAGTTACCACAGTCGTTATGTAAAAATGTTCTTGATACTTCGTGTCTATCTGTGAACAGTGTGAGAATCTCTTACGTATCAGCCTTTTCATCAACAGTGAATTTCGTACCTTTGCTCTTCATATTTTCTGAATTTGCCCTCCGGGGGTTCGCCCCCACACCCTTGCCTTTGCTCGGCCTACTTCCACACACCTCTTAAGCTTACAATTCCCAAATTTCAAGTTTCTTCTCCTATTTCAACTATCTAAAAGATAAGATTTTGTATTCCAGGAAAACGCCTATTTAAATAACATGGTGATTTCTTCATCTCCCTTTAGACCCCTTAATTAAAAATATTCAATTTTAGCAATTTCCCTCTTGGTTAGTCCCGGGAGGCTACAATCATGCCAAATTTCATCATTCTAACCCTGCCGGAAGTGCCTAAACATTTTGGGGTGTAGAAGACGTCCAATATAAATAACATGGAAAAGGTTTTTCTGTTCCCCATAAAACCACTCTAAATTTGGAAATTTTCATTTTTATTGACTTAGTTAGGTAACACTAAAGAAAACGTTGAAGCATATCGTATTTCGCGTTTGTATTCCAATTTCAAGTACCTAAAATGAGATTATATGTCCAAAAAAAGGCCTATTTAAATAGCATGAGGAATTTCTTCATCTCCCCCTTAGACTCCCTAAAAATTAAAAATATTCACTTTTGGCAATTTTTCTGTCGGTTACTTCCGAAAAACTACAGTCATGTCAAATTTAATCATTGTAGTCCTGCAGGAAGTGCCGTATAATTTTGGGGGGTGAAAGGTGTCCCATATAAATACAATGCGAAAAATTTTTCAGTTCCCCATAAAACCACTCTAAAGTTGGAATTGTTTATTTTTACTGATTTACTTAGGTAATACCAATGAAAACGTACAAGCATACTGAATTTCAATTTTTTTATTCCAATTCCAAGTTCCTAAAACATGAGATTATATGTCAAAAAAACATTTAAATAACATGGGAAAATTCTTCATCCCCCTTCATCATTTCAACTTTCCACGTCAACCGGAAGCACCCCTTTAATTTATGTAAGTTCATGTAGTTTTATATACAGTTAGGATATGTTGGTGGCAAATAATGTTATTATTAAGTTTACAAGCTATTTGAAAGGTGTATATCATTGGAAGGAAAACCCGAGGCAATATGAAACTGCGCAACACGCGCGTCATGTAAGGAATTCCGTAATTTCGCAATGTGAAAAGGTAGAGAACAACTAAGTATATTGAAACACCAGCTATGTCTAGTGATGTAGCAGCGAGGATTCAGCATCAAGGGTTTTGGGCCCTGTTGATACTCTTCGTATTAGGTAATGAAAAATGAGATATTAGCGATCGTGATTTTGTAGTTCGGGTAAATTAACTGGAATCTCCTTTGGTCATAACGCTCTGACAGATATTTAATAGAATAAATCCCCCCCGTTGTTCTAGTGGCTAGCATGTGCGCCTTGTACAAGGTCTTGGTTCGATTCCCGGTGGGAGAGCCCTTGGAAACTAATGTTGTATGTGACACATTATGACTCCTTTAAAAATGTATAATTTTAAATTTAAATCCAGCAATATGCCACAATTGAGAATCCCAATATACGATATTAACATGGTAAACTACAAAAAGAAGTAAAATATGAACAAAAACACCAGAGGTGCAAAAAGTACAGCCAAGTTTGCCAGCCTCAAAAAGTGTTGAGATGAGGATGGATGAGCCAAGTTCCTTGGCCACTGCATGTGAAAGGAACACTGGAACTTGGCGCGAGGTGTCAAGGAAAATGATGTTAAGGAACCTAAGGGATAGTGGTGGTGGGCGTGGTGGGTTTGGGACCACCATCAACCTTAGGAATATCAACTTTGCTAAGGCGCTAAGGCACATATACAGTATACTGAAGTAAGATTGGTGGTTCGAAACCCAGACAAGGAAAACTTATATTCCTCCACGAAGTGTCAAAGTAAATGATGTTAAAGAGCCTTAGGGATGGTGTTTGTGAGCGTGGTGGATTTGGGGTTACCACTAGCCTTAGGGCTAAAATGTCCCGGCCGTGAAACTAGGAACAGACATCTTAATATATTCGAATACATTAGACACTTCGCGCAAAGTCCCAGTGTTCCTTTCAGATGCAGTGGCCAAGGAACTTGACTCATCCATCCTCATCTCAACACTTTTTGAGGCTGACAAACTTGGTTGTACTTTTTGCACCTCTGGTGGTTTTGTTCATATAGTATTTTACCATACCGATCACAAAATAATATGGTATTTCTTCCTTATAACGATCTGAAAATAGTATTGTTGCATCACCGTACATAGAGTCGGAATGCACTGAAGGCAACCTAAGACAGAAAGAAAATCGTCGCCCAACAGATTGGGGATGTTGTCTCCACCACCAGTTTTTATGAAAAACTGGAAACATGAATAATTAAATTGTATGACTCTTTCATGTAATGCAAAAGATACTAAATTCGAGATGTAGCTTTAACAGGGTTAATATTGTAATAATAAATGAAATACACAAAATACATATTTTAAAAGATGCAGCAGAATTTGGGTAGGAAAACTAGAATGTTAGGTCTGTAGAATTGCAATGGTTTGAAATGTAAAGTTCCTTCAATATGTCAGCTGATTACAATACCTTCAAGTATCGAAGTAGCTCCATGACGAGTCGTTTAACGATGTTTTCTCCGTCAAAATCTTACGCCCACTTCCTCGACACTCTCGATGTTCGTGGTTTTATTCAAAAGCTGGTTTTACAAAACCCAACCCCTTTTCTTCTTCTCTCCATAAAAGGTAACAAAACCTCAAATGTTCGGGAACACCCACAATCACGTTGTCTTGACGTAAAATCGAAAGTTCTAGAAGGTTTAGGACAAAAACCTCCAAAGTTCAGTACCACAAACATTACTCTCAATCAACCTCACAGGAGGTGACATCGTTCAACGTGAACTCACCAATATAGCTGATAACGTAGAAAACGTATTTCCACAATAAAATAATGTTTATGTTTGCGGATATAAATCACTTCACTCAGTAAAAAGAGCATAATCTGGCATGTTAGTCAATATCAGAATATTGACTCAACAAAGTGACAAAACAAATTCTAGCTGACATATGACTCGATGTGAATTGTGAAAGGTAGCAAGTAAGGGGAAAAAGGCAGGACAAGGAATAAGGTGTAGGCATGTGCAGGGTAAAGGATTTCTGCCATTGCATCTAGTTTAATGAACCAGAAAAGTATTACAAATTGCTTCAAAGAAGCTTGAGGCTACATTTCAAATATACTTGACGAAAAAAAATAAATGTAAGTGACATCCAAAAGAATCCAACGACGGACTTCCGGGACCATATCTCTCATCATGTAACAGTATGGTATACTTTTCGTGACAGCAGATTACACAATTTACAGTGATTTGTATTTGACAGTTTGAAGACAAACGTTTTGACAAGGTACTATAAATTCCACTATAAAACAATGATACTAAACTAAATTGTAAGTATATTATATTATTTATATGCTGTAATTAGTGTTTTAAGAAAACCTTTTTTATAGATGGAAAATTTGGTTTTGGATTTCTAGTTTTTCAGTTTGGATTTTATTCGCTTTTTAAAATGCTATTTCGTGTAAAACAGGAAGTGAGATATAGCTGTTAATAAAATAATTATGTCCTTTTAGTCACGAATAATAAAAATTTTTGTCAGAAAATCTTAAATAAATCACTGCAATTTCAAAGAAAATCAGTCTTATGTATAAAAGTAACCAAGACAGTTCTGTCGCTTTTTGTGGGGGTCTGCGATAATTAGCCCTCACACCGTGAGTTAAATGTGAATGGAGATAAGGCGAAAGTAAGTTCTTCGTGTTTATATATCTAACATACTATCTAGTTGTGGCAGTTCAGTTACACCATGGACTTGCGTAAGTACAGACTAAACTTGGAACCACCACAGAGCGTCATAGGGAGTGTATGCTGTACCAGTTCAAGCTGGGGTCAGACGCTGCAGCAGTGTGGTGGAAGATTGCCAGGTCTTTGGTGAGGGTGTTGTGACTGAGCGGACAGTGCAGCTGTGGTTAACAAGTTTAAGGACGGTGACGAGACACTCAAAGGCACACCACGTGCCGGAAAGCCAAGACATGTACAACATGTAGATCTTCAGACAGCAATTTAGCCGAACAGTTGCCAGACATGTGAAGAACTGCACTACCCTCATGTCGTAAGCATCGCCAACACCTAGTGGCCCACTTGCGGTAAATGTCAATCGTAGCTATAGCGACGCGGCCAAGAAATGCCGCTAGTGTCCCATTGGCGGCAGGGTTTCGTCTAGTCGAAACATGTATCTCTAGTCGAAACATGTTACCACCGTAGCAGGGAGAACTTCGTTTTGGTCTCCGTGCTCCTTAGATTCTTCGCGGAGAATCGCGAAGGGACCAACACGAACTATCGCCAGTCATGTGCATGCAGATATTATTATATACTATTTTTCGTGACGAATTGTTCCCAAAGTGAGCTCCGAGGGTCAAGAATAACCTCTGGCTCAAGATCATGAAGTGAAAAATCTTGAGAAAAGTGCGATAATTGTATGAATTTTGATGACAACTGACGTCGATCATTAGAAAGTGAGTATGCGAGAACTATGAAATAAAATAAATAGACACGCGTCATTTTGTTTCAAAATTTCATGGCGAACACATTTTATCTAATCCCAAACAGTTATCATCGAATATACTCGGCTAAAGGAGCACTCTGATTGACCAAATTAAAAAGATATTAACGATTTATCCCTTTACAAGCAACGTTTCCTTCATCGCTTTCGTAGCAAAGTAGGAAGAACACCCGCCTAGTAATCATAAGGTTGGTGGTTCGAATCCTCTTTGGGGTAATTTTTTGATACTTTTCTTAGTGTTTTTAACTCACCTTAATGTAAAGAAATCACACATATAGCCGATTTAACATATTTTGGGGGAGTAATTTTCTGGTTCATTGGTGTTTTGTCGCGTCTCTGCTGTTGGTGGTATAATTTTCAAAACGGAAGAGGGGTCACCGGGGTTCGTCGCTGTGGCGCCGCCAATGTTTGGCGAGATGTCGCTAATTGCCTATTTGTGGTCCACGAACGCTTACGGCATGGGATAATTCAGTGTGAGTGGCGAAACCATTCCGCAGCACCTTCATCAACTGAGGAAACACTAGAAGTTGGGTTGACGGGTCCCACATAACTTGACTCCGGATCAAAAGGCAACGCAAGCAGATACCTGTGTATCTTCGGTGTCTCGACTGAGGAAGCAGATATTTCTGGACAGGGTGTTGGCATGGGATGAGAAGTGGGCCCCGTACGAAGTTTCACGGCGCCGTCATATTTGGTTAGCATCCCATGAACGGTTCCGAAACAGCCGAAACCAGCACTGCACCAGAAGAAAGTGCTCCTGTGTTTTGATGAACTGCTCGCGGCATCGTGCATCGGGAACTGCTACCAGCTGGTCAGAGCATCAATGCAACTGTGTACTGTCAGCAGTTGAGCCGTGTTCAAGAAAAACTCAAAACTCTGGAGCCAACATTTCTGAATCCCAAAGGGGTCCTTATGTTATAGAACAGCGCTAAGTCCCACGTGGCTAGGATGACCCGGGTCCAGGGGCGTTAATAAGTGCCCCGCAGTTGTCGCAATGCGGATGGCCTCAAGCCATCACGGGGCCCCAAATCTTGAAGTGGAATGCAGAGAAGGGGCCCCACTCCAAGTTGTTTGTGGGGTGTCCTCCAAGCTCTTAGTTACGCCATTGCCCGAGATACCATTTTACGCCTTGGATAGAAAACACTATTGCATCCGCCATACTCCCTGGACATTCCACAGTTCGATTATCATCTGTTACCTTCCTTGGACAATTACGTTAAAGGATGCCAGCTCAAATCCCTAGTAGAGGTGCAAAATGCACTAGATACTTTATTCGCTTCACGGCCCACCAAGCTCTACCGCGATGAAATCTATGGCCTTCCAAAACGTTTGCAGAAGATTGTCGATCTATTCTTGATCTTCCAGGTAAGTGTTAGGTGACATATGTATGTTCGGAGGTGGTGGGTGAGAAAGCGATATAACTTTCTTGGTTACCTTTATAGACAGGTTCTGTGTATTGAAATAGTTATGCAGAAAGGTATAATGTTTGGTCCGGAGCAGTAGTTCTTGGTTAAACATAATAAAAATTACCTGTAATATAATTTAGTAATAATAATAATAATAATAATAATAATAATAATAATAATAATAATAATAATAATAATAATAATAATAATAATAATAATAATAAGCTAAAACAGTTTTTTAATTTTCTGGAAGGAAACCAAAATTATCCAGTTTTTTCAGGCTTCAAAAACACTAGCTGCAACACCTTTTTTGTACATTGTAGCTGGCCCCCCTTCAAAAATGATGGGCCCTTCCCACAGAAACCTACTGGATACACCCCTGTATATATGTAATACGTATTCACGTTTGTAAAGGCGCCCTTTTGGTAGACTTGTCCACCGCCCTCTTTAGTATCTCAGCACGGGTCTGATGGGAGGTGCCATATTCAATGTACATTCATAATTTATTCTGCTGTCTACTGTCAGAAAACTAATTGTGTGTCCGGCCAGTGTGGTTATATGTGCTATTATATTGAGAACGGTATAGTTGTGGACACCCCATATAACATGTTTGGGATACGACATGGATAACAAGCGTTAACCATTTTCACCTACTGTCCTCTTCATGTATACCTTCAAAGTTTACTTCAGTAAAACCCTACTCAAATTGCCTTAAATGAATTCACGCTATTGTATCATATGTGTCTGATCAATACGAACTAACGTCGTATTAAATTACTTTCTAGGTCAATCAATATCTATGTAAGTGCGTGACAAGTTGTCTATATTACGAAAGAAAGTATAATAATAAATTGTGTAGCTATGTATTCGTAGAGGGAATATTAAAAATAAAACTTTGCAGTAATATATATATAGTTGTGAGAATAATGGAAGCACGTCATATACCTGTTTTGGTAATGGTCAGGCGGCGATCGTAGCGCCGATATGTTGGTTGTGGTGTGTTAAGACTACTCCGCACTACGTAAGGAGAAGTACAACCACAGTGTGAAGTGAATTAAACATTTAGTAATAGGTAAAATAGACAACATCTGTTATTTCCAAACTGGTGAAATAGGTTACCCTCGGTTATATGGTACGATAATGACAAAGTTTCAAACATGTTGAATGTAACGCGAAGGACATATGTCCAAGATGATAAAAGCCTACAACATTCACGGCAAGCTACATCGTCGAAAAATAACAGTAGTCGTTATTATTAGGTGACATACTAAAAAAATAGTAACAGTCCATTAATTCTTAACGGAGATTCAGATTTTTACAGAATTTCTCTAAATTTTATGAAGACTTTGTTAAGACATGTTATTCAGTGATTTTAATAGTAAATGCAGTCGAAGGATTAGGAATGTGTTTTTTAAATTAAAAGCGTAGATGTGTATAAATGAGGTTTATATAATATTGATGTTGGAGGACGCTAAGCCAAACATTTGTTATTGTCAGCATGACACATAAGTAGTTTAATGTCTTTTTAGTGCCAAATGCTCAGTTATAAAAGATTTTAGGAGGGTCACGATGTCCCCCGAGGTAGACAAAGTTTATAATATCTATTTTCTCGAAAGAATATTAGTATAAGAGGAAATAATATGCTAAAAATATTTGTTGAATTACTGTCACTTCGAATTTTATAACTAACCTTATGAATATGTTATTCAAACGTTATGAATTCAAACATTTGCGCTCCACCAATGTGTTATCATAACTATATAGGTTTGCTGTTAAAAGCAGATTTATTTTAGATTTTGCCCTTTGATAATATGGCAATTCTAGGACGACATGAGAGTGCCACTTTTTGTTAGTTTATTACTGTACATTTGATAAAAATATTTATTTATCAGGTTCAAGGGAGGAGAAGTTACAACCTCATCTCCTACCGAAATGACGCCCCTGAACATTTGCTTGCAATTACTGAATAGAAATGAAATTAGTCAATGAACTACACTTATTTCTGTCAGTAGTTTTTAAACCTCTGCGCGGGTATTACAGACTTCACGAAGAACAAACCCCACTGCCGTGATTGACCAATTCCATACCCTATCAGGAAGTCGCGGTTGGTAAGAGAGTTTGCCGTCGTCCACGATAGCAGGCCGCCGGTAGGCAGCCGGCACCCGTCCGCGGTGGAAGGACGATCTACTTGTTCAAATTTGCCGGCCTTTTGCCCAGGTGATCCTCTGAAGACCCCTCATACCGGCCTCTTTTCGACGGCGGCAGCGGCACATTTACTGCGCTTTTACGGCTGTTTGCCGACAGCTCGGGAAGGCAATTTTACGACAACGGCGCCGGCGCATTTAATGCTGATTTACGACCGTTTGCCGACTGTTCGGAAGGGCAACTATTCGACAGCGGTGCCGGCGCATTCTACGCACCTTTTCTGCTATTTGCCGACTGCTCGGAAAGGCTACTTTCCAGTGCCGGCTCCGGTGCATTCTATTCGCCTTTCCGGCTGTTTGCCGACTGCTCTAAAGGACTTCTTTTCGAAGTCGGCTTACCGATTTTCCCACAGGCATCATCCGACCTCTCTCCGCCGCCGAAAAGTACCTCTTTACAGACTGGAAGGCAAAATCAACGCTTCAGGAAGGCAAACGTTTCAAAACCTTTTACATTAGTCTTGCCTAAGTCTTCCCCCATGCTATGATTTCTCGATAAGGAGCACCCTTGCAAGTTCTTGAAGTATAATACTTGCATTTTGTGTGTGTCCCAGTATAATATTTCTTCTTTTTTGCTTTTTTGGTGCATTCTCAGCCCAAAAAGAAGAAATTGAATGGGACATGCAAGTTTTATATACTTTCAGAACTAACAATTGTGCCTTTGCCGGGAAATCATAGCACGGAGGCAGACTTAGGCTTACTATAAAAGGTGGTGAAAATTTTGCCTTCCTGAAGTGTTGATTTCCAGTCTTCAAAGGCCACTTTTCGACGGCGGCAAGAGGTCGGATGCCGCCTGTGGAAGAATCTGGAATTCTATATCGAAAAAAGGTCCTTTCGGGCAGTCGGAAAACAGCAGAAAAGGTGCGTAGCAATGCAATGCAAATCAGGGCGGATTCCCACCTGTAATGTTGCACTCGGTACATACGCAGTACATTTCTACAATTCTGAGTAAGGTTTAAGTGCGATATAGAAGGAAAGTATCTGGGACTGACTTACAAATGCTTGAAAGCGACCTACAAATAACAAGTAAGCAATAATTAAGAATAATTCAATTAAGAAGTCTGTGGGCCTAATGTGAAAAACTTATAACACTCAGCTGTAACACTCAGCACCCCTGAAACCACATTTTTCACTATCATTTTTTACTTCTCATATACCCTTTACATGCAATCCCTTTTACTGTATTTCTTTTCATATATTTACCTTTTTTGGTCGGCACGCCGTCAGCGTTAAGACGTCTTTACAACCATCATTTGCTGCTGTCGTTCCGTCCCCTGTATCCCGACTTTCTGACGGCTCCGTTTTCAGAAGACACATTTAATGGAATCAATGTCCCACAAGAAAAACCTTAGGACGGTTTCAATTTTCACTTTACCATTAAAGAATACTTTACGTAGGCTCTATTCATTTTACAAAATTAGACACGTTGCCGCTGGTACGCGATTTTGAAACTTTCGTCGACTTCGGTTTTCAAGAAATTGCCGGCAGTGTCTTTTTCCAGTCGTCGTCCGACTGTTTCGAGAAAGATTTATGCGTGGGAAATATAAATCCTAATTCGTATTTTAAAGCAACATATTACCTTCTAACTCTCTTTGTTTCCTTTTGGTGAACGACTCTGTTTTTGGTCGTCGCGGTCGGAAATTGCGCGGAAAGACGCCGGTGTCCGGCGTCGGTAATCCGACCGCGGCGTCTGGTAGGCATGGACAAATTGTCCGACTTTAAGCGGCAGGATCCTGTTGAGGTAGATTTCAGAAGGAGCATCTTTAAAGCTTGCAGTATTTGAATAATGAAAAGAATGCAAATGAAGGCGTTCACGAGGCTACGGGAACATATTATTACATTTACGTATTCAGACTCTAAAATGGTACTTCAGAACAAACGAAAGAAAGAACTATAAACCTTTCAAATCTGGTTGCAATCTTTTCCGTATGAACGGAAAGTGTATACATATATTATCACATACACAGCTTTATATTGGAAGAAATGGAGGAGGAGGGTGAGTTCAATACTAAAAGCATATAGTCGATCGAGATGTGTGTTTCCGAATGCATAAGCAAACGGGTAATAGTTTGTTAATAATTAATTTAGATTTAAATTTTTTGTAACGATTTATAATACGTGAATTGTACATATTTGTCTCCCAAATAACTTATATATAGTAGTTCAAAATTACGGCACCCGATGGCGTTTGAAGTTGGCTCTGTGACTGGAATTATCATTCGACTTACTTGCCAAGGGATATGACTCCAGTTGGTTCTTGTAGTTCAAGGTCCGCTCCCATGAAATTAAAGTTTCTATCAATGCCTTTCTGTTATAATGGACTCTAGCAGATGAAGGCTTTTTCGAGAAATAGAGAAAGGGTTTTCACTAGATGAAACAAAACGTCTTGAATACTTGTCAAAAGAGTATCAATTCCATTTGCTGTGTTACGCTGCAGTAATATGACCCACCAAAATAACTTTGCGGTAATCGTATAGGTAATGTGATCCCTTTAGAGAAGTAACCCCCACCTTCTATTTTGTTTACTTTTTTCTGAAAAGACGTTTCTATCACAGAATATAATCTAATTCGAATATAATGATGCTGAAACTTACACCTCTTCTTCTTCCACAAGATTCTGTAAATTCTTTGAATAGTTTAAATGATGACTGCTTTGGACATTCATTAAATCTCCATTCAGATTAAAAGACAACAGTTTTTAAAAAATAAATAACTTTATATAAACTTATAAAAACAACACAAATACAATTCAGGAACAAAAGTCGAATATTCGAAAATGCTGTAAAAGACACCCTATAGTGCATTGCAATGCATGGCATGAATATTACTTATATTCGGAATTGCATAACTAGAATAGAGTTGTTTAGAATATTTTTATACAATCAATTCAGACAGCAGAAATCGCAATTATGTTTTATAATATCTTAGGGAAACCTATTTGACATATCAAACTTTATTTGATCATTCAACTTCCAGCAAGGTAATTTACAACTTACACACTTTTGGTAGTACTCTTTACACATTTTACTACTCAGTGCACTGCTGTATAAATATACTTTGTAATTAATACTTAACTCCACAAATAAATATTGTTCTTAACTGCTACGGCAGTTTTGATAAGCTAATTCAATCAAAATTACCTTTCAGATGAGCTTCATCTCTAATTTTAGAGAAAGAACTTACAACATATAACAAGTGTAGGTACACATTAAGACATTCCCTGAAGATAGAAGATTGATAAGGGCATTGAAAAGGTTCTGATATTGTAAATCCCCTGGAATTGATTAAAGAGGTACCCTTACTTTCCTAATAATGTAGATCTATATTTATAAAAATTATCTACATCTTTAAAGGTAGGTATAAAATAAAGCTTTAAAGCTTATTGTTCACCCAATGAAACGTACAGTTCTCGTATTAGTCAAGTCCCTCCAAACGAAAGATCACCAGATGAAATAAAAGCCACAATTACCGTATTATAATACACTCAACTGGCTCAAGATGAGTCACATCAAGTTTAATAATAAATTGAGTTAAAAGATCTTATCTAAACTTACCTAAGCAATTTGTTTGACCTACGAAAGGTGGAACAGGAAGAAGGTAAGTTGGACGCCTTACAAGACTTACTGCACATCAGCTGTTTACTATACTTGAATGGCACAAACGTGACCGGCTATTAGATGAAACACGTGATGAATTTAATTGCACCAAGAAATATTATTTTATTAATTTATGTAAAAAAAACAGCAAGAAGGAAGATACAGAAGAGATGGAGGAGATACAAGGTTGAGGGAATCTGGAAAGAGGGTTGTGTAGTAGTAAGTTTCCAATGACAACTTAGTTCACCATATGACACGGGATATTATATATCTTATGGTCATAGCCTATGTCCCTTATTACCCCCTCTCAGAAGTGCGTTCTTTATTCTATCTGCCTCTTAAAGCTTACTAGAAGGAAAAAGGTCTCAATTGTTGGATGACAAATAAGTGTGTGGAGATAAGGTCACATTTAAATATCGTTTTCTAAATTCTGAACACTTTCTAGACAACTAAAATGTTTAATTGTTGTTGTTTAATAAGAACTGAAGGTAGGTTATACTAAGAAAGCATCACAAATATATTTCGAAATAAATTTTGTCCAGGCAAACATCTGAAGGAACTCTGTCCAGGGGGCGCAAGGGAAATTTCTCAATTTATCGCCAATTTATATCATACACTCATTGATCTTATGTCGTTTGAAAGCTTATTTTATTTTGAAGCGAATGACGTATGAACCATAATAATTCAATGAATAGTGCTAAAACAGTAGATAACTAATTTAAAACTACATTCCCTCTTAAAAACGTAACTGTTTACAATTTTTAGGCAATTGTCAGAGCCTTTATAATTATCGTATGTAGCTTCAAATCTCCGTTTATACGATTTTTTCCGACGCTTGTTTAATTCTTGAAAATCAATAAGCTGAATCAATAAATTGGCCTACTACAAACAGCATAGCACTACATTCTTTCCACTATCTCTCGAATGTTTTAGAATTTTAAGTTTTATTGTACACAATAA
Organism: Thermobia domestica; assembly: GCF_964235325.1. Lineage (NCBI taxonomy): Eukaryota > Metazoa > Arthropoda > Insecta > Zygentoma > Lepismatidae > Thermobia > Thermobia domestica. Next base: position 241,265,278 of record NC_137463.1, on the reverse strand, counting down.
ATGAGACCAAAAGCTACATAATTATAGCTTTGGATTGACTATATAAGATATATATTACTTTTTCGTGAGATATAGAACTTGAAATGTCTCTCCCTGAAAATTTCAATTTTACATTTTTGTTACTTGGGATCTAAACGATCCATGTGAAACGTGGACTAACAGATTCATGTGTCACTGAATCAGAAAAGTTCTCTGCGGGATCGCTTCGGATAAACGTACAATATAACCATAGATGGTGTGGGTCAATGAAAACTTTATCCATGACCCACCGTGACCCACTGTGGCTCACCACCCGAGCGACCCATTGACCTAGTATGACCCACCATCCACTGTGACTCAATCAGAACCATCACCCAGTATGAACCACTTTGAACCATTGTGACCAACTCGGAACCAACAAAACCCATTGTTATCAACTCTGAGTCATTATCCACGTCCTTCTCTTTTTTGAGTAAAGAGGTTGCACTTGCAATAAAACAAGACTCTGGCATTATCACTTATCGGAGTTTGAATTTCTAGGGTCAATCGCTCAGGCACCGCCTGTTACAATACCGGTGGATCTGACCTTTACGATATGCAATGGTAAAGTGTTTGTCATCTTCCAAATTAAGATAAATCTAAATTGATCATATATAATTTGTTTCTTGTTGCCTTGCAGATACATTTCAGTAGAAAATAGGATGAAATGTGAGTCTCAATTCAAGGTAGACGAACGCAGGATTTTTTCAGTATAATTAAGCATTAAGCATTAATATTCGGACTCCCCCTAACGATATTGTTTGTAATGAAAGTGAAACTAATTGTAATGGAGTTGTCATACACTTATGACAACTCCACAGTTGATATTGCGGCCTGGTTATATACCAAACGTCATTTCCTTCCACTTTGCAATTTGTCCCTGATGATCAGGCAGACGTATTTACTTTCAATTTTTATATAATAATTTATATATTACAGGTGATTCAAAAATAATTTTCCAGCAGTTAGCTCCTCTAAAAGCTCAAAGGCCGTATCTTAAAATCCAACTTCTGTTCCTATTGCTACTATTACAAATGAAAATATCAAAATTCAAAAGTGCATGAACGTTTTTCATTAAAAACAAATGAAAAAAGAAGGTAAATGGTGGTCTTGAAACTAAAACGTAGACCAACACACCAGTGTTCAGATGCTCTCTATAATGCACTGAAGAGAATTAGTCGGTGGGTCAGTGTGAGTCACGGTGAGTGGTGTTTCGCAGTATGTCAGGTCCTTTTGATCCTCGATCCACTGACCCTCTCACAAATCTTGACCCATTTCACCCACTGACCAACCGACCTCTTGACACACTCCGTCTCTGATTTTAAGATGTGATATTTCATTTAAGTGACGAAACATACATCCACACAATTTTTTCTCAATTGCGAAGGTTGGCTTGATACATATTCTAGTTGAAATGGTATTCTAGTGAAAAATGGATATGATTCAAAAGACCATCTTGACGTGTGTACAAACTACGTACCTTCCAAAGTTATTAGAAACGCTTTCTCGACAATAAAAACTATGAATTCCACAAATATTTAAGCGATTTTTGACATTTTCACCTCTCCCAGGCCCTCATTCTTGAAGATGGAAATGAATTTGTATGTAAACGCCATTGGGAACATCAGAATCTATCTCAACGGCCAAGAAAATTATTGATAAAACATTACGATTAGTCGTTTTACATTATTTTACGTGTAACATTTCCCAACTTTCATGACTTCGAGTATCATACTACCACAATATTTTCTTCTTAGTTGAAAAGTAATATGTCTCCCACGTTTGTTAAAGATTGCCCCAGACATTCCGGAGTTTTGCTGGAATATACATTTCTACAGGAACATTAAAATGTTTAGAGCTGTGCGAACAACGCCTTCGATGCTGGCCGTGTAAATTCAAAATCCAGCTGACATCTTCGTTCAGAAGTGTGGCTATTTATTTCGGTGATAACGAAACTATGGACACTACACTAATATCAGTCGTTTTGAATCATTGTAAATGTTACTCCCTTCGACTCTCCTTCTTAGATGTGCTAAGGGACCTTACCCCTACTGGAATTTCAACTTAAACTTAAATGTTATCAGAACTGTTTCCAATGAGCTTGGGGACCCGAAAGATGTCAATTCGACACAAACATTGGTCATTTTCAATTACTTTTGCATGCCGCAATTTAACACTGCCTTTAAGGGTGGTAATGGAGGATTCACTTACATGACATCTGGAGTGCCATTCTTTATCTTAGCAACCACCCAAATTATGGATTGGACACTAATGTCGGTCTATTTTTTTAATTTTTTGATGTCAGCACCTTTCGTTCTTCTTCAGAGTGCAAGTGGATATTGCAAGCCGCAAGGACTGAATTTGGTCTTAAATGGCATTAAAACCCCTACCAATTAATCTAACTACCAGTGCTGAATTTAGAAGCTCGGCGTTCCTATGCACTTTTCTTCTCGATGCACCTTGTAATTACATATTTCTCCACACCTTCATCCCTAACTTAAAAGAAAACTTAATTCGAGTATGCTTTGTTAGTGAATTAACAATTTGTTGCAGCTAAATACCACTCACTAAATGATACAGGTACAACTACGTAACAAAAAATAACAATTTGGAAACATGTTCTGAATTCTTTTTAGATTCCGTACGCTATCATTAAACATATTATAATAGTAAAAGGAGTTTGTTCATGAAAGAGTATATTTACTTTTCACCGTTTAACTTTTTATACGAAAAAATTAAAATATTATTTAATTTTTAAACTTTGCACTCTTCAAATATGTTGCCCTCTACGCACGGGCCTAAATGAATTAATGTCAAATGTGACACTGTTAACGGCGCTGATAACTTACGATTCGAATCTAATATCGATTGATTTCGATTATTTCATGTCGCTAAATTACCGCCCTGCGTGCTAACGGGAGCTTAATTTGACTTAAGTGGAATTGAAAGCAGAACGATTTATTAAAGCGACCAATTAAGTGACCAATCAAAGCAACCAAATTGTGGATTCGACACTAATATCGATCCTTTTCTGGTAGTTTTGATACGTCCCGACAGTACTCTTTTCCAGACTGTAAGAATAGAGTTACAATTACTGTAGGCATCAGAATACACGTACACATACACCCACTAATATATATATATATATATATATATATATATATATATATATATATATATATATATATATATTCAGATATGATAGCGAGCGAGTGAGACAGAGAGAGAGCGTCCCAAGGCGTCACCACTTCCATATTGAAAAAGCATATCAGGTATTGAATTGAAAATCTATGTAAAGACTTTCCGTTGTGGCATCCTTCATAAGGACAATTCCAGTCTGCTTACGTGACCTTTGGGATTCAGTAATTTCTTGCGAGGGTTCCGACTTTGGATTGTCTGTTTAAACCCTCTCTTTATGCTTCGGATAATTTTCAAGAATATAAAAGACTGCTGTAATAAGAATGTTGAGTAGTAACCTCTATATGGCCAATAGCTCCTAATAAATACACTACATAACTGAATTATTACTATTATATTATTTTCTTAAGTTGTATTTAACATTCACATATATAACACCGACGTACTGTGAACACCTATCTTAGACGTTATACTTTAAACATAATAATTACTTATGTTCTGCAATGAATACAGATACAATTTATGTATTTTATGTAATTATTTTATAAAATGAGTTATACATGAATCAGTTATACAGAAAATATTCTGTATAGTTCTACATTCGTAACCCCGTAATGGTTAAAAATATAGTAACCAAATGTTCTGTAATGAAAACAACAAGTGCCCCACTTAACCCAATTGATAACAAACGAACCACCAATATTCTTGAAAGTAAATGCTTGGACAGTTTCACTTTTTTCAATATAAGAATCGAAAGATATGTTATCACCTAATTCCCTCACCCAGTTATAAATTAAACCAGACTCTGTAATTCGGATAACGTAAGGATTAAATATTTCTACAAGAGGTGACACTTTATGAAATATATATGCGTAACTAACAGTTGATATACTCTCACTGATTAAGTGCAAACCTTTCGCGATACTATTGTCTAAAAATTCAGCGCCAATAACTAATCCATCAATGCAAATGTCAACTGGAATTGCAACTTGACTTTTGGTTACTTCATTGTTCAAGTCCCCAGTGTCTTTCACTAAAAGTCGTCGTGCAGCTATTTGTTGGACGTAAGGATTCGTAGATTCTTCAAATATACTTGTCCAGTAATTATAACTTCCCCACTTGAGACCACTTTCAGCAAGTTTTTTCAAAGTATCGATTGGAGTTTCATAAATTGGTAACGTAAGAAACGACACAAGATTAGAGTTGTAGGCTGTTACCAGAAGAGTTGACGTGACAAACATCCAAACGATTATATGTCGTAGAACGTCATATTGTACTTTTGAAATAGAAAATCCGACCATCACGCTTATCGATTGCAGAAGAGAATAGCTGTATTGAAGATACGGATCTCCTTTAGAATTCTTTACAATTAAATAATGAAGAGCCGAAAATAAATTCAATAGAAATGAATCCAGTATTACAACAGCAATCACAGACCACCATAATTGAATAGAGAAGGGAGAAAATATTGACCATAAATTCCGTTTTAATTTCATTCCAGGAGTGAGAAATGTTATGTCTGATTGACCATGAACGCTAGCATAATGATAATATTTGTATCTATCATAAGTAACATAAGCTGAAGGAGTACCTAACTGATACTTCATGGATTTTAGGCCTCCCAAGAATGTTCCAGATGTTTCATTATCTGAGAATTCTCCCCATCTTCCAACAATTTCAATGTTTAGTGTAATATTACCTTGGCGGAAAAAGTAAGCTGGTATTCTATAGTCAAGTCCGTCGTAAGTGCCACGAGAGACTACTATCCATGGGTAAATAGGATGTAATAATATTCTTAGCGATATACTACTCAAAGTCAAAAGTTTCTCTTGAATATTACTTTTAGATTTCATTGTAGATTGATTTACTGCTTGAAAGTCTCTTGGCATCAAATAATCTCCAAGTGTATGTGTTATAAAACAGGAATCACATGTGGCCTGCGACTCGTGGTGATCTGGTACCATATAGATACATATGAAAGGGAAAAAACGCATACATTCGCAGTTTTTATAATTCTCAAAGAATATCTCATTTGTTCTCGAAATGATGAAAAATGTTCTTGATTTTCGTTGATTTGTTTCTTTAGCAGCTTCGTAAATAGATGTAAAGGACTCACACACATTGTTCGTTGTCATTATGAATGTGGTACAATTTTGATTCATTGATTCAATTAACAAATATTTGGTATCTTCTACTGAAGGAAACTTATTAATAATCAAATACATGGGCAACTTCAAGTTCTTCTTAAGGTAAGTTGTAATCTCATTATCCTCGTAAGAGTTATTTCTTCCTTTGAAGAATACTATACAATTTTCTATTACAAACTCAGTGAGAAGTAACTGCTTTAATAAATCGTAATGCTCATTATTGTCTGTTGAAGGAATGCTTAAATGTTCAGCACTTCTTAGGTACGTCTCCAAACTCATACAGATTGAGATTTTCCAGAGCCAAAACTTCATATCCTGTTGAAAAAATAAATAAGAATTAAAATTTTATATTGGTGCTTATGACAATACTATAAATACCACCAGAATTATTAACTTTTTCTATAGAAAATTATATATGTACGAGCTCTTTCAATAGTCTTGGTAGCTGCAATATCTCTTGAAAGCTGGATTTCAGCATCTGAGATAAACCAGTGCTATTGCTATTAAAGACAATGCTATATATTAGAAGCTATTCGACCCTTATGGCACCGATCGTGAACTCCCGTCGTGACATTACTTAGAGGCAATGGAAATGGAATGTAACTTATCACAATCCGTATTTATAATTAGTAAGGACTTGAATTTTATTCTGTTGGACTTCGTTCAACAAAATGTTTTTAAAACTACATTACTGCCCACAAAATCTGAAATTTAGGGTAGGAGTGGATGATCTCTATACCGACGCCCTTCTCCGGCAACAATCATATAAAATTCCAGCTTACAACTTGTCACGTGGTTTTTCTTTCTTTCGTTTCGGATTATGGCGCTTTCCGTTAATGTATTCTTTTTTATACATCATGCATTTATTTAAAGTAATTTTCCGTCATTCACTATGGCATTCGGATCTTGACATATTAATTATTCCTATGTTGCAGCGCACACAATATAATGCTAATATCTGAAAGGAGATATTCCAAAAGTGTCAATTTTCCCGTTTGCGTTGCGAACATACGATTTATTGTGGAAGGAGGTGTGACCTTCGACCTTAAGATATAGATAATGATTGTCATAGCTCAACAAGAATATTGAAAAAAATGGGTCAACCATTACAGTGGAAACGCCCGCAATGTTGCACATGATTTTGATGTATATTTATTATATGGTCCAAAAGAAGAGGGCGCTACATCGAGATTTTATGGAACTGAGATTCACATTAAGCTTTAAAACACTGTGAATTTCATAGCACTCGACCTTTCAGAACAGGGAAACAAATCGTTTCAAACTCAGGGGACGTACCGTCTCTGATACTCAAATTTAAGTTTACTATGGTTTGCCACATTCAAAATAAAATTTAAAATGTAAATGATGTTGAAACTAAATAATAATTTATTTCTATTATGAAATACCAATTGACATAGAAGCATTTATAATAAAGCATAATATAAAGTGCATATTTTAATTGTATAATACACTAATATCTTATTTCTAAATATCGATTTCTACAGTGTGTACACTGACATTGTAAGAGATAAAATTTGTATTGTAATCTCTATTTGCTTGTCAAAAAAAAAAAAAAAAAAAAACTTACTTGGCCCATACCGTATTTAATGCTTTACACAAATGTGTAAACCCTTTTCTGAGCTAGAAATGTCTTTGGTTTCTATAACCAATGTACAATTAGGACAGGCTGAAACCCTATTTACTACTTTAAAACTTAAAGATAAACCTATGATAGTAATTTTTGACAACGGTATCTTCTTCGAACTCGAAGATTTGTTCTATAATACTATAGTAATATTTTGAATTCCGGAAAAATTAAGGTTATAAAATGTTTGAAGTTCACTTCTACAGCATTCTAAACTTATATTCGATCTTTCTTAAGTGCAAACTTTTCGCCATACTATTGTCTAAAAATTCAGCGCCAGAAACGAATTATAGACTATTTTCATACAAAATTATATATGTACGAGCACATTGAATAGTCATGGTAGCTGCAATAGCTCTTGAAAGCTGGACGTAAGAAACTGAGGTAAATCATCGCTAATGCTGCTATAACCGCCACCAAGTTATAGAAATATTTTTTTTGTGGATGCTCTGTATATTTCGTAAAGACGGTGAATAGCTTTCCTATATATATATTTTATTCTGCGATTCAAATAAGTTCTTTCTTTGGTGGGGATTGCTTCCTTCCCACTCAACTGGACACAGATGTTTTTTTCATTTTTCATATATATATTTAAAACATTGCTTTTCGGTGAGAATGTTTCAGTGAGTGACGAACCTTTACAGTGTTTCTCCCTGACTTATTAATATGCACCGTGTATATTCTACTGTTATTTGGAACTGAATTAAGTACTTTCTTTAATCGTTTATGAAAATATTGCAGTATACTAGAGCAGACAAGAGTAGACCGGGTGTTGAAACGACCGAATGGCACTAGCCACATCGCTTTAGCAGTTCGTTGCCTGTTCTTCCTCACAGTCAAGTTATCACAATGTCTCTTGCGTCGTAGCCAGTGGACTAAAATCCACATAAATTATTTTCCGTATTCTGTTTGCATGTGCGTACAGGTGATGTAACTGAGTGGTTTCTTGAATGAACTGCCAACATTCTTCAGTGAACCATTGCAAGTCGTATCTCGAAACTTTGCGCCCGAGGAGTTTGACACCAGGTTTGGAAACTGTAACTACGCACGTCGCGCCGAGCTTCAAGTATGACTTTATGTTAAGGGGCACAAACTATTAGCCGGTGAAGAACGTTTTATTACGCCTAGCCCCAACTAGTGAAGTCCCAGGCTCACATACCTTATGAGTACAAGTAATAAACGCGCTCTCCACATTAGCATTCCACTTCGGAAACTGTATTATTTTGCTGAAGACTTGTCTCAACTCTTCAGAATTGTTTGGAGCCGCAACTAGGTTACTACGTGGGATTATCCCGGCAAGATTTCCTCCAGTTCTAATCCCCAACTGCGTCAATGGTGTGAGAAAAGCACTTATAGTGAAATATCAATTATAATTTTCTATATATAAATGAAAGTGATAAAAGGTACAATATAGTGAAAAGTAAAGTGGGTTTGCGATAATGGGAATAATTATATATATATATAGTGTTAAGAGTTGTGATCATTCTCTTCGTTCTTCTTTTAATAGTATTCTAATATATAAGTATACTGTAATTTAACCCATTGTGTTTTCATTGTATGTGTGAATTACGTTTGTTTGCATTATGGTATGGATGACCGTCTGATCGTCCGTGATATTTTCGAGACGAGACATTCGAACCTCTTGGCGCCTAAAGCTCATCTCGTTATTGAGACCAACGATCAATTTGAAAACAATTTGGTAATCCCTTCTTGGAGAGGTCCTTCATCGCCCTACCCAGATAAGTCCAGGGCTCCAGCAAATACCAACTGGCAGGACCACGGAGCACAGAACCACGAACAGTGACCCGATACACTTGATAGTTACAAATAAATGGCAGCATGAACAGCGGCCCGATATCTGGTTGGTTACAAATAAATGGCCGCCCAAAGAGAGACAAAGAATCGATTACACTGTTAAAGACAATGCTATATATTAGAAGATATACGACCGTTATGACACCCATCGTGAATGCTCGATGGTGACCCTCAGGACACAAATATGGATATTAACAGTTGCTTTCTAATGAGAACTGAGCTATGTGATAAGTTGTTTGATACAACAACGGCACAATTATCTTAATCCAACATCGGGTTTTACTGACGTTATTATTGTAACCGTGATGCAGACGTTAAATATGGAAAACAACAGATTAGTAAGTTTTCAATGTGAAGACTATCACGTTTGTTTAATATCATCACTAATTTTCTCTAGGTGTCATGGAATAGGATTCATGCTGGAACACGCATGCAGTATAGGATGATGCAATTCAAGGTCACTGTTATTTCAAAAATCGTATTCAATGGATTTTAAGTGTTCTTGGAGATAAAGGTATAGGAGCATGAAGTTTGACGATGGTCATGGTCTCAAAATTTTATGGGTTTGTCCGTCAAATGGAAAGGGTCTGTTGATCCTAACGCAGTATGACTTCAACCTTATTACTGAGGATTAGTATTATCATGAGGAAATTAGTTTAGGGGCGAGCTTTCTAGATTCAGAAGTGAATGACTCATTCCTCGCAATTCGAGAAGAAAGGTGCTTGGCCTAGTCATTAAGCAGCGTTTTATTCGAAATCTGTGAATTAAGGAGGCATCGCTTCACGATCCACTGGCAAAACACTTATTAAATGTTGGGGTCTTCCAATGCTGGGTATTCGTTTGATTTGACTTATAATTGTGACACTGGTTACACAACATGATTAGTACAAATGAACCTCCTTCAAGCACGAGATCCAAATCACGTTATATCTAATGGACAAAAAATGCGTCATTACTTTTCGTGTATTCTTCATTCCTTCATCTGTTTATTGTTATCAATGTACAACAAGGAGCTTGGATTGTGTAGGGGCAGTAGATGGCCAATGCTGTCTTCATCTGGTCAGATGGATGGCTTCCTTCAATTGGGGAGAACCTACACACTTACCCAATTGCTGATTTGATTCTAGCATTTCGTTTATTGTGTAACGTAAAAGTAAAAAAATAAAATATTAAAAAAGAATAGCATATAAAACTTTAAGCAATAGCCGCAATTAGTATTCAGTGCTTTTGCGTCTTGAATATTTTGCATAATTGTCTAGGTAGGTCCTTAAATTAATTTCGTTCATCTTTCTATCAGGGATAGTGATTTTGACAGTAATAGTGATTTCTTAAACTTTTTATCGTTTCTGATTATCCAGTTCTCCGCTGATCCGATGGTAAGTGCATGTCTACTAGATAGCTAGAGGAATAACATTTATATATCCTATAAATGCGTTAGTGTGTTCTACCAGTGACTACAAAATGTATTGTTTTTCGAATACAAATTATTAACTTTTGTCACTGTTAGGTTTCCATACACACTGTTTTTACACATAGAAAGGTTAATGTACAAAAGATATCAGGCCCTTTAGAATAGTGTGTAGTACCAGTATAAATTACGACGAGTAACCTACTCTCATCAAGGCAATCCGTCTTCGGAAGGTCAGAATAATCAGATCAACTAGAACTATATAGATGCCATTGCGCATTTTGATATCGAATATTCTTCATAGCTGGCTAAAGTTGATTAAGCAGCGGAATTAGATCTGGTACTGTCAAGGCTTCAGAACACCGAATATACCATCAATAGGTACTGGAAGTGTAAAGGAAACACGTGAAAAGATACAGCTTCCAACTTGGAATCTCTTTAATATTTTATCAAAATGTAGAGTACATAGTGAGAGAAAAGTAGACGAAGTACGCTGTAACTGAGCTGTCTGCAAGAATAGAATATCCGTAGGTAGTCAGAAACAAACTCTTTTTAATTTGTTCAATTTAATCCTGAAGTCGTCAATGCTGCATTGAAAAATCGCTATATTGGAAGAATATCAGACAAATCCATAAGGCAATTATCGTCCTCTCGCTATCTATCATTCATGATCTACTATCAGGTTTAAACGAACATACCTTGCACACTGATAAATATTTAGGTGAAAAGTGTAAGATCGTTGAGATTATGATAAACATTTCTACTTTTCTTCATCCTCAGTACATTGGAAGTGACGACGAGCTGGTATTACCCTAACATCACTACAGTAAGCAATATTATAAGTTTTCTGCTGTTTACCAGACGATTCAATGACAGGTTATTTTGGCTATTTTTGTTGTAACATTATTCCCAATAATGATGACAACAGATTCAAGCGGAACCGAAGCTAGGTTGAAATGCAGTCCTTGTTTTGGCGCTTCACATTAGCTGCCTAAACATTTCATAACCATGAGGTTTCACATACGTTTGTATAATTTAAATACTTGGTAATCCTTAAATCAAAATATTTTAAAGGTTATCACATTTGACTCGAAAGCTGTAGAGAGCAATGCACAACCACATTTCATACCTGAATTTACGTAAGACATGTCACATTATTGTGTCCAAGATGTTGGCAGTTAGATCTTCGATTAATATTAGGTATGTCGTCAGGAGATACTAATTATAGTATACAGTGTCCAAGAAACATAAGCGTAAGCAAGCTGAAAATAGGAATCGATGACTAAGAGTGTAACATTTAACAGGAACTCTTACTGTACATTGTAGCTAATTTAACGATATGTTGAACTTCGAATTCCTATTCAATTTGTTATAATATTGTGTTCAGGAGAAACGAGCAGAATATTACTCCACCATTGATGTTCAATATGAAATGAGTTCTTCTGATAAGATAAAGTATTCATTCTCCAATTAAAATTACCTTGTAATTTTGTTGTTCATCAATCGTTTCCACCATAGTATGATTTCTGAGTTCACTGATGATTTAACCTGTCTGGTAGTATGACTTACAGTAGAATAAAACATTTAATTAATGTGTATACTGAAACTATTTATAATTGAAAGATATCCCACACAGCAAGAAATATTTCCTCAATCAAAAGAAAATATTTTCCTTGGTTTCCAAAAGGTTTTCATTCTCTGGAGATTTCCATGCTGGTTTCCCCAATGTATTCCGAATATTTCCCGAAAATATTTTCTCAAAAATGTTTGTAAAACATTTTAGAAATTACATAGAGTACATTTTGAGAATGCTAGCCGGAAAGTAAATCCAGGAAAATATTCACAAAATATATTAGAAATGTTGTTTTGGATGTAATGTAATATGTTTTCACTGCTGAGAAGGGAAATGTTTTCGAAATGATACTAAAAATGTTTTCCATATATGATACGGAAAACAATGAAACGAAATATATTCCATATATTTAAAAAGTGTTTTCTAATACATTATTTGCAATATTTTCTATTTTTACGAGAAAACATATTGAATATATATTTTTAAAAAGGTTTAGAATATTTTAAAAATAAATTCTTTCGTGGTATAAGAAATATTTTTTTATGTTTTAAAAAGGTTTACCTAATTTTTACAAAAGTATTTTGGTAATCTTTTCTTATAACTTATATTTTCGTACAATATTTTAGTATTATTTGCAGAATATTTTATCGAATTTTGAATATAAAACTTCAAAACAGGGAAAATTAAACACTTTAAAAATGAATAGAAAATGTTTTCCGTTATATTTTGGAAAATATTTTGTGTTTTTAGTTACCAAGATTTTCTGATATATTATAGAAACATTTTTACATTGTTTTCAGAATATACTCTTCCGTTACTGGAGAAAATATATTCCTCGTTATATCTGAGAAATATCCCAAATATTTACCGGAAATTTTTTTAAAGAAATGTTTAGAAAACATTTTATGAAGTAAAGAAAGTATATTTTTTTTAGAAAGTTAGAAGCAAAATAATGTATAAACTAATCATTTGCTGAGCAAAACTGTATATACGATTGTACAGGTATACTGTACAGTGTCTGGTGAAGCCAAAGAGTTAGTTGGCGAAACTGTAACACATGTTTAATTTTAATGAAAATATATAGTTTTGCTCAGCAAATAATTAGTTTATACTTAATTATAACAAAGCAAAGCTTCTACTTATGGAAAAAATAATGTAAGGAAAATTTCCACAAATTGTAGTAGAAATATTGTGTTGAATGTAATGTAATGTTTTCAATGTTGAGAGAGAAAATGTTTTCGAAGTAATACTAAAAATGTTTTACATACATAATATAGAAAACAGAATAGGAAATGTATTCCATATATTTTATAAATATTTCCCAATGTAGTATTTGCAATCTTTTCTTTGTTACAAGAAAACGTATGAAATGCAATTTTTAAAATGTTTCGAGTATTTTAAAAATAAATTCGTTCGTAATATTAGAAATATTTTCCAGAAATGTTTTTAAAACGCCTATTAATTTTGTATGCAAATGTTTTTATTACCTTCTCCTGTAACTTAAATGAAATATTTTCATACATTATTTTAGAATTATTCTCAGAATATTTTATCTAATGTTTAATTTAAACAGTTAAAACATATATTAATAGGGTCTAATGAATAGAAACTGTTTACCATCGCGTTTTTGAAATATAGTTTGTGCTTTTAGTTAATAATATTTTCTGATATCAAAGAAATACTCTCACATTATTCTCACAATATATGCTTCAGTTACATAAAAGTAATATACCTTGTTGTACCTAAAATGAATTTTACAGGAAATGTTTCTGGAACATTTTTCTAATTTAAATTGCATATCCTTAGATATTATGTTGGATATTTTTTAATATTTTGGAGATTATACACACATACACACACACCCACCCACACACACACACACACACACACACATATATATATATATATATATATATATGTGTGTGTGTGTGTGTGTGTGTATGTGTGTGTTTGTCTGTGTGTTTGTGTGTGTGTGCATTGCACGAGTCGGGCTTGGGAAGTCCAGCTATGCTGTTTCCTTAGCCCAGGCCGGGCTTGGGCGGGCCTGCGCTTCAGGTAGGGCCGGGCTCGGACGATTATTTGCAGTTCTTTAATAATTATTGACTTTAGTTAAATGGTGATTGCAAAAAAAATGAAGACTGAAAGGTATTAAAAACAATGCAACTTTTACAGTTGGTATTGCTCAGCGGCTCCACTTTTGCTATGTAGAGAATTAATTGTTCTCCCTAGTGACCGGACTTGGGTGGGTTGGCTCCACTATTAATTTGTTCCGGGTCTGGCTTGGGTCAAAAATTTCCAAAATTTTCCCGGGCTTGGGTTGGGCTGGGCCGGGCCTAGCTACATTCGAGCCAGATTAGGCTTGGGGCGGAAACTTCGGCTCTTGCATGTCTCTGATATATATGCCACATTTAGTAATTTCGTCATAGATTTAGTGATTTGCTATTGAACTAGTGATCTAGTATGTAATTCGGGTAAATCTGCACATTCTAGTGATTTTTATGGCGTTTCCTTACTGATGCAGACAAATAGCAAGGAAATGGTTCTTAAAATAATTGTATATTGCAGTTCGAACGAATATAGAAACTTCCAATTATTCTTCTTTCCCCTCTGACTGAATGAATCCTCTGCTAGATAACGACCTTTAATAAACAGCGGCTATCTTTGGTCTGCTACCTCCTTTTGTTAGCAGATATGAGATGGACTAAATTTGTATTTTTTTCATGGAAGTGAAGAAATAATTATCTGGTGCATTTATGTTTTGTCACGCACACAGGCACAGTCTTTACTTGCTTCCCAATGAATTTGAGGAACATAAAATAAATAAAACGTAAGTACCAAAAAATAGAGGCAAGTCAGACATCTTCATTTGTAGCACATTTGTTAAGAACTATAGTTAGATGTCACGAGCAAGCCCTCTAAACATGTTCCATCCTTTAATTTTATCCGTGTAAGAATTCCTGATTTCAGGAGAAAATTTCCATTAACTATGGAATATGAAGTTCTACACTCTTATACTTTGTTTATTTATGTGAGATCACATGAGAAACCAAGAAAAAATGGTAATAGGTTTTCTTCCAGAAAATTTCTTCCAGGGGCAAAATCTAAATATGAAGGTGCTGAACTGGGACTTTAATTGCGTCCCTTGTGCAAAAATAAAAAGTAATCGCAATTGTTATTTATTTTAGTTCTTGGGGGAGGGGGAGATGGAAGCGAACCCTCGGAAGGATCTCTGAAAAAAAGAAAGTCTGGATTCTAACCGCCACTGTTTGGTATATTACACAAAGTAAAGTTGTAGTTACATTGTTCCAATTCACAAGAAAGGCGACAAAACTGACTGCAATAATTATCGGGGCATTTCTCTTCTGTCAACATCCTATAAAATCCTTTCAAATATTCTATTACCAAGATTGACCCCTTATGCAGATGAAATTATTGGAGATTATCGGTGCGGATTTAGACGAAATCGATCAACTATCGACCAAATATTTACCATTCGCCAAATACTCGAAAGAAAGTGGGAATACAATACCCCGGTACATCAACTATTTATTGATTTTAGAAAGGCTTACGACTCATTTAGGAGAGAAACATTATACAACGTTCTTACAGAACTTGGAATACCGAGAAAGCTAATTAGATTAATTAAGATATGTTTAAGTGAATCCCAAAGTAAAGTCCGGGTAGGAAAATTTTTGTCCACGAGCTTTCACGTCGAAAATGGCCTGAAACAAGGAGATGCGTTGTCGCCATTATTATTTAACTTTATGCTGGAATACGCCATAAGGAAAATGAAAGATAGCAACCAGGACCTAGAGTTGAACGGTATTCACCAGGTTATGGCATATGCTGATGATGTAAATTTAATAGGGGATGATAGGAGAACAGTAAAAACAAATGCAGAGATCTTATTAAATGCTTGCAGGGACATGGGTTTAGAAGTAAATGCAGAGAAAACTAAATACATGGAACTGCGTCGGGACCGTAATACGGCAAATTGTGGAGGCATTAACATATTAAATAATACTTTTGATAAAGTGGATATTTTCAAAAATTTAGGATCAATATTAACAGACGAAAATCATATTCACGAAGAAATTAAATGTCGACTAAAAGCATGGAATTCGTGCTACTATTCGGTTCAAAATCTCTTGTCGTCGCGAATTCTGTCGAGGAATTTGAAGCTTAAAATATATTAAACGATAATCTTGCCTTTGTTCTGTATAGTTGCGAAACATGGTCGCTTACCCTGAGGGAAGAACATAGACTAAAAGTATTTGAGAACAAGATCCTGAGACGAATATTTGGACCCAAGATTAACGGGAATGGGGAATGGCGGAAACTTCATAACGAGGAACTACATAATGTATACGGTTTACCCAACATTGTTAGGGTCGTCAAGTCTAGAAGGCTTAGGTGGGCAGGTCGTGTAGCTAGAATGGAAGAAAGTTGAAACGTTTTCAAAGTTTTGACTTGAGGACCACTCGGAAAACGACCAAGCCGCAGATGGAAGGACAATATTAAGATGTATCTCGCAGAGATAGGAATAGAAAGTAGAAACTGGATCCAACTGACTAAGGATAGAAGTCAGTGTAGAGCTTTTATGAACGCGCCATTGAACCTCCCGGTTCCATAGGCTATAGAGTTAGTTAGTTTTTTTAAGGTTGTAGTTATATGTAAATAATATTGCGTTTTCGTCAGGGCTTTCATTCTGCAGGAGAGGGGGATAATAATACCTGGAGAAAATTTTCTGCTATCAAGG